>NC_086318.1:31168959-31799792 GCF_036172605.1 Pelobates fuscus | reverse complement strand
TTGCCCGCCAGCTGAGAGGATTCTCGTAGCGCGTTCTGTTTTGGGGCAAAAAACTGCGTCTTGTCCGCCTTTTCAGTTTGTCTCTTGGTCTTGGGGTGAGACATTGTGGGTGTGGGATTTGTTTTCTGCCGTTCTGTTTTGTGGCAATTGCTCAGTTTAGGCCTGTTGGCGTGAAGCTGCGTTCACATGCGACTGCTCCCGTCGGTGTCCAGGCTACGCCCCGAAGATAATTTTTTAAGTATATCTGTGAGTGCACTACTATTGTATTGGGTATTTTGTTTTGTTTTTAAATTTGTTTTCACTTTTTGGTGAGTGCTGCTGGATTGCATACACTTCATGCATATGTTTTTTGCACATATGTTCATATTGTTTTTTATTCTGAGCACTTGTCACTTTTTTCGATATATTTATATTTTTTGCAAAACAGAAAAAAGGTGTGTAAAATGGCGCTAAAACAAGATAATAAATAACATATATCCCAGTGCGTCTCAAACCACACAAGTGGAGGCGGAGCCTGACAGCCGCAGCGACTGGTCGCACCTTTCTAGAGCTCCCCGCCGTCGCCGAGATAGCTAAAAACGGGTAAAAGAATCGCCCTACCTGCACCCACGGTGTTCTGAGAGACTGTCCCTGCCGACTACATCAAGATGGGTCGGAAAACGAAAAAGCCCAGACCCGACAAGGCCAGCCCTGGGCTCACAATCGTGATCTATGGCGGCAGGCGCATGGCACTGTCGGGCCCAAGATGGCCGCGATCACAGGAGGATGCTCCGATTTCTCAGACGAGGATTCACTGGGAGCCGACATAGATTATCCACAGGCACCGGAGAGGCCCATACAAAGACCACAAGGCCCAGAGGCGTCCCCGGTCACCAAATCAGACCTGAAGGAGATGCTGGCCCTACTCCAAGACCACATTTCAGCGGACATTGCCACGATCCGCGGGGACCTACAGGGCCTCACAGGCCGCATTGGTAAAATCGAGCACACCACCACAGAGCACTCCCAGCAGTTAGCCGCGCTCCAGCACACAGTACAAGAACTGCAGCATCTAAACCAGCTGCATGAACGCCGACTTGCTGCCCAGGAGGACTCCCGGCGCCAAAATAACATAAAGGTGAGAGGGGTCTCGCAGGAGATGCCGGACGCTGAACTCCCACACTTTGTGAGACGCCTGATAGGGGCCTTATTACAACCCAGACTGGCTAAAGCAGTGACAGTTGAAGGCCAATTCCGTATCCCCAAACCCGCCAGAGCCCCGAAAACCGCCTCCAGGGACCTGGTGGTCCGTTTTAATAGCGGGTCAGACAAGAATGCACTCCTTACAGCCCTGAGGGGACAAACACCGTATCGCTTTGAAAACATGCAGCTTACAATGTTGACCGACCTTTCGGGGAGCACCCTTGCATGGAGAAAGACACTCCGGCCATTCACAACACTTCTCCAGCAGCATAGCATCCGCTACCAGTGGAGACTCTCCCGCACACTGCTGGTGCACCAGGGACCAACACCGCACACAGTGACCACCCTCCAAGAGGCTGCCGCAATACTACCAGCCCTGGGGCTCCCCCGGGATGCACTCACTCGAGCTAATCAACCTGAACAGCCCTCTCACTCCTGGGACCCTGCTAACATCCCACCTTTTGTCCCCCGACGGAGTACCGCAGATACCTACGCAGCAGCAACTACCTGAATGGAGCAGCAGCTGACCGTACCCCACAAGGCCATTAGCCTATTTTAACTTACATTACACCCAAAACACTTTCTTATACCCCCCAAGAGACTGGCTCTACAATTTTGCCTGGATACTTTAATATGACCCCATCTACGGAAGAACCCAAGCCCTCTGACGACACCTGTGACCCAGGGTACAACGAAACCACCCTCAAGCGCAGCCAATGACAAGAATACAACCGGACGCTACCCACATCTCACATTGCCATTGACTGACTTACCACACCGAGGCATAGACTGCCAACACCGCACATCCTTGGGCACGGACTTGCAGTCGTGGCCCGGCCCACTGGTACCATGCGGACACTGTTACTGTTTTGTTTTGATTTCGAATTTATTATTGTTTTAATAGCCACTAAATGCTTAATAGCCAGCTTTCACCTAAATGCTCCAGGAACACAGCCCAATACCAAATAGCTGACATGTTTAGACCAAGTTGCTAACCCAATTTTCCACAGGTCACCCTCTGGGGGGCATATATAGCTTGAATGTACTAGCTTTTTGCAAGCTTCACGATCTTTCTTCTGTTTAAACTTAGTATTTACTCATAGGCTACCGAATGCTTGTTTATTACACCCTATGCGACTAACAGCTTGTGAGGCAACTATAGTTCCACACACTAAGACAGGCATACACACGCGATGTAACCACTATACTAACAACACACAGCGGCGGCAAATACAGATGCCCTGAGAGGGGCTGCTCCACTATACCATACAAGCCTATCTCCTACCGACCAACTTACTGTATATAGTTTAAAGCCACTTAAAGACCAGCCGCACTTAACTTTAGGTTCAGAAGACACACAAGGTGCATTGTATCAGGACAACACCTAGAGCAAATTTAGATATGTTCTCATATGATGTTTCATATGAACCACGTTTACTTATGTTATTTTCGTAATTATACTTCAATAGGTTGCCCTTCCTACGCTACCTCCTATATCTACTTTTCACTATGTTGAAATAACTGTTTAGTCTAACATACCAACGCTACAAAAATGTGCGAAACATCAAGCCATTGTTTACTCTGAGTACAAACTGTGACACGCTGTTGTGGCGTATGTTGATATGTCTGTAACCCCCCGCACAACAAAAATAAAGAATTAAAAAAAACAAAAAAACACACAAGTGTTATATCACCACAAACACTTACATAAAATATGGGAAAAGAGAGAGAGGTTGGCGCACACAATGGATAATTTTTCAGCAATCTGTAATAGATATAACAGAACCTTCATAGGGCAACATATATAGAAAAATGTTCAAATATATGTGTAATTGGAAAAACACAATTTAGAGAGCCATATAAGGCTCTCTACTGTAATAGCAGGTAAGTAATCCCAGTGCGGAAGATAGCTGCAATGATTATGGTCCCCCAGGAAACCGGAACTTCAACTCCTCCTGGATAGAAATTTCTGGAACCAAGTTGGTTGAAATACCGTATTTTTTGCTCCATAAGACACACTTTTTTCCACCTCAAAAGTGAGGGGAAATGTCTGTGCGTCTTATGGAGCGAATGTGAAGCTTTACTTACCTGTCTTGTAGCATGGGCCGGCTTCACAGCACGCACCGCGGTACACGAACTTCAATTTCAGGTTCCGGTTTCCGGCGGGACTGAAAGGAAGTGCGCACTCAGTGAGATGAGAACACTATTGGACAAGGGGAGGGGGGAGAACACTATTGGACAAGGGGAGGAGGGGGTTAAAGAACACTTGGACAAGGGGATGGGGGTTAAAGAATACTTGGACAAGGGGATGGGGGTTAAAGAACACTATGGGACAGGGTAGGAGGGGTTAAAACTCACTATGGGACAGGGGTTAAAAGATCTCTATGGGACAGTGAAGGGGGGTTAAAGATCATTATGGGACAGGAGAGGGGAGTGGGTGGTAAGGAACACTATGGGACATGGGAGAAAAAAAATATTATTTTTTAAACTTTACCATAGTAAGAAACACTATGGGACAGTTTGTTCAAAATATTTTTCTTTCTGGGTTTCCTCCTCTAAAAACTAGGTGCGTCTTATGTTGCGAAAAATATGGTACTTCTTTATTCAATATAAAAAATATAGTACGAATACTGGCACAATGCGTTTGGACCAATACAATGGTCTTCCTCAGGTGCATAAATATCAAGTAGTAAATAACAGGCTTAAATACCTAGCAATGTAAATAAACAATGCAAAACACATGTGAAAAATTACAAACAAACCCCTCCCAATTTGTCCATATATAGAAGTTCCGTTTTTGTTCATCCTCCTCCAAGATGGTGGTCTATGACATGTTTGTATTGATTATCATCAAAAACCGACCTCTTCTTAATGGCGGCATGAACAGGACATTCGAGTAGAACACATGGCTTCCGTCATTATTTCCTCACTTCCGGTTTCGTCACGTTCGGCTTGCGGCATGACGTCACTTCCTGTTTACGGCGTGACGTCATTTCCGGTATCGTCCGTTTTAAATATAATGATTCTTGTTATTTAAAGTCCCTCAGTTCATAAACGAAGTCAGCCATATTTGAAGAGGGAAAAACGATGGCAATTAAAAGGAGGGCAAAACAACAATCAATTAAACCATATTAATAGTCTATCCAATAATATTACATCATTTAGAAAGCTTATCCAACAATATTAAATTGAGGTCAAAGTTGGGAAAACTGAACTTAACTATTAAATTGTTGGTTCCAATCAACAATTTGGTAGATACAAAATATACAAAAACTGACTAAGAGGCATTTTAAATCTGAGTTTTACTTATATTAGTAATTTATAATTTACTGTACTGTAGAAAAAAAAATACTCAAAATTAAAAACAATAAGCAAGCATCTAATGGTTAACCTCCCCCTAAAAAAAAAACCGGATGTGTTATATATTAAACATTATTTGAATAAAAACACTCCCTTACAGGAGTACTACTAGGACTTATAAAATACAAGGAGTTTGAACTATAAACAAACCTGGATGATCCCTCCTCCAATGCTTTGCATGCATATGGTACAATAAAAAAGTTGACGTTTTTCACGAAGGGCCACGCGGCCCACAGGGGTAAGACTCCGTCGAGGCACAGCCAAGATGGCGGCCCGACGCAGACCCCAATCAAAGGACACAAGCATCCAGCCGCCACTCCAGCCCACGATGACGATGGACCGGCTCTGCGAAGGCATGTGGGCAGTGCTCTGCAACCAAGGAGCGACACAACACCAAGCAATGAGAGCGGTGGCCGCCTGGATTCGCCCAGCCACCAGGCGCCGCCATTATGGAGCGCTGCCGCGGGCCCCCAGACCAGCTGCCGGGCGGGGTAATGGCGGTCGACCAGCAAAGCGGGAAGCGAATACCAGGTATGCGGGTATGCGGGCACGTACACCCGTCCCCACACAGGCAGGATCTGGGGAGCTACACAAGCCACGGATGCACGCACCTGGCCGAGCCCTGCGTGACACACAGCTACCCTCTCCGGTGTCAGCCGCCTACCGGATCGTTTTGAGGGGACCCACGCCACCACCCATAGAGGGAACCGAGCCCTGGCACAGAGGTGCCACAGAACCCGTCTGCCCCCATGGAAGGTGCTCACAAAAACGCCTAGAACACCCGCCCAGGCACGCAAGTATGGCCTCCAGGACGGGCATCGGCTGAGGCAATATGGACAGACAAGGGGTGAGGCCCACAACCCAAGACCCTGCACACCATGCAGAGACTCTCCCCCTCCACAGCCTACGCAAATGCCAGACCCTCAAATCCTACCACACAGAGCGTTTCTAAAGCTCACTTTATGCCAGACTCACTGCGCTGAATTGCCTGTGCTTAGCTCTACTCTGCCTCATTTTGCTATTTAGTTTTATGTTGTTTAATGCGCAAGTTAAGCATGTACCATAACTACTGGTTTGCATTGCATCACAACTTGTCAATCCCACCGCTATGCGCATGAGGCGAATATATCACATTAAATGCAAGCCACGTATTTATAACCGTAAGCGCAACTGATATACTTATAAGCGACTCTGCCCTAGCTGGTTATACTATATAAGCGACCCCTTGAATATCACACAGGTACATATGTATATGCTAAATGTTATTACTAGCGCTTTACTACTCTACCTGTAATAGCTATGTTGCCACTAACCTAATTCACGCATGAACCAATCCTGTTTACATAGTATACTTACATTTTAACTGATGTTTTAATGTTACACTAATTAAGCCTGATAAAATATAAAATTGTGCAGTTAATCGTATACCCCGCATGTTAAGCGTGGGAATCTCCTGAGGATTGCTTTTGGGGCACCTCAAGCTTGCCTGTTTCCTTTACGTGCACTACAAAAATAAAGAATTAAAAAAAAAAAAAAAAAAAGTTGACGTTTTGGACCCAATAAGCCTTTAACAATATGAATACAGTTGACATTGAAAATAGTAAATTCTGAAATATAGAAAACTGCCAGTACACAAAAAAAGCCCTGCAGTGTTTATTATTATAATGATAAAAGTCAAAGCTTTATAGTTCTAAAACTCAAAGTAACGTGCAGTGTTTAGCTTTGTAACGATTATATCTGATGACATAAAGGCAGGCAGACCAGTGGCGGGTCCAGAGCCTGATCTCGGGAGGGGCACTTGTAGATTATTTAAATAAATAATCCAGACACAATAACCACTGCAGCTCAGTGTAGTGGTTATTGTGCCAATAGTACCGGGACCCCGTCCCAGAGTAAGTAGTCAAACCGTTTAAGAACAGTTTGACAACTTGCCCGAGGTCCTCTGGGAAATTGGGCTGTAGTAGGGCAGAGGAGCAGTGGTATGTGTGAGTGGTGCAATGTGTGAGGGGTGCAGTGTGTGTGTGAGGGGGACAGTGTGAGCAGTGTGTGTGTGAAGGTTGCAGTGTGTAAGTGAGGGCGGCAGTATATGTCAGGGGCAGGGCTGGACTGGCCCACCGGGATACCGGGAAATATCCCGGTGGGCCGGCACACTAGGGGGCCGGTGCGCGGCCGCCTAGTGTGCTCCAGCCCCGGCCGCAATTACAGGGTGACCGGCAGGAGGGGATGTGACCATGTGCTCCCCTCCTGCCGGTCACAGAATGTAGCGTGGCCGAGCAGGCAGACCGGGTAGGAGAGCTTCTGTTCCCCTACCCGGTCTGACAGGAAGCAGGAAGCAAGAATGCTCCTCCCGCGAGCAGGCAGATTGGAGCGTTGCTGTGCGTTACCATAGCAACGCTCCGACCTGCCTGCTGTTCTCGCGGGAGGAGAGCGAAGTCAGCCTGCAGCCAGAGGAGCTGCAGGCTGAACAGCACGCGCCACCACTGGACCACCAGGGATTGAAGAGTAGCCGTCCCCCCTCTCCCCTGGGCCCTGACCAAAGATAAGGGGGGAGGGGAGTAACATAAAGGTTTTTTTTTTTTTTTTTAAATAAATATATCAATGCTAAACCCCCCCACACTACACTCCTCCCCACCACCAACAGCACCCCCCACACACCCACAGAACCCCCACCACACACAGAACCCCCCCACACACACAGAACCCCCCACACACACAGAACCACCCCACACACAGAACCCCACACACAGACCCCCTGTCAGGGTACCTGTAGTCTCTACCTCAGAGGAGGTGAGAGACTTAGACGTTTATCCTCCCAGAGGGGTTGTTTCTTCCGTTCCTCGCGGTTCTCTCGGCCATTTACAAGCCGACCGCGAGGGATCCCCTTCCTTATATGACGCGACGCTCAGTAGTCGACGTCATGACGCCAACCCGGGTCGACCTGTCAGTCAAGTCCCGAGCACTAATCAGGACTCGTCGGGGGCGTGATTACCCTCTAGAATCAAGGTATAAAGTAAGGCTTTCGGCATCTGCTCATTGCCCTGTCGTGGTTCTAGCCTGTCTAGTCACTCAGTGCTCTTGTATTCTAGTTGTCTCTTTGGTTCTGACCCGGCTTGTTTGTACTCTCTGTTTATCTCTGTTACCCTTTGACTCGGCTTGTCTCTCACTTACCTGTCCTCTCGTTCCCTCGACCTCGGCTTGTTTCTAGACCATTCTCTACTTACTCCTTACGTTAAGTCCGGCCATTCTAAGGTCCGGTATACGTACCTACCACCTGTTTGTACTCTGCGTGTTGGATCCCTGTCCCGATCCTGACATTACGACAGGGCCAATGGATCCTGCAGGTACAAACACTCAGGTTGGTCCTTCTGACTCTAGGTTCGACGCCATGGATCACAGAATGGACCAGATGGCTCTAGCACTACAGGCGTTACTATCTCATTCTGGTAATCAACCAGAGGAGATGCGTAATACTTCTATCTCTCCTGTGAGTTCAGGTCTAGAGGTAGCCACTGTAGGTGCTTCTTCCCGTATCACTCCACCTGTACGTTATGGTGGTTCTCCAGAGAAGTGTCGTGGTTTCTTAAACCAAATAGGTATCCATTTCGAATTACAACCCCGCTCCTATCCTACAGATAGGGCGAAGGTTGGATTTATTATCACATTACTTGTTGAGAAAGCTTTGAGATGGGCCAATCCATTGTGGGAAAATGATAATCCGTTAGTATATAATTATAATGCCTTTGTAGCTGCTTTCAGAAGAACTTTTGACCCTCCAGGTAGAAAGGTCAATGCAGCTAGATTACTGTTGCACCTTAGACAAGAAAACCGAACACTTGTGGATTATGCACTAGAGTTCAGGTCCTTGGCGGCAGAGGTTAAGTGGAATGAACAGGCTTATATATATGTATTTTTAAACGGGTTATCAGACATAATCCTTGACGAGGTTGCTACTAGAGAGCTTCCTGAAAATTTGGAGGATTTAATTTCTTTTATTTCTCGCATTGACGAACGTTTAAGAGAGAGGCAGAACACTCGAGAGAGAAACCGTAGACCTTCCTTTAAACTAGCTCCTTCATTTCAAAGTTCTGAATCCACAACCTCACTTTTTCCAGAACCTATGCAGATAGGCAATACTCGCCTCTCAGAAGAGGAGAGACAGTACAGGAGAAGGGAGGGGTTGTGTATGTACTGTGGAGTCAGAGGTCATTTACGCCTAAATTGTCCTAATCGCTCGGGAAACGCTCGCACCTAAGTTTCCCTAGAGGACAGGCCTTGGGTGTTTCTATTTTGTCCTCTAATCTTAATTATAAAGATCACAGGCTTCTGCTACCCGTTTCTTTAACTTGGGAGAAGGGAGTACTAGAAACTATGGCATTGATAGATTCCGGAGCTGCTGAGAGCTTTATCGACCAAGTTTTTGTTACCAAACACGCTATCCCATCCCAGTTAAGGGAGACACCCTTGGCCGTTGAGGCCATAGATGGTAGACCTTTAGTTGAGCCTGTTATTTTCCGTGAAACCATACCCGTTAAATTAACTGTTGGTATCTTACACGAGGAAGACATATCTTTATTGCTTATTTCTTCTCCTTCTGTTCCCATAGTCCTGGGGTACCCTTGGTTAAAAAAACATAACCCTATTATTGATTGGGAATTAGGGGAGATAATCTCATGGGGTCAGGGTTGTCAGGACAGGTGCTTACGGACAGTGTCACCGCTTTGCGCAGTTAACACACCGATTAATTCTACCTACTCTACAGAGGTACAAATACCGCCCCTGTACCTGGATTTAAAGGCAGTATTTGACAAAAAGAATGCTGATACTTTACCTCCACACAGGTCTTTTGATTGTAAGATTAATCTACTACCTGGTCCTATGCCCCCCAGGGGTAATGTATATCCTTTGTCCACTAAAGAGAACTTAGTCTTAGAGGAGTATATTCGTGAGAACCTTGAAAAAGGATTCATTAGGAGATCCTCCTCTCCTGCCGGGGCTGGGTTTTTTTTTGTTAAAAAGAAGGATGGTACACTAAGACCTTCCATTGATTATCGATGTTTGAACAAAATAACCATTAGAAATGCCTACCCAATTTCTTTGATTACCGAGCTCTTTGATCGTCTAAAAGGCTCCAAGATTTTCACCAAGTTAGATCTCAGAGGGGCGTATAACTTGGTGAGAATTCAGCAGGGACACGAGTGGATGACGGCGTTCAATACCCGTTATGGGCACTATGAATACACAGTAATGCCTTTTGGCCTCTGTAATGCACCGGCAGTATTTCAGGACCTGATCAATGAAGTTCTTAGGGAATTTCAACATGACTGCGTTATTGTATATCTGGATGATATACTTATACACTCTAGAGAGATTGAGACTCACCACAGACAAGTCAGAAGGGTATTGCGCAAGCTTCTTCAACATGGCCTGTACTGCAAATTGGAGAAATGCAGCTTTGACCAATCCCAGATAAACTTTCTTGGTTATGTGATTTCTGGGGAAGGGTTTAAGATGGACCCGGATAAGCTCCAGTCCATTTTGGATTGGCCTTTACCCAGGGGCCTCAAGGCCATTCAGAGGTTTATTGGATTCTCCAACTATTATAGGCGCTTCATTAAGGGTTACTCTTCAATTATAGCTCCTATTACCAATATGACCAGACAGGGGGCTGACACTAAGAACTGGTCTACTGAAGCCCTTCTTGCCTTCAAAACACTCAAGGAACTGTTTGCTTCTGCACCAATTTTAGTTCACCCTGATACGACTCTGCCTTTCCTACTCGAGGTAGACGCCTCAGAGACAGGTATAGGTGCTATCCTGTCCCAAAGGTTAGGTGTGGATAAGCCCTTACATCCATGTGTTTTTTTTTCCAAGAAACTATCAGGCCCTGAGAGCAGATATGACATTGGTGACAGGGAACTACTAGCAGTTATCATGGCTTTAAAGGAGTGGAGACATTTATTGGAGGGCACCTTACATCCTGTTACTATTTTGACAGACCACAAGAACCTGTCCTATATTGGGGAGGCCAAGCGCTTGTCCTCCAGGCAAGCTCGTTGGTCTTTATTCCTCACGCATTTCAATTACGTGCTCACTTATAGACCTGGTTCTAAGAATTCTAAAGCCGATGCTTTGTCTCGACAATATGAACCTTCTGCGATATCTGAGCCGGTTTTGTCTTCTATAGTACCCAGGTGCAATATTATCGCCAACACGAGTCTTAAGATTCACTCTCCGTTGCTTGGTCAGATCATGAAGTTGCAGCATCTGGCGCCTAGACAGACTCCTGGGGCAAGGCATTTCGTTCCTCCTGAACTCCAACTGGAACTCTTACAGTGTTTTCACAACAGTAAGGCGGCTGGGCATCCGGGTATTCGCAAGACATGTTCCTTGATCTCTAAAGATTTCTGGTGGCCTTCTTTACGGAAGGATATTAGGGATTTCATCGGAGCATGTGAGGTCTGTATGAAGACTAAGCAACCTCATACGCTTCCATGTGGGTTGTTACATCCCTTGAACATTCCAGAGAGACCATGGTCCTGTTTGGCTATGGACTTCATTGTAGATTTGCCTGTTTCTAAAAAACAGACTGTGATACTCACGGTGGTTGATAGGTTTACTAAGATGGCTCATTTCGTGCCCTTAACTAAACTCCCGACTTCTCCTGAATTGGCGGAGATATTCGCGAGAGAGATTTTTCGCTTACATGGGATACCTTCCGAAATTGTTTCCGATAGAGGTTCCCAATTTGTTTCACGTTTTTGGAGATCCTTCTGTTCTCAACTAGGCATCAAATTTAATTTTTCTTCTGCCTATCACCCTCAGTCTAACGGAGCTGCTGAACGTACCAATCAAAAGATTGAACAATATTTGCGTTGTTTTGTTTCTGAACACCAGGGCGATTGGGTCGGTTTGATTCCTTGGGCGGAGTTTGCACACAATAATCTCGTTTGTGATTCTACTCGTTCCAGTCCCTTCTTCATGAATTATGGCTTTCATCCTTCCATTCTTCCCTCGGTTTCTCCTTCCCAAGGGGTACCGTCGGTTGATGTTCATGTTGCCAATTTGAGGAAGTTGTGGGATCAGACTCGACAAATTCTCCTACATAATTCCATGTTGTTCAAGAAACACGCTGATAAGCACAGAAGGGCGGCTCCGGTTTTTGTTCCAGGTGATAGGGTATGGTTGAGTACTAGAAACATTCGTTTGAAGGTTCCTTCTATGAAATTCGCTCCTCGTTACATTGGCCCTTACAGGGTTCTGACTCGAATTAACCCAGTTGCGTATCGCCTAGCCCTTCCAGCTGCCTTACGCATTCCTAACTCCTTTCATGTTTCTTTACTGAAACCGCTAGTCTGTAACAGATTTTCCTCCACTATATCCTCTCCTCGCTCTGTTCAGGTTGAGGGTCAGGAGGAGTATGAAATCAACTCCATCATCGATTCTCGAATCTCCCGGGGGAAGTTACAATATCTTATTGACTGGAAGGGATATGGTCCTGAGGAGAGGACTTGGGTACCTCAGGAGGATGTACATGCTCCTCGCCCCCGCAGGGCTTTTCACTCCCGTTTTCCATCTCGTCCCGGTTCCTTCCGCCCGGTGGGCGTTTCTGAGAGGGGGGGTACTGTCAGGGTACCTGTAGTCTCTACCTCAGAGGAGGTGAGAGACTTAGACGTTTATCCTCCCAGAGGGGTTGTTTCTCCCGTTCCTCGCGGTCCCCTCGCGCATGTAAACGCCGGCCGCGAGAGAACTATGCCTTTTTGTAACGTGACACTCAATAGTCGACGTCATTACGCTATTCTAGCCCGACCTGTCAGTCAAATCCCGGACACGAATCAGGTCTCGGCGGAGGCGTGATTAGTCTCTAGAACCAGGGTATTTAAGGGAGCTCTCAGCATTTGCTCATTGCCCTGTTGTGGTTCTAGCCAGCCTAGTCACACAGTGCTCTTGTATTCTCTTGTCTTTTGGTTCTGACCCGGCTTTGTTATTACTTACCTGTCTTCTCTGTTATCCTTGACCCGGCTTGTCTCTCGCTTACCTGTCTTCTCGTTCCCTCGACCTCGGCTTGTCCCTGACCATTCTATACGTAGTATTACGTTAAGTCCGGCCATTCTAAGGTCCGGTATACGTATCTGCTACTCTTTGTACTCTGCGTGTTGGATCCCTGTCCTGATCCTGACATTACGTTAAGTCCGGCAATTCTAAGGTCCGGTATACGTACCTACCACCTGTTTGTACTCTGCGTGTTGGATCCCTGTCCCGATCCTGACACCCCCCCCACACACAGAACCCCCCCCCACACACAGAACCCCCCACACACACAGAACCCCCACACACACAGAACCCCCCCACACAAAGAACCTTCCCACACACACACAGAATCCCCCCCACACACACAGAACCTTCCCCCCACACACAGAATCCCTCCACACACACAGAACCCCCCACACACAGAACCCCTCCACACACACAGAACCCCCCACACACAGAGAGAATCCCTCCACACACACAGAACCCCCCCACACACAGAACCCCCCCACCCACACAGAAGCCCCCCACACACACATAACCCCCACACACACAGAACCCCCCACACACACAGAACCCCTTCACACCTTCACACACACAGAACCCCTTCACACACACACACAGAACCCCCCCCACGCACACAGAACCCATTCACGCACACAGAACCCCTCCACACACACATAGAACCCCTTCACGCACACAGAACCCCTACACACATAAACAGCACCCCTCCACACACACAGAACCCCTTCACACACACAGAACCCCTTCTCACACACACACAACCCCCCACACACATAGAACCCCTCCACACACACAGAACCCCTCCACACACACAGAACCCCTCCACATAAACAGAACACCTCCACGCACACAGAACCCCTCCACACATAAACAGCACCCCTCCACGCACACAGAACCCCTCCACGCACACAAATCCCCTCCACGCACACAGCACCCCTCCACGCACACAGAACCCCTCCACGCACACAGAACCCCTCCACGCACACAGCACCCCTCCACGCACACAGAACCCCTCCACGCACACAGCACCCCTCCACGCACAAACGGCACTCTCTCCACGCACAAATTTCTTTCATGTTTTCAGTTTTTATCCCGCTTCCATATCTGCGCACTATGCTGGCACGATGCATTACGGGGCTGGTATGGATTTTTTTTCCAGGGCTGCTTTTTATTCCCAGTACGGCCCTGGTCAGGGGTGCAGTGTGTGTGTGGGTCAGTATGTGTGTGTGACAGTCACAGAAGCCCCCCCCCCACACACAGAACCCCCCACACACACAGAACCCCCCCACACACAGAACCCCCCCACACACAGAACCCCTTCACACCTTCACACACACAGAACCCCTTCACACACACACACAGAACCCCCCACGCACACAGAACCCATTCACGCACACAGAACCCCTCCACACACACATAGAACCCCTTCACGCACACAGAACCCCTCCACACATAAACAGCACCCCTCCACACACACAGAACCCCTTCACACACACAGAACCCTTTCTCACACACACACAACCCCCCACACACATAGAACCCCTCCACGCACACAGAACCCCTCCACACACACAGAACCCCTCCACACACACAGAACCCCTCCACATAAACAGAACCCCTCCACACATAAACAGCACCCCTCCACGCACACAGAACCCCTCCACGCACACAAAACCCCTCCACGCACACAGCACCCCTCCACGCACACAGAACCCCTCCACGCACACAGCACCCCTACACGCACACAGAACCCCTACACACACACACAGAACCCCTCCACATAAACAGAACACCTCCACGCACACAGAAACCCTCCACACATAAACAGCACCCCTCCACGCACACAGAACCCCTCCACGCACACAAAACCCCTCCACGCACACAGCACCCCTCCACGCACACAGAACCCCTCCACGCACACAGCACCCCTACACGCACACAGCACCCCTACACGCACACAGCACCCCTTCACGCACACAGCACCGCTCCACGCACAAACTGCACTCTCTCCACGCACAAATTTCTTTCATGTTTTCAGTTTTTTTCCCGCTTCCATATCTGCGCACTATGCTGGCGCGATGCATTACGGGGTTGGTATGGATTTTTTTTCCAGGGCTGCTTTTTATTCCCAGTCCGGCCCTGGTCAGGGGTGCAGTGTGTGTGTGGGTCAGTATGTGTGTGTGACAGTTACAGTGTGTGTGTGTGTGTATTGCAGTGTCAGTGGGGGCAGTGTATGTGTAGGGCTATGTGTAGGGCAGTGTATGTGTGTGGGGGGCAGTGTATGTGTGTGGGGGCAATGTGTTTATGGGGCCCAGTGTGTGTATGGGAGCCAGTGTATGTGGGCAATGTGTATATGTGGGGCAGTGTGTGTGTGTATGGGGCAGTGTGTTTATGGGGGGCAGTGTATGTGTGTGGGGGCAGTGTATGTGTGTGGGTGGCAGTGTATGTGTGTATGGGGGTAGTGTGTGTGTGTGTATGGGGGTAGTGTGCATGTGTGTGTGTGGGGAACAATGTGTGTGTATATGGGGGCAGTGTGTGTATGGGGGCAGGGGCAATGTGTGTGTGTGATAAGAAGGATAGGGGGGCTTTTTTATAATATGTGTGTGTGGTTTTTTTTTTTATTTAATTAAAATCTACTTTATGTCCCCCCTCTCTTCTTACCTTTACTGGGAGGAGGGGGGACATTTCTCCATCCCTGGTGGTCCGGTGGGGAATCCCTGGTGGTCCCAGTGGTGAGAGTGAACTCTAGCCCGCGCTCCAGGGCTAGAGTTACCTCTCGCGCGATTTGGAGCGTTGCCGTGGTAACCGCGGCAACGCTCCGTGCTCGCGAGAGTAGAACTCGGAGGAGCTGCAGGCTAGAGCTCCCCCGGGTCCTCTCTCCCTCCCCCCCTGCCGGCTGCCAGCATGGTGCCTGTGGACCGTGGAGGGAGATCTCAGATCTCCCTCCCCGGTCCGCAGGCACATTGCAGGGCTGGCGCTTGGACAATGCCAGCCCTGAGTTAGCCAGCAGGGGAGAATCTCGGGGGGCATTTGCCCCCCCGGATCCGCCACTGGGGCAGACAATGTAATAGAGCAGCAGGAAATGCTAGCAGAATGCTTGGTTGTAGGGAGAGGTATTAGCAGTAGAAAGAGGGAAGTGCTCATGCCATTGTACAGAACACTGGTGAGACCTCACTTGGAGTATTGTACGCAGTACTGGAGACCGTATCTCCAGAAGGTTATTGATACTTTGGAGAGAGTCAAGGGGCATATGATAGAAACATTTAAATACATAAAGGGAATCAACACAGTAAAGGAGGAGACTATATTTAAAAGAAGAAACACTGCCACAACCAGAGGACATAGTCTTAAATTAGAGAGGCAAAGGTTTAAAAATAATATCAGGAAGTATTACTTTACTGAGAGGGTAATGGATGCATGGAATAGCCTTCCAGCTGAAGTGGTAGAGGTTAACACAGTAAAGTAGTTTAAGCATGCATGGGATAGGCACAGTGGCGCACACACAATCCATGGGGCCCCGGTGTGAAACTGATCCGTGCCTCCACCCCCCAACAGACACACACACACATACAGACACACACATACAGACACACACACATAGACACGTATAGACAGACAGATACATACAGACGCATACATACAGACAGACAGGCACACATACATACATACATACATACAGACCGACACACACAGACACATACATACATACAGACCGACACACACACATGCACAGACAGGCACACACACATACATACAAACAGAAAGGCACACATACACACATACAGACACACC
The DNA here is from genome assembly GCF_036172605.1 of Pelobates fuscus. Classification (NCBI taxonomy): domain Eukaryota; kingdom Metazoa; phylum Chordata; class Amphibia; order Anura; family Pelobatidae; genus Pelobates; species Pelobates fuscus. The sequence goes on along the minus strand of NC_086318.1, from coordinate 31,783,409 downwards.
AACAAGGCACACATACACACATACAGACACACACACAAGACATACATACATACAAACAGACAGGCACACATGCATACATACAGACAGACACACACAGACAGGCACACACACACATACAGCCAGGCACACATACATACAGGCAGACACATGCAGACAGGCGCACACATACACAGACACGCACACATACATACATACAGACACACAGACACATACATACAAAGACACATGCATGCAAAGACACACACACACAACACATACATACATAGATACATACATACAAAGACACATACACACACACACACAGCACATACACACATATGTATACACACACACACACACACACACACACACGAGACATACATACAAAGACACATAACACATACACACACACACACACAACACACATACATACAAATACACATACACACAGACATACAGACACACACACACACATACAGACACACACACAAGACACACATACATAAAAAGACACATACACACATACATACAGACACACACACAAACTAACAAACTCACACACAATATTTTAGTCACCCTCCTGTTTCTTACCTTTTATGTGCAGGAGGGTGACTGGGGTCCAGTGGTGGCTCAAGATGATGGGATTCAAAGTTCCCACTCTGCCTCCCTGGTCTTTCTCCCGCGCGGCTCTTAGTGTTAGCTGGGAGGAGTGACGTGCGGTCACTTCCTCCCAGCTCTGTGTGATGTAATCACAGGGGGCCCGGTCTCGCTGTTAAAGTGCCCAGCACTGACCGGGCTCCTTACAATTCATATCCATCGGGTGGCCCTGACAGCATGGGCCACCCGATGGACCTCTTGGACGGCGGCCCTGGCGGTTTGTCGCACGGGCCGGGGCCGCAAATGGTGATGGCGGGTACCCGGTCGCAGGGGTCCGCAGGGCGGCCGGGCCCCCTGGAGTGACCCTGCGACCGCGGTATGTATGCCGCTGGATAGGCGTAGCTATCCTAGCTATAAGATGAGGCCAGGGACTAATGAAAGTATTTATTTGGGCAGACTAGATGGGCCGTTCTTATCTGCCGTCACATTCTATGTTTCTATGATAAAACTTAAAGTAACGTGCAGTGCTTAGCTTTATAACAATAAAACTCAAAGTAATGTGCAATGTTTAGCTTTATGATGATAAAACTCAAAGTAATGTGCAGTGCATAGCTTTATAATGATAAAACTCAAAGTAACGCGCAGTGTTTAGCTTTAGAATGATAAAACTCAAAGTAATGTGCAATGTTTAGCTTTATGATGATAAAACTCAAAGTAACGTGCAGTGTTTAGCTTTATAATGATAAAACTCAAAGTAACGCGCAGTGTTTAGCTTTATAATGATAAAACTCAAAGTAACGCGCAGTGTTTAGCTTTAGAATGATAAAACTCAAAGTAATGTGCAATGTTTAGCTTTGTGATGATAAAACTCAAAGTAATGTGCAGTGTTTAGCTTTATAATGATAAAACTCAAAGTAACGCGCAGTGTTTAGCTTTATAATGATAAAACTCAAAGTAACGTGCAGTGTTTAGCTTTATAATGATAAAACTCAAAGTAACGCGCAGTGTTTAGCTTTATAATGATAAAACTCAAAGTAACGTGTAGTGCTTAGCTTTATAATGATAAAACTCAAAGTAACGTGCAGGGGAATTGGATGTACTTGTCCATTTAGGGACAAATGACTTGGCTTGCAATGAGGTATCAGAGGTTAAGGAAGTTTTTAGTGTTTTTGCCAATGATATACGGCAGGTTGCTTCCACACTGTCATTCTCTGAAGTTCTGCCTGTGCATAACACTCAGAACGACAGGCGGATGCGTATTAGGGACTTTAACTTGTGGCTTGGTGAATGGTGTCGGGAGCAAGGATTTGGCTTTATTGCTCATGGTAGCTCTGTTTGGAATGGAAATAAACTGTACAAAAAAGATGGTTTGCATCTTTCTCAAAAGGGAACAAATGTTCTCAGTGAGCAGTTCAGAGGTTTTGCTAAGATGTATTTAAACTAGGAGGGGGGGGCAAAAGGGTGATAAAACATCAATCCAATTGTCCCCCAAAACAAGGACAGAAGGTGCCTGTAGCAAGTGTGTTAAAAATGATAAGCTTAGAGTTATGTCTACAAATGCTCGCAGTTTAGGGAATAAGATCCATGAACTTGTGGCAATAATGGCAACTGATAGTGTAGATTTAGTCGCTGTTACTGAGACATGGTATAATGAGAAAAATGACTGGGACATAGCAATACCAGGGTACTCTTTATATAGAAAAGACAGGGAAGGCAAGAAAGGGGGAGGGGTGGCCCTGTATGTAAAGGATAGCATAAAATCTAGCTTAATAAAGGTTAGTGAGGCGAACATAGAGTCCGTTTGGGTTACGTTAGAATTTGGTAATCACACAGTAACTCGTGTAGGTGTGATTTATAGGCCCCCAGGACAAATTGAAGAGTTAGATAATCTACTAATTGAAGAAATAGCTAAAATGACAATGAAGGGGGAAGTTATCATCATGGGTGACTTTAATCTTCCTGATGTGAATTGGAAAACAAAAATAGCTACTTGTACCAGGAGCACACATATTCTAAACTCCCTACTGGGATTGTCTCTAAAACAAGTCGTTGAGGAGCCAACTCGTAAAGAGGCCATACTAGATTTAGTGTTAACAAATGGAGATTTGGTATCAGATATTACTGTAGGTGAAAGTTTAGGATCCAGTGATCATCAGTTAGTGTGGTTTAAGATAAGAACAGTGACTGAGTCACACCACACAAAAACAAAAGTTTTAGACTTTAGAAAAACAGACTTTTCTAAAATTAGAATATGTGTAAAGGAGTCATTATCAGACTGGAGCAATTTAAATGGAGTCCAAAATAAATGGGATTATTTAAAAGTTGCACTACTGAAGGCAACAGAAAATTGCCAAATATACAGACTGATGATCCCTCTGTGATTTCATCTATAGTGAATATGACACAATTTCATAATCTGTACATCTGAATTATTTACAACAATATACAGTCCATGAATGTTATATGAAAGTTCATATATACTCTGGTGAATCCACCACTAATTGATAATCAGTTTGGAAAAAAAATGGCAAAAATACAAAAAAAGAAAACATTTGAAAAAAAGATGAAAAAAAAGAGAAAAAAATAAAAAATGAAAAACTAAAACGTGAAAAAAACTGCAAATATGCACTGCTTGTTGTATGAAATTGGTTGGATCTCACCACTGGTTATGGAGGCTGTAGATATGGGCTGTGGAATGAGATCTGTTCACTAATAGGTAGATGTCCAATGGACTGATAGGAAAAAGGTTCAGAAGTATTACTTTGTCTGATGAACAGTCATTAGTCAGTCTTCTCTTTCTCCACCTCTCACTAAAATTCTCAATCTCTCTCTCTCCTCTGGTATATTTCCATCGCCCTTCAAACATGCAACTGTAACCCCAATTCTAAAGAAGTCCAATCTTGACCCTAACTCCCCATCCAACTATAGTCCTATCTCGCTACTGCCTTTTGCATCCAAGATCCTTGAAAGAATTGTGTATGCGAGATTGACAGACTTCCTCGAGTCAAACTCTCTGCTAGACCCGCTTCAGTCTGGTTTCCGCGCTAAGCACTCTGTGGAAACGGCACTGACCAAAGTATCCAATGATCTACTCACTGCAAAATCTCGTGGTCACTACTCTATCCTAATTCTCCTTGACCTGTCTGCGGCTTTTGACACTGTTGATCATCAACAGCTTCTTCTCATCCTCAGCAATATCGGTCTACAAGATATTGCTCTCTCCTGGTGCTCCTCCTACCTCTCCCAGTGCTCTTTCAGTGTTTCTTTCTCTGGCTCTGCTTCTTCTCCCCAACTCCTCTCTGTTGGTGTCCCCCAAGGTTCAGTCCTTGGCCCCCTACTGTTCTCCATCTATACTGCATCCCTTGGTAAACTCCTATGGCTTCCAATATCATTTCTATGCAGATGACACGCAAATCTACCTGTCCTCTCCTGATCTCTCCCCATCCCTCTTGACTAGTGTCTCTGACTGCCTCTCTGCTGTTTCTAACTGGATGGCTGCCCACTTCCTTAAACTAAACTTGACCAAAACTGAAATTCTGGTCTTTCCTCCCTCAAGTGGTGTTACTCCTGTGTCTGTCTCCCTCCAAGTCAATGGTGCTACCATCAGCTCAACCACGCAGGCTCGCTGCCTAGGTGTTCTCTTTGACTCTGACCTCTCCTTCAAGCCTCATGTTTAATCTATCGCCAAATCCTGTCATTTCCATCTCAAAAACATTGCGCGCATCCGCCCCTACTTAACGCCAGATGCGACTAAGGTGTTGGTCCATTCCACTGTCCTTTCTCGCCTTGACTACTGTAATCCGCTTCTCAGTGGTCTAACATGCTCCCAACTTGCGCCGTTACAGTCCATAATGAATGCGGTGGCGAGGCTCATCTTCCTGTCTGCCCGCACCTCCCATGCCTCACCCTTCTGTCAGTCCTTACATTGGCTTCCTATAAAATATAGAGCTCAATTTAAAATTCTGGTTCTTGCTTTCAAATCTCTACATAATGCTGCTCCCACCTATCTATCCTCCCTTATACACAAGTATGTCCCGTCTAGGCCCTTACGATCTGCTAAAGACTTACGTCTATCTTCTGTCCGTACTCCCACCTCTGATGCTCGCCTTCAAGATTTCTCGAGGGCTGCACCATTCCTGTGGAACTCGCTTCCCTCCTCCGTTAGATGCTCACCCAGTCTCCACTTCTTCAAAAAATCGTTAAAAACCCACTTCTTCATAAAAGCATATCAATTAAACTCTTAATAGCTCCCAACTGATACCTCTTCTGCAACTGTCACTAGTCCAATACTATCCTTACCTTTTGTGTCATTTTACCCCACTCCCTCTAGCATGTAAGCTCATTGAGCAGGGTCCACAACCCCTCTGTTCCTGTGTGTCCAACTTGTCTGGTTACAACTACATGTCTGTTCGTCCACCCATTGTAAAGCTCTGCGGAATTTGACGGCGCTCTATAAATTTCATAATAATAATAATAATAATTAGAGGTAATCCCCATCTGATCCGGTCTCCAATTCCGTGCTCCTGTCTCACGTGTCTCGTGTGTAACTGGGCTGCACCATTCCATAATAGAGTGCCAACACAATAAATATTGATTGATGCAGAGTATGTGTTTGTGTAGTGGATGCAGAGTATGTGTGTGTAGAGTGGCCAAAATGTAGATCCCAATCTGTTATACAAGTCCCAGAATGCTTTTCCAGGTAGGGATCTACAATTTGATAATCCTTGCAGGACTGTACTTAGCACTGAGCACTCACTGTATGTGTGTTTGAATGTAAGCATGTTTTTGTATGGAGTATGTGTGTGTGAATGTTGGTGTTTGAATCCAGATATGTATTTATGTGTAGTGTATACACTTGCACACACTGATACACACACACACACACACAAACATACATATACACACACACATACATATACACACGGCCCACATAAATGTAAACCTTGTTTATGTGGCCCATGTTAGACTTTGAGTTTGACATGCTTGCTCTAATGCTTAGCTTTCAAACCAGAGCTTATCATATAAATGTGAAGTCCAAATGATAATTAGGTGGAAATGTTCCAAACAGAAATGTGATTGAAAAACTGATCTTTTATTAGACACAAATTAACCCCTTAAATCCGGAGAGTGTACTATTACGCCCTGCAGGAGATGGCTTTAAACGCCGGCGGGCGTAATAGTATGCCCTCGCTATAATGGCCGCCCATGTGGCCGGCGCTAATCGCCCACTGCAGATCGTGGTCGGGGGGGATGCCTGGCCCCCCAGGCAACCCCCACTGTGGCCGGTGACCGCGATCTGCAGTCTCTGATCGCAGTGACAGACACTGCGATCAGTATTTACAGTGTGTCAGCCGATTTCAAATCAGCTGGTGGCCGGTGGCTTTCCCCTGGGGTCAGTGAGCGCGATCTGCACTGTCTGATCGCAGTGACAGGCTGTCACAGCGATCTCAGAGCGCTCTGATCGCAGTGACAGCCTGCCACTGCGATCAGTGTTACATGTGTCCGCCTAATGGCTGATACATGTAACAGGCACCATGATCCCCCTGTAGATCGGTAGGGGGAGTGCTTGTACCACCCAGGCACTCCCCATGTGGTCAGTTACCCAATCTGCAGGAGGTGATCACAGTGACAGCCAATCACTGTGATCAATATTACTATGTGTCAGCCAATGACCTCAGATCACTTACTTTATTTAAAAAAAAAAATTGGGGTAAAAAAAAAAGATTTCTCATTTTTTTTGACCCTTTGTGTCAGTTGCAGCAACCCAAATCTCCATTACCCTTTCCCCGCTGCTGTGATCACTGTACTGTACAGTATATCTGCTGTACGGACCGTACAGCAGATATACTGTACAGTACAGTGATCACTGATATAGTACCGTACAGTACGGTACTATATCAGTGATCACTGTACTGTACGGTATATCTGCTGTACGGTACTATATCAGTGATCACTGTACTGTACGGTATATCTGCTGTACGGTACTATATCAGTGATCACTCTACTGTACGGTATATCTGCTGTACGGTACTATATCAGTGATCACTGTACTGTACGGTATATCTGCTGTACGGTACTATATCAGTGATCACTGTACTGTACGGTATATCTGCTGTACGGTACTCTATCTGTGATCACTGTACTGTACCGTATATCTGCTGTACGGTACTATATCAGTGATCACTCTTCTGTACGGTATATCTGCTGTACGGTACTATATCAGTGATCACTGTACTGTACGGTATATCTGCTGTACGGTACTATATCAGTGATCACTGTACTGTACGGTATATCTGCTGTACGGTACTATATCAGTGATCACTCTTCTGTACGGTATATCTGCTGTACGGTACTATATCAGTGATCACTGTACTGTACGGTATATCTGCTGTACGGTACTATATCTGTGATCACTGTACTGTACAGTATATCTGCTGTACGGTACTATATCAGTGATCACTGTACTGTACAGTATATCTGCTGTACGGTACTATATCAGTGATCACTGTGATCAGAGGGCTTTTTTTTAGGGTTATTTTTTTCATAACTTAAAAATAACCCTTTCAGTACTGATCGCAGCTGCCTATACTGTGATCAGTACATTTATTTTATTTTTGAGGGTGGGTAGTGGGTGTTAGGCAGGTAGTTAATTAATTAGCCCCTTAGTTAGCCCCTTTTACTTAATTAATTTTTTCCCCCTAGAATGTCACGTCGCTACTCAGCCGAGGAGGCGTATGCCATTCTGGCAGGCAGTGATAGTGACACTCTGCAAGACAGTGACACTATCACTGCCTCTGACATTGAGCCTCTGAGTGAGACCTCAAGTGATGGTGCCACACCACCACTCACAAGAGGACGCTCAGAATGCCCAATGCCAGAGGGAGACCGGGTGCCTTCAAACATGATGACACCAGAAATACCGCCGTTCACTGTTACACCTGGCATCACTGTAACAGTGATGACAGTGGACGACTGCGAGACAAATTGTTTTTTTGAGCTCTTTATGCCTGATGATGTATTTGAGCTCATGACTCAGCAAACAAATTTGTTTTCTATGCAGTATCTCTCTGCACATCCGGGGTCCCATCATAATCGCAGGAATATGTGGAGACCCATGGATGTCGCAGAGATGAAGCGGTTCTGGGCTTTAACCCTAGTGATGGGTATAGTTAAAAAGCCCAGTATCAGGTCTTTTCCCTGAGGTTATGCAGAGGGATCGCTATCTGCGACTGCTGCGATTCCTTCATTTTAATGACATCTCACTGTGTCCCCCTAGAAATGACCCACTGTTTGACAGGCTCTATAAAATTCAGCCCTTTATCCAACTCCTGTCAGACAAATTTTCTGAAAATTATATCCCCGATAAAGATATTTCAATTAACGAGTCCCTTATGAAATTCAAAGGTCGACTGCTATTTCAGCAATACATTCCATCTAAGCGGTCCCATTATGGCGTTAAATTTTATAAATTATGCGAATCCTGTACTGGTTACACATGGGCGTTTCGCATTTACCAGGGGGAGGGTAGCCATCTTGACCCACCAGATGCCCTGATTCTGTGGGTACAAGTGGAAAGATTGTTTGGGATCTAATCCTTCCCTTGTTAAATAAGGGATATAGGCTATGGGTTGACAATTATTATACCAGTATACAGTTATTTAAAAATGTATATTACTTTGAAACCCTAGCCTGTGGCACAGTGAGGAAGAATCACAGGGGTTTCCCCCAAACCCTTGCAAGAGGCAGAAGTAGTAGAGGTTCCTCTTCAGTTCTCCGCCAGGATGAGTTGCTTGCCCTTCGTTTTACAGATAGGAAGGATGTATACATGCTGTCTACAATGCATGACGAACGTACAGTGCCAGTGTCTGTGAGAGGTAGCACTGAGCATCTGGAAAAGCCGAAGTGCATTGTAGACTACAGCAAGTTTATGGGGGGAGTAGACTTGGCTGACCAATGCATACAGCCCTATCTAGTGAACCGGAAAACTAGGACCTGGTACAAGAAAATTGCAATCTACGTGACCCAGATTGCAATTTTCAATGCCTATGTCCTCTATAAAAAAGAGGTCATAGGTAGGCCCTGCCCTTTCCTAGACTTCACTCTAAGTCTTTTGTCCCATTTATTATTTACCCAGCCCCCCAATTCCACTTTGGGATCAGAAGATCTCCAAAGACTTTGTGGCAAACACTTCCCTTCCCGAATCCCTGCCACCGCCAGTAAAAGAAATTCCCCAAAAAAGTGCCGTGTTTGCTACAAGAAAGGAGTCCGAAAGGACTCTAGTTATTATTGCCCAACCTGCCCATCTCTACCCGCCCTCTGCATAACAGACTGTTTCAAAGTCTACCATACAGAGCTGAACTTCTGAATCACTCTGTATGGGACTTTGGCAGTTTGTTTGCTTGATTTCCCTGGATTACTGACCTCGTCTTGTCCTGACTACGCTTTGTTAACTGCCTGTACCAACCCATTGGCTTGTTTTACCGACTACTCTTACTTCTGGATTCCCCTGACCTTGGCCTGTCCCTGTTTACGCTAGCCATTCTAAAGTGGCTACACCAAACAACTCAAAATACTACAATTGTAGTATTTGAAATGTGCCTTCACAAAAAAAAAGCAAAAAAATAATCACAGGGTTAATGCTGTGATTAGCACTGAAATGGTTAATAAAATCACAATTTTTTTTCTTCACTTCTCAGCTTTTCACACAGTAACTCTCTATGTGAGATGAAAAATCTCTCTGCCTCTCTCTGCCTCCAGATCAAAGTGTAAGGCCCTGGGGAGATAGCGCAGCTAAGCGGACAAGGGCACATGTAGGAGTGTGGGGATAGATGCATGGGAGGGTCTTTGGTAGTGGGTGTATGTGTGTGGGTGGGGTTAGGGCTATGTGAGCTAGTAGGGGGGGAGGTCTTATCTCAGTGCCACTTGGGATTCGGGCCAGTAAACAGCTTCCTGTCTCCTGCTCCTGTTTGCCTGGGCCTTTAGTCTCCACAGCTTGAGGGATGGATGTTGAGGCGATCCTGTTGTCCCTCAGGGCTGCTGCGCTGGATGGTGGCCGGCAACTGAGGGAGCAGTTCGCCAACATTACTGGAGGTATAGCTAGCGCTGGTGTGGGCACCCCCCGTGGCCTGCCCTCCCCTGGGGCACCCCCTGTGGTCTCCCCTGCTGCTCTTTCTGCGGTCCCTGCCCCTGGGGGCCGCACCAGCACTGGCAGGCGTTCCCGGCCGCCTGCCAGGCTCTCCCCTGATCCTACTCCTCGGGCCCGGTTGAGGACTGGGAGCCCGGGCCCGAGGCATCGCCGGACACAAGGCATCGCCTACCACAAGGAGGAGTGTTTTGCGGCTTTCTGCGGCCGCGCGCATGGTCCAGGTCCCCCCGCGGCCGGCGGGGCGGTAGGGCGGTGAGTAGGCCCTCGCGGGCCGCGCGGGGTACCTCTGTACCGCCGTTGGGGATCCGGGGGGGTCTCCCTGCCCGTCGGGAGTCTCCTCTGCCAGTGAGGAAGGCTCCCAGGGCGCTGTTTCCCCTCCTTCCCCTGGGCCCCCTGGTCCCCCTCCCTCCTGCCCGGTTTCTGCCCCCCCCTCTCCTCCTCTGGGGGGCCTCCTCCCCCTCTCCCTTCTTTTCTTACCCCTCCCCCCACTTTTCTTACTCCTCCTGTCTTTTCTTCTCCTCCTTGTGCTCCCCATTCCTCCCTGTCTGCCCCCCCCTCTCTTCTATCCTGCCTCCTCTGCCCTGCCTGGCCCCCTCCCCCCCTGCAAGTCACTTACCTCGGCCATCTCCGCTGGGGCATGGGCTCACGTCCTCTCTGCTGCTCTCTTCTCAGGATGATGCTGCACTTCATGGATCCGTCCAGCAGGTGGCGCCTGGATCCCAGCTGATGTCTTCAGTGGATGCTGGAACTGCAGTTTCCTTACCTCAGCCTTCTGTGAGCGCAGTGCCGGGCTTGGATCGCCAGTCTGTGACCGGTGAGTACCTTATTCCTTCCGTTTCTGGCGCTGCGGGACCCGGGTTGGGGGGTTCCTCTTAGGTCTTAGGAGTTTTTTGGATCAGTGGGAGGAGGGGGTGGCGGTTAGCGGTAATGCTATTGATGGTCAGCTCCGGTCAGCGTGGTCCCCTGCCCTGCTCCCTCCTCAGGTTCAGTCTTCTCCTACTACTGGGCCCCTACCCGGGTCAGGTGGCGGTGCGGTGCCTCTGGGTTCCCCCGCGCCCGCAATGGCCAGTGTTGGTTCCGCCGCGGGCGATGCTTGTCTCGACGGGGGGTCGCGGACGTGGCGCGGGGTGCTGCTTACATGTGCTGGTCCGGCCCCCTGGGCTTGCACTTGAAGCAGGAGACTAAGGAAAAAATTTGGAAGGGGGAGTTTGTAGAAATATTTTCCCTTTTGCCGCTGGAGGAGGCTCCTCCCGTGGCGGACAAGGACAGCAAGGAGTCGGAAAAGGATAGGGAGAAGTACCGTTATCGCAAAATTCCCCAAAACTTTGGGAACTGGATTCGGACTTTCTCTATTTTGGCCAGCGTGGTGGGAGAGAAGTCTCCCCAGAAGTGTTCCGCTCTGTTCTGTTATCAGGACACAATTTGGAACGCTTGTCGCACCTATGGGGGACTAGGTTGGTGGAGGTACGACGAGCAGTTTCAACAGCGGCTGGCAGTGTGTCCCTCGCTGTCATGGGACCAGATGGATATCGGTCTATGGCTTTCCATCATGACTCGTCCTGCCCCTCAGCAGGGTGCGTTTTTGTCTTTTCTTGGGGGGGGGGGGGGGCGGTGGGGGCGCATCCTCCTCCTCATCGGCCTCCAGTCCGAGGTCCGGCTGTTGTTTGAAATTTAACGACAGTCTCTGTAAGTGGGGGTCCTCGTGCCGGTTTAAGCACGAATGCTCCAGGTGCGGTGGGGCCCATCCTGCCTCCCGCTGTTTCAAGCGGGGCAAAATGGGGGAGAAAGGGGACATGGGGGCTAAGGGCGACGACGCCGGTCCTCGTAAACGTGATGCGCCCGTGGCTCGACCTTTATGAGAATCGGGCTGCGGCGCGTATCCTAGTGGATGGGTTTGAGCAGGGGTTTTGGATCCCTTTCGCGGGTGCCCTACGCTGCTCTCCGTCCGGAACCTCAAGTCCGTGCGGGCTTTTCCTCAGGTGGTGCGGGAAAAATTGGATAAAGAGGTCTCCTTGGGTCGGATGGCCGGCCCCTTCTCCACCCCGCCGATGGCGAATTTACGGGTTTCTCCCTTGGGTGTGGTGCCCAAGAAGGATCCTGGGAAATATCGTTTGATTCACCATTTGTTGTACCCTCGTGGTGGATCGGTGAATGATGACATTTCCACGGAACGTTGCAGGGTTTCCTACGCATCCTTTGATGCGGCGGTTCGCATGGTGAAAGCAGCGGGCCCGGGGGCGCTGCTGGCTAAGGCGGATGTGGAATCCGCTTTCCGGCTGCTCCCGGTGCATCCGGATTGCCATCATCTTTTGGAGTGTGCCTTTGAGGGCCAGTTTTTGTGGACATGTGCCTCCCCATGGGTTGCTCGCTGTCCTGTTTTTATTTTGAGTGCTTTAGCACTTTTCTGGAATGGGTGGTGCGGAGGGAAGCGGGGGTCGCTTCCCTCCTGCACTACCTGGATGATTTCCTGTGTGTAGGCCCGGCGGAGTCGCACGTCTGTGCTCTCCCGCTGCGGGTTCTCGGGGAGGTGTTTCAGCGCTTCGGGGTCCCGTTGGCTCACGACAAGACGGTGGGTCCGGTCACGTGCTTGAGCTTTCTGGGCATCGAAATCGATTTGATGGCTGGGGAATGTCGGCTGCCGCACGATAAGGTCTTGGACCTGCGCCTAGCGGTGTCCCGTGCCCTGGGGCGGCGTAAGATCCAGCTGCGCTGCCTGCAGTCTTTGCTGGGGAAGTTCAATTTTGCCTGTCGGATCTTGCCAATGGGGCGTATCTTTAATAGGCGCTTGGCAGCGGCGACGTCGGGGGTCGCTCATCCGCTACATTTTATCCGGCTTACCCGGCCCTTATGGGCCGATTTGGCTGTCTGAGACTCCTTTTTGGCCTCCTATAACGGCAGGTCTTACTGGCAGGCCCCGGAGGTCTCTAATGCAGACCTCCATTTGTTTACCGATGCGGTGGGTTCGGCCGGCTTTGGAGCCATTCTAGGCGCCAAATGGTGCGCTGACTCGTGGCCGGAGACCTGGTATGCGGCGGGGCTCACATGGAATCTGGCGTTTCTGGAGCTCTTCCCAATTTTGGTAGCATTGGAGGTATGGGGCACCCTGCTGGTGGATAGGCGGGTGGTCTTCCATTGTGACAACTTGGGTGTAGTCCAGGCTATTAACCAGCTGTCTGCATCTTCCCCCCCCCCCGTGGTTCGCTTGCTCCGGCGCCTAGTGCTGCGCTGTCTGGAGCTGAATGTGTATTGTAGGGCTGTGCACATCCCGGGTGTGCGTAATGTGATGGCCGATGCTCTCTCTCGTTCACAGTGGGACGTGTTTCGGGCGGTGGCTCCACAGGCCGAACTGGAGGGTGTCCTGTGTCCGACAGAGATGTGGTCCTTGGGTCTGACAGACTGATGGAGTTGGTCCGTGGGTCGGTCACTGCGGCCACATGGGACCGCTATAATAAGGTTTGGAGGGAATGGGAAGGGTGGGAGGGGGGCCTGCGGGGGCTTCCGGGACTCATCCTCTCGTCTGCAGGGTTTGGTTCGGCTCTTAGGGGACTGGGAGGCCGCGGGATTGTCTCCCTCGGCCATTTCGGCACGCTTGTCAGGACTCAGCTTCCTGTTTAAGTTACGGGGTTGGGAGGACGCTACAAAGGCGTTCATTGTACGTCAGGCACTGAAGGGCTTGAGGCGGGGGAGGGTGTCTGTGCCGGACTCAAGGCGTCCTGTCTCGGGCATGCTCCTAACTGCTTTGTGTGAGGCGTTGCACGGGGTTTGCCATTCGGATTTCGAGGTTCGGCTGTTTCGCCTTGCCTTTTCTTTGGCATTCTTCGGCGCCATGCGGATTGGGGAGCTAGTATGCCCCAGCCGGCGGCACGTAGGAGGGGTGCTATATGGTGACGTTTCGTGCGTCACTGATCAGATCTCGTTCCGGATTCGCCGCTCTAAGACGGATGTCTTGGGGAAGGGTAAGTGGGTCCGTTTGGGGGCTGTGCCGGGTTCCGGCATTTGTCCTATGTGGTCCTTTGGGGAATATTGTGCTGTGCGCTCTTCTCCTGCACTGCCTCTCCTGGTGCATGGGGATGGGAGTTTCCTTTCCCATTTCCAGTTTGTTAGAGTGTTTTGTTTGGGGCTGGAAGCAATGGGGTTGGATAGCAGGGAGTTCGGGGGCCATTCCTTCCATATTGGGGCGGCGACCGAGGCCTCTCTGCTAGGCATGCCAGCGCAGGTGGTTCAGAGGATTGGTAGCTGGGACTCGAGGCGCTATATTTCCTATGTTCGTCCGGCCGGTTTATTGACGTGATTTCTTTCCACAGTTTCGGTTCCCCCCAGGATCTGGATCGTCGGACACTCTTATGTTTACTGGGCTGGGCAGCGGGCGGCGGTTCGGCCTGGAGGTTCGAGGTTGGGTTTCACGCCTTCCGAAGCGGAAGTTCGATGGCTCGGGGCGCGGGGTATGAGGTGGTCACGGCTCCTCCCCGAGTTGGTGCGGCTGTCTATGCTCCTGGGTGCGCCGAGTGTCCTGGTGATCCACCTGGGGGGGAATGATCTGGGTTCGGTGCCCATCTGGGATTTGATCTCGGCAGTGAAGCGGGACTTGGCCCGCATCTCGGTTTTGTTCCCGGGCGTGCGCTTGATCTGGTCGGAAGTTATTGCCCGCAACTATTGGCGTGGCGCCAGGAGTCAGAGTGCCATGGAGCGTTGCTGGCGCAAGTTAAACAGGCGGGTTTCCCAGTTTGTTTTGGGGGCTCAGGGACTCCCGGTCCGCCATAGGGTTTTTGAGCGGGAGGCGCCTATTTTTTTTTAGGGACGTGTACATCTCACGGAGGTCGGGCTCGACCTTTTTAATCTCGCCCTGCAGGAGGCGGTGGAACAGGCCATGGGTGGTTTTGGTGGGGTTTCCCCGCTGATTTAGGGGTAAAACAGCGGGTCTGGTGGCAGGGGTATGTCCTTGCCAATTAAGTTTGGTTATGTTAAGGATGGAATAAGTTCCTTATGTTTACAGGTCTCAGCCTCCCCTGCTTCAAAAGGTTTAACTTTAGGTTGCCTGAGGTCTCGTGCCCATCGAGCGTGGATAAGGTCGGCTGATGGCAGGCATTGGAATATGTTTTTTATGACGGGGGGGAGGTGAGAGGCAGTGGTGTTTAGGAGCCAAGGCAAGGACGGGGGGTACTCTGTATAACACTGTATGTTGAATTTTATATGTATATATGTTATTTATGATTATTTGTTTCTAACAATTTCGTTACAGAAAGAAGAGTTTAATATATGGAGTTATGGGTGTGTTATAGAGTCATTTATTTATGTTATAATAAATGTTGTGGCCTGTTCATCCATACCACGTTGTCTGTCGTTATTGGGGGGAGGTTGAATGGGGTTAGTTATGTTTATGCTATATCGTAATTCCCCACTACGTACATACATGTGGGGGTACTGTTCGATTCCTGTGATATAATAAAAACCTTGAAACATTGTACATGTGTTCTATTCAGAAGACTGTGTTCAATCAAAATACTGAGGTTTTAGTGCACTAATACCAGGATTATGACATTTCTAGTGAAAATGCAATTTATCTGATTAAAAAGACAAAACTAAAAGTAGATATCGCTACATGGGCCCAGAATTTCTGTTAAAATGGCTAGACCAAACATCTCAAGGTCTGCATTTTGTTGTACCCTGGGTTGCCTACTTTTGAAAATGGTATGCCATAACGGTGGAAATGTTATTACCCAGGCTGCCATGCTCTCTGAATAGCCACATAGGCCCAGCAAATCACTTTGTCAAATTTCCAACTTTGAAATCTAATATTTTGTCCCCTTGACTACCCCCCAAAAAACAGGAAATCTGGTACATGGGGGTACTGTTATATTCAGGAGACAATGTTAAAAAAAATAGTGAGGCTTTGTTGCAAATACTCATATCAGGAATATGAAATGTCCTGTGAAAAGTGAGTACATGTGTGTGAAAAAGCACAATTAAAATAATAACCACTATGTGGGCCCTTCATTTCTGATAAAGTGGTTAGACCAAACATCTCAAATTATGCCATTTGTTATACTCTGGGTTGCCTACTTTTGAAAATGGTATGCCATAATAGTGAAAATAATTTTACCCAGGCTGCCATGCTCTCTCAAAGGCGAGATAGGCCCAGAAAATCACTTTGCCAAAATTCCAACTTTGAAATGGACATCTAATATATTTGTCCCTGTGACTTCCCCAAAAAACAGAAAATCTGGTACATGGGGGTACTGTTATATTCAGGAGAGAAAATAATGAGGCTTTGTTGCAATAACTCATACCAGGAATAGGAAATGTCCTGTGAAAAGTGAGTTCATGTGTGGGAAAAAAGCACAAATAAATCTATTACCGCTATGTGGGCCCTTCATTTCTGATAAAGTGGTTAGACCAAACATCTTAAAATGCACCATTTGAAATACTCTGGGTTGCCTACTTTTGAAAATGATATGCCATAATAGTGGAAATGTTATTACCCAGGCTGCCATGCTCTCTCAAAGGCAAGATAGGCCCAGAAAATCGCTTTGCCAATTTTCAATGTTGAAAACTAAAAATGGACAGGCATATATTTGACCCTGTAACTTTCCAAAACCCCATAAAACCTATACATGGGGGTACCGTGGCACTTGTGAGACATCACTGAACAGAACTAGGAGTGTTTCAGGGCAGTAAACTACATAAACTACATACTGACAATAAAATTATCAGTAAAATTACAGTTTTTATGTGAAAAATGCAAAAAAAAAACGCAAACACTAACTTTGGCTAGGGTTTGTGCTCAAGTGGCTACTACAAAAGACTGGGCATACCCCATTTTGAATACCCTGGGATGTCTACTTTTTCAAATGGTATGCCATGATGGGGGTAAATTTGTCACAGCAGACTAATCTGACAAATTTGAATGTGAATAAGCATAAATTGATAAGCCGTATATAAGACCTTGTAACTTTCAAAAAACACATAAAACCTATTCATGGGGGGTACTGTGGCGCTCGCGAGACATCACTGAACAGAACTAGGAGTGTTTCAGGGCAGTAAACTACATACTGACAATAAAATTATCAGTAAAAAAACATAAAACACTAACTTTGGCTAGGGTTTGTGCTCAAGTGGCTACTACAAAAGACTGGGCATACCCCATCTTGAATACCCTGGCCCTGGGATGTCTATGTTTTCAAATGGTATGCCATGATGGGGGTAAATATCATTTTGTGGCTGCCAAACGGTCTCAAAGGTGGCTTTGTCACAGCAGACTAATCTGTCAAATTTATATATAAAAAAATAATAATGGACAAGCCTTATATCTGACCCTGTAACTTTCCAAAACCCTGTAAAACCTATACATGAGGATTACTGTTTTACTCGTGAGACATTTCTCAATACAAATATGTATGTTTTATTGCAGTAAAACCGAACAGTATTGTGACATTCATAGGCGTGCGCAGCCTATTGCATTAGGGTGTGCACCCTAAAGCACAAACACACGCCGCATGTATATGTATGTATATATATATATATATATATATATATATATATACATACAAACACACACATACATACACTGCTGTGTGTGTGTGTGTGTGTGTGTGTGTGTGTGCTGTTAGTGTGCTGTGTGAGGGTGCTGCTGTGTGTGTGTATGTGTGAGGGTGCTGGTAGTGTGCTATGTGGGTGAGGGTGGTCGTGAGGGTGCTGTTTGTGTGTAAGGGGGTTTGTGTGTGTGTTTGTTAGGGTCCTGTTAGTGTGCTGTGTGTGTGTGAGGGTGCTGTTTGTGTGATGTGTGTGTGATGGTGCTGTGTGTGTGAGGGTGCTGTTTGTGTGATGTGTGTGGGTGTCGTGTATTTCTGAGGGTGTTGTTAGTGTGCTGTGTGTGAGGGTGTTGTGTGTTTGTAAATGTGCTGTGTGTGTTTGTGAGGGTGCGGTTAGTGTACTGTGTGTGTGAGGGTGCTGTATGTGTACTGTATGTGTGTGGGTGCTGTGTGTGTGAGGGTTCTGTGTTTGTGCTTTTTGTGTGAGAGTGCTGTATGTCTGTAGGTGCTTTTTGTGTGTGGGTGCTGTATGTGTGTGTGTGTGCTGTATGTTTGGACAGATTGTGGAGGTGGGGGCAAATTAGTAAATACCCCCCCCTCCCTTCTTACCTTATGTAGGGAGGGGGGATCCTTGCTGCCATGTGCCATCCCTGGTGGTCCAGTGGAGAGTGAACTCTAGCCTGCGGGGCTAGACTTAACTCTCGTGAGATCTGAGCGTTGCCGCGGCAATGCTCAGATCTCGCGAGAGGAACCTGGCGGAGCTGCTGTCTAGAGCTCCCCGGGTCCTCTCCTGCCTCCCTTCATGCTGCTGTGGGCCGGTGAGATAGATCTTTGATCTCCCCGCCGGCCCATGGAGGCTTAGAGCAGAGCCGGCACTCAGCGCCGGTTCTGTGTGAGCCGACAGGGGAGAATAAAGTCCTGGGGAATAAAGTGTGGGAACCAAGATTCCCGTCCCCCCAAAAAAATAATATACACTCCAGTGTGTGTATGTATATATATGTGTGTGTGTGTGTGTGTGTGTGTATATATAATATATATATATATTATATATACACACACACACACACACTGACACGCATACTCAAACACACACACATACACTCACAGACACACGCACACTCATACATTCATAGACACACACACATTCACAGACACACATATTCACATACACTGACACACATACACATTCACAGACACACATACACAGATACACACACACATTCACAGACACACACACACATTCACAGACACACATTCACAAACACAGTCACAGACACACACACATACACATTCACACACACACACACACATTATTATTTTTTTTAATTAAAAAATGTCCACCCAGCCTCCCTACCTGGAGTGCTGGCGTGGACTTGTCCCTGGGGTCCAGTGGGTCGGGCGGCTCTCTCCATATCAGCCGCGGTGAGGGAGCTGTGTGCTCTCTGCTTCCTCTCACCGCGCGGGCTGTCTACAGTAGCTGGGAGCCGGAATATGCCGTCATATTCCGGCTCCCGGCATCTGCAGACAGCCCGCGCGGCGAGAGGAAGCAGAGAGCACACAGCTCCCTCGCCGCGGCTGATATGGAGAGAGCCGCCCGACCGGGGGGGTGTTGGGGTCCATCACCTCTTGCCCCCCCTCCCCTCCATGACAGGGGGAGGAAGGGGGGCATTTGGGGCGCTGAGTGCCTGCAGGAACGGCGTTCCTGCTCAAAAAAAGTGCAGGAACTCCGTTCCTGCAGGACTCAATCCATAGGTGTGCCACGGGGATTAGGGTGTGCCCAGGCACACTCGGCACACCCCGTGCGCACGCCTATGGTGACATTAACAGTTAAATTGACATGCAGAAATTGAAAAATAGCAAAATTTCTTAATTGTTTTAACTTTTTTAGATTTTAATCATATAAAATGGTGTTCCGTATATGAATGTTTGATAAGAAATGAAAGCCCTGTTCCCCTGAACAAATTGATATATAATAAGTGTGGGTGCATTTAATATGAGGTAAATTATGGTTGAAGACATAGAGCCAAATTCTGTGGTTTGTTTACGTTTTGTTTTGATCACAACTTTTACATTTGGCTCAGTCCTTAAGGGGTTAAACACTTCCACAATCCAAAAAAATAAATATTCACCCCAAGCTGCAACACATCTGAAGTACATTTTGATATGGATACTAATTAGTAGATATTGTCAGACAGATTTATCTGCCAATTTATTAACATGCACTGCATTAAATATTTCTGAGTAATTTAGTTGTCTGTACATCTTTCCCCTTTGGAATTATTTCTGTATATTTAAGTTGTTTATACTTCCTTTCACTTCGATTTATTGTTTGCTATTTCTCATTGTTATCCCAACTTGGGCATCAAAATTACTTTTGAGCATCAAAAAACATTTGATTTGTTTTACATTACTGCAACTTAGGGTGAATTCAACCAGTTGTGGGAAATATTAGTACACGGACCGCTGTCGAAAAGGACACTCCAAACCCCTGACGAACTTTAGCTTGTTGAAAAGCTTTATGTGTGAAGAGGGTGTCCTCATTTTCATTTTGCAAAAAGTGCAAATTTCAATATAAATTTACACTTTTACAAATTACCCTTGTTACACCCCCTGACTTTCATTTAGACAACAGATCCTGTTACTTCCTGGTTGTTTAGCTCAGTTAAGCTAAACTCAAGAGGCAGCAATTGCCCAGAGAACCTGCCTTGCAAAGACTTCTCATTGAGCTGCATTGGGAAGTCTATGATTGGACAGCGACAGAAAGTCTGGGCGGGGCTAGAAGATGAGGGTTTGCAAAGGCAGCAGACAAGAGAAATGAATGTTTTGCAAGCTGTTTTTAGATATACCCCCAATCAAAAAATACAGAATTAAATATATGCATATGTTTTTATTTATTTTGTATTTGGGCAGTGGAGTGGCCCTGGAACCTCAAGCTGCTTTAATGATATTCTCTCACCCATTTCTGCATTTTGTTAAATAACTATGCTGTTGATAACCATCTGTGTCCCTTGTTATACTGGAACCTCGCTTATTGAATTTGCACTTCATTTTGCTTTAAGATTATTTATGTTCGTTGTTTTATTATAGATTATAAGCAGTGTTCAGTTATTAGAGCCTTCTTTTTTGATGTCGATGTGCCAAGCTCGCAATCTAATACTCATTTATGTCACTTTAATATGCGAGCCCTGTAAGATCTCGCACTTTAATATGGTTAGGTATGTAAAGCCAAACTATGCTGTTTTGCGACATACCTGTAATAAACTAGTAGAACCTTTGAAATGCGTTGGGCTTTGTTGCATTGTGTATTCTTTGACACACATCCCAGCTTTGGCATTCAGTGCTGGAAAGTATTGTCTGGTTCTGGTACCAAGTGTTACCTTCATGTAAAAACATAGAAGTAATTGTCACTCACCTGAATTTTCACGGGACCAGCTTCATACTCATTGTTGCTGTAACAGAATTACATAGAGGGACTAACTCCTGATAAGTTGTTTTCCTATTTGAATTGTGTTTTTAAAGTATCCGTTTTTATGGAGAGTACTATGTTATACTGATTTTGTTTCCACAGGTCACATTTCTATTTGGAATAATTATTATTTGGACTTTAATAAAGATGACATTTGTTTATCACCTTTGTTCTATTATAAGCTTTGTTTTTTTGTTTCTTGTTTTTAAATATTTTTTATCCCTTCTGTTCTGATCTATCCTTTTTGTATTTATCTCTGAAAAGTGTCAAGTACTTAAACTCTGAATTTCGGATTTTTATTGATGTGTTGTGTTTACTGCTGTTTTCTACTTTCCTCTTTTTGATGTTAGTTTCACTGTTTATAATTCTACTTCCCTGACAATTCATATTTTAGTAAATTACCCTTAGTATGAGCTTGTCGCAGATCCAATCATGGGTAATAGAAAGTATACCCTCTTTGAATTGTAAGATTTTACATATCTGGACATAATACCAATCATCTGTATTATTAGCTGGTTTTAAAATTGTAAGTAAATACAACCTCAGATGAACAACACATGACATTTACACTATTTCATGATTTATTTTTTAAAAATAAAGCCAAAATTGAGAAGTCATGTGTGAAAAACTGGTAGGATTCAGTATGTGCATTTTTCTGCTTAAAACACTGTTCATACTGAGATATTGCCAGGGATAGGTTGCACCCCCTGCACACGTGACTTTAGCAGCCCAGAACTCAGGACTGCCTTATGTAAATTCTGTGCATAAAGCAGAGCACGATGGGAATGGACGTTTCTAGCTTCCCCTTGCAGACAGTGCCTGAAAGGGGAAGTATTGTTTTCCTCCCTCCCTTCTCCCTCTTTATAAAATCACTAGTTTAATATATATCATTAATATTTTATTTGTCTTTTCTTTTTATCATAAGAAGACGTTTTTAAAACAAGATCCTATTCTCAGTTTCAGGGCAGGGTGAAGAGAAAGGCAATGTAAGTTTGTCTAGGGGCATGAAGCAAGCTAGTGACTGGTTAAATCTCTATAGCAGGACCTCTAAGGACAGGACCCAGAACTTGGCCTTCATACAAATCTGTGTTTCTCCTCTGTTTGGAACATATTTATGAGGTTACAGGAAACTGCCCACAATTTACTTGTTACTGTAGCAGCACAGTTCTTCATGGAGAAGATCATGATTAACTGTTAACAAATGAATATGTGACAGAGCAAAAATGTCTAAGAACCTAGATGTCAGGTAGATACCACTAGTGAATATTATTCCTAACTTCAGATAAGTAGGCTTCTATTTGCACCAGAAGCCGAGATAAATTACTCATTTGAATTACTAAGCATTCCTCTAGAGGTCATATATTAGTTGTTAGTCTTACTGCCCCATTATCCTAGGGTGTTGATTAGCTGTCAAAGCACTTTAAAAATGCATTATCAACTAAATGTTTTTACTACCTAGTTCAGTTGTCTAATTGTTTTTAAAGTGGATTATCTACTAAATGTTGCAATTCCCTAGTGGAGAAACAATCTACTTATGCCCAACTTAAGCAATGACTCAACAGGTTGTTCTGGATACTTTCACTAAACTCCCTGCTGTAAGCATTATCCAGGGTCTTTCATTGAATTTCCTTTATTTACTATATATAGATTAGAACTTAGGTTTGCACATTCAGTTTATTTAGCAGCTGTCTAAGTATTCCCCCTAAGTTTTTATATTCAGCTTTTTTTCCACCTTGGTACTATGTCACTATTATGGACAAAATATTAGAATTAGTAAAATGTTTATTTACTCTGTGCATCTGTGCTCATTATTCACTGTGTTAACCTGGCTGCTAGAGTAACTGCTTCCCCTCCAACCCCTCCCCTCCTGTGTTCAGTAACTGCTCCCTCTCTAACCCCCCTCCCATCCTGCTCCCCCCACCCCCTCCCATCTAGTAACCACCCAATTAACAAGATGGCGCTGGAATGTGGAGGAGAACTGCATGATGACAGTGACATCACACCCTGTAGGCTGTGCATTAGATCAGGGCCGGCACTACCATAAGGCGGCACAAACCAGAGGGGTGCAAAAATGTCTGAGTGACCGGCGGGAGCACGGAGAACTCCGCTCCCGCCAGTCACTTTCTGCAGCAATTTGCACAGCTGATGTGTGTGTGTGTGTGTTAGAGCCAATGTGTGTGTGTGTGTGTGTTAGAGCCAATGTGTGTGTGTGTGTGTGTGTAAGAGTAAATGTGTGTGTAAGAGACTGTGTGTGTTACAGCCAGTGAGTGTCAATAAGATGTGTGTGTGTGTTACAGCCAGTGAGTGTCTATAAGCTCTGTGTGTGTGTGTGTGTCTGTTAGAGCCAATGAGTGTGTATAAGCAGTGCAAGTGTGTGTGTGTAACTGTGTGTGTGCGTGTGTATGAGCGAGTAAGTGTGTGACGCAAGGGGGTAAAGAAAAGTAGGATGAAGACACAAAACACATAAAAAAGAATGCCAAACAGGGGATACAATATACAAAAAGGAAAACAAGAGAAAAAGGTGGTAAGATGCACAAAAGGGGCAAAAGAATGGGTCAGAGGGGCAAAAGTGGGAATATTAGACAGACAGATGAAGATGCATTTTGAGGGCAGCAAAATGTGTCTTCGCCTGTGTAGACAGAAGTCCTTGCACCGGCCCTGCATTAGATGAACCACTTAACACCTAACCAATTGTTGATGTATTTTCTCTGTTATCTATAATTATGCATATGATGTATTTCTGCATTATAAGGGGCACACCGGCCCCTTCGATTAAACAGTCCTCAAGTTTTTCATTAACCTGAAACTTGTCTGGTGTGAATAACTTTAGGGAGCGTGCACACATCTAATTCAATTTGGAAAGGGGCTGATATACAAAATCATCAAACACTTGATTTGATCCTTAACATCACATGATAATGCTTATTGTGGCATGGATACTGAAACATTGTATACCCTTACATAGATTTACTTTACTGTGGCATTAGCAAGAAACTATTTGCATATACAATTCATGTAAAAGAGATACATAGACAAAAAACAACAACAATTTATTGTACTCGCATTGCTCAGACCCATACCTGGCTCTTTATGGGTAGCCCCAAGGAGCTAATTCAGGCTTTTAAAATATCTTCCATTTTCTAAAACTCAGCATCCAGTGATAAGAGTATTTAAACAATTTAACAAACATACATAAATTATTAAAAGACTGGGAAGTTTGTCACTTATGCAGCATATGTCATAAACATTGCATGTCCATCAACAGAGCTGGCTCCAAGGTTCAAGTGCAAGTTCAAGTGCCAACGCATTTCGACCAGAGTATGTCTTTTTCATGTGCTGAATTAAACTTGCTTGCCTCCCCATTTATATACCCTATTGGTTACTTTGTTTCCCATGAATGTTCCAGTGCCTTCATCTCATTTCTGGTCTCTAGATGCTCTCGGATTATGACGTCACTTCCATCTCATGTGAGATGACGTTACTTCCAATTGCTCAGGTCCCAATTCCCTTATTTAACACTGAACTCCATTTTTAAGGAGGACAAAAGGAGAAACAGTTCTGTTTTTATAAAATCACAAAAGTGTCCTGTAGCATCACATATAAATATATAAATGCGGAATTCCTATTACAATAAAGAATAATGAACATTGAAAATATGATAAATGAATCAAAGGTTAAAATAAAAAATTACAATGAAAAAACACAAAGGGCATCATTCACATTACGAATACCTTAACCAAACGTTCATGTGCAGTACAGTAAGTGCAGTAAAATATACTAAATCCTTTTATAAATTTTCTTTATTAATTCAAAATCAAAATTAGGACCATACGGTACCAAAGTATTCATTTTAAATATCCACCTGCTAGGGACTAGATAGGCCTATGTGAGTAATGCCACTTGCAGCTCTAGTAATGTGCCAGCCTCACTCAGCAGATGTCTGCTCAGCCTCACTCAGGACAGCACATGTCCGGTCAGCCTCACTCAGGACAGCAGATGTCTGGTCAGCCTCACTCAGGACAGCAGATGTGCAGAGCAATAGTGAAGCATTCTGGACAGGGGTTTAATGGCCTGACTACATTGTGCATAGCGCAAGAAAGTATTTTGATGGGCTGATGATGGGGAAGATCTCCCTGGTGTCTTCAAATGTGGACCCACAGTTTAAAAGGATTTTGGTGAAAACCATACTTTTCCAAACATAAAGCAAAAATATAGGAGTAGAATACGCTCATTATTATTATTTTTTTTTAAGTTTCCCAGATATCACTGTTTAATGAATGAACGCACTAATTTTAGCTACTAAAATTTTGACAGCTGGTGAATAAACTCGACTGACGAATACGATGTTATTTTACACGTTAAATAACAAAAATCTCACAAAAGCTCTTTTTGTCAATAGTTTATTTGTAGATTTTATAGACAATTTATATATAGTAATGTATAATACAGAATAAAAAAATACAGTAAAGTAATGTATTACATTTCACATTAACCAAATAGGAAAAAACAATGATACAGTAATGATACAGTGACAAAACATTTGTGATTTACCAAATATAGGGGGGTGCTTTATTAAGGCATAACGTGCAATTTTGGGGAAAAGGGCAAAATGTTGACGGGCAGTCTACTGGTTGCCATTGCGATTGCTTCTTATTTAAAACTTTTCCCTAAATTGGAACTTCTCTTTTGCCCAGATAACTCTCCCCCATAGTTATGGGGTTCAGTGAATAAAATAAAATGACTCTCAAATAGTTACATATTATTATAGTTTAAAGAAAAAAGTCCACAATTCAAGCTTTTACTTTACAGGTTTCTGGTGCTGATCCAAAAGAAGCCTAAATAAACCAGCTTGCTTACACTACTGGCACTCAGAGAGCTAGATGTGTTTGTTATTGCTTAGCTCATTCCTAACTCCTCTGCCCATGGGAAATATGACGACCTGTTTCAAGGTCACCCAGCGTTTAAAGTAATCATCTCTATTTTTTATTTTTTTTATTCACATTCATCTATTTGCATTAATGGACACGCAGCACATAAAATCAGTCCATACATATTCAGACAATCCAGCAGTTATTAACTGCTCAGTGACTACACAATATAATGGGATTTGCCTTGACCGTTATCACAAAGGTATTTTGCTAATATACTTCAAACTCTAACACCAATGGGCTTTCTCAAAAGGCATCAAGTTCATCTTCTCCTGCTTTCTCCCTCATTGTTACCGAGTATTAATTCAATTAATTTTTATCCGTATTCTGATTGCCCGAAACACTTTGCTTATCATAGATGTATAATTTCACATTATACGTGTATGATGCCTAACATGGAAAAGCAGATTCCATCATTTTCAAACTTGACTTAGAACTTCTCTTATTCTTAAATTATGTACAAACATTTAAAATAATGTGATTCTTTGCTTTAAGTGGTTTGTGCAGAAATGTGTCCCTTTCACAACTGGATCTTTTGTTAGTATGAAACTCAAACAACAGGTAGATATACAATTAATAGATACACACATTTGTAGACACAGTATATAAAATAAAATAAAAATTTAAAGGGGAGGGACTACTTACACTTAAATAAATATGTGATGCCAAAAAAAAATAGAAAATCAATATTCTTAAAACTGTAAAGTTATTTTAAAATTTGCCGATGTGAGCATACAAGTTTGTAATTACAATATGCAATTTGCAAGGTTCTAAGAAAAAAATGAAATTTTTACTCACCGTAAATTATTTTTTTCTTAATATGGTGGCAGTACATATGGGTTGTGCTTCCTAATTGGGACAAGTATCTGCAAGATAGGTAATTAAGAAAAGTCCCTCCCCTTTACCCTATAAAGGGCTTCCCCCGGCAAACCCACCTCAGTCGTAGCAAGAATACACACCTAAGCCACACACTGTAAACAAAATTGTAATTTAGAGGGTGGGAGATTTGTACTGCCACCATAATAAGAAAAATTATTTACGGTGACTAAACATTTCAGTTTTTTCTGACATATGGTGGCAGTATGTATGAGATATAGCAAGATCCCCAATCGGATGGGCCTTATGCCTAAACAGCTTGAAGTACCTACGCCCTAATGCAATTTTAGAAGCAGTGAGTACATCTAGCCTGAAAATGCCTGACGTTTTGTTAAGGTGCTAAAAGCTGACCAAGCAGCAGCCATGTTGATTACTTCGGGTGAAGTAAGAGCTTTCTCTGCCCACGAAGTGGCCATTGCCTTTGTGGAATGCGCTGAGAAAGATGCTGGCGAATCAAAACTACTGAAGCATAGGCCATTATGATTGACGAAAAAACGTGAAATAGAATTACGAGAGGTGGGTTTTCCAGGGGAAGACCTTTATAGGGTAAAGGGGAGGGACTTTTCTTAATTACCTATCTTGCAGATGCTTGTCCCAATTAGGAAGCACCACCCATACATACTGCCATCATATGTCAGAAAAAAACAGGGATTTTCTGGAAGGGGCAATCTGAATTGTAGAGAACTAATAAGAGATTTTTAGGCCAAAATAGTTTCAATGGGAGATTCTCCATTTGCCCATCATGGCCTAAAATTTCCAATTCTAATTCTGTGCGGGAATAGACCCCATAGTCCATAGCTACATTCATTGAGTCACCATCAGTATAGAAAATAATTCAGGAGTGTGTAATAATAATAATATGTAGTAAATATAAGGTTGACTGAAAATCTTGACACATGTAATTTATCAAATAAATAGTTTACAGAAACAGTGGTTGCAAATCCACTTCCTTGAGTACCCTAACGAGTATGCACATACTGTGATGCTTTAAGCATTTTCATTTGTGGAGAAGTGAACAATTTAAGACCAAAACAGTCAAAATAGAAACGTGGGAATTCTGGTCTAAAAATTGTGGAAATTCAAAAATAAATTCTTCATTCTAATTTACATAAATATACCTTTAAGAACTATTTTGCCTGATGTTAAAAAACCCCAGGTTATAAATGCAATAAACAACTATGGGGTGATTTCTGTGGAACATCCTGACTGTATGAATAGCCAGAATTGAAGATAATATTCCTTCTCCAAAATAAAGTTCTGTAATACCTTAAATATGTTTCCCCTACAGACGGGAACTACAGTATTCCATTAAATCAAAAGTCAGGCATATAAATGTTATTGAAAGTTAAAGATTGTTTTGCAGAAGATATTCAGGAGCTTGTTACAGTGGGCCAGATACAGCATATGAATTATCATTACATCACCTACTTATAGTTATCTATTGACGCTACATCATTCATGAACAACCAGTGCTTGAAGACCTATAGGTGTGCCCAGCTGAATAAAAAAATAGACTAATCTAAATTTGTGAAAATGAGTTTGAAAGTCAGTGGAGTTGAAAATGAACATTATTTCAGCAGTCAGCAGACATCCAGTTTTGAGATCCCCTCACTGCCATATCCATGAATAATTCCCACAACACTCACCACTTCCTTTTTACGAGTATAATTTAGAGGGACTGTGATTCATCAACAGCTCAAGAGGTCTAGCTAGTGAATGATAATCACATTTGAAAGAAAAGAAACACATGAACTATCAGTGCTATGAATATCTTTCACACGGTGAGGACTTTTAATCTTACATTTACGGAGGTTTGACAATAAACCCCATAATTCTATGTTCCATGTACTGAAAGGGTGTCAGGAGCTTTGGCAAATGAAATAAAGTGCATACAGTATTTGTTTATGAAAATCACAATATCCAAGTAAAAATCAAATGCATCAGAATTTTCATTGGAATTTCAATTCACTGTCAGTGAAGTAGTGAATATGAATTTGATGGAATGTCGCTTGAAGAACTCACGTGAGCTGAAGAAATGTTGTAAGCTCCTGTAAAAGAAAAAGTAAAATACAAATAAGCTGATTTAGTATGCGTCTAAATGCTTCAGGATTTATTTTCATTCCCCCCCAAAAAATAAAATCTAGTTTCTTGCTCACACCATGAAATATGGCGGCAAATTTAATTTACAGGAAAGGGACTGGTATTTTTTTAATTTTGGCTTTTAGCATAAAAAACACATTATTTATATTCTTCTATCTGTATATTTATTGTAGTGTTATCGTTAATTATCATATGTACACTGTTGTATTGACTTTGCATGTTTTATGCAGACCATCTGTTTACCCCCTCCTTTTCTCAATAAAATGTTTGTAAAACAAACAAAATAGTTTCACTAAGATATACCCAGCCAAAAACAATGACAGTTCTATGTTAATGGAGAAAGGTGGTTTGGCAAACAGAATTCCAAAAACTGTCATATAATATGAGTGTTGCTCAAGTGGGGGTTTGAGGTCTGATCTAGTACTTAACTTGGAGCTTAACTTGTGTTCCATCTCTATATGAACACACTCTGTCTGGCTGCAGGGGATATTGAGGAAGGGGTGTTTGTGGGGGGATATTGGGGAAGGTGATAGACTAAGAGTTCTTGTGTTTTCTGAATGGTAATTATAACTCTAAGGGGATAGTCTGGAGATGGACAGAAAGTTGAGTCTATGCAGGGAAAGTAGGGGCCAAATGAGGTAAGCCTAAGTTAACATGGTTAAGGGGTGGTGATGTAAAAGGACAATGGTAGAGGGTCATCGCTTTTTTTTTTTGGACTTCTGTCATTCTAGCAATGCCTGTGATATACATTAGATATTTTTTATGGAAAGCTTGTCATATCAATTTCACTTATTGTTAGTTTTTTGTTTTTTTATGTATTAGATATAATGAAATGTAATGTTTTGTTTTAAATAAGGTATATTGATTTTTTTTTTTTTTTTCAGAAAATTAGATTTTTTAACTGGCTGAGCAGCCATGTTATGTCAGGCTCTACTAACCAACTGCTGCTAACTGATGCTGTAATTGCTCTGTGTGAAATTGCTGCAGCGGGCATTTTAGTTTACAGAGCAGTTGGTCAGATAACAGGAGAGTCTAACCCAACATGGCTTAAAAGTGAAATATTCTATTGGAAAAAAAATCACTAAGTTTCATATAAATGTAATAAACATAAACATGTGATTGTCTGTTAAATGGTCATGTTCTGTGTTAATGAGCAACACGTCCATAGTGGTAAATGCTAGAAACTGCTTCCCTTTCCTACAACAAAATGCAGTTTTGAAACATCTTTGAATTCAGCCACTGGAATGTTTAAATTCTCACCTTTTTTATGAAACAGATTGAAGACTCCTTTGTTCATGACTGTCTTAGGGAATGGAGAATCTGAAGAGTTGGTGTTGGTAGTCTGTAATAAATTACCAGATGAGAGACAGAATGTTAACAAATAAGAATCAAATCAATCTGAAAACACTAAAGTGTTTATATGAATATATTCTACACATTTCAGTATATTGTTAATACAGTTCAGTCAACTCCATGTCCTTAACCCCTTAAGGACACATGACGTGTGTGACATGTCATGATTCCTTTTTATTCCAGAAGTTTGGTCCTTAAGGGGTTAATAAGATGGTTTATAGTGATAACTCGATATTTTAAATTTGCACATTACCAACATCTGGAACTGCTTTAATTAAGACTCATTTAAACAGCATGTAGCCTGATGAATTGTCAACTGTTCTGCATAGGACAGTGACTGCGGCATAGACACGTACCCCTAAAAAATGGTTACCCCACTTTGTCCACTACCCCAACTGTTCACCTCCATGTCCATTGTATGCGTCTTGTAACCATCTCACCTAGTGACCTGCATCTGAAAGAACTGTTATAGCTTCCTCAGGACTGTCATCAGAAATTCTGAAGCTTGTTACACAGCTCAAGAACCCTACTCACTATAGAAGAGGTGTATATATATTGTATAAAAGTGTATATATATAGGTGTAATATATATATATATATATATACGCATACATACAAGTGGCAGCGCTTTGTGAATAATCCCCTGAAAGAGTATTCAGAGGTAACACTTATCCTCTGGCTTTTTCAAGATAGACTATGTTTCGCTTGTTATCCTCAGGATTTTTTCAAGATGGACTATCTTTAAAAAGACTGTGGATAACAGGCGAAACATGTTGATGCGAAAGTGGCTTGTGAACTGTTGTAACAGCACGAGGATTACAGCAGCGAGGAGTTTCAGTGTCTCCCCGGACCACACACTGATTCCTGCACTAAAAGGAAACTGGTGGCATGGAACACACCGGTGGAGCGATAACTCTGCATGCTGCTATGATTTCTACTTATGCTTTTATTGTGGTTAATGGAGACAGTAATCACATTTTTATCCTGTAAGAGTTTCTATGAGGGGTAGGGTTTGGGATATCTGATTAAACATAATTACACTATATATGTTTTATTCTATCTTTTAAGGTAATTGAAAAGGGACTGTATGTAACAAAGTATCATATTGGAAGTGAATATTGAAACGGAACATCCAAGTACCCAGTTTTCTACTAGACCACCTCTACTATAGGACTCTACTATTGGTTGGATTTTGTAATATATTTGAGCAATAATTTCTCTGTGTAATATTAAGTGTTCTCTGAATACTATTTCAGGTGATTATTCACTAAGCTCTGCCACTTGTTTTTATGTATGAATTGTTGAGAATTAGGGAATATTCTTGTTTTGTGGAGCTGCTAGACTATTGAATATCTAAGCACTGTTAGTATTTGATATTGTTTTTTTGTGCGCTCTCTTTTCTGTGTTTTTATTTGTTATATATATATATATATATACACACACACATACACACACATACACATATAAATGTAGGAAATGTAGAGCCTGGACCCATTGATGATTAAATCATCTTGTTTCATTTCTTGAACACTGTTCTGACACTGTCTTGTTAAAGAGTTCAAACTTTTAATAAAACACTACAGACATTAACAAATTGATTGAATATTTTAGGTAAAAAATGACCCAATTGACCCAATTCAGAAACATTCAGAAATCCACCAGGAAGTGGCGTACACACGACCCATGGGGCCCCGGTGCGAAAATTGATCCGTGGAGAAAGGTAAGTGCTGAAGACACACACACACACTCTCACGAACAGACACATACACACTAGCTAACAGACACACACAGCGACATACATACATACACACTCACTGACAGACAGACACACATACACACTCACTTACAAAACATACACTCTCACTGACAAACACACACTCACTAACAGACACACACACTGACACTCACTAGCAGACACACACTCAATAACAGACACACTCACTGACACTCACTAGCAGACACACACACACACACACACTAACACACACTAACACTAACACACACTAGCACTAACACACACTAACACTAACACACACTAACACTAACACACACACAGGTTTTTTTTTATTTAATCCCCCAGCCTCCTTACCTTTGGGAGTGCTGATGGGATTGCCTGGGGTCCAGTGGTGTCACCAGGCAGTCAAGCTGGTGGGCGCACGAGGGAGCACTCTCCCCTGTTTAGCTCCCTCGCGTAATATATATGACGTCATATTCTGGCTCCGGCATCAGTGCGGTGCGCGAGGGAGCTGAACAGAGAGCACTCAGGGGAGACTGATCCCTCGCGCGCCCGCCAGCTGGTCCACCCGGTGACACCAGGGCCAGCCTCGGGGGGCCCTGAGGTGGCCCCCCAGGAGAAAAGGCTGGACACACTGGGTACATACCGTGTCGCAGGGGACCCCTGCGACCCCGTTATGTACGCCACTGCGGCTCAAGGTCAGCGAGAATTTCTAGTTTAATGAACTAACGTAAATACTTATATCCTTATGATTTCCAGTATAAAATTTAAAGGACCACTATACGCACCCAGACCAGTTCAGCTTAAGGAAGTGGTCTGGGTGCCAGGTCCAGCCAGGATTAACCCTTTCTTCTATAAACATAGCAGTTTCAGAGAAACTGCTATGTTTATATTAGGGTTAATCAAGCCTCTAGTGGCTGTCTCATTGACAGCCGCTAGAGGCGCTTGCATGCTTCTCACTGTGAAAATCACAGTGAGAAGATGCCAGCGTCCATAGGAAAGCATTGTGAGACTGGCTGAATGTGCACGCGGCTCTTGCCACGCATGCGCATTCAGCCGAGGAGGAGGAGAGCAGGAGGAGAGCTCCCCGCCTGGCGCTGGAGAAAGAGGTAAGTTTAACCCCTTCTTCCCCCTAGAGCCCGGCGGGAGGGGGACACTGAGGGTGGGGGCACCCTCAGGGCACTATAGTGCCAGGAAAACGAGTATGTTTTCCTGGCACTATAGTGGTCCTTTAACCCCTTAAGGACACATGACGTGTGTGACACGTCATGATTCCCTTTTATTCCAGAAGTTTGGTCCTTAAGGGGTTAAGAAATATGTAAAAACTGAAAACCACAAAGCCCACAAAGTTTTTTTTTTTTTTTTTTTTTTGGTGAGGCATACCTTGGTCTGTTGTGAAGTGAATCTGGACAGTGAGAATGTGTGGAACAAAGCCTCTCGTACCTGTAGAGTAAAAAAAAAAAAAAAATGAACTAAAATAGCATTTTACACTTTTAAGATTTGTTTTGGTCTGACTGCAATTCATTTGAATTTGGGCCAGTCGGATAATCAGACAAATTCCCAAACTGTGAGCTGAAATGTTCCATGAATCACAAACCAACCATAACTCGCAATGGCAGAGCATGTTTGTTTTGATTTGTGATTCATAATTCCATCCATGGCACCAAAGAAAGTGAGGAGGAAAAAGATGGTTGATAGTTAAGAGACAGTCGCTAAATGTGGATTTTATTCACAAATCAAGTGAAAAGTAGACAATAGGGCCTATTGGAGGGAGGCAATAGGTATATATATATATATATATATATATATATATATATATATATATATATATATATATATATATATATATATATATATATATATATATATATATATATATATATATATATATATATATATATATTTATTTATATAGTTTATGTTCAATAAATGTATAATATAAAAAAACAGAATCTAATTCAGCAGTTTCTCCTCTTTTTCTATCTTTTGGTTATTTTTGCTCACTTGATTTGTAAACCAAATGGCGTGAAAATTATCTAATCGGTGTACTGCTAATATTAAATTATGTATACATTTTGCAGCACAATGATAGGGCCATTATTGATATCTCTTTCAGTTCTAATGAATCAATTTTTCTGCACAGAAATTCGGCCAAGCTGGACCGGCATATATGGCAGATATTTGTGCATCCTAAAATTTCTTCAGTTTTTTTGATGAGCTAAATTTTCTCATCCTGCAAAAGTCCACGTTAGATAAGTGAGTAATGTAATGTATACAAATATGCTGAGAGCTTACCTTTTTGTCCATCAAACACCCAAACAGCAGAATAAATAAACCCTGAAAAACAGTAAAACAACAAATATTTTTCAATTCCTACAGAAATATGGCTACTATCTATGAATTTGTATGTTTAATACAACTATTACTGAAGCTTGTTTGATACAACTTGATATTTATAATACACTCAGTACAAGTATAGCTGTAAACACATCAGTGAGAATTCTACATTACATTTTATTTTTCAGACTTCAAAAGCACATATTTGTTAAATATAGAGCAGGGGTGCCCAAAACGTTAATCCCCCAGATGTTTTAAAACTACAGCTTTCATGATGCCTTGTCATTCTAAAGGCACGCAATGCACCATGGGAGTTGTACTTCTACAATATCTGGGGGGGTATACCTTTTGGGCACCCCTAATATAGAGGATAAATCAACATGATACTAAAAATTTAAAGATGTTAAGTTCTAGTTTAAGCGGTTCGTTCATAATACTCTAAATTGTTGTTAATCCTAACTTTATGGCACAATCATACAGTTTTAAGATATATTCAGTATCATTATATAATTAGGATACTGTAAACTAATAGAAGCAGGCCGGTTTATATGTAGAATCACTGCCTGTTCACCTGTTAATTATCTCATACACTAGCATTATATGTGTAGCCATACAAATAAACTGAAATACTTTAGGACATTTAGGCATTTTTCGTAAACTGCACTATATACTGCACCGAAAATAGCTATAACCCCACCTGCCTATTAACAGATATCACAGGAGGAATCTAATGCTTCCTCTCTTCCTTTCTAATTACTTGTATGAAGTATCCCAACAGGTACTTTCACAGTTCTGGCTTTAGTGCATGTGCTATCAGATTAGCGATTAGTTGCATGTATCTATTCTGATAAATGTAAGTACTGCCAACTAAATGTTCCATCAAGCAAGAGTTTATACAATATGTTCAGCAACAATGAAAATTAATGGCTTTGAGGTCGTCTGAGTCACTTCCTGGTTTGGTAAGAATTCTAAACAGAAGCTCTAATGGACATTTGCAGTGAAAATTGGAAATGTAAACATAAGTATTATTTATGAAATGCTAGGTATATTTTGATATGCCTTATCTAAACATTGCATTCAAACAGGGTCAACATACATTTAATTCCGTATATTGGTAGGTAAAATATAGGTAAATGAACTCCATTCTGAAATTAACAGGATTATTTACTAACGTGAAAATCAAAAGTTAATTTCAAATTCAAGGCCAGAGTAGCTGAACTGACCTTGTATTTGAACCTCACTTTGAATTCACCTTAAGTTATCACTTTATCAAATAACCCTGTAAGAAATGCAACATAAAGCAAAGGCATATATTCTTAAAAATTTGGTAATTTGGTTAAACTTGACCTTAGAAACAAAATAAAAGCCAACATTAAGGATAATTCTAAGCCTTTTGCTGTAGTGGTTATGGTTCCAGGGGTCCCCTGGTACCTTCCCATGGAAAGGAGTCAAACCATTTTCAGAATACTATTGAAATTAAGATCAGACCAGAAAATATATGCATGATAATGAACTAATGGCTGCCATCTGTCTGCAAAAGTAAAATAGGAAATTCTCATAACTTTCATATATATATTCAAACTTCTCTGTTTAAGCATTTCTTTCCTTAAAAAAAAAAAAAAAAAAAGTGGAACAGCTTGCACTGTTTATATGGTAGAAAAGCATAGCTTTGTGGAACCAAATGGGGAAAAAATTAATTTTAAATAGATTAAATATAATATACATTTAAAATTGTTTATATTTTTCTATAGAATTTTAACTTGGCTTACCTGAAGTGAGTTGAGAGCTGCAAAAATACCATGGATCCATGTTTCCTGGCTAGCCACTGTTCCAATACCAAATCCCCAGGTGAGACCAAGCAGGGGAGTTAAAATCAGAATGCATTTTGCAATGTGTTTCAACGTGCTTGAGTCGTCCTTTTTTTGTTTGTCTCCAACAGCAGGTCTGCAGAGTTTTTTCAGAACTACAAAAACAATCATGACGTTCACAAGCAGAATTGCTAACGCTGGCACCACAAATGCAATGAATGCTTTGCTCTCCGTTGTGTTCAGCCAGCATGCATTGCTTGATGTATATAAGTTTCTTGGCTGGGTGACAGCCACAGTAATTACCGAAATAACCAGAGGGCATCCATAGCCCAGAGCGAATGATATAGTCATCATATTAGTTTTACTCATGTCATGCAAAACATAAACAAGGCGATAGAAGAGAATAAGCCCCATCGTTAGCATCCAGAAAAACACGGACAGGTAAAAAAAATGTGTAAAGAAGGTGGTAGCCACACAGGCATCTGATACAGGTACTCCTGACTTTGGAGTCAATGCATCTCCGATAATAAACCAAATATCCGCAAGCAGGAGCGATACTGCGATGTTTATTATACAAACATGACGCATGTAAGAGGTTTTGTTCTTTGTCACTGACTTCCACACTGTGGCTTCGACACAGATACAAATAACCAAACTAAGCATGGAAATTCCAACACCAATGTAAGTTATATAGTCCAATATTATTACTTCAATTACAGGTTTCGGTTTAGGGTCACCATACGACATCAGAATTGAAAATGAAGTCAAGTGGGTGCATTCACATGATACATTGTCCGAATTATTTCCTACAATGCTGCACCCAGCACCATCCCAAGACTCTGTGGTAAAGTTCCAGAAAACACATTTGGGATTCTTTAACGAGTTATTGCTCGTTTTAAAGTTCATTGAAATTTTAAAGTCCTCTGTACTGGTTCTGTTAGAAATAGTAGTAGTCATGACAAGACCATTCAATACCTGTGTATTATTTCCGGTAGGTATAATGTCCTTTAAGGTTGAATATGCAATGCTCACAATGCTTGAGTTCGGTGGAATATGCTTCAGAGTGTTTGTATAAACATTGCCTGTCAAATTACCATCAAAAGTGAAATTTTCTTGAAATGTATTTGTGTTTTGATCTACAATAAGGCCTGCTAACTGGACATTTGTGTTAGCTTTTATGGATACCGTTACATTGAAAACAAGTTTATTAGCAAAGTTTTCCACGGACTGAAGTAGATTTGAACTTTGTGCGGTTTGATCCGGTGCATTTTTCCAAGCAGCAACAGATGAATCGTTAACTACAACGTTGACTGTAGAAAGGAAATTCTAGAAAGAAAACAGTGAAATTAATGTGAGACTGGTAGTTATTATATGCATTGTGTTAAGCTTTTTTCCCCCCTTCTAATTCTGATCTTTCAGCTGTTTAGTAGATATCTGCCTAATATGGTTTCCTTACCTTGGATTGCCATAATTAAGGATACTGGATTAGGGACTTCACTATTAAGCAACTAAAAGAACACATTTAAGAAACAATTTTGTTATTTTCCTCTTTCAGCTCTTTAGTAGATAGTTCCCCTTAATTTGGTGCCTTGATGTGTGGTTTCCCAACTTAGGATACCGAATTAGGATGCCATTTCTCAGATGGCTCCTTTATATGGTATCCTTAAATCGGATACCAAATTTAGTGTGGAAAATTGATTTTGGTATCCTTAAATGGATACCAAATTTGTGGAAAATTGTATTATTTTGCTTTTGTGCAGGATGTGAAAAGTGACACTATAGGCGTGGCAGCACTTTTCACACCCTGCACATCAGTTTGCGTAATGATTTTATTTTATTTTTGTAAAAAAAGGTTTTTGTAATGCTGTTGTACAAAAGGTGAAAAGTGCTGCCCTTGTGACTTTTAAAAACACTGTACTGCCGGACAGCAATTTTCACAGGCCTGCACAATGGAATTTATAGGATTTTATTTTCCCTTTTCTTCAAAAATTGGAGAACACAGTAACATGGAGACACAAACACACGTATGCCTTTGTATAGAGGCAAAGACAAGCCCAAAGCTTTGCTATACCTCTGCATAAAGTCAAGAGCTTGCAAATGCCTTTGAATTAAGGCTTAGGCTTACTAATTCTCTTTATAAATTAATGGCTTGCTTTTGCCTCCATATAGCCATCTACTAAACAATGTCTAGTTTGGTACCCTAAGTAGATATTTTTGGAATTAACGAAACTGACACTTATTTTTTATCCTTGCACATGTCTAGTGTTAACCACCAAAAATGTATTTAGATTAAAAATTTGATGTATTTTTTTTTTATTTAGTTGCACATACGTATATGTACAAATTTATATAAGCAAAAATGTGAAAATGTTTTTTTTTTATGCACACGTACATTTTACTAACATATAATGTTGTGTTAGGTATAAATATGGGATATTAAATGAAAACCCTTTCTGTATATTAATCTTAAATTGAGCCCTATATTTTAAGTGAAGCCAGTGTAGGGCCTGAGAGAGGGGGGAGGTGTGGAAGGTACAGGCGGACAGAAAAAAGAGCCTCGCTGCCGCATTCATTATAGACTGTAGAGGGGCAAGTTAGGAACACATAAGACCACGTAAGAGTAGCGAAAGCAGCATTGCATGTGTATACAACATGCAATGCTGTATCCCTGCCTAGTTCTCTATAATATATCAGAAACTGTGCTCACTAAACTGAATCCAATCCGCTTGACAAAGACCTCTAGTTAGGTCAAAACGTTGCTGTGCATTTTGTTGCAATAAATCTGCCTGCGGCTTCACATTTGGAGTGCCTGTGAGTTTTTCTTGTTTGCCGTGTCGTGGTGGGATTGCTGGTCCTGCTCCGGAGCACCTGTGGCCGTTGGGAGTGAGTGTGGCTCCTGCGATCTACTTTGCTACATATATGTATCAGACTTAATAGAGGCGCACCACCGGGCTTTTTTTTTTTATTTTTTTTTCTTTACGGATAGATAATATTTAAGCATGCATTATTAACAGCAAGGATAGTTAATGATTAAATAAGCAGATTATCGTGGGATATCCATTACCCCATGGCAACTCATAAGTTAATGCTGCTATGTCTAGTGATTTTCATGGAGTTTTCCTATAGAGGCAATTCAGTAATAAAGTCTAGGAAAGGGAACTCGCTATAGACTCTTAGAAAATATCACATACAGCTGATAGAGACACAATTGTAACATACTACTTTTTTTTTTTTTAACTGTAAATACTTTCTTTCCTTTTTAATTTGAATTGATGCAATCATACAGAATACTTTTTCATTACACTAGTAGGAAAAGATTTTTAAGTGAGGGATTATTTTTCCAATTTGCTTTCTCCAGTTTAGCTCCGAATATTCTTGCAAAATTGGAAATAATATTAATAATAATAATAGTATTGTTTTCATTAGTAAAACTGAAACAGTATAAAACGAAGCAGCACAAGTTTAATCCTGTCAGAGTGGACTGAAGTAGGAAACGATGGACCCCACACCCTCTCCCTTTACTTTTAGTTAATTGTATTGTCGTGGTGTTATGAAGCATTGGGACAAAAGTCATCATCAGAGTCAAGTTCTGAGTATGGATATGGTGGTAAATAGTTTTAAATAAAAGGCGGTCAGGTTAGTTATGACTGACTGGCTATTTGGTGGTTAATAAAGTTAAACGTTTTCTAAGTTGGTGAACCATATGTTATATGTTATATGGGTATGGTTACAAAGTTATAGTTGTAAGTCCTTTGAGCTTTGAATAAACACCACGGCCAAGTCCATTGAAAAGTGATAAACGTTGTCTGTGGTTATTGTGTCTCATTTTATTTAAACAAATATTGCCTACCATACATATAATGCTGTATTTGGAGTTAAAGTATTGACTGCAAACCGGGCCTTTCATTTTTAAATGTTTTTTTGTTTTGTGTTTTTACCTAGCTTTTATTGTTAGTCATCTTTTATGGTCTGGAATTGAATTTGTAGAGCTACAAAGTTTGCACATGCTACACATTATATTGAAAAATACATTGCACCACTAATGATTTATTTTAGAGATCCATGTAGCAGCACTTGGCCTGTGTGCCTGTTTTGATAAAACAGTAAAGTTTGGTTGTAAATCTGGTGTGCTGGACCACCCACTGCGTGTGAAGCCAGAGTATCTTTGGCGTGTGGGTTTGGGCAGTGAGATCATATTAAGGGTATTTAAAGGAAGATTGGGAATCTTGTGGATCATACCAGCTTCTAAGAGAATCTGTAATACTAAAAGACAAAATGTGTATTTCAATGTCACTGTTTTATACCTCAGCAGACATAGGAAAGCTGATCCTGGCTACTCCCATCATTGAGCATACATCTTCTCTTCATGCTAAAGACGGTAATTATTTTTTTCTTATTCTCTATCAAATTTATGCCCAAATGATCTGAATAAACATAATCTTATTAACATTAGCACATGGGATATTTATTTATGTTAAATGAACATAAATCTTACCTGCATTAATGATTTTTGTACTGTTGTGGCGACGTTATTAACTTGTGATAACATGCTTACTACAAGTGCTAAATTATTGGATGAGTTTGTTATGCTGCTCGACTCACTGTTCACTTGTGCAGAAATATTTTCAAGCAAATCTGGTAGTTGGGCTTCAGAATCTGGGCTTGTCAGTGCCTTAAAATAAAAAAAGAGAAGAGAAGCAACATACATTAACCATATAACAATAAATATATATATATATATATATGCACATAGTTATTACATAACAGATACAAACCAGCATTGTTTATTTGTTGCATGTGAAAATAATTGTCAAAATGCCAGGTTTCAGCTTAACTAATTAATATAACCTGATACATGCTCTTGAACAGATGCACTCGGGCCATCAGATTAATTTACAAGTTGCCAGAAAGCCTCAATGCAAAGTGTGAGATATAATCACAGGGGTGAATAACCATAGATGAGTTGCAGTGCTATTGAGGTTAAATATCCCTATGTGACAGCACATACAAAAGCAGCGCACTGCCATCTAGAGGAAATAAAGGGTAATATTTGCAATTGGTAACAGTATAAGTGTAAAAAACTGACATTGTAACAAGTATCTACAGTAGCATTCTATATTATTATTATTATTATTATTATTATTATATTATTTATAGAGCGCCGTCAAATTCCGCAGCGCTTTACAATGGGTGGACGAACAGACATGTAATTGTAACCAGACAAGTTGGACACACAGGAACAGAGGGGTTGAGGGCCCTGCTCAATGAGCTTACATGCTAGAGGGAGTGGGGTAAAATGACACAAAAGGTAAGAATAGTATTAGACTAGTGACAGTTGCAGAAGAGGAATCAGTTGGGAGCTATTAAGAGTTTAATTGATACGCTTTTATGAAGAAGTGGGTTTTTAATGATTTTTTGAAGGAGTGGAGACTGGGTGAGCATCTAACGGAGGAGTTCCACAGGAACGGTGCAGCCCTTGAGAAGTCTTGAAGGAGAGCAACCTTCCAAGACCTTAGTCGCATCTGGCATTAAGTAGGGGCGGATGCGCGCAATGTTTTTGAGATGGAAATTACAGGATTTGGCGATAGATTGAACATGAGGCTTGAAGGAGAGTTCGGAGTCAAAGAGAACACCTAGGCAGCGAGCCTGCGTGGTGGAGCTGATGGTAGCACCATTGACTTGGAGGGAGACAGACACAGGAGTAGCAACACTTGAGGGAGGAAAGACCAGAATTTCAGTTTTGGTCAAGTTAATTTAAGGAAGTGGGCAGCCATTCAGTTAGAAACAGCAGAGAGGCAGTGAGAGACACTAGTCAAGAGGGACGGGGAGAGATCAGGAGAGGACAGGTAGATTTGCGTGTCATCTGCATAGAAATGATATTGGAAGCCAAAGGAGCTAATGAGTTTACCAAGGGAGGCAGTATAGATGGAGAACAGTAGGGGACCAAGGACTGAGGAGAAGGGGAGAAGAAACATAGCCAGAGAAAGAAACACTGAAAGAGCGCTGGGAGAGGTAGGAGGAGCACCAGGAGAGAGCAATATCTTGTAGACCGATATTGCTAAGGATGAGAAGAAGCTGTTTAAATCAGCACTTTAAGCGGATCTGTCTTCCCTGCAAAATTTGGCATGAGAGACAAGTTACATTTTAAACATTTAAACATCTTTACTTTTTGCAGCAATAAAATCGACAAAAAAAAATATATATATATATACTGGGTTAAAAAGATGATAACCTCAAAAAATGAATGTGTAAATTGGATTGGTCTATAAACTGAAAACTGCTATCAGTTTCCTATCTGCAGATTGTACTGAATTGTTATAGTTAGCGCAAAATTCTACACTGATCAGTAAGAGTACATGCATGATTTTAGTAAATGTTGAAATGTTACTCTTTTTCTTACCTACCATGGTGGGGTAGAAGACAATAAAATAATGGACGTTAAGCCACTACAACAAAAACTGATTAACCAGTGGATGCCCAGTCCCTTGGTTCTAATAACTATAGGATCAGAGAGTGTCCAGTGATTCTGACTCAAGAACTTCCCTAAATTTCTCACATCTAAATTATCAGGTATTGATAATATTGGTCCAAAAGAGTTAAAGCTCCCCCTGCCAGTGCGTAGGGAGTATACAAGTCATGAGTCACCAACCCATCCTTAAAGGACCACTCTAGGCACCCAGACCACTTCAGCTTAATGAAGTGGTCTGGGTGCCAGGTCCAGCTAGGGTTAACCCATTTTTTTATAAACATAGCAGTTTCAGAGAAACTGCTATGTTTATTAATGGGTTAAGCCTTCCCCCAAATCCTCTAGTGGCTGTCTCACTGACAGCCGCTAGAGGCGCTTGCGTGATTCTCACTGTGAAAATCACAGTGAGAGCACGCAAGCGTCCATAGGAAAGCATTGTAAATGCTTTCCTATGCGACCGGCTGAATGCACGCGCAGCTCTTGCCGCGCGTGCGCATTCAGTCGACGGGGCGGAACGGAAGAGGATCGGAGGCAGAGATCTCCCCGCCCAGCGCTGGAAAAAGGTAAGTTTTACCCCTTTTCCCCTTTCCAGAGCCGGGCGGGAGGGGGACCCTGAGGGTGGGGGCACCCTCAGGGCACTCTAGTGCCAGGAAAACAAGTATGTTTTCCTGGCACTAGAGTGGTCCTTTAACACAGTAATAACCAACCATTCATCCATCCCCTTCCAACCCCTTCTC
Organism: Pelobates fuscus; assembly: GCF_036172605.1. NCBI lineage: Eukaryota > Metazoa > Chordata > Amphibia > Anura > Pelobatidae > Pelobates > Pelobates fuscus. The sequence continues at coordinate 31,740,353 of NC_086318.1, read as the reverse complement.
TGTCATACTTATTAAGGTGGTGTTGTTTAGCTCAAAAAAAAAAAAAAAAAAAAAACTCTATAAAAGAACATTTCACACCCTATCGATCTAGGATGGGGCAGTAGCGAGTTATCAACTGGTAGCTTAATTCAACCCCTTTTGAGTTGACCATATGTCTCCGACAGCTATAATCATAGAATAAAATAAAAATTAAAAAAATGCCATGAGGTCTAGAATGTTATGCTACTTAATGGACGGTTGGGCAAAGGAATTACCTTCTATGCTGCTAGCACTATAGATATAATAATTACTTGAATTGATGCTACTTCCATCTCACTCCCACCCCATTCCCTACATCCTTTCCCTTTCTCTTACCCCCCTCCCCCCCCTCTTCAACTCACCCCTTCAGTTCACATTGTTACAGTTTTGAAAGTTTGTAAATGTATTATTCATAGGCATAATATGGAAAAGCCAATGTAACGCATACGTTGTAATGAAATAGCTGCACCACATGTTACATTTTGTTTACATTGTATTCTTTTTTGCTGTATACTGTTCTTAAACAACATGCATTCTGTTCATAATGCTGTTACACCTGCACTAAAACGTTAAATAAAAAATAAAAAGAACATTTCACAAAGCCCTCTTAAAGTATAACTTCAAGGTATTCAGCTATAAATCATGACCAAAATAAAAGACAGAACTCTCCACAACTGGTACACAATTGTACACTAGGACATATAATTGTATTATTCTGCTTCTAACTATAGAAAATGCTTTGCCAATCTCTAAACTGCACAATTAAGCTACATGGTCTATCCACCAAATCATGGAAATGCCTGGCATCCTAGTTCATTTTATTTTACCTGCAAATCCACATTTAGTCTGTTGAGAGCTGCAGAGACGCAATTATCTTGCTCCGGCTTCCAGCTTCCACCACTACAAATGTAGTTAATATCCCCTGTTTGTTGACTATTTACAGCACTACAAGGAATTGTTACACGGTCTCCTTCTTTCCCAATCAATTTAATGCTATCATTGCATTTGACCTCTGTAAAAAAAAAAAAAATAATAATAATTAATTTGCTCTGTGAATAGGAATATATGTAATTAAAATAATTTATACATTTTACAGTGATATAGTCTATACAGCTACAGTGTAGACAAGACTGATATAAAGGGATTGTCAACATACAATTTGAATTTTTTTTATGATTAATTAAGGTATTTTATTGTAGTAAGTAGGCAAGTAATCCAAGCATTAGTAAAATATAATTATCATAACATACTACATTTTAAGCAACATTCGATCATAAAGGTGAACAATGCATGTCAATGGTGGGCTAAAAACATGTATCTTTTTCATCTGCAGACTATGAGTTCAAAAGACTAATATATAAAGTAGCTTAAGGTAATGCTTAATGAGAGGAACCATATAGGAACAGCAAAGTAGTCAAGGCACTCAAGGTCTTCATATATCAGCAGATTTATTGGGAAAAACATGAGAGATACAGCAAGGTTTCTATCCCTTCAGGGATCTTTATCAAGTTTAAGGGATCGAAACATTTCTGTATCTGTCATGTTTTTCCAATGAATCTGGTGATGAAGACCTTGAGTGCTGGGACTACTTTGCTTTACTCTATGGATTAGGGGTTTGCCAGCCATAGGTAGTGTGCCAAGGTCTACAGGTGATGAGAGTGCGGGTCCCTCATTTTTTTGTTGTTGCTGCTATGAATGAGAGGAACCAGTCAGATGAGAGTAAAACCCAGATGTCAGGACAAAATATAAGAAAACAGTGCAAACATAAAACAGGCAAACTAGGCATAAGTGGTGACAAAGGTAGCTGCTCTCATTATTACAGTAAACTGAAATTGGTTGCCTCCATGTTTAATGCTGAGACTGTGAGATAGCCTGCTTAATATGTAATATGAGGATAAGAAATCCCATTACTATAGCCTTGCTGAGTGAACCTATATAGAAATACCTGTTTGCATTTTATAACCTGTTTTCTCTTTTTTAAATTACTTTGTATTTTGATGCATTTATTTATATTTCCTTTGCAGCTTTATTTATACTTGTACTTGATGAATTTCCATTTCAATAAACACAAACAATTAAAACGCGTATTGGTAGATTCCGGGTCACACTCACCCATATCTTCAGCTGGAAGGCTATTCCATGCATCTACTACCCTCTCAGTAAAGTAATACTTCCTGATATTATTTTTAAACATTTGCCCCTCTAATTTAAGACTATGTCCTCTTGTTGTGGTAGATTTTCTTTTAAATATAGTCTCCTCCTTTACTGTGTTGATTCCCTTTATGTATTTAAATGTTTCTATCATATCCCACCTGTCTCGTCTTTCCTCCAAGCTATACATGTTAAGATCCTTTAACCTTTCCTGGTAAGTTTTATCCTGCAATCCATGAACCAGTTTAGTAGCCCTTCTCTGAACTCTCTCTAAGGTATCAATATCCTTCTGGAGATACGGTCTCCAGTACTGTGTACAATACTCCAAGTGAGGTCTCACCAGTGTTCTGTACAATGGCATGAGCACCACCCTCTTTCTTCTGCTAATGCCTCTCCCTATACAACCAAGCATTCTGCTAGCATTTCCTGCTGCTCTTTTACATTGTCTGCCTACCTTTAAGTCATCAGAAATAACCAAATCCCTCTCCTCAGATGTTAAGGTTAGGACTCTATCAAATATTCTGTACTCTGCCCTTGGGTTTTTACGTCCAAGATGCATTATCTTGCACTTATCCACATTAAATGTCAGTTGCCACAACTCTGACCATTTTTCCAGTTTACCTAAATCATTTGCCATTTGGCTTATCCCTCCTGGAACATCAACCCTGTTACATATCTTAGTATCATCAGCAAAAATACACACCTTACCATCAAGACCTTCTGCAATATCACTTATAAAAAAATTAAAGAGAATGGGTCCAAGTACAGATCCCTGAGGTACCCCTCTGGTGACAAGCCCTTGCTTCAAATATACCCCATTGACTACAACCTTCTGTTGCCTGTCACTCAGCCACTGCCTTACCCATTCAACAATATTGGAATCCAAACTTAAAGATTGCAGTTTATTGATAAGCCTTCTATGTGCACCAGTGTCAAAAGCCTTGTCTACTGCACCACCCTGATCTATTTTAGCGACCCAATAAAAAAAAATAAAAAAATCAATAAGTCAGTTTGGCATGATCTTCCTGAAGTAAACCCATGTTGTTTCCGATCATCAATTCCATGGGATTTTAGATGTTCAACAATCCTATCCTATAACAAGGTTTCCATCACTTTATCCACTACTCAAATAAGGCTTACTGGCCTGTAGTTGTCTAACTCCTCCCTACTACCTTTCTTGTTAATTGGTGCAACATTGACTAATTTCCAGTTTTCTGGGACTACTCCCATTAATGATTGGTTAAATACATCAGTTAACGGTTTTACTACTACACAGCTAAGCTCTTTTAATTACTTTGAGTGTATTCCATCAGGCCCCACCGACATATTTGTCTTTCCTTTAGACAGCTAAAATACAACCTCTTCCTCTGTTAAAAATCACATGTAACAAATTACTCTTTTTTTCCTAATAGAGGTCAAAACAAAACGGATCGCTGCTCCAAACAGATCGTCTCTTCCTCTTGGCTGTTTTGAAGGAAGAGTGACAGCAACTAGCCCTTCTCCTGCAGAACAGCAATGTTTTACATTGCCGGGTAAAACACAGATTGAGACATGACACCCAGACCACTTAATTGAGATGAAGTTGTTTGGGCCCATATAGTGTCCCTTTAAACTTGTAATTGCAATATCAGTATAATTGCTAAATAAGACAGCAGTAAACAAACTAAAGCTCTAAACAATAATTGTCAAACTAATATATGGTTTCTGCTGGAGACAGATCCGGTCTGGCCATCGGTCAAACTGTGCAAATGTCCAGTGGGCCGCAATGGCCAAGGGCCGGGGCCAACCAGGGAGATCAAAGGATCTTCCAATCCGGCCAATGCAGGGCTGACGCTCAGTGAGCGCAGCCCAAATATGCAACAAAGTCCTTTTATGGGCCAGTGAGGAGATTAGATACAGGCAGAGCGGTACAGGGAGCTACTGATCTCACGTCCTGCTGGGGGCCATATGCTATGCTCCTGTGAGCTTCGATTACTGAGAGTGTTGCCATGGGTTACCATGGCAATGCTCTGAGTAACGCCGGAGCTCCCCGGAAGCAGCAGCCAGAGAGCTCCCTCAGCTAACTTGACCAACAGGATATCTCCGTCCCTTGGCCAAATGTAACAGAAGGGAGGGGGGAACAAATGTAGGGTTTTTTTGTTTTGCTTTTTTAAACATATTATTTCATTATGTTATTATTATTATGAATTGTACATGCATTTAACCCCTTAAGGACAGAGCTTCAGAAGCTTGTCTTTCACTTAATGACAACAGCATTTTTTGCATTTTATTTGCTGTTTGCGTTCAACTGCAATTTGCATTTGACTAATTTCTTGCACCGCCGCATATTATATACCGTTTTAAAGGACAGAAAGGGCTTTAATTTGATGTAACATATACATATTATATATATATATATATATATATATATATATATATGTTACATCAAATTAAAGCAAAAAAAATAAAAAATAATAATGTGTGCAAAATTAGTGCAGGTTAAGGAAAGTAATTAAAAATAAATTCATTTAGTTGTTCTGATTTACAGAATATATAATGTGCAAGTTCTGTTTAATTAAGATTTTCTTATCCCCTGCTATGTTAAAAGCTTGCTAGACCCTGCAAGAGCCTCCTGTATGTGATTAAAGTTCAATTTAGAGATTGAGATACAATTATTTAAGGTAAATTATATCTGTTTGAAAGTGAAACCAGTTTTTTGTTTCATGCAGGCTCTGTCAATGATAGCCAGGGGAGGTGTGGCTAGGGCTGCATAAACAGAAACAAAGTGATTTTTTTTTTTTAAAGATTCTTTATTTTTCATTTTTCATTTTTCATAAACAAAGGTTGATGAACGTTTTTACAGAAAAAAGAGGTTGGTTAGTCAGGGGGTAACAATATGATACGACACAGTTTCATTGACACATAACTCTGGCATTGTGTTTGGTATCTCATACATTATATTCCCTTGGGGACTTGTGAGTTAGGGGGTTCGTGCGTATAACCTTACAGGTCATGTTCTCTTTGGTCAGATGTTGTTGCGGAGGTCTAGGGCGGTTATGATGTTTCTGACCAGGTAACGGTCCCGAAGTTTGCCAATTAATAGAGACAAGTTAGGTTGTAGGCTTGTTGGGTCAGGTATTTTGGTGGCGGTCGTTCTATTGTTGGGGGGGGGGGGGGGAACAGTTGTCTTGGAGGTACGGCCTTTGGGTCGTTTAGTGACTGTGGCGATGGCGGCAGGGCCTGGTAGGTGGGTTGGGTGCTGTGGGGAAGGGGAGTGTTGGGTAGGTGTGGGTGTTAAGGGTGGGGAGAGTGTTATGAAGAGGAGGATTAGAGGCTGCTGCCCTCCTGGGTACTCCCTCCGAGCCCAGGGTAGGTGGAATTGGTTTGGGGTTGGTTGGCTAGGTGCGTGTCTTCGCATTCGTTCTATGTTGGTGGTGTTGGTTGCGTGATCTGGTAGGTCACCATGGAGGGTTACTGTGTCCTTCTAGCCATGGGTCCCAAACTTTGTGAAATGATTTAGGGGTGTCGTGTATCTGTGCTGTTATTCTGTCCATGTCTATACTATCTGTGATTTTTGCGTATATTTGAGGGTGGGTGGGTATACGTGATGTGGACCAGTGTTCCGCAATTGCTCTGCGTGTGGCAAGGGTCACTCTTGCTATGAGTTTATTTTCATTGCGGGTGAAGCTTTCCAGAGGTTTGGAGAGTAGAAGAGCCCATGGGTCAAGGGGTACTGGCTTGTCCAGTAGTCTGGATAGGAGGGCCGTTATCGTTAGCCATAAGGGGGTAAGTTTAGGGCACGTCCACCAGCAGTGGAGGAAAGTGCCTGTTTCGCCACATAATTTCCAGCAGAGGTTGGTGGGGCTTTGTTTCATGGCTTTTAGGCGGTAGGGAGTGAGGTACCATCTGAAGAGCATTTTGTATGCCTGCTCTTGGTGGGTGACGCATATTGAAATGGATTTGGTAGATGCCCAGATGTCTGCCCAATCTGAGGGGTCTTCGGGGGGTCCCAGGTCTTTCTCCCAGGCCGCGATGTATGGGAGGGATACCTGTGTATGGTGTGTGGTTAGTGTCTGGTATATGGTTGATATTTGGCTCTTTCTGAATGGTGAGTGGAGGGTGTCCCTTTCGAAACTGGTCAGGGATGAGGTTGCTGCTAAGCGGACTGCGTCTGTTGCTGCGAAGCTTCGAAGTTGGAGGTAGCGAAAGTAGTCATATGTGGTTAGGGTTTCGGGGTTGGGGATGTCGGTGTATTGCAGGGGTTTGCCATTGGGGTAAAGGTGTCCTAGTCGAACTATGTCGCGGTCTTCGAAGTGGGCGTAGTCTTGCGGAGTGAGGCCTGGTGGGAACATTCTGTTGCGGAGGATTGGGGTGAGAGGTGATAAGCCCGTGGACAGCTCGAATTTGTCGCTTAGGTGGTCCCAGAGGTCTAGGGAGTGGGTGATTGTTGGGGAGGTGGGGGGTGGCAGCGATCTGTATTGTTTTTGGAGCCACATGTATTGGGAGGGGTGTTCTTTACCAAAGATGAGGTGTTCTAAGTCTACCCAACGTTTGTGTGAGGGGGGAAGGTGCCAGTGTTGAATTTGGGTGAGGTGAGCCGCATGGAGGTAGAGTGTAAGGTTGGGGAGGCCTAGCCCTCCGGAGGGTTTGGGTACGTATAGTGTGGATCTACGGACTCGGGGTTTCTTTCCGTTCCAGATGAATGGGTCTATGGCAGTTTGCAGTTGTTTGAGGTCTGTTTTTTTACAGGGGATGGGTAGTGCTTGGAAGGCATAGAGGAATTTGGGTAGGAGGTTCATTTTAACCGATGCTATTCTTCCTAGCCAGGATATGGTCATCGGTTTCCAGCGTTCCAGGTTTAGGAATGCTTTTTGGAATAGTGGGGGGTAGTTGGCTGTGTATAGGGTAGAGGTGTCGTTGGTGATTTGGACCCCTAGATAGGTGATCGCTGATGGGCATATTCTGAAGGGGAATTCCCGTTTCAGGGTGTGGATAGTTGATTCCGAGAGGTTAAGCGGCATGAGGTCTGATTTAGTGGCGTTGAGTTGATATCCGGAGATTTTTGAGTAGCTTTGTAGGGTTGTTAGGAGGGTGGTTAGGGTTGGGACGGGGTTAGTCAGGGTAAGGAGGATGTCGTCTGCGTATGCTGCGATTGTGAATGTTTCGTCCCTGATCCGGAGCCCTTCTATGTGTGGGTCATTACGTATGGTCTCCAGCAGGGGTTCAAGGGAGATGGCGAATAGTAAAGGGGACAGGGGGCAACCTTGACGGGTTCCATTCAATATGGGGAAGGAAGGTGGGGTGATGTTGGGGATTAGGAGGTGTGCGGTCGGTGTGTGGTACATTGCTTGTAGAAAAAGGGTGAATTCTTGTGGGAATCCGAATTTGTGGAGTACTGTAAAAAGGTATGGCCAGAGAAGGCGGTCGAAGGCCTTCTCGGCGTCTAGGGAGAGTATCGTGGTAGGGAGGCGTTTATGATTGGCATACCAGATGAGGTCTATAGCTCGTCTGGTATTGTCTTGTGCTTGTCTTTGAGGGATAAAACCTACTTGGTCTGGGTTGATAAGTTTTGGTAAGAGGGGGTTGATTCTTGTCGTCATCACTTTGGTCAGGAGTTTTAAGTCTATGTTCAGGAGTGAAATTGGGCGAAAGTGGCCTGGGTCTTCGTGGGTCTTACCGGGTTTGGGTAGGAGAGTAATGTTCGCTCGCGTCATGTCGGGGGGTAGTGGGGTGCCTTTGAGCATTTCATTAAATACTTTGCATAGTCGTGGGGTGAGTATGTCTCCAAATGTTTTGTAGTAGATAGCTGTCAGGCCGTCAGGGCCAGGGCTTTTATTGGGTTTTAAGGTTTTTATAGCTGCTTGCAGTTCTTCTGGGGTGATGTCTGCGGAGATTATCGTTCTAGCTGTGTCTGTGAGGGAGGGGAGGGAGAGTGTTTTGAGGAAGTCGTCTGTTAAGGTTTGGGTGAGGTCGGTTTGGGGGTTCGGGGTGTGGTTGTAGAGGGACGTAAAGTATTGTTGGAATGTTTTCCCGATTGTGTGGGGGTCTCTACTCAGTGTGCCGTCTGATGTACGAATCTTGGAGATTCGTTTCGAGTCCGTTAGGTGTTTGAGACGTTTTGCTAGCATCGAGTCTGCCTTGTTACCCTTCTCGTAGTATTTTTGTTTGGTCCATGTGAGTGCTTTAGCTGTGGCTGAGAGTGAGAGGCGTTTGAGCAGGGTCCTAGCTGATGAGAGCTGGTCAAAAAGAGAGGGAGTTGGGTTTTGCTTGTGTAGAGTTTCTAGACGGCCTATTTCAGAGATGGTGTCCATGAGTTGTCTGTTATGTTGTTTTTTGTGTGTCGTTGCAATGGCTATTAATTTGCCTCTTATGACCGGTTTGTGGGCCGCCCAAAGGGTGATTGGGGAGGACACAGAAGGGTCATTCAAGGTGAAGTACTCCTTTATGTTTTCTGCCAGGGACATGGTTCCGAGCTTGTCTTGTAGGAGCTGTGAGTTGAGCTTCCATGTCCACGGACGTGTCATGTTGGGAATTGAGAGGGTGAGGGAGATGTCGGCATGGTCCGACCATGTTATATGGCCTATGGAGGTGTGTGTGATTCTGGATGTGATGTTTGGGGAGATGAGGAAGTAGTCGATACGGGAGTAGGTGTTGTGGGGATGGGAGTAGAACGTATAATCTCGAGTGGAGGGGTGCTGGGCTCTCCATATGTCCAGGAGGTTGTGTGTGTGAAGGAATTGAGAGAAAGGGGCGTCGTTGTGTGAGGGTCGTGGTTCTCCCTGGGATTTGGTTGTGCGGTCCAGGGTTGGGTGGTGTGTGGCGTTACAGTCGCCCCCTACAATGGTGAAGGTTGCTTTGAGCGTTGTTAGGTGGGCCGAGAATGTTTGCCAGAAAGCTGGGTCTGGGGTTGTGGGGGCGTATAAGGAGGTGATAGAATAGGTTGAGGGTCCTATTTTGCCTGTGAGCGTGAGGTATCTACCTTGCTTGTCCGGGAAAGCTTGGACATCGGTCAGAGGGCAGGATGCTTTAAGTATGACGGCTACTCCTTTGGTTTTAGCTTCTGGTGAGTTGGCATGGAAGCTGCGGTTGTAGTGCTTGTTCTGGAGTGGGAAGTGTTTGTGAGGGGTGAAGTGGGTTTCTTGAACTAAGAGAATGTCTGCTTTTTGGCTGTGGGCCCATCGTAGTAGGGCGTGACGTTTTTTGGGGTTGTTAAGGCCCTTTGCGTTGATGGAAATACAGTGTAGTTTGAGTGGCATGGCCGGGGTTGAGTTTGATCAGGTGCTGGGGTGTGTCTGTGTGGTGTGGGATGATCTAGAGATTGGGCGTCGGGGTCTGGGTAGTCCCAGGAGGGCAGCAGGGGGGGGGGGTATGGCGGGACGGGTGAGGTATAAGGAGGGGGTGTAAGTGCTGGACTTATCTCAGTTGCCAGCAAGGGTGGTCTGTAGTGTCAGGGGTCTCTCTGGTTGGAGTGGTCAGAGACCGTTGACACAAATCAGGTCGTGTGGGGGGAAGAGGTCGTCTGTCTAGGAGTGGGTGGCAAACAATTTGCGATTGTAAGTGGGCAGTCTGGTATTAGTGCAAAACCTGGTGTAATGGAACCTGGAGAGTAACTTTTGGAACTATTTACAGCAGCGTGTACTTCTTGCCGCGCCTCGATGCGACATTAGGTTGTTTGGTGTATTACGGCTTAGGACTCTTCTGTGTGGGTAATACGTCGTGGTTTAGGGGTCACGTCCCCCCGGGCCCATGTTTAGGGTGGTGGGCCAGTGGAGCCCCAAGGGCCGCCCAGGGCCCCCACCGCTGCCTGGGTATATCATATCCGTGGGGCTCAGGGCCGTCGCGGCCCCCCGCCTCCCCCGTCCCGAAGGCAGGGGGAGGGGGAAGGCCGCCAAGACCCAGGCCGTGTCCCCTCCCGGCCCCGTCCCTGACAAAGTGGCACCGTGGAGCGGCACCTGGTCTCCGGGCCGTCGCGGCCCGCCGCCCCCCCCGCCCCCGGGGGGGGAGGGGGGGAGGGGAGGGCCGCCAGAGCCCAGAGGTATCCATCCCCAGCCATCCGCCGGCTGTCCCAACCGCTGAGGTCGATTCAAGTGTAACCTGTGTGATGCAGTACCCTGCCGGGCCGGGACCGTCGTAGTCCGCCGCCCCCCCGTCCCACGAGGGGGGGGGGGGGAAGACCACCAGGGAGCCGGGACCCCCCTCCACCCATCTCAAGTATAAAACAGAAGCTTTCTCCAGAGACCGTGACCCCCACCCCAGCATCATGCATAAAACATAAAACAGAGATTGTCCCCATAGAGCCCCTACGGTATTCCCAGGGTCCCCAGAGTTTTTGTTGGTCGTGCCGGAGGTGCAGTATCCCTCCCGAACCGGGACCGTCGCAGTCCGCCGCCCTCCCCGCCCCGAAAAGGGGGGGGGGGGTAGACCACCAGGGCCCCGGGGCCTCCACCCCCAGCCCCAGGTGTAGAATAGTGGCTGTCCCTATGAAACCATATCCCCACCCCAGCCCTAGGCATAAAACAGAGAGTGTCCCCATAGTATTCTTACGGTATTCCCAGAGTCCATAAAGTTCTTGGAGATCGTGTTGGTCTTATAGGTCGGTGTCCAGCCGCTGGGTGTTGGGGTGTACTTTAGGTCGATCAATAGCTGAGTGGGGCCTTAGGCATATGCGTCCTGGGGTGCTATGCTGTGTTCCTTGAGGTGTTGTGTGGCCTCGCTGGGGTCTCCTAGGGCTGTGGGCGGAGGCGGGCTGATCCGGGGAGGCCCAGCGCCGCCAACGCGGGGACTGGTGCTGGAGTGCAAAGTTCCCAGGGGGGGATCTCGAGAGTGCTGAAGTGTCCGTGCGGCTGTGGGGCGAGCGCGACAACCAGGGTCTCGCGCCGGGCCCCGGGGTTTGCGGTCAGGTCTCTAGTTTGGTTTCAGTGCGGGTACCAATCAGGGTTCTTCTTTCCATGCAGCTGGGTCTGGTGTGACGGGAAGGGTCCGTGCGAAGTAGCTGTAAATAGGGTCGCTGTGGATTCGGTCGAGACGCGGCAGCCGTACCGGTGTGTGGGTTTAGGCTGGGAGCTGCCTGGGGCGCTGTCTTCTATCGCGCTCCCGTTGCGGCTGTTGGTCCCATGTTCGGTGTTGGGCTGCAGGTTGTTGTGAGTTTGCGGTTATGTCTTGGGCAAGGTCCTGGAGGCCTAGTTGTGCGGCAAATTCCTGGGCTTCTGATGGCCTGTACAGCGTGTATGTGCGGTTGTCGTGTCGCACCATGAGTTTAAAGGGATGGCCCCAGGAATAGCGAATTCTTCTTGCTTGTAGTGCTTGGGTTAGGGGTTTCAGCTCTCTGCGTTTGCGGAGGGTTGTAGGCGCTAGGTCTTGGTATAATTGTACCGCATGGCCTTCTATTTGAAGTGGGGTCTCTCTAGTTGCGCGCATTATTGCTTCCTTAATATGGAAGTAGTGGCAGCGGACTATGATGTCCCGTGGTTGTGAGGTACTCGCGGAGGGCGGGCGGAGAGCCCTGTGCGCTCTGTCGAGGAGAAGATCTGACGGTGGAGCGTCTGGCAGCAAGCTGCTGAAGGCCTCATGAAGCATGGCGTTGAGGGCCTCTGGTGCGGAGGATTCTGGCAGACCTCTTATGCGAATGTTATTCCGCCTGGATCTGTTGTTCAGGTCTTCTTGTAGGTCCTCTAGGTATGCTATTTGTCCCTGCACTTCCTTGAGTGTGGCCTCATGGCTGGAGGTGATGGCGGTAACGTCGGCCATTTTGTTTTCCAGGGTGTGAGTGCGTTTCGTTAAGTCAGTCAGGCCCTCTTTGAGTGGGGCTAGGTGTTTCGTCAGCTCATCTGCCACTAGTGATTTCATGTCAGATAGTAAGTCTTTCAGATCTTTCTTTGTAAGGGGCGAGGGCTCCCTTTTGCGGCTAGTGACGCTGGTATCAGAGTCTGAATCTGAGGCCTGCAGGCTGTGTGTGCCTGGCATCTCTTTGTCTGACCTGACTTTGAAGATTGGCGCCACGGCTGCTCCGGTTTTGGATTTTCGTCCCCCTCCCATCTTAACGCGTTCCGGTGTGGGTCGGGATCACGGAGGTCAGTTTTCGGCTGTCTTTGTGCGGTATTGCCCCTAATGTGCGCTTATAAATGTATTGCCGCCACGGAGCTCTCCTACAACGCGGCCATCTTCGTCGGCGGTTAAGCTCCGCCCCAGAAACAAAGTGATTTAACTCCTAAATGGCAGTGAATTGAGCAGTGAAATTGCAGGGGAATGAACTATACACTAAAACTGCTTTATTTAGCTGAAGTAATTTAGGTGACTATAGAGTTCCTTTAATGAGCCTATGTTTCCATTTGGGGTATTATAACAGTTTGACTGTTCAAAAAAAACCCATAAAGGCCTACCATTTGTAAAAGTAGACACTCCAGGGTATTTCACATGGTGCATATTGTGCCTTAGCATGCCCCCATTTTTTTACCAATATATGCCAAAGTGGTAAAAAAATAATTTTGGGCATTTTTTTTTACATACGGATTGCATTTTTGCTGGGAATTTTGTATATTTCATATGTGCCACTAAGTTCAAAACCCCCAAATTATGCTCAGCTAAGTCTTCTGAGTAAAAAGACACCCCCAATGAATGTCGTTGGCACTATTTTGTGAAGCTACAGTGCCATATAGGAGACCAAGCCACATCAGTTTTTACCGAACTTTGAATTTTGACGCTGGGCCTATGTGCAATTTCCAAGCATCTTCACAGGTTTTAAATTCAAACTACCCCACAAAGGCCTACCATTTCTTAAAGTAGACACCCCAGGGTATTTCAAAAGGCATTTTTTGAACCTTAGCGTGGGATCATTTTTCCTCTAGCTTGTACCAAGTGTAGTGGTAATAAGCGTTTTTTCTGCCTTTTTTAGACACACAAAGTGAGTTTGCACAGTATATTTTGCAAACCTTATGTGTACTACCACTGTATAATACTTCATATGTTGCTTAGCTATGTCGGCTGAGTACAAAAATACCCCCGTATGTACCTTTGCCAGGTATATGTGGACATCGGAGGGCAGGGCTGCCATCAGAAATTTTGGGGCCCCTGACAAAGCACAAGGTCTGGGTTTGAGTAGTGGATGTAGTGTGTGTACATTGATGTAGTGTGTGTTTGTGTAGTGGATGCAGTGTATGTATGTACTAGATAAAATGTATTTAGTGGATTCAGTGTCTGTAGTGGATGTAGTGTGTGTATTAGACGCAGTGTCTGTGTATAGTGAATGCAGAGTGTTTCAATTTGTGGTGGATGTAGTGTGTGTACTGTGAATACAGGATGTTTGTGTAGTCGATGCTGTGTGTACAGTTGATGCAGAGTGTATGTTAGTGTAGTCAATGCAGAGTGTGTGTCAGTATAGTGAATCCAGAGTGTGTGCATAGTTTAGTGAATGCAGAGTGTGTGTTAGTGTGTAATAAATGCAGACTGTGTGTTAGTGTTATATATGCAGTGTGTGTTAGGGTGTAGTGAATGCAGAGTGTGTCAGTGTAATGAATGTAGTGTGTGTGATTTTGTAGTGAACGCAGAGTGTGTGTTAATGTGTAGTGAATGCAGAGAGTGTGTTAGTGTGTAGCGGATGCAGAGTGTGTGTTAGTGTAGCGAATGCAGAGTGTGTCTTAGTGTAGTGAATGCAGAGTGTGTTTTAGTGTAGTGAATGCAGAGTGTGTTAATGTGTAGCGAATGCAGAGTGTGTGTCAGTATAGTGGATGCAGTTAGTGTGTTAGTGTGTAGTGTATGCAGAGTGCATGTTGTATTAGTGAATGCAGTGTGTGTGTTGTATTAGTGTATGCATTGTGTGTTAGTGTATGCAGTGTGTGTGTGTTGTATTAGTGTATGCAGTGTGTGTTAGTGTATGCAGTGTGTGTTAGTGTATGCAGTGTGTGTGTTGTATTAGTGTATGCATTGTGTGTTAGTGTATGCAGTGTGTGTGTGTTGTATTAGTGTATGCAGTGTGTGTGAGTGTATGCATTGTGTGTTGTGTCAGTGTATGCAGAGTGTGTGTTGTGTTAGTATATGCAGAGTGTGTGTTGTGTTAGTGTATGCAGAGTGTGTGTTGTGTTAGTGTATGCAGAGTGTGTGTTGTGTTAGTGTATGCAGTGTGTGTTGTGTTAGTGTATGCAGTGTGTCTGTGTTGTGTTAGTGTATGCAGAGTGTGTGTTGTGTTAGTGTATGCCGAGTGTGTGTTGTGTTAGTGTATGCAGTGTGTTGTGTTAGTGTATGCATTGTGTGTTGTGTCAGTGTATGCAGAGTGTGTGTTGTGTCAGTGTATGCAGAGTGTGTGTTGTGTTAGTGTATGCCGAGTGTGTGTTGTGTTAGTGTATGCAGTGTGTTGTGTTAGTGTATGCAGTGTGTGTGTTGTGTCCGTGTATGCAGAGTGTGTGTTGTGTCAGTGTATGCAGAGTGTGTGTTGTGTTAGTGTATGCCGAGTGTGTGTTGTGTTAGTGTATGCCATGTGTTGTGTTAGTGTATGCAGTGTGTGTGTTGTGTCAGTGTATGCAGAGTGTGTGTTGTGTTAGTGTATGCAGAGTGTGGGTTGTGTTAGTGTATGCAGTGTGTGTTGTGTTAGTGTATGCAGTGTGTGTTGTGTTAGTGTACGCAGTGTGTCTGTGTTGTGTTAGTGTACGCAGTGTGTGTGTGTTGTGTTAGTGTATGCAGTGTGTGTGTGTTGTGTCAGTGTATGCAGTGTGTGTGTTGTGTCAGTGTATGCAGTGCGTGTGTTGTGTTAGTGTATGCAGTGTGTGTGTGTTGTGTCAGTGTATGCAGTGTGTGTGTGTGTGTTGTGTCAGTGTATGCAGTGTGTGTGTTGTGTTAGTGTATGCAGAGTGTGTGTTGTGTCAGTGTATGCAGAGTGTGTGTTGTGTTAGTGTATGCAGTGTGTTGTGTTAGTGTATGCAGTGTGTTGTGTTAGTGTATGCAGTGTGTGTGTGTTGTGTCAGTGTATGCAGAGTGTGTGTTGTGTTAGTGTATGCAGTGTGTCTGTGTTGTGTTAGTGTACGCAGTGTGTGTTGTGTTAGTGTATGCAGTGTGTGTGTGTGTTGTGTCAGTGTATGCAGAGTGTGTGTTGTGTTAGTGTATGCAGTGTGTCTGTGTTGTGTTAGTGTACGCAGTGTGTTGTGTCAGTGTATGCAGTGTGTGTGTGTTGTGTTAGTGTATGCAGTGTGTGTGTTGTGTTAGTGTATGCAGTGTGTGTGTTGTGTCAGTGTATGCAGTGTGTGTGTGTTGTGTTAGTGTATGCAGTGTGTGTGTTGTATCAGTGTATACAGTGTGTGTGTGTTGTGTTAGTGTATGCAGTGTGTGTGCTGTGTCAGTGTATGCAGTGTGTGTTGTGTCAGTGAATGCAGTGTGTGTTGTGTTAGTGAATGCAGTGTGTGTTGTGTCAGTGTATGCAGTGTGTGTGTTGTGTTAGTGTATGCAGTGTGTGTGTGTCGTGTCAGTGTATGCAGTGTGTGTTGTGTTAGTGTATGCAGTGTGTGTTGTGTTAGTGTATGCAGTGTGTGTTGTGTTAGTGTATGCAGTGTGTCTGTGTTGTGTTAGTGTATGCAGTGTGTCTGTGTTGTGTTAGTGTATGCAGAGTGTGTGTTGTGTTAGTGTATGCAGTGTGTTGTGTTAGTGTATGCAGTGTGTGTTAGTGTATGCATTGTGTGTTGTGTCAGTGTATGCAGAGTGTGTGTTGTGTTAGTGTATGCCGAGTGTGTGTTGTGTTAGTGTATGCAGTGTGTTGTGTTAGTGTATGCAGTGTGTGTGTTGTGTCAGTGTATGCAGAGTGTGTGTTGTGTTAGTGTATGCAGTGTGTGTTGTGTTAGTGTATGCAGTGTGTCTGTGTTGTGTTAGTGTACGCAGTGTGTGTGTTGCGTTAGTGTATGCAGTGTGTGTGTGTTGTGTCAGTGTATGCAGTGTGTGTGTTGTGTCAGTGTATGCAGCACGTGTGTTGTGTTAGTGTATGCAGTGTGTGTGTGTTGTGTCAGTGTATGCAGTGTGTGTGTGTGTGTTGTGTCAGTGTATGCAGTGTGTGTGTGTGTTGTGTCAGTGTATGCAGTGTGTGTGTTGTGTCAGTGTATGCAGTGTGTGTGTTGTGTTAGTGTGTGTGTTGTGTCAGTGTATGCAGTGTGTGTTGTCAGTGTATGCAGTGTGTGTGTTGTGTTAGTGAATGCAGTGTGTGTTGTGTCAGTGTATGCAGTGTGTGTGTTGTGTCAGTGTATGCAGTGTGTGTGTTGTGTTAGTGTATGCAGTGTGTGTGTCGTGTCAGTGTATGCAGTGTGTGTTGTGTCAGTGTATGCAGTGTGTGTGTGTTTTGTTAGTGTATGCAGTGTGTGTGTCGTGTCAGCGTATGTAGTGTGTGTGTGTAAATGTGCAATCTGGGGAAAGGGAGAGGGGGAGGTGGAGGAAGGGGCATTTTCACATACATTTTTAAATGTAATTACATGTTTCTCCCCCCACCCTGCTTACCTGTGTCCAGGGAGGGGGGAGATTACATCCCCGGTGGTCCGGTGGCATGTGGGGGCCCCCGGCTCCCTGTTAACGCAGAGGGGGCCCAGGCAGCACACTGCCTCTTCTCTTCTCCTCTCTTCCAATAACCCTTGCGAGACCCGCGGATCGTTGCCATGGCAACCAGGTCTCGTGAGAGTTATTAGAAGAGAGAAGAGGCTGTGTGCTGCCTGGGCCCCCTCTGCGGTAACAGGGAGCCGGGGGCCCGCGGCTGCACACATAGATAGCGATATTCGCGATCTATGTGTGCAGAGAAAGAAAGTGGGTTGTCACCCCCTGATGGCGGCCCTGTCGGAGGGGCACATTTGGGACACAGCCATTCCAGTTTTTTTCAAACTTTTAATTTTTACGCTGTGCCCATGTCCCATTTTAGAGTATTTTACCAGGCTATATAATCCAAATACCCCATAAAGCCATACCATTTCTTAAAGAAGACATCCCAGGGTATTTCAAAAGGCATAATTGAACCTTAGCGTGGGATCATTTTTCCGCTAGCTTGTACCAAGTGTAGTGGTAATAAGCGTTTTCTGCCTTTTTGACACACAAAGTGAGTTTGCACAGTATATTTTGCAAACCTTATGTGTGCTACGACTGTATAATACTTCATATGTTGCTCAGCTATGTGGTCTGAGTACAGCAATACCCCCGTATGTAACTTTGCCAGGTATATGTGGATGTTGAAGGGGCACATTTGAGACGCAGCCATTCAGTTTTTTTCTAACTTTGAAGTTTTACGCTGTGTCCATGTTCCAATTTGGAGTAGTTTAGATGGTTGGTTATTGAAACTTCCCCACAAACACATACTATTTATTAAAGAATACACCATGGGGTAATTAAAAAAGCATATTTTGAACCTTAGCGTGGGATCATTTTTTCTCTAGTTTGTTCCAGGTGTAGTGGTACTGAGTGTTTTTAAATATATTTTTTTACTTTTTAAAACTATTTTTTAAACTTTTGTTTTTCTTATTAATTTTTTTAAACTTTCCTAAACTTTCTTAAAACTTTTTTTTTTTTTAAGATTTAACATTTTTCTAAGCTTTTTTTTTTTTTACCGTTAACCCCTAACTAGCAGTAAGCAGCACTAACAGTAAATTCCCCATAGCTCCTACAAAAAGATTTTGCGCTCACTCCCGTCACTCCTGTGCAGCAGCAACAACCACAGTACACATCAGGCACCATACATACAGTAAAAACCAAAGAAAAAGTTATCTGCGCTCTCTCCTGAATCACTATGTATATTTAAACAAATAGAGGTCATTTAGTTACTCCAATTGCCATTGGAAGGAATGCCCGCCTGCCAACGTCAAGGCAGACCTCCCTAGGCAAATCCTACACTGACCTAAGTTACACCTTTGTATTGCACGCCTCCCCAACCTCTCACATATACTTCACCATCCCCTCCCCTCACCTATTCAATGTTTTTACTTAATGCTGTTATTACCTTAAAACAGATTGCCATGATATTACCAAATCTATCATCATGCTTTTACAGTATGTTCTGGATGTATGTACACCCCCACACGTGTGAAAATCTCAATAAAAATCTTACCAGCTTTGCTTAGTGGATATCCTGTCATGTCCATACTAGTTACAGAGTCATTTAACTGGTTAAAGATTTTGCATGTAGCCATAATATTGGTAACACAGGGAGCAGGTACTTCATAAGATGCTGTGTAGCATGGGCCATTTTGCTTCATATCTAGGAAGATTAAATAAATTGATCAATCTCAGAGCAGGAGAATATATACATGCTGTTTCCTTTATCCACACAACGCATGATACATAACTCAATGTATTTCTTTTAATTACTCTCTGCAAATGTTTCTCTCTTTGTAACTATTCATATTTTTCTATAACATGGTCTTTAATACGGGTTATAAGGTTTAGGCAGATACTTGAAAGGGAATGATAAATTATACTGCAAAGGGTCTAGAATAGCCACTACTTAACAAACTTGGAAGTCATAGCACACTAACAATTTCTTAAATTCTTTTTTACATTTTTTTTTAATTTACATTTTAGATTAAATATTGGGGAATGTGCTTAATTCCCACATGTTAGAGCAGGCAACCTTCGGCATTCTGGATGTCATGGACTACATCTCCTATAATGCTCTCTTCAGCTATGGTGCTGGTAAATCATCAGGGGAGATGTAGTCTACAACATCAGGAGTCCTGGAGGCTGTCAACCCCTGTGCTAGAGCACTCTATTGATGATGATCTGCCCAAGCGGACAAGCTCCTATAATAGGTAGTGAGTAATAATTTTAAGTGCACATTAAACCTTATTATAATTTACCTAGCTTAATATGAATGGTAATAGATAACTGTGTTTTGCAAATAAGCAATGTAACAACACGTGCCAAGTACATGTTTGAGTATAACGTAATGTGCATGTGCTGGTGCAAGCCCTTTTCATTGATCCTAATTAGGATTCAGGATCCAAACATCTTGCAATGCTACACCCAGTGATGTACTTGCCGTGAGACAAACAAGGCAATTGCCTTGGGCGGCACTTTCCAGGAACGGCAAAAAACGCTGCCCCTAATGCCCACGCAAATACTTTGTTAGCCTGGTGGCATGCGGCTAGCTGAACTCCAGGTGGGCGGTGAGGGAGTGGAGATTTTGAGCTTTCTCTGCTCAGCATCATAGTGCGCTGCAGAATGATGCTGGGAGCCAGAATATGATGTCATATTCCGGCTCCTGGCATCACTCTGCGGTGTACAAGGGAGTTGAGCAGAGAGAGCTCACAAATCTCCACTTCCTCGCTGCCCACCTGGAGTTCAGCTAGCCGCCTGACTGCTTCCATGGCTGCCTCCCTCCCTGCCCAAACAGCCTGTCCAGCAGCCCCACTGGACCCCAGGTAAAAATTCCACCCAAAGGTAGGGAGGCTGGGTGGATTTAAAGTAAAATGTAAAAATTGTCTGTGAGTGTTGGGTGGGGGAGTGAGATGTGTGTGTGTGTGTGGCTGTCAGTGTGTGTGTGTGTGTGTGTGTGCCTGTCTGTGTGTCAGTGTGTCTTTCAGTGTGTGTTTTTGAGGGAGCCTGTGCTTCTTAGTGACTGTGAGTGTGTGTCTGTCAGTGAATGTGTGTTTGTGTCTGAGTGACTGTGTGTGTCTGTCAGTGTGGGTGTATGTATGTCTGTCAGTGTGTGTCTGAGTGATTGTGGTGTGTCTGTCTGTGAGTGAGTATGTGTGTGTCTGAGTGATTGTGTATGCCTGTCAGTGTGTGTGTGTATATGCGTGGGTATGTGTGTCAGTGAGTGAGTGTGTGTGTGTCATTGTGTGTGTATGTCAGTGAATGTGTGCATATCTGTCTGTGCTTGTGTGTGTCTGTCAGTATGTGTCTGTCAGATTGTGTCAAATCAGTGTGTGTGCATGTCAGTGAATCTGAGAGTGTGTGTCTTTCAGTCAAAGTGTGTGTTAGTCTTTTAACAGGAAGAGGTGTGGCATTGACAGGAAGGGGTGGGGAAAATGTAAATTAGGGGTGCCCAAGTTCTGTCATGCCTACTGCAGCACAGATCCAAAATACACCACTGGCTGTACCCCTTTAGTTTAAATGGGAGAACAGCACTGGCTGAATTGTTCATTACTGTGGGCTAGAGAGATGGTGTTTGTTTTTCCTGATGAAATGGGGATATTCACAGTTGAGGTATTTTTTTTATTTTATGTGCATTTTTTAAAAATACATTTTTGTAATACAATGTATATGCCTGGGGTTTGTGGGGTTGATCCAAGGCTGTAGTGATTTTTTAAAATGACACATTAGCCACCTTTAAAAGAAAAAAAAAAGTAAAAATAAGTAGAGAAGTATTGGAAAATGAACAATCAAATCCATGACGAAAAAGTGATTAAAAAGTAAAAATATAAATGCTAAAAATGTTTCAGGATCACAGACATATGGTGAGAGATGTGTAGTCTCGTTAATTCATTGTAAACATAACATTTTCAAGTATTAACCAGGAAGCTGGGGATGTTAAACAGTGAATGATAACAATAAGCATGTTTACCTCGTTCTTCCTTTGAAATGATTAATTTGGCATTAAGGTAATTGTTAATGTTATCCACGCAACATGTAAATGTTACTGAAGTTTCACAGACATACGAGAAACTAGCTGGCTGAATCTGAATCTGGCTGGCTGGAATCAGGCTATAGACGTCAACTCTTCTCGATGTTGTCATGTTGTTTGAAAAACAGTAATATGTACCTGTTAATTCAAAAAGAGCAAAATGACTAAGGTTATCACATCATAATACATGATTATTTCACTTCTGCATCTTTTCCTTATCTGAATACCTTTCCAAAATGACCCCCTTGTCTATTATATCATATCACTTCCAACTAACCCAAAATTTTGTAAATACATATCTTCAAAATTCAACAGCTCTCGTATATGTTAATACAAAGCTGCGTACATTCTCTCTATGCCGGGGTCCTTTGTTTTGTTTCTATTATAACAATTTTAATACAATTACCTAGAATATGATTTGTTTTTTTTCTACTGCTTAAATTGTGTTTATGTCAATCCTGCTGATGTCTATCTCCTGATTAGGCCAGGCCCTTTCACAAAAACAATATAACTCTTCGAACAACAGCAAAACATTTTTAAATAAATTACAGAACCGGCATGGATGAGGAGAGGTAAATACCATGTTGCCTTCACAGAGAATAATTTACTCTGTGTGGTGATCTGCTGTTTGTGGGTACATCAAAGTGTTCTGTTCCAAAAGTGGTCTACACTAATAAAAAAAAAAAAAAGGCAAATTTCTTTGAGAACTAACTGAACTGGCACTCACATTCCATTGCACATTGGCATTTCTGGCAACATAATCACAACAGCACACTGTAGTGGTTATGGTGCTTGGAGTGTTCCTTTAATAGATTTTAACCCTTTCAGTATTCAGTGTCAAAAAGAAGGAAGGCCCAGAAATCTGAAAAGTAGCATGTACATATATATATATTTGTTGCTGTATGGAATAAAATGGCAAAATGTGAAAATGAGACACTGATGATAGTAACAGCTCATACCATTACTATTTAAACTAATGTGCTTATTAGCTATCCGAGCTGTAATATTTACCAGCAGATTACGGACTGTTCTCACCTTCATAATACCACAATGTATGTATTTTACTGAACTCTAACTTGCTTTGCAGGTGGTACAGGAGGGAGGACATAACTTACCGTTCCAATTTGTATTCAACGTATCACTAGGAATTGTTAGTGTAGATATTTTTCCCACATTGGTATAATATGTTTGGCTAATGGGCATTGCTGTCAATGAGTTACCAGTACTGCTAAACTTCCACGTTATCGAGTCGCTTTCTTTACATTGCAACTGAAGTACTTTCCCTTGTGATACTTTGAAAATGTCAACCACAGGATATATCTGTAGGGTCGCTGTTTGGAAAAAAAAACAAAAAAACATAACCAGCGATATAAATGACACGGTCATGATGATGTCTTCTATTAATAGGCACTCATTTACATACAGTAGTTAAAGACACGAAATCCGGTAAATCTAAACTTTCGATACACTCTATTTATTGATGTGATCACCGTTTATAAGATAAAATCTGCCACTTTCATTTCAGAAATTATATTGTACATTTTTAAAAACTATTAACAAAACAAAACCAAAAAAAAATAACCTATTGTGAATCCTTTAACAAGCCAGTAAGAATCCCCCTAAACAGAAACAATGAAATAAAGAGAGATGGCTATTTATTTATATATTATACAATACATATATTTCTATTATACGCTATACATCTTCAGTGAACACTGCCGGTAAAACTTACAAATAAAATTTTTACATCTTTCAATTTGCATTCTATGAAATCAGAATTTTGAAAGCAGGATTTGTTCCTTCACCCCACACTATTTCAGCATTTACTAGGTTGAACAGAACAGCAGAGATGTAATTCTGCCTTGAAGCAATTGCCATCCATTGATGCCCTAGACGTGAGTGTGTGTGTGTGTGTGTGTGTGTGTGTGTGAACGTATAGGAGAAATGCCATATATCACACATGTGCACTTGGCATAGTGCCGTTTGAGTGCATGGGCTGTGCAAGAGTTGACTCATTTGCATACTTTGCTAGACTTTGCCCAGAGAGTGTTAAACTAAAACTAATATATAGACACATTTTATATAATTGTAATTTAAATATAGTGTTGCTAACTTTTAGTTTAATGCCAACATATAGACACATTTTATATAATTGTAATTTAAATATAGTATTGCTAACTTTTAGTTGAATGCCAACATATAGACACATTTTATATAATTTTAAATTAAATATAGTGTTGCTAACTTTTAGTTTTATGCCAACATATAGACACATTTTATATAATTGTAATTTAAATATAGTATTGCTAACTTTTAGTTTTATGCTAACATTTAAAGTCCATTTTCAAAGTTAGAATTTTTAAAAAGCAGGACAACCCATTGATCATTCCTTTGATATTCAGTTAATTTACAATTACAACAAGACATAAGGATGAGTGTAAAGTAATGCATTAAAGTCAATGTGAAAATGAAGTTACCTTTTATAGAATTAGCATACATTCAATGATGTTGTTTTATTAAGCTGCATTTTACCTGATCCCCCTTCCCCTTTTTGGGATACACCCCAGGGGTTTGAACAAGAACAGCGTACCGACCCCACATTAGAGGGATATAGGAAGGCAGTGGCCGTTACCCCAGGAAACAACCCGCACGAAAAGTTTGAATGGTATAAGGGATTGCTGTATAGAGTGACCGGGGGGTGGGACAAGGGGCCACCCAGGTCATCAAAAGACAGTTAATTGTACCCCGTAAATTCTGGGCTGAGTTATTAAAACTCAGTCATGACATTCCCCTAGCAGGACATCTAGGGGTCAAAAAGACAAGGGACAGGTTAACCCAAACGTTCTTCTGGCCTAGGGTCACACAGGACCTCAAGTATTTTAGCAGGACATGCGACGTATGTCAAAGGGTAGGGAAAAGAGGGGACCTTCAGAAGGCCAAACTTCACCCATTGCCCATTATAGAACAGCCTTTTCACCGAGTAGCGGTGGACTTAATAGGACCCCTCAGCCGACCCAGCCAGTCGGGCAAAAAGTTCATATTAACGGTAGTAGACTACGCCACTAGATACCCAGAGGCAGTCGCCCTCACAAACATAGAGGCAGAGACCGTGGCAGAGGCCCTCATTAAGTTATTCACCCGGGTAGGTTTCCCCCAGGAGATCCTATCCGATCGGGGAACTCAGTTCACGGCAACCCTGACACAACAATTGTGGCAGAGCTGTGGAGTGAAAACCCTGTTCAGCACCCCCTATCATCCCCAGACTAACGGGCTCTGTGAACGTTTCAATGGCACACTAAAACAGATGCGTGTACACGTGTCCCGGGTACTCAAACGAATTCACCTCGCAGGGCTCACATTGAAACCAGACAAATGTCATGTAGGCATGGCCGAGGTACAGTATCTTGCCCACAGAGTGGGCTCTGGTAGACAACGTCCAGAGCCAGCTAAGGTAGAGGCCATAGCTAACTGGCCCCAACCTCGTACCAAAACCCAGGTACTAGCCTTCTTAGGGACGCCAGTTATTACAGAAAGTTTGTCCCAGAGTACAGCGCCCTGGCCAAACCCCTCACGACCTTACCAAAAAGACCCTTCCCAAACAGGTCTCCTGGACCCCAGAGTGCACGGACGCTTTCCAGAAGCGTAAAGCGGCATTGAGTGAGGCTCCTGTGTTGGCAGCACCCGACCACACTAAACAATTTCTTGTACACACAGATGCCTCCATGTTTGGGCTGGGAGCCGTGCTAAGCAAAGTGGGAGCCGATGGCATGGAACACCCGGTGGCATACCTCAGCCGCAAACTTTTACCCTGAGAAGTCAGCTATGCCACCGTGGAAAAAGAGTGCTTGGCTCTCGTGTGGGCACTCAAGAAACTTCAGCCCTATTTGTACGGACGGGCATTTACCCTTATGACCGACCACAACCCCCTGGTGTGGCTTAACCGGGTAGCGGGTGACGATCCCAGGCTATTACGGTGGAGCCTGGCCCTCCAACCCTACAATTTTACCATGCAGTACCGTCCGGGCAAACAGAACGGTAATGCGGATGGCCTGTCACGCCAGACCGAACTGGACTACTAAAAACACACTTTTTCTCGGACATCCCCAAGCCAACCCGACAGGGTCTAGGCGGGTATGCCGACCTATGGACTTATAGGGGAGCAGTGTGAAGAAATGACTCTGTTATCCGGTATTTCTGCCTGTTTCTTGCTATTTCTGTATGCTTTCAATCGGCAGATGGAACTGCCGAACAAAGACCACCCCTGGCTCACTTAACTTCAAAGCCGGCATCACTTTCACCCTCTAAGTGTGCAGTCGGCGTTCGTACTGCCGAACGCCACGTGGCAGAGAAAACCGCGGCCATCTTTTTTTCAGTCAAACAAAGGCAGCGGGACTTGGTCGTTGAGTGTCTGGAACTAAAATCGGACACTCGACTTCCCGAACACCGGTCCCAAACGTACGAACGCTGGAACTATATGTACCGACTAGCTAGAAGAGCGCTATTCGGTACATTTGTGTATACGAATGAGGGGAACAATCGCTGCTAAGAGCCAGGGGGATTCGGTTAGTATTTATATTCATTTTTCTCCTTTTTCTAAAGTGACCGGCAAATCCCCACGAACCTATGGAACTATTTTGGGCAGCCCACCCACGGTGAACCGGTCACAAAGGACTTCCATGGTTTTTGCGAACCCCTGAACCGATCTGGGTGAAATTTGAATATGTTGGTCAGCCAGATCGGGGCTATCAGGGGACATAGGAATTGTGGGGATACCCCATGTATAAAGGGGTGTTCCAGAAATTGGGGAAAACAGTGATTTTTCAGCCGGGAGATAATTGGGTTGTTACTGTATCAGACCTGATTATCTCCAGGGCTAGGGGAGGGAACTATATGTTTATGTTGGGTGTGTTTTATATTTTTACTGTACAGAATTGTTACTCCTCCCTGTGGGATGTCCCCTTGCATGGGGACCTGCATAAAAAGCCCTGTATGTGAATAAAGCTGAGTTCTACTTGTATCCTGATCCTGGACTCTGACTGTTATTTGGAATTCGTATGCTTTACTAAGGGAATTATCTTGTGAAGCTATTTGTATTTCGTATGGATTTCGTTCCTTGGGACTACCGAACGGAGGTCTATCTACATTAGCCTCTGGCGCTTCGGGAGGAAACTACCGAAAGAGGTTTGGCTAGACGTAGTTTCCTTACAACTGTCACCTCAACACAATTTTTTAATATTATGATCGTTTCATCTAGTTTACTATAGGTAGGGATGAGTTTTTCTCATATTTTACATATACTTCATTTAACCCCTTAAGGACCAAACTTCTGGAATAAAAGGGAATCATGACATGTCACACACGTCATGTGTCCTTAAGGGGTTAATAAATAATCTATTTCCTTTCAAAATTTAATAAAGGTGTTTTTAGGGTGCTAGGGGTGCCTAAAAGGACATAGAAAGTAAATTTGGGCTTGTTTATGGGCTTTGTGGTTGTGGGAGGCACAATTGTGTGGCACTTTACAGCCATTCTTGGTGCAGTCCAATGAACTACTCACAATATCTGTGTGAGAGACAAATGTGAGGCGTGTGAAGGGGGAGGGCAGAAAAATGCATCTTAACCTGTGTAGGAAATTATTGATTCTGAAGAGTTCTGATGAGAGTTGAATTAGAATGGTAGAAAATGCAAAAGGTAGCTCACACTAAATGTGGACAAACCAGGACGTGTAATATTCGTTTAGGTTCCACACAGTACACAGTGGTGCAATGTGCATTATTATTATTATTATAAATTCCACGGATGACCTCACCATCTGTGCTCTATGGGGATAAGAAACATGGGCTGTCTATTTAAATATTATATAAATATACACACACCTTTCCCCTGATGCTACGTAAAGAGTTAACTGTATGTAAATAATGAAAACATTCACTCCTTTTGTACATTGACTATTCTTTTCTATCATTTGTATTATTTATTATTATTATTATTTACAGAATTTTGACTAATGACATTCCTGGTTATAAAACAAATAATAAATATAAATGCATTCAATCTTAGTTAAGAGGACAGTTTTCCTACGATATAATGTACTTACAATATCTAACAGTAATAGATTGATTTGTTATGGCACCATTGTTGGACCAACAAACACAGTTGTAATTAGAAGATATGTTAGATACACATTGGTCTTGTGTTGCCTTGATTTGCAGCTCTTGACATGAACTAACATTATTCCAGAATACGGATTCTAGAAACGAAAAGGAGCAGAAGAAAAGAAAGTTAGAACAATATAGAAGCTGTTTGGAGATTGTTTTCAATTGCACTTATAGAAATGAAAGAAAGAACTTACTTGTAGTTAAGTCATTTCCACTGATATTCTGACAAGATAGCTTTAGCCTATTTTCTTCTGAACTTGGACAGCAGCTGAGCACAGACATGGCGGCATCATTACAAATCACATTTCCATTTAGTATATTCATCTGTATGGTTTGCACAGTAAGGTTCACCGATGCCTGATAGGAGTTAGTGTCTTGATTCACGATGCAAAAGTAGGTCCCTAAAAATAGCAGAATCTGCATTATTATGAATATGAATTGTTTTTTCTAACCCCAGACTCTCTTTTGCAGCCTGTGTCCCAAACAATTGAACACATAAGTTTGCTCCCAGGACTCACCGAGACCAAGTCTCGCAGCTACAGCCTTATGTAGAAGTAGAAGCTCTGGGACATTGTTTTCTGCCCACCCTACCCCACACCCCAGGGTACTCACTACATAGATAGTACAAATTACCTGGTTTCCAGACACACACATTATACCTACCAACCTCCCCTCACATGCTCATTTCTCACACTGTCTGCCTTTAAACCCTATACCACTCTCATCTCTCCTATGGCTTTAATATTCCATCTAGTCCCCATATCTATAATAGAAACTCCGTGTTCTCCTAATAATGTACTCCTGTCTATTTTTCACTTTTATTCTTACTTCTCTCATTACTAAAATCTCTGTATCCTTCTGCTTACCTGTTCCCGATGACACCATCTTCACTGCCCCCACTTAAGTTCCCTCCTCTCTTTATTCATCCCATGTCCTTTACGCATACCTTTTCTACCTTTCGCCACAAACTCCTTCTCTTTCCCTTTCTCACACCAAACATTTAAATTCTCCTCCTTCTTTCTCTTCCTTTCTATCCTTCTGCTCCTAGCAGCTGGTGATATCTCTCCAAACTCTGGTCCCTCCTTCGCCAACCTACTTTTTGCTAACACCAGGAACAACACCAATCTCATACCCATCCTGTGTAACTCTCCTTTTAAGTCCTCCTTTCACACAGCCCTCTGGAATGCACGCTCTGTGTGCAACTTCACTAAATCAA
Source organism: Pelobates fuscus (assembly GCF_036172605.1). Taxonomy (NCBI): domain Eukaryota; kingdom Metazoa; phylum Chordata; class Amphibia; order Anura; family Pelobatidae; genus Pelobates; species Pelobates fuscus. The sequence goes on along the minus strand of NC_086318.1, from coordinate 31,712,266 downwards.
CTGCTGTCCATGATTTTTTAATTTCTCATTCCCTAAATGTTTTTGCTTTAACTGAAACATGGCTCTCTCCCTCTGAAACTGGTACCCATGCCTCATCCTTGATCAGTTTGCTTCCTGGCTTCGCTACTTCCTTTCCTCTTATATTTCATCCTGTAATTCTTGAGGACATCAACATTAACCCACTCTTGACCTTAGTAGTCTCAAAACCTATTTTAATTATTTCTTCCCTTGGGCTATCACAGTAGGCTAATTCTCCCACGCATGTAGCTGGCAGTAGCCTTGATCTTATTTTTCAGATGCATGCATGGTCTCTAAGCTCTATAACATTACATTTCCTTAATTCTATTGCCCTCCAGCAGCTTTCAGCTGATGTCCATTTTCAACTTTCATTCATACCTACCTTCTCCTGTCCTTCCTTGGCTATCTCCTAATATAATGCTACCCTCACCACTGCCCTAGACGCTGTAGGCCCGCTCCAAACATCTTAAGGAGAATTTGCCTCCAACCGTGGAACACAAAATCGACATGCTACCTGCAGAGATGCCCCTGTGTAGCTGAAATCCAACTCTCTCCCTGACCCCCTCCACTCTACTGAGACTGCTCTGATTAACATTACAAATGAACTAATCACGCCTAAATCCAAAGGCCACTTCTACTTACCAATTCTTCTTGACCTCTCGGCTGCCTATGACACTGTTGATCATGTCCTTCTTTTCCAAACTCTTCAATAACCTTGGTCTCTGTGACACTGTCTTCTTGTGGTTCTCCTCCTATCTCTATATATTGTTTATTCCGTTTTTCTTTCTTATGATACCTCCTCCTCTCGTCCTGTCTTGGTTAGAGTCCCCCAAGGCTCTGTTCTTGGTCCCCTTCTGTTTTCTCTTTATACTGACTCTCTTGGCAAACTTATTAATTCATTTGGATTCTGCTACCACCTGTAAGCCGATGACACCAAAATATATCTCCGCTCCCCTGATCTATCTCCCGCTGTCACCGCTTGCCTATCTTCCCTCTCGGATTGGATGTCCTACCGCTTTCTGAAACTCCATCTCTCTAAAACTGAGCTTCTTGTTTTTCCTCCTTTCTTACGCAAGATGCTGCTAAGGAGCTTGTTCATGCTATAATAATTTCTCATTTTGATTACTGCAATTCTCTCCTAATTGGTCTCCCCATAGGCCGTACTGCCTTGCTACAGTGAAGGGGGAAGGCAATGATACAATGAATGCTGCCACTAGACTGATTTTTCTCAACAGACGCACCTTTCACACCTCGCCTCTCCGTCAATCCTTACAATGGCTTCCTGTATCCTATAAGAGTCAATTCAAAATACTAACCATTACGTATAAAGCTCTTAACAACTGTAGCCTCTGTTATATTTCTTTACTAATATGTAGCTGACCTTCTCCTGTCCACTGCTCGCACCCTTACTGCTAACTCGTGCTTGCAGGACTTCTCTCGGGCAGCTCCTTTCCTTTGGAACTGTCTGCCTACCTCTATTAGACCTCCCTCTAGTCTTCAATCATTTAAGAAGTTCCTTAGAACCCATCTGTCCAAGAAAGATTATGGCCTCAAACGTGTCTCTTACTCTCCCCTAATGGGCCACTCTCCACTCTCACCTCCAGTTCTGATTCATTTCCACCTTGTGGTTTGGTTGCTATCCCCCTCAATGCCCATTCTATTGTGTTTTTAAACATGTTGTAATTGTCTCATTTATTGTTAAATGTCACCCTTTTTTATTAATATTACAATATCACAATATTAATATTTTTTCATATCGTGAAGTGCTTTGGACTAATTTGGCACTATATAAATGATAAATGACAAAAATAATAATAATTAAAAAATGTGTAATTTCCACATAACAATAACTTAAAGGGAAGTCAATCACTTTGAGACAACTGTTTCATTCAAAAGCTTTGACTTGCCTCACTCTGTATGCTGGGAAAAAGCAGGTAAATATGATTTTTTTTTTCATTTACATTATGTTTTCCACACCCACTCCAGAAGGGACACTGATCTAATCAAACATGGTCCTATCCCTGGGAATGCTGGAATAGTGCACTAGGCATGTCTGAGAGATTTACAAACAATCAGTTGGAAGAACTTTTCATCTTGCAACATCCTGACAGGAGGAGAAGAGAGGGATTCCAATCAAAGTGATTCCTAGTTGGGTAAGATAGGTGGGGGTGGGGCAGGCTGAAGAGATTCCCCTAGCTGAGAAGAATGCCCAAAATGCAATCAGGCCAAGCTTGTAGTAAGTTTATAAATGTTTATATGTTTATTACATCATTTTCTATGTTTTACTTGCTTTATTTTGGTTTGTATATTTGTTTAAAAGTGCTGGATTGCTGGTATAAAACAATAAATTGTCGATGCATTTCACTCTAATTCTTTAAAAAAAAAAAGAGAATGGGTCCTTTTTGCCTAACCAGGTTGTTGATCTAAGGAGAAATCTGACTGCCATTATGGAGTCAACAATTATTATTTTCTCATTGTTGTGGCATAATCAGAAATGGTTTCAATTGTTTGTTTTTTGACTTCTTTTGGATCAACATCATCTCTATGAGAAGTCTGTGACTGGACTGCGAGAGTGTCTGGATGACGTCAGGATGGGGTATGGAAGATTACCACCGGGAGCTTTGCCGGACGCTGGATGTCAGGTAAGTAAAACTTTTTATTTGCCATTTTTAAGGCCGGACCTATTAGGACACTGTAAGTTGAGGAGCAATTTTTGTTAAAGGGTTAGAGTAACCCATAAACAACCTAGATGGGTGGGTTGTGGTGGTCAGACCAGTTTTGGACAGTCTGATCATGGTTTTGGTCAAATGGCAATGTTTTAATTTATCAGAAAAATCAGAGCTATGCACCAAAACCACTTGATTACATGATAGTTACAGCCCTTTAATGCACGGAAAATAGGCAAAAGTTATCAAAAGCAAAGTTAACATTAAGGATGCCTTATTGGTGTAATATAAATACCCACTTGTTTTACTCTATGTCCTTACGTAAAATACAGTAATAGACTTTTGTAGTAATAATTAAAAGGATCAGTGAGAACTTGCAAATTTCTTAAGAGCATCATAGGTAATAAAATGGGTGTAATCTTACCCGCATTGCTGGCAGTAAGTGATGATATCGTTAAGGTGAATGAGATCATGCCACTTAGTACATTTGTCTTGTTTGTAGCATTAGGAATGGATTGGCCACCATTTAGGTACCAGTTGATAGTTGAGTAAGAATTAATGGAGACATTGCAGAAAAAGGTTACATTATCACCAAGATATGGAAATTCGGTAGACCGGTTCAGAGTGATGTTATCTATGGAAAAAAAATAAAAAAAAATCAGTAGAATATTTTGATTAGAAAGCAGTCAGCATTCCCTGAGAGATGTTCACATCCTTATACCATATCTCCATCTTGGACAATGAAAATGTAATTTGTAAAATTGAAGATTATCATAGTTATTTGCTAGAATGCGAATTGTCTGTAATTGAAAGCAAAATGTAACTTTTAGACCAAAACAGCTAAATCTGATAACAAAAATCTCCAAGTCAGCCACTTTTAGTTAGACTATTGTGGCCTAAAATTTGAACAGGTTGATTTACTAAAGTAAGAAGTAGCAGGAGTTAAAGGTAAATTCACAGTAATTTCTAAATTTTAGGTCAAAACAGAGAAACTGAAAACAGAGCAGAATTTACATGTTTTGTTCTAGAATTAGAAATTTGCTTTTAACCCCTTAAGGACCGGCCTGTTTTTGCGATGTTTGTACGTTAAGGACCAGAGCAGTTTGTGTTTAGCTGTAATTTTCCGCTCTCTCATTTATGGTTCCCATACAAATTATATATTGTTTTTTTCAGGACAAGAAGGGCTTTCTTTACATACCATTATTTGTATCATGTCATATAATTTACTTTAAAAAAAAAAATATGGTGAAAAATGGAAAAAAAAAATTTGGACTTTTACTTGAAAAATCTTTTACTGATCTACAAAAGCTAATGAAAAAACTGCTAAATAGATTCAAAACGTTGTCCTGAGTTTAAAAACACCCAGTGTTTACATGCGTTATTGCTTTGTTTTGTCTGCAAATACTTACCTGTAACTTTATTTAGGATGGGTGGGTTAGTGAGATTGAAAATTCCTGTTAAATTTGCAAGTAAGTTGTTATTTGCTGCTTGGATTGAAGAAGCATCAAATTGATCTGCAGTGATTGTGTAATCAGCAACGACACTCCCAGGTCTGAAAGTGAGATATAGTGTCACCTTTTTATTTTAAGACAAACAAATTAAAAGCATAATTTTTTACAATACATTTTTTTTAAATAATTCAAAATATTACGTTTAAACCATTAGTGGTACGTGGGTGTTGTGTGGGTTTCTGTGGTCATATAATTCTAAAATATATAAACTGATGTACCAACAACATTCTAGAGGGAATGGGGTATAGTGACACAAAGGGTAAAAGTAGGGGTACAAAGTAGGTTGTTAGAAAAGTATTCACTGAGGGCTTGGTAGGTAATTTTTTACAGTTGCATGAGAGGAGTCATGGGGGATGGGGATAAAAAAAACTGCTGTTTAATTGATATGCTTTCTTGAAGAAGTGAGTTTTCAATGATTTTTTGAATGAGTGGGTGAAATTCTTACGGAGAAGGGAGGGGAGTTCCACAGAAGAGGTGTGTGACGAAGTGCCCTTCGCCACTTGGGCCTGGAGAGGACTGCTTGCCAGCCTCTTGCCATGTGATTATGGTCCCTGGGAGATTGGGCCCTTTAAAAACAGTATTCGGCCATACCAGAGTGTATGTCACTCATTCTGGCCCTTTGAATACAGTGGGGTCATTCAGTACTTGCCCTGTGTGAACGGTGATACCCCAGATAGCTATGCCATGGAGCCCATTCATATAATGAGAGACTATGGGAAAGACTTTAGCTCCATGGCAATTGAACTGTGTGAATAGGATCTGAGCGCTATTCGGTAGTTTTGTGCGCTCAGATCCCAGCTATCTGGGGATATGTGAAATGTCTGTGTGTTATGTGTAAAAGGTGACTTTATGTATGTTAAAGTGGTTTATGTCTTTTTGCAACCATGTGCTCAATGGAGTCTGCTTCTAGCCCTGGATAATTGGCTTACTTTCCCCCATTGTCTCCAGGATAGAGGCCTCTGTAAAACCTGCTTGAACCAGATTTTGTGAACTGTTTGTTGCCAGCCAGGGCCCAAAATATACTTGTACTAACTTTTGAACCCCTGGTCTGATTCATGCCATTTTTAATATGTTGTCCCCCTGAATGGATTGATTGTGGATATGTATTTTTATGTGAATGTGATGTATGGTTTAAGAGTTATGAAAGTTGGGTAGAAAGTATGTTTTAACTGTATGTGTAATTGAGTTTCCTCTCAGGATAAGGGGAGGGAATATGTGGGCTGTAACTGTGATGTGATTGGTTGTTTTGTACCTCCCTGTGGGCGGACCTGTATTTGCAACAACTGTAATAAAAACCAGACTGGGTGTGCCAGCACCTCAGACCTCTGCTTGACCCTCAACACGGAGCCTTGTCTCGTTCTTGGGGGGATTCACTGTATGCTGATAGAGACTGATTGCTAGGAGTGTAAGCTGATTGTCTGCTTTTCCTGTTCGTCTGCTAGCAGCTATTCGTGAGGTTCCAGTTCGGAGTGCTATTTTGTATCCAGTTTGGGAGTTTGGTGTTCTGCAGTAGCTGTGCCTGTATATCTAGAAGGGGAAGATCTACTAAACGGCGGTTTAACCCTTTTATGCCTGGGGGTGCCGTTACAAGGTGCAGCCCTGGAAAAGTCTTGGAGGTGATTGTTAGAGGTGGGAGTACGGACAGAGGATATACGTAGGTCTTTGTCAGAGCATAGGGGCCTTGACGGGACATACTTGTGCATTAGGGAGGATAGGTAGGTTGCAGCAGCATTATGTAGGGACTTGTAAGCAAGCACCAGAATTTTAAATTGAGCCCTATATCTAACTGGAAGCCAATGCAGGGACTGACAGAGCGGGGAGGCGTGGGAGGTGCGAGCGGACAGGAAAATGAGCCTTGCCGCTGCATTCATTATAGATTGCAACTGTGCAATCTGGGAACACGTAAGACCACTGAGAAGAGTACTGCAGTAGTCCAGGCGAGAGAGAACAAGAGCATGGACCAGCACCTTAGCACCTTAGTCGCATCCATGGTTAAATAAGGGGCTGATGCGCGCTATGTTTTTGAGATGGAAGCAACAGGATTTGGCGATTTATTGGATATGAGAGGTTGCAGTCAAAAAGAACACCCAGGAAGCGAGCCTGAGAGGTAGAGGTGAAGGTAGACTTGGAGGGAGAAAGACATGGGAGTAGTAACACTTGAGGGAGGAAAGACCAGAAGTTCTGTTTTGGACAGGTTGAGTTTAAGGAAGTGAGCAGCCATCCATTTTGAATTCGAAGAGGCAGTCAGGGACACGAGTCAAGATGGGCAGAGAGAGATCAGGAGAGGACAGGTAGATTTGCGTGTCATCCGCATAGAAATGATAACGGAAGCCAAAGGAGCTGATGAGTTTACCAAGGGAGGAAGAGGCAGAGTCAGAGAAAGAAACACTAAAAGAGCGCTGGGAGAGGTAGGAGGAGCACCAGGAGAGAAAGGTTTCCTGTAAACCAAAATTACGGAGAATGCGAAGAAGCTGTTGATGATCAACAGTGTCAAAGGCAGCAGAAAGATCAAGTAGAATTATGATAGAGTAATGGCCGCGTGATTTAGCAGCAATTAAATCGTTGGATACTTTGGTCACAGCCGTTTCGACAGAATGAACAGCTCGGAATCCAGATTGAAGGGGGTCAAGCAGAGAGTTGGTTTTGAGAAAGTCAGTCAGTCTGGTGTACACAACTCTCTCAAGGATCTTGGAGGCAAATGGCAGTAGCAAGATAGGGCGGTAGTTGGATGGGGAGTTGGGGTCAAGGCTGGGCTTTTTCAGAATTGGGGTTACAGTTGCATGTTTGAAGGGTGAGGGAAATGTGCCAGAGGAAAGGGAGAGATTGAAAATTTTAGTGAGAAGAGAGGGAGACAAAGTGCGGATGAGATATGAAGGAATAGGATCGAGGGAACAGGTGGTGGGGCAGGAGGATCGGAGTAGAGCAGAAACCTATTCTGCTGTAGCAGGTGTGAATGAATGAAGAATGGTGGAGGGAGTGGGGTTGAGTGATGTATTGTTAGGGGAAGGAGAGAAATTAGCAATCTCTTCTCTGATTGTTGAGATCTTCTCAGTGAAGTGAGATGCAAAGTTTGTGGCGGACAAGGTGGTAGAAGGAGGGGGATTAAAAGGGCGAAGAAGAGCATCAAAAGTGTGAAATAGGTGTTTGGGTTGATGGGACATTGTACTTATGAGGGTGATAAAGTAATTTACTTTTGCAGCGGAAAGATCCAGGCTGTAGGAGCACAGCATAAATTTATAGTGGAGGAAGTCAGATGCAAAGTGTGGACTTTCTCCAGCAGCGTTCAGCAGTTCTAGAACATTTTTGGAGGTAACGGGTCAGCTTGGTGTGCCAGGGTTGTAATTGGGGGCGCTTGCGGTGTTTAATTGTAGGAGGTGCCATGATGTCGAGTTGAGAGAAGAGAGTTGAGTTGTAGAGTGAGGTAGCAAAGTTAGGGCAAGTTAGATTTGAGATGGGTAAAAGGAAAGTTTTGAGTTTGGTGGCGAAATGCTGGAGATAAAGGCAGTTGAAGTTTCTGCGAGATTGGAGAGTTGAGGGTGGTGAAATTTGGGTACGGGGTATGTTGATGTCAAATGTTAGTAGATGGTGGTCAGACAAAGGAAATGGAACAGTGGAGAGATTAGAGGTGGTACAGAGATTGGTGAAGATGAGGTCAAGAGTGTTTCCTGCTGTATGAGTTGCTGAAGCAGACAACTGCGTGAGGCCAAAGGAGGAGGTTACAGAGAGCAGACGGGAGGCATCAGGGCAGTTGAGGTTGTTGATTGGGATGTTAATGTCCCCAAGTATGAGGGAGGGAGTGCTAGAGGAGAGAAAGTGGGGTAGCCAGAGAGAAAAAGTGTTCCATGAATAGCCTAGGATGACCGGTGCGGGGTGGGGGGGGGCGGCGATAGATGATGGCAATTCTTAAAGGAGTGGGCTTAAAAAGGCAGACAGTGTGAACTTCAAAGAAAGGAAAGGGCAGGGGCAGGGAGGATAGGTTGAAAGGTACATTGAGGGGAGAGAAGGATGACTACACTGCCTCCTTTACAGTTGAGTCTGGGAGTGTGGGAGAATTGTAGTCCACCGAAACAAAGAAGCGGGAGTAGCGGTATCAGAGGGGGACAGCCAGGTCTCAGTGAGTGCCAGTATTGTGAGTGAGTTAGAGAAGACAAGGTCGTGTATAGCTTTTGATTTAATATAACTACAGATTGAATGGGCATTCCAGAGTGCACACTGAATGTTGGTAAAGGAGGATAAACTGCACATTTAAATTCTATATTTTCTTCAACCCAATTGATGGTTCTGTACATTTAAGAGCCATTCAGGGCCAGTGCAACCATTAGGCAAGCTAGGCATATTTCCTGTCTTGGGCCGCGGCGCTGGGCCGATCCTCCGGGCGCCTGAAAACGGGGGCGCCGAATGGAGCCCTGTCGGAGGGCGCCCCTGAAACTGTCCTTCAGTATGGCAGAGCAGGCACCTTCCTCCCCTGATGGCAGGTGCCTGTTCTGCCAATTAATGCCGGAGGAGAGGAGGAAGGTGACAGCAGTGTTGGAGGCAAGGGGGGCTCTTCTTGCAGCTCCCCACTCCTTCCTCACGCGCTGTGAAGTCATTCTGGCCCCGGCATACTAAACAGCACGCTGGAGGAGTGAGGCGTTGCCCCACACAGGACCGCAGGGAGGTAGGGAGGCTGAATGTCTGAGTCTGTGTGTCAGTGAGTGTTTGACTGTGTTTGACAGTCATTGAGGGTGTTTCTTTGTGTGTGTCTGTCTGTCTGTCAGTGAGTCAGTGAGTGAGTGAGTAAATGTATGTCACTGAGTGTCTGCCTGTGTGTGTCTGTCAGGGAGTGTGTGTGTGAGTGTTTGACTGTCAGTGTGCGTGTCTGTCAGTGAGTGTCTGCCTGTGTGTGTATCTGTCAGTGAGTGAGTGTATGTCTGTCAGTGAGTGAATGTGTGTCTGTCAGTGAGTGTGAGTGTTTGACTGTCAGTGTGTGTGTGTCTGTCAGTGAGTGTCTGCCTGTGTGTTTCTGTATGTCAGTGAGTGAGTATATGTCTGTGTATGTATCTGTCAGTGAGTGTGTCTGTCTGTCAGTGAGTGGGTGTATGTCTGTCAGTGAGTGTCTGTGTGTGTCTGTCAGTTTCTGTGTGTGTGTTTCAGTGAGTGAGTGTATGTCTGTCAGTGAGTGAGTGTATGTCTGTCAATGAGTGTGTGTCTGTCAATGAGTGTGTGTTTGTGTATCAGTCAGTGAAAGTGTGTGTCTGCCAGTGTGTGTCTGTCAGTGAGTGACATGAGGGGGCAGCAAAATGGATCTATGCCTAGGGCGGCAGAAATCCTTGCACCGGCCCTGGAGCCATTATGTATAGGCTACTTTTATTAAACTTCTAAAGGAACACTCCAGGCATCAAAGCCACAACAGCACTCTGTAGTAAATTAGGTGCCAAGAGTTCCCTCGCACCATACCAGTGTAAGTAGTCAAAAAATTTTAAAGAACACTTTGACAACTTACCTGGAGTCCCTCTAGGTTCTTATCACCACCTTCCCTGGTGCCAGACGCTGTTGGCTTAGCTTAGTGGCAGGAGCTCCCCAATGCAAGGGAGACAATTGTGAATGTTTGGTGGGACGCAGATAAGCTGTCACACTATTCTTAAAATGGTTAGACTATTTACTCTGGGAGGGTGACAAGGCCTACAGCGGGCTGGTGTAAAGTGCTATTTAATCTTTATTTCATGTGAGTCTCTGTTTGTGTTTAAAATATATATTAAAGATTGAGCAAGTGACATCACAACTCAGTTTAGTCAACACACAACCAGAGCAAACTGTGCAATTGAGAAGGAGAACACTAACCTCTAGACTGAAAGCTCGTTTGACGAAGGTCCTCATATATCTATTGTTACTGTAATATTTTGTAATTGTCTCATTTATTGTTAAATTTCCCAATTTTATAATATTGTAAAGCGCTGAGGAGTAAGTTGGTGCTATATAAATACCAACAATAATAATAATGTTAAGTTTCTCTACGTGCATTTACTATGAGAGAATGCAGACAATAACAGTGATTGACAGGATATTGTCATCCTGACAAATTTAGTGGCACACAGTTAAAGGATAGATGTGTGGATTTGGACATTTGCTAAATATAAGGGATAATTTAACAGAGTATTAAAAATCTCAGCAAATGACAGTTCCTCTTTAAAAGTATACATCAGGGATCTCAAACTCTGGCTTCCCTGGTGTTGATCTTCTACAAATCCAAGAATTATTTGAATGGAATAGTTGGCTATAGAATCATAGTAGTTGTAGTGCAAAAACATCTGGAGGGCCAGAGTTTGAGATGCATGTTATAGGTACTTGTTAAATTCACATTGACATGTTTAAAAAAAAGTCTTTATTTAGGTTCACGTTTTGCAGTTGGTGTCACTGACATGAATACCCATTGGCATATTTGGTTAATTTTTTTGAATATATACTTTGTGGTAATAAAGATTGTATACTTTAGTGTGCTGGTACTACTACACTACAAGATTACTATGACAATTTCCTCTGCCTGTTAATTGTGTTAGTTTGGCATACAGCTCTGTGGCAGAATTGCCTAAACTGTGAATCGCCTTGTTTCTTTTGCGTGTGCCTACTAGAATGTGTGTTTCCCCCTCTTTCCTATTCCTTTTTCTAGAATTTTGCCTGTAAAACCCTGCACTACACCTTTTGACCGAAACCTCAGTTAGAACGTTTACTTAGAATGTTCACACCTCGCTAAGGGGGTGTGAAAACCACAAACCGCAAGGGACCGAGCGGCGTGTGCTTCCCTTGGGTGGCCGCCGGTTCATATTGCTAAATGCCCACCAGGGGGAGCGTTAGTCTCCGGAACAGTGCCGGACCACCATGATGCTCCAATTAGAACGTTCACACCTCACTAACGAGGTGTGGAAACCGCAGACCGCAGGGGAACAAGCAGCGTGTGCCGAACCCTGGGTGGCTGCCGGTTCGTATGGCCGAACGCCCACCAGGAGGAGCATTCGTCTCCCGAAAAAAACACTGAAAGAGCGCTGGGAGAGGCAGGAGGAGCACCAGGAGAGAGCAATATCTTGTAGACTGATATTGCGGAGGATGAGAAGAAGCTGTTGATGATCAACAGTGTCAAAAGCCGCAGAAAGGTCAAGGAGAATTAGGATAGAGTAATGACCACGAGATTTTGCAGCAAGTAGATCATTGGATACTTTGGTCAGTGCCATTTCCACAGAGTGCTTAGCGAGCAAACCAGACTGAAGTGGGTCTAGCAGAAAGTTGGACTCGAGGAAGTCTGTCAATCTCGCATTCACAACTCTTTCAAGGATCTTGGACGCAAAAGTAGCGAGATAGGACGGTAGTTGGATGGGGAGTTAGGGTCAAGGATAAGCTTCTTTAGAATTGGGGTTACAGTTGCATGTTTGAAGGGTGATGGAAATATGCCAGAGGAGAGCGAGAGATTGAGAACTTTAGTGAGAGGTAGAGAAAGAGAAGAAGACAGAGTACGGATGAGATGCGAGGGAATTGGATCTAGGGAGCAGGTGGTGGTGCAAATGAATATAGAACAGCAGAGGGAGTAAGGTTAGGGAAAGTATTGTAAGGGGAAGAAGAAAAATGAGAGATCTCTTCCCTGATTGTAGAGATCTATTTAGTGAAGTGAGTTGCAAAGTCTGATGCGGTCAAGTTAGTAGGTAGAGGAGGAACAATAGGGTGAAGAAGAGAGTTAAATGTGTGAAATCGTCGTTTGGGTTCGTGGGAGAGTGTGGTTATGAGGGTATTGAAATAATTTATTTTTGCAAAAGAAAGCTGTATGAGCGCAGCATAAATTTATAGTGGAGAAAGTCAGACGCGCAGTGTTCAGCAGTTCTGGAGCATTTTTGGAGGTATCGAGTCAGCTTGGTGTGCCAAGGTTGTTGATGAGGGCGCTTGCTGTGTTTAAATGTAGGAGGTGCCATGATGTCTAGTTGATAGGAGAGGGTGGAATTGTAGAAGTTTGCAGAGCTAGGACAGGTGAGGTTCAAGATAGGTAAAAGGAGAGTTTGGAGATTAGTGGAGAAATGATCTAGGTCAAGTCAAGAGGTTTCTGTGAGATTGATGTTCAGACGGTGGTGTCAATTGGGTCTTGGGTATGCTGATGTCAAAAGTCAGCAGATGGTGGTCAGATAGAGGAAAAGGAATATTGGAGAGATTAGAGGCGGTACAGAGATTGGTGAAGGCTAGATCAAGAGTGATCCCGCTGGGAGTGGGTTGCTAAATTGGACCATTGCGTAAGGCCAAAGGAGAGCAGAGAGCGGACAAGAGGCAGTGCAGTTGGGGTTGTTGATTTGGATATTGAAATCCCCAAGTATAAGGGAAGGAGTGCTAGATGAGAGGAAGTGGGAAAGTCAGGAAGAAAAGTGCTCAATGAATAGTCTAGGATGACTAGGGGGCGGTAGATGATAGTAATTCTTAAAGGAGTGGGTTTAAATAGGCGGACAGGGCGAACTTCAAAAGAAGAAAAGGATAGGGCAGTGGCAGTTATGATTGGTTGAAAGGTACATTGTTGACGGGAAAGAAGGATGCAAAAGTGAGTTTTAGATGAAAAAGTCATGTATGGCTGTTTATTTTAAATTACTGCAGACGGAGCGGACGTTCCAGAGTGCACACAGAATGTTGGTAATTGAGGGTAAAGGGTAGGGTATTGTGATGAGGTTTGTGGGGTTTCTGGTTTTCTTAGTGTGTGTAGAAAAGGTGAAGAGAAGGAGAGAAAGTGACAGGAGGTGTGAATGGGGTTTGTATGAATAGTGTCAAGGATGAGATCGAGTGTGGGTAGGAGTGAGAGAGTAGAAAAATGAGTGTAAGGCATGAGATGAGAAAAGGGGGAGTGTAGCAGAGAAGGGCATATGTAAATGTGGTTTGGGGGGATGAGTGAAGTGGGTGTAAGGAGATATTTTTATACTGAGGGAGGAGGAAATAAAGAGGAGGAGAAGACAGATCATTGCTAAACTGGGAAAAAGTAAATTGGAAATAATTGGAATATCAAGAGCAGGTGAAGTCAGGGTAAATATTACATTTTATGGGTTAAGAAAGTGCAGGATTGTACTAATAAGAGCTTTAAAATTAGATACATCCAAATCCTCTAATAAAGTATAAATTCCGGATATTTACAAAGCCCTGATTTTAAAAAATATTGGGAAGGGTAGATTTTCATTCAAAGGGGCACATCAAGCAACATGGCAGCTAACTGGAGTGCTTATGTTGCTAATAATTTCTGACCATCAACCCCTGGGTTTTGTCAAACAATGTAAGTTTGTTCAGCACCCAGAGAGGACCCTTCCTCAGCCATATTGGTAATGTGGAACAAACACTTCATTATTATTAATGACAATTCCATCCAGTCTGTACAGCATTGATTAGCTTGGAGTGCTGGCTAACATACCATCAGCAGTCTCATTGCCACCTACATTGAAAATGTGCTCCCTTTACAATGTTCACTGAGAAGCAGAGAGAAGACTCAACTAATGAGGAGGCACTTTATAAAGCATAACGTGGCCAAAAAGAATACATTTTGCCAATCTGAGATTGATAGTAGTTGGTGGTGGGCTGTTCTATGCAACATCGGCCCATAACATGATGCAATCTGAAGCATCAACTCATCAAAGCTACTGTGATTTGAATGTATTTATACTAGAATGTAATTTGGTCCTAATATGATATCCTTATACTGTATATACACAAGTAGAGGGTTTTAAAGGAGTTACTACTATTACAATCCATACTGAATGTATATATTTATTTATTACTGACATCACATAAAGCGCCAACAAATTCAGCAGCGCTGTACAATTGGGAAAAAGACAAACACAATAATAACAGACCGATACAACAGGTAGAGGACCCTGCCCGTGAGCTTACAATCTAAAGGCTAAACTGGGAGAATAAGACAAGAGGTTGTAGAGGGATTTGTATGTGAGAGCAGATAGAGTTAATAGTATAACTGCAGCAGCTGATAGCATGGGAAGGGAACGAGGAGGTGATTGGCTGTGGTTCCAAACAGCTGGAAGAGCATGCTATATAGTTAAAAGGAACCAGGGCGGGCGGGTAGAGCCGAGTATATGAGAAGTTCTGCTAATTTTCCTTACCTGAAGCCTGTTACTGCTGCTGATCTGAATCCAGGCAGGGACTTATAGCTTTCAGATAGCTGGAAAACACAAAGGATAACGATTTTGGGGATTTTTTCACCTTCCATTTCTAGCTAATTAGTAATTATGTAGTAAGAAAACCATTTAACAATTACAAGTGCTATATGTACATATCTACTAACCAATATTCTGTGTGTACGTAAGCTGCCAGCACATTATAAATCAAATGCTATGACTATTTATCACCCACAATGTTTGGGTTTGTAAGGTATCCTACATGTTGCTAAAGCAATTTAAAGGAACACATATATGTAGTCTCAACCTTTGAGTGTTCTTTTATCTTTGGAGATTTGGTCCCCGATTGTAAAATCTACAGTATCCTGAGTGCAGCCACTCCACCTCTTCTGAGATCATCTCTGTCCAATCGGATGCTACTTATAGAAAAATATTGAATCCAATGCTTCCCTATGAGAAGCAGTTACAGTGGCCGGTTGGGTTATGCTGTGCATGAAGATGCTGCACATTTAGGCAAAATGTAAACATTGCCATTACCATTTTACATTTGTTTTACATTACCAGACCAAAGCAACAGCATCTATGGACCCATGCATTTTATAGGATTGATTTAAAAACTAGAAGAAACCAGTCTCTACAAATATATTCTAGCAAGTGGCATTCCCAAGAAAAGTTCAAAATGTTGCATTTCGTTTAGGTAATGATTTGATGGTGCTGCTTTAATAAGTGAATGGGGTCCATACAGATCCTTTCAAAAGGATGCCGTTTGCAATTGTTTGTTATGGATTTAGGTAATGGGGTACTTCTGGTTAAAGAATTATCAATAATATTTAAGGGTTACGAGTGCACTCTACGTTCTGTGAACATTGACTCCATTAAATTCTAGCTAACAATGAAAGAAGCTACAGTCCACAGCCTCCCCAGTGTCCTCAATAGGTTAGGGCAGTATCCTTGAAAGTTAAGGGATAATTTATTGTAAGGATTTAGGGTTACAGTGTGGGTTACCCTAATAACATGCAACAGTAAACAATGCTGCAGTTATGCTATATGTTTATAAATTTAATGCCATATCTGTGATGTCATAGCAAAAGCCAATATTTTAAATTGTAAAACTATAATTCTGCTTTCATGTATAATAGTCTAAACACCACATTCATAACTGGAGGATTATCTTATACATACCGCAGTGTCCAGTTTATTTTTATATTCTTTATACTTTGGGCTAGATGGATTCTTCAGGTCATCTGTAAATAGTTCATTAATTCCAAGACTGAGGCTTTTTTGCTGGGGGTTTCCAGTGATCGTAGCACTCTTAGTGGTCGTAGTTCTGGTGGTGGTCTTAGTGGTCGTAGGCGTTGTGGTTATTGTAGTGCTCTTAGGGGTCGTAGTGCTCATAGTTGTTGAAGGGATTGTAGTGGTCAAAAGGGTTGTAGTTCTTGTAGTGCTCAATAGAATTGTAGTGTTCATAGTTGTTGAAGGGATTGCTGTGGTCGAAAGGGTTGTAGTTCTTGTAGTGCTCATAGGAATCGTAGTGTTCATAGTAGTTGAAGGGATTGTTGTGGTCGAAAGGGTTGTAGTTCTTGTAGTGCTCATAGGAATCATAGTGCTCATAGTGGTTGAAGGGGTTGTTATGCTCAGAGTGGTCATAGCAGTTGTGGTACTCATAGTGGTCGCTAAATATATGCAACAATTAAAAGTAGGACAATGCATTAAACAGGCAATACACAGTCTTAAAGAAATGTAGCATGATCAATGCCAGTAAAATTAATGATTATGAGGCATATTATATATAATATATAAGATTATAAGATTAGCTACATTTTGTATTTTAATTTTATTGTTACCGCTCTATGCATTGCATATAACAAACACATGGTTACTGGTTCTGTATTACAGATTGATCTAACAAATGTTTCTTGACTTTTTTGTTCTGCATAGATCAATTAATATTTGCAAATTGAACATTAATTAAAGGAACACTGCAGGCACTATAACCACTCCAACTCACCGTTTAGTAGAGATGGCCTGATCTCTGGCAGCCTACAGCCCCTTCCCCAAATGTAATATAGTGGAGACCAGTTATGCTCCATCTCACACCATAGCAATTAATTCCAGGGATTAGGGCAGTGATTGAGAATGTTCAGCTGATATGCTCAGCCAATCTCTGCCAGCTTCCCCTGGTATGGCAAGAAGTGCAGCACAGCTCCACCTCCACCATTCTGTGGGGTCCAGGCTACAAGCTGCTGTGTATCTCTGACAAACGGTGGCACCATAACCACTTCAATCTGCTAAAGTGGTTAGGGTGCCAGCAATGTCCTTTTAATGCCTGCAAATGCTGTAAAACTATTTAGCTGTTTAGTATCAAAAACAAACACAACAAAACAATAATATTCAGACTTTAAGACATTTGAAAGGCACACATCACAATATTATGTTGGTTTAAAATACAATTTGAATCATCTCTGTGATTTTGTTTGTTGTAAGACAACAAACACGTATTATTGTCCATGGAAGGGATAACTGAGTTTACAACATATGTATAGAAACGTATACTGTGCTGCATAACATGTTGGTGCTACAGGAACAAAAACGGCAAACAATGCTATTGTGGAAAAAAAAAAACCATAACATCAAACTACTTACGTGTGATAATTATCAACAAATAGCTGATGAAATGGTGAGATGATATGCCGATATATAAATTGAAGCAATCTACAAGATTACTTAAAGTGAAGCCAAGGTGAATTTCAAATTTAGACATCTCTAAAGTATGCTTAGTCTGCTCTCACAGGATTTCTTACATTATCAATTGGAGTTGCACTGGAATTTCAGATGCTGGAAGAAGTTTGTACATTGCTCTGTCTTCTAGGACTGTCACTGGGTAACATCATCAGGGGTGATGTAAAGCCTCTTTAAAGTGGTTGTTTTTTTTACAAATATGTGTGTATGTGCCCCACCAGTTTTAAACTTCATTTGCTATGTATTATATAAATCAGTAGACAGCGAGGGAGATGAGCTGTTCTATATATGGTGTGGCATGAGATCGGCTGGGGGCCTGTCGGCAGCGACTGGTATGTTGAGTGCGACGTTGGAGCTCTGGGAGCCACTTTGCGCGGCAGATAAGACAGTATCAATTGCGAGTTGTTACATGTCCACTCTGTCCTTTTTATGTCATTGGTTCAGGTGGGAGGACGTGTCCAAGGTTTTTAGCATTACTCGGGGGTAAAAGGAAGGCTTTGGTGTCAACGGCCGGACACGCGTCAGCCGATCTCATTCGAGGTGCTGGTGAAGCTGTTGTCCTTCCTTCCTCAGGTTGTTCGTCTGCTTACGAGGTGCGGCTATTTGGCGTGGCCTTTTTGTTATGCTTCTTTGGCGCGCTTAGGATTAGTGAATTGATGGCCCTCCGGGTCACGACGCAATCGCAGTTACAGCGAGAGGATTTGTCTCTGTCAGCTTCGGGGATAGTTCTCATGATACGATGGTCAAAGACGGATCAGACAGGCAGTGGAGTTCAGGTTCATATCGAAGTTACAGGGGGCTTATATTGCCCAGACCGGCTCGTAAGGGAGTATCTCAGGTTTCGGGGGGAGGGCTCCCTTCTGGTTCACCAGGATGGAACGTTGCTGATTCGGTTCCAGTTCTCCAGGATTCTGCGTGTATGTGTAAGGGGGGTTGGATTGGAGCCAAGGCAATGCACGTTACATTCCTTCCGTATAGGGGCAGCGACACAGGCGAGTCAGGTGGGTCTCCCCACAGATGCGTTAAAACGATTGGGGCAGTGGAAATTGGGACGTATGAGCTATATGTGCGCCTGCATATGTTATGATGGTGTTTCCCTTTCCCATCACCCCTTCCCACTCTCTCTCAGTTTCGTTTTGTTCTCGGTGGCAGATGGGTGTTATGTCTGTTCTTTAGGAGACCGCGCTTCATATGGATAATGGGGCACTCCTATGTGTACTGGGAAGCCAGGCACACGGAAGACAGAGTATATGGTCATAACTTGGGTTTTCCCTATGAGTCAGTGCGGGTACGTTGGAGGGTGTTAAGGATATTACGCTGGGATGAAGTGTACTCAGAACGTGTTTAATTGAGCTGCAGCATTTCAGGTCCGGTCATCCTAGTATTGCACGCGGGCAAGAATGATATTGGTTGGTTGATCTCATCCATGCCATGAAACAAGATATGGCGTGCTGCTTTGCTCTTTTTAAAGAATTGACTATAGTTTGCTAGGAAATCATCCCTTGCCCAGTATGGCAGGCGATAGGAAAGGCTTAGAGGGGTGTAGAAGGAAAGTCAACATGACGGTCTCAAGATTTATTTGACGCATGGGAGGAGTGGTAGTTCGCCACTTTGAACTGGAACGGAACAATTCTAATGTCATGTGGGGGGATGGCGTGCACCTGTCACCGGTATGATTGGACATATTCAATGTGGGACTCGAGTCAGGAATTAAAGTTGCATTGTTTGCGTGGGGGGGGGGCGAGATGCCAGCGCGGAGTAGGACGCACAAGGAGGGCGTCACGGTATCCTGGTGTCGCTTTGGGGAGATGACAGCCCGTTTGGGAGCTGATGGCAAGTGCAACTGTCTGTTGGGCAACTGCTCAACAGCTGACAGAGTTGGATAATGTTAAAATTAAAAATGTTATAAAGCTGTGGCCGTTGCCCTTTTCCACTAAGAAGGTGTCCGGTGTGTTATTGGGGGGCAATGGTGGGGACATGGATGATGGGTCAGCATTCAAGTAATATGCATATGTATAACATAAAATCAATAGACAAACAGAAATTATAAGTTTTCCTAAAGATCCAAGTTATTTCCTCTTTCTCTTTTATTATATGTGCTTGTGTGTACATGTGAGTGTCTGTGTGTGTTTGTGAATGTCTGCATTACTTCATGTGAAAATATGTGTATGACAATGTCTATGTTTGCTTGTGAATGTATGTGTCACAATATGCCATATGTTGGGAGGGGGGTTACATGCCACACACTGAGGAAATGGGTGAATTACTTTATTAAAGCTCAAAAGAGATCCACCGAATATTTTGTGTGTGTGTGTGTGTGTGTATGTGTGTGTGCATATTTAAATACAAAAGTGAGCAGCTTGTTACAAAATATCAATTTCCCTACAAACTTTTATCTATATAACACATTTTTCTCAACCTGTCCCAGTAAATGAAGTATTGGTAATAGTTTTCTCACCTGCTTGACAATACTGTCCAGTGTTTTCAGTCATGTTGATGCAATTGCAGCTACTAACAGTTGAATTATCAGAACATTGTGAGTAATTACTGCAGATATCTGTCGGCCATATAAAACCATCTTCACATTTACACTGCAGATTTGTGCCAACCTGAGTGCATGCTAGTAAAACAGAAAACATAAAATAAACAAACTTTGTTAGGACTACAATAAAATACATACTCCATGAAATAGTCTGATTTATCATGCGCATAATGCAGTCATTAATAATGTATTATCACATGCTCTAATGTGTCTGGCTAAAATATCTCACTTTTTATTGCCTGTGTCACAGCATGCATCCAGATCTTTCACTTTCTCTGCTGAATATCCATATTTTCTCATGACTCTTGTCATTATTATTATCGCCATTTATATAGCGCCAACAGATTCCGTAGCGCTTTACAATATTATGAGAGGGGGGATTTAACTATAAATAGGACAATTACAAGAA
Source organism: Pelobates fuscus (assembly GCF_036172605.1). NCBI lineage: Eukaryota > Metazoa > Chordata > Amphibia > Anura > Pelobatidae > Pelobates > Pelobates fuscus. Next base: position 31,692,266 of record NC_086318.1, on the reverse strand, counting down.
AACTTACAGGAACGATAAGAGGACCCTGCTCAAACGAGCTTACAGTCTATAGGATAGATATTATATAACTGCTACCTTGGACTGGATGATCTATCTCAGATAAATATTGCTGCTCCCATCCTTGTTCAATCCATTTTGGAACATGTCATTTTTTGCTTTTCTATCATTTCTAACTTAAGTTCTGCTATTTAAAAATTTCTTGAAAAGCAAACCATTTCTCTTTTCACCCCCTTGATTCACTGCCAGTCATTCACAGTCACTAGCCCCTTCTGTCCTTAATTCTCACATGCAGGCAACCGGGTGACAGCCAAAGGTCAATGACACCTGGGTGTAGGACTTTTCATATAGTGCCGTATATGTATGCAACTAAAGTGATTTTTCCTTTCTACATCTGCTCCATATATGTCCCACTTCTTTCACAATAAAGTGAATCATAGGAAACCAGTCCTCAAAAAATATTTTGCAATGCGAACAATCTAAATCAGTGTAAAGGCGCAAGTACAGTGGGACCTCGGTTTACAAACGCCTCGGTTAAAATAATTTTCGGTTTACAAATGTAAATCCATTGAAAATAATGCCTCGGTTTACAAAATTTTTTCGCAATACAAAGCGTTTCCCCAGGATGCATTGCTCCTGGGAGGTTTATAGCACCTGCATGCTGGAGCCTGTGGGTAGCACGTGGCGTAGATTGTGGAGGTGTTGGAGCGGCTTTTTCATGGAGTTTTGGAGCTATTCTGGATATTGTTTGCAGTTGTTTTGGGACTTTTTGGTGCATTTCTCAAGCTGTGGAAAGGTAGGGAGCTGATCTTTGTCATTTGCATGCCTTTTATTGTGTGTACTGCATTGTGGGTTGGTTTCCATTCCAGCTCATTCTGACTTTTTTCTGACCTCCAGAACGGATTAATTGGTTTTCAATGCATTCCTACATTCGGAATATTCGGAACATTTGGTTTACAAATGTTTCGCAATGAGAAACGTCCCGGAGAACGCATTAATTTTGTAAACCGAGGTCCCACTGTACTTACAAATGTGGGTATACAACTGCAGAGGCATAACTAGGAACCACTGGGCCCCTGTGCCAACATTGCCCTGCCCCTCCACCCTCATGTGTCTCATTCTAGTCCCAGCCTCTTCTTGATCTTATTCCCCCTAGCCCCTCCATGTGTGTCACTTCTCCCTCCCCAATGCAGTAGCCAGTCTGACAGGAAGTGCTCGGTCAGTAAGCCCTTCCTGTCAGACCGCGGTCCGCTCTGCCATACTACAAGCAGTGACTGGAAGGAGAAGAGCGCTGTGTTATGCGCTCACTTCTTGCTGATCGCCCAGAGACTGTGCATCCCGGACCAGGAATGGTAAGAGGGACAGTGTGGGTTCAAGTTACAGTGACACAAACTCACTCTCCATCAGTTGGAGGATTTCTCTAGATTTGCCTATTCTTACAGAACATCCTACCTGGTTTTGCATAATTGTATCAATGTTTATGGACAAGTAAATATATTGGAATGCCCGCTATTTTAGGGAAGCATATTAAAGGAAATCCATTACTACTTTGTTGTTTGTTAAACCTAATAATTAACAGAAAGTTTGGCATAGAATGTGCTATTTTTATACTTTAATACAAACAAGAATTTTTACGTGCATCATTTGTAAGTCTGCCAAAGCACACACTGTCATATGGTGCAAATCATAGTGGCTACTGTGATCCTTTGGCATAACAGAATATGCCTAAGCTCACATGTAATCAATTCATCACAGCAAGATTACTTACTTCCATTGCACTTTTCAGCCCAGTAAATGCCTCAATAGTGTTTATGGGAGAGGGGAAGAGGAACATTGAGAGCTCCCCTTTAACTACCGAAATATTTTTTTACACAACACTCTATCATGCCTTCCATTGCCTGTCCCAGAATTATTACACTTTCTTTCTCTGTAAAGCCACACCTTTTAAATAAGTACCATATATATTAAAATTTGTATTCTATTACTATGTAATTATACTACACTTCCCCAATAGCGATGTCCCGAACAGTTCGCCGGGAACCGTTCGCCAGCGAACATGGGAAGTTCGCGAACACGTTCGCCACGAACACGCGCGATGTGTCGGTCCGCCCCCTATTATGTCATATTTGGGTAAACTTTGACCCGGTACCTCACAGTCAGAAGACACATTCCAGCCAATCAGCAGCAGACCCTCCCTCCCAGAATGTGTCAGCTGACTGTGAGGTACCGGGTCAAAGTTTACTCAATGATGACGTAATAGGGGGCGGACCGACACATCGCGTGTGTTCGTGGCGAACATGTTCGCGAACTTCCCATGTTTGCCAGCGAACGGTTCCCGGCGAACTGTTCGGGACATCTCTATTCGCCAAATGTAGATTTGCTGGATCAGGGTCCTCATCACCTCTTCTTCCTGCGTGCCTTAATAATTTTTTTTTTTATTATTGTGGAATTGCCTATGACTCTCTTTCCAGTCATATTTAATCATCCAAATTATAAAATGAGATTTGTATTCATCATGAACTCTCTTTGATAAACTGCAGCCTGTTCACATTTACCATTTGAATCTAACTCCATGTTCAAAATTAACAACATTTTAAACTATACCTGTAGTCACATTTATACTTTGTATAGTTGTCCCACCAGTTAAGTTCAATGGATACGTTAACCCGTTTATGAAGTTCTTGATAGTGTCTTGTAAAGTGGGGTCCTGGAAACTGACTTCAATATCGACTGTATATTCTGCATCCAGAGCTGAAAGATAACATGGAAAATGTTTCATTATAATATCAGCTGGCATATTTTTTTTTACAATGATAGTTTTCTGTACTAAGTTTAAATGAATTTGGCCACCTAAATGGTGTTTACAGATTGTATCTAGGTGATAAAAACATAAACATTTATTAAAGAGAGAGAGCAAAAATAGCTAAGACACTCATTTCTCTTGATCCATACATTAACTTGGGATGTGTCACTCAATAGCATTATTTCCCCATAATACATAATTTACCATTACATTTTAATAATTTTAATATGTGTCGTGTCAGCTTGCCTGACAATCGTTCATTAAATCACGCCATTAAAAAAAATGAAAAAAATTTAATTTCTTACCAGTAGATGGCAGCACATGCTTCCTTCTTGTGTTTACTGTATATATTGGTGATAGTTTTGTTTTAATGTGTCTATATGTAACAAAGTAGGAATATCTTTTGATCTATCTCTTGCAATTCACACAAAGGAATACAATTTTAAAACTTTATTTTAAATGTAGTAATAGCGCTACGGAATTTGATGGCGCTATATAAATAATAAAATAATAATAATACAGTTTCATCACACTGTACACAGTACTAATATACAGTAGTTCCTTCTCACTGAATGTAGCTCTGTTGGTGTGTTAGGGAGTTTTGACTTATTGGAATGCACGGGCTTATAAAAAAAACTTACGTTCCCGTATACACGTAATCATTGTTCTGTCTACCACAGATAACACATTTCACATGGGTTCTTTATCTGATCTGAAATTCATATATTTTGTGATATGAATACATGATTTTTTGTTCAATTCTGGAGTGATGAAAGACAAAAAAACCTTATTACAATATATGAACTGAGTGACAGAAGACGATCTTGAAGAGACATGTCATCATACGATATTACAAATAATAGGTGTTGTTAGGGGAGGAATTTGGGGGTGCTGAATCCCTAGCTGTGGTGCTCTTTAGCAGCAGATTGTTACAGTCTGTGGATTGGTCAGATATTAGTGTTGTGTTTTTTGTATTTTTTTTATTTAACATCAGGCAGCTGCTTTCAATGCAGCCACCTATTATAAAAAGAATGATGAGTAGTAAAGCACTCTGCCAGGTTACTTAGGGGAGGGGGTAGTGCCCCTCAGGTGACTGTCAGAAGGGGGTGCTAAAAAAGAAACCTTTGCTGCACAACCCTTCTATTACAAATGTAGCCTGGGAAAATCACATTAATATCTGGCTGTAAAGAATGCTCTTTTTTTCTGTTATGTTTTCATTGAGATCCTCAAGGGTATCAGCAGCTGTGTTCATGGGTTGAGAGGACAGGACGTGACACAGAAAGGTGGGGATATTTCATGACATATCTCTATGTCTCCACCTCTCTGTTAGTGTAGGGGTCATTGGATTGAAGCCCCGAGAGTTTCTGTAACCTAGCAACACCCCTGCCTTGGATTGAGGCCCCCCTTTTATTTCTGTAACCTAGAAACCCCCATGTTACAAATAATCAGCAGAAATCGATATGCTTTTGTTAGCTACAGAAGGATGACATTTTTTGTGAACCCACCAAAATAAAAAATTGAAGTTTTTCACAATATAGTCAGATTTCTACAGTGCGTCTTCATTTTAAAAAGTGGGTTAATAATATATTATACATTCATACCATTAGTGTATAAGCACTCCTAACACTAATGGTAGGAGTTCTTGAGTAAGGAACAAGAGAACTGTGAACATCTGTAATGTATATTTGCCCCAAATGAGAGGATAAAGAACGTATTTGATAAACTACAAACATAAGAAGACGGCCTTGTCAAAGTGAAATAATGCTGTATATTGTTCTTTACCCATAACGTTATTTGGAGACATATTTTGAAACATTGTGCAGGAACAGAATTGAAGGCCTTCACATGTGACGGTTCACAGATGGAGCCCAGTACTCACTACTGGCCATTTGGCAGTGCTTTGGAGACTGTGTTGCACATTCTAATTAATCTGCGTCATGCAGTGTCTCTGTCAAGGGTTAAATGGTTTACCTGCATAAGAGTAACTTGTTGCTGCATAGGAACAATGCTTATCTGTTATCGGGTAGTTTGGTGTTTCATCTCTGGCTATTTATGTTTCAGGATTAGAAGGGAGAGGTGGTACCAGCTCTGCAATATGTTACTTACATGGGAGGAATGAAAGAAACATTGACAAAGCAGATATGGGCAGTGTAAGACCAGGGGAGGGTGAATGAGGTTAGGAATGATTTCCGAAGACAACACGATCCCTAATGGAGTCTAAATTATAACGCACAAAGTTTACGCATCATACATTAAGGCAAAAAAGAGCAGGAAAAAGGGAACTGTTTTACAATAAAATCTATGCTGAAGTCTGAAATGAATAATAGTTGAACAAATGGAATACCACACTCACTAAAAAGTCTAAGGCATACATGAAAATACACAACAAATACACAATAAACAAGCTGGGAGGAATGACTACAGAATTTAACCCGTAATGCACATCCAGCTGTGGGGAAGGTCTACAGCAGGCTTCCCCAAACTACGGCCCTCCAGATGTTGCTGAACTACAACTCCCATGATTCTATCAATGTAACAGAAATAGGGTCAGAATCATGGGGTTTGTAGTTCAGCAACATCTGGAGGGCCGGAGTTTGGGGAAGCCTGGTCTACAGAATGAAGTGCTCTATAATTTACCCATAATGCTCGTGCCGTTATGTGGAAGGGTTACAGAATGAACCCATTATGCTGTCACACAACTGAGAGGAAAGACTGCAGAAATGACCCATAATGCATATCTGCCTCCAAGAATATATCATGCAGCAGATTGCAGTACGGAAATTAAAAAAATAATGTTTATCTCAGTTTATATTGTATAACAGATGTGTTTCCGATTATTTGACCCCTGGTTGGAACATAAAGTAATAATAATAAATAACATTCATTTTCTGGAGATCTCTTATCTAGCATTTACCAGAAGTGAAAATGTATCAATGGTACAATTCTTTCCCCATATATAACACTTTAATGCAGAGAGATGTACCAAACACTAAACTATTTCAAATATGTAACATCCTCCTGAAATGTATTGCACCAACATAAAGCAAGAACGGCACTATGCAGGGATATTATCAATGGAATAAATCCCCCTAAATACAATACAAATAGACCTGTCATTTGCCAGTAACCAACTCGTGAGCATAAAAAAACAAAAACCAAAAAAGATACATGCAGTCTTCATGTTGGCAGTACATGTGGTGAAACAGTGCAACTTGTTTTAGGATTATTTTTATTGGGGGCTAATTGTATTTGGCACATTAATGGTTATCTAAGGTGGAGGTGTGCTCCAGACATTTGTTAGGTAATGTTTGGTGTGCTCTTAAAGTGACACTCTGAACACAGCACATCAGGTGCAATGGGTAGGTGAGTTTATGTGTTTTGCTTTGGAAGACAGTTTTCTCCTCCCCCCAATCCTGCATTCTTTTTCCTGCTGTACTGCTAATGACCTCTACAACAGAAAGCTGACAGAAGAACAGCAAATCTGAGAAGCTATCAATGTGCCCATAAGACACTGATTGTGAGATAAGCTCAGCAGTGCTGTATTTAAAGGAACAATCCCCACACCTAAAGCAGTTTAGCTTACTGAAGTGTTTTATGTGTGAAGAGTGTGCTCTTTTCTTTATTTTTTTTCATTTTTACAAAGAAGTGCAGATTTCAGTAGAAATTGGCCCTTTTGTAAATGAGCCTCCCTCCCTGTTAATCAGGCAGCATGCCCTGTTACTTCCTGGTTTTAGTTCTTCTTAAGCTGCATTGATAAGCCTGTGATTGAATAGCCACAGAACATATGGGATGTGGAACAAGGGGAGGGCTTGCAAAGGCTTTAACTCCCCTTAGTGACTAGAGCACTTTTCAATTTTCTTACCATTTTTTACATTTTGTCCTGAGTTTAGAAATACCCAATGTTAACATGTTCTTAGCTTTTTTTTAAGTTACAGGGCAATAAGTACAAGTAGCACTTTGCTATTTCCAGACCTTTTTTTTTTTTTTTCCAAAATTAACGCGTAACATTGTAACACTGATATCTGTAAGGAATCCCTGAATAACCCTTCACATGTATATATTTTTAAAAGAAGACAACCTAAGGTATTATATTTGGGGTATTTTTACTTTTTTCATGCAACCATTTTACCTCCAATCTATGCCAAATTTAACCCCTTAAGGACCAAACTTTTGGAATAAAAGGGAATCATGACATGTCACACATGTCATGTGTCCTTAAGGAGTTAAAAAAACATAGACACACATAGCAATTTAACAATACATGTACGGAAAACTTTAAGGGTTACTGCCAAAGAACACTCCAATATGTGTTCAGCAACATCTCCTGAGTACAGTGATACCCCCTATGTATAGGTGTGTCAGGTTCTCTGGGGGCTAAAATACCTTATTTGGAGGTTGTGCATTCCAGTTTTCCAACCCGGAATTTTCTCAGCTGGTCATCATGCACCCATGTCCTATTTGGGAGATTTTTGAAGCCGGCCAATGTAATTTACCCCCATCAAACCATATATTTTTGAAAAGTAGACAGCCTAGGGTATTTCAAATGGTGGTATTTTAACACTTTCCATGCACTAATTTTACCACCAGTCTTTGTCAAACTTTTGGGTAGTCATTTTTTTGTGTTATTTTTCTTTCACATTATACTTTAGGCATGGAATCTCCGTTCCTATTATGTGTTGCTGACAAAGGACACCCCAATATGTTTTCAGCAACAATGTACAGGTTGTATGGGTTTTTGCAAACTTACAGGGGTCAAATGTGGAGCTTTCCCCTTTTCCATGTTTGCACATTGAAATTTGCCAGATTGGTTTGCTTGGCTTATGCTGCCTTTGAGACCGTATAGCAGCCCAGGAATGAAAATTAACCCCATCATGGCCAGGGGCGTATTAGCCGCGAGGCAAACAAGGCATTTGCCTTGGGCGGCATTTTCCAGGGGGCGGCAAAAAACGCCGCCCCCAAATGCCCAAGGCAAATGTCTTGTTAGCCTTGCGGCTAACAGACATGCTGGGCTGCTGCTGGGCGGTCGGGCGGCGCTGCTGGGCGGCTGGCGAGGGAGCACTTCCTCTGAGCTGTCTGCTCAGCTCCCTTGCGCGCCGCAGAGTGAGGCTGGGAGCCGGAATATGACGTCATATTCCGGCTCCACCTTCCAGCCTCACTGTGCGGCGCGCAAGGGAGCTGAGCAGACAGCTCAGAGGAAGTGCTCCCTCGCCAGCCGCCCAGCAGCGCCGCCCGACCGCCACTGGACCACCAGGGAGAAAGATGGACTCCCCCCCAGCATTCCCAAGGGTAAGGAGGCTGGGGGGGTTAAAGTAAAAAAACAAAAAAGTGTTAATGAGAGTGTGAGTGTGTGTGTGTCTGTTAGTGAGTGAGAGTGTGTGTGTGTCTGTTACTGAGTGAGAGTGTGTGTGTCTGTTAGTGAGTGAGAGTGTGTGTCTGTTAGTGAGTGAGAGTGTGTGTGTGTCTGTTAGTGAGTGAGAGTGTGTGTGTGTCTGTTAGTGAGTGAGAGTGTGTGTGTGTCTGTTAGTGAGTGAGAGTGAGTGAGAGTGTGTGTCTGTTAGTGAGTGTGAGTGTGTGTGTCTGTTAGTGAGTGTGTGTGTCTGTTAGTTAGTGAGTGTGTGTGTGTGTGTGTGTGTCTGTTAGTGAGTGTGTGTGTGTGTCTGTTAGTGTGTGTGTGTGTGTTAGTGAGTGTGTGTGTGTCTGTTAGTGAGTGTGTGTGTGTCTGTTAGTGTGTGTGTGTCTGTTAGTGTGTGTGTGTGTCTGTTAGTGTGTGTGTGTGTGTGTGTCTGTTAGTGTGTGTGTCTGTGTCTGTTAGTGTGTGTGTCTGTGTCTGTTAGTGTGTGTGTCTGACTGTGTGTATGTTAGTGTGTGTGTTTGCCTGTGAGTGTGTGTGTATGTTAGTGAGTGTGTGTCTGCTAGTTTGTGTCTGCTAGTGAGTGAGTGTGTGTCTGTTAGTGTGTGTCTTTTAGTGAGTGTGTTTGTCTGTTACTTAGTGTGAGTGTGTCTGTTAGTGTGTGTGTGTTTCTGTTAGCGAGTGTGTGTTTCTGTTAGCTAGTGTATGCGTATCTGTCAGTGAATGTGTGTGTGTGTATTTAGAATGCGGGGCGGGGTAAAGGTTGGGTGGGGGTGGCGCGCGGGGGTACACCACTGATCATGGCATACCATTTGTAAAAGTAGACAACCCAGGGTATTCAAAATGGGGTATGTTCAGTCTTTTTAGTAGCCACTTAGTCACAAACGCTGGCCAAAGTTAGCATTTTTATTCGTTTTTATTGAAAACTGTTTTTTTGCTATTTATATTTTATATATATATATATATATATATATATATATATATATATATATATATATATTCGTCCAAAATAGGCAGGAGCACTCACTTGCTTAAAGTCCAAAGTTTATTAGAACATCTTTAAAAACGATCAATGTTTCAGTCCTGCATAGAGGACTTTCATCAGGATCAAAGATATATGTGTGTGTATGTATGTGTATATATATATATATATATATATACACACACACACACACACATATATATGTATACACACACACACCTAATTTCCATACATGTATAATATATTATAAGTAAAGCATTTTATAATATATTATACAAATATAATGCATATATGTGATTTCATTAAAGGTGTATTTTGAGATATATGTGTGACTGTAAGCCCGTTTGAAAAGGGCCCTATTCAACCTATTGTTCCTATAAGTTTTCTTGTAATTGTCCTATTTATAGTTAAATTCCCCCTCTCCTTATATTGTAAAGCACTACGGAATCTGTTGGCGCTATATAAATGGCGATAATATATATCTCAAAGTGCACTTATAATGAAATAATATATATGTATAATATATTATAAAATGCTTTAATTATTTTATAATACATAATATACGTATAACATTATTTTTTTAAAACTTTTTTGACAGCTCAGACGGTCCCCCTGACAGTCCTAGAGTCCTATAGCGGTGATGTGATCATTGTGATTACATGGCCCTGAAAGGCCGGGGTGGCCGGAGCTGCTGCAGAATGAGTAGAGGCCAGACTATTTTAGTTTCTACAGTTAGAAAATGCAGAGATGGATTTGATGGACCTATGTCTTATTTTGGGGCATTATAATAGTTTGGTTGTTCAAATGACCACACAAAGGCCTTCCATTCGTGAAAGTAGACACTCCAGGGTATCTCATATGGCATATATTGTGCCTTACGATGTCGTCATTTTTTACTGTTATATGTTACTTTCTCGTAACAAAATATTTTTCACAGTTTTTACTTAAGCATTACATTTGTGCTAGGCATATTGTATATTTTAAATGTTTCACCATGATCAAACACCCCAAATTATACTCAGTTAACTCTTCTGAGTAAAATAATACCCCCAGTGTAAGCTTTTGACAATATTTCGTGCCGCTACAGTGACAAATAGGATACCTGACCATTTCAGGTTTTTAATAGTAGAATTTTGAGAAATGGATTTGAAGGGCCTATGTTTCAATTTGGGGCATTATAGTAGTTTGACTATTTCAATAACTCCACAAAGGCCTTGCACTCGTGAAAGTAGACACTCCAGGGTATCTCATATGACATATATTGTGCCTTAATATGTCAAAGTTTGTGGTAAAAAAATATTTCTCAAATTGTTTACTTTAGCATTACATTTGTGCTGGGCATATTGTATATTTGACATGTTCCACCATAATCAAACACCACAAATTATGCCCAGTTAACTACTCTGAGTCAAACAATACTTTGTATGTATGTATGCTTTTGACACTATTTCGTGAAGTTACAGTGCCATATAGGAGACCTGACTATTTCCGTTTTTACAGTAGAATTTTGAGAGATGAATTTGATAGGTTTATGTCTCATTTTGGGGTCTAATAGCGGGTTGCTTATTCAAACTTGAATAAGTTTTAGTCAGTTTTGCTATTTTAGTCTTAATTTTGCAATTACATTTTCAGTTTACTACAATTTGCTGTTTCGTGAAAACAAAAACCCTGTTATTGTGTTATTTTTGCAGTTTTGGCATTCTTATTTTGAACACTGTGCTTGTCACATAACTGTTTTAATGTCATCTCCTTAAATAAAAATGGTAGTATGATGAAGTAAAATAATAACCACCGAGAGCAGCTACTTATAAAAACTCATACACGGGGGCAGAGCCGAGCAACTGACCTGAATGGCCGCACGACGAGCGAGCTCCGCAGTAAAACAACACTTTGGACCGGATTACGCAAACCCAGCCCAACGAAACCGGTGCCACACCGACCTGCCAGCATCCAACAGCGATATGGGCCGGAAAAACAAAAAACCTAAGCCCGACAACCCGCGGCAACACCACAGCATCGGCGACATGTGGAAGCAGGCACTCAGCGCCCAAGGCCCCAAAATGGCCGCTTACAACGACTACGGCTCAGATATATCTGATGATTTCAACACGGAGACTGAGATGGAGCAGCCACACGAGGTACTACCACCTCACAAGTCACCCCCGAAAACAGACTCCTCACCAGTGACTGTCACGGTCATGAAAGACCTCCTAGCAGACCTCCGCTCCACAATACAGGCAGACATGGCTCAACTGCGCAAAGACCTGCAAGGCCTAACGGGCCGTCTGACCACGCTGGAGGCAGACTCCCAGCGCGCCAAGCAACACACCCAAGACCTCCAACAAACGGTTCGGGACCTCAAGTTACAGCACTCCACATACGAGCAACGTATAGCAGCCTTAGAAGACCAGAGTCGCTGCCGGAATATAAAAATCCGGGGCATAAGAGAGGACATACCGGAGTCTGAACTCCCGCACACGGTGCGGAGGCTAATGCAGGCACTACTACCTCCCAAACATGCCAGACAGGTACCCATTGAAAGGGTATTTCGCCTCTCGCGAGCGGCTAAGGCCCCTCCAAAGGCCCCAAGAGACCTACTGGCATGCTTCCAAAACCATGGAGACAAGGTGGCGGTGATGCAAGCCACGAGGAATAAATCTCCGTACCAGTTTGAAAATATGCAGCTATCTTTCTACGCGGACCTGTCGGGGTCCACCCTGGCATGGAGACGCACGCTTCAGCCCTTTACAGCCCTCCTACGCCAACATAATATTACATACCATTGGAGAGGTTCGCGCACAATGTTGGTCCACCATGGGAACGGGACTTCCACCATACGGGACTTACAAGAGGCAACTGAGCTACTACCGACCCTGGGACTTCCCCCGATCGCTCATCCTCCACCGGAGAAAAGAACCACGCTGGCACAGGACACCGCATGGAACCCCGCAACAGTGGTCACATTTGTCCCTAGAGGAGCCGAAATGGCGAGCGCTGCGGCAACCAACACCTGACGCAGTCCTGAAGCTCTCCGGTATCCAGACAAGACTATTTTCAGCAGCAACGCTCGCTGCAACCCCTGGACTCATGACCCACTCATGATATATATATGTTGAAATGATAAAGCCACATTATTAAGGTAGAACTCACACGAGTTTTAGCAACCAAGGGCATTTTTAAGCCACTTATGTAAAGCCATCTGATATCTCCCCCCCCTTCCCCCGGGTAACAGGGGATCCATACGCAAAACCACGCGGGGCTCCGACCCCCTTCCTCATACGGTTTCGTTGTTATGCTATGTTGTTATTCTATGCTTAACGTTCCTGACTCATAAATGCATAAATGTTCTGGTATATACTAAGTATGATAGCCGACTACATAAGCAACTGATAGCTCTTTTTAGACTATTAATCTATGTTTTAGCCGCGGTTACGTTTCCCACCTTATAACACCATAATCGCATAAGTAACTAAGACTGCTCACGCTATAAATTCAATGCTGGTACCATTTACTATTAAGCTTAACGCATCAGCTCATAGTCAGTTTGCGTGCGACTTACTGCGACTTTTTAGCTTAACATTGTAAATTTTAATCTGACACATTGCTCAGCCTCTCCGAGGTGAATGTACGCTTGGCCACCTGCAAAGGTGCAAGGACTGAAGGCTATGCAACCAGAAATTGTTAATGTGCATTACGTTCATTATAGTCTTAGTAAGCTTGTTTATGTACATGTGTGTGGAGTGATCATAGCCGTGTAAAGATGCACAGTGTTACTTAGCTGCAAATACCCAGTACTAGCACACCTAGGGCCAAATCACGGGCCTCCAGAAGGGGTATAGACCAACCAGCATGGACTGCTGGAGGGCTTCCTCCTACTTTTCTGCAATACAAGGCAGGTACAGACCACATGGCCCATAGTTCGCATCGCCTTCCTTACCCCTGGGTAATTTTTAAAGCTACCAATCCTTCTTATGCTACTATGTCAACCTGCACAGAGCCCCTCCCTCATGCAACACATACTCCACTACTGGAGTAACCTAAGGAATCCATAGACCTGCAGAGATCATACCTTTTATTGACACATACCTGGCACATTAGAATCGGCACAAGGTCAACCTCTTTAGCTAAGACCTCGCGCTAGGCAGCAGCACACCCAGTATGTAATACCAAAAGCGCTGCCATATCATGGAATAACCTCCTGGGCCCAGGACCCAGGTCACTCCATAACTAAGCTGACAGATCCATTATTAGTTTAAACACTCTTATGTACCCACTGACATCCTCGACGTCATAACTCAGCACGCTACCGCGGCAACACATTTAATTATATTTAATCTCATCCTAACGTTGGTTTTGTAGCTTATTTCTCAAGTTTTATACTACAAACGATGTTGACACCTGTTGATTTTACTCATAAAAATGTAAAGTGCAATTGTTTCATATGCCATGACGATGTTAACAACTGTTCAACCATATTAAGCTAGTAGAAGCTGTCGTTGCTCTACCAGCCTGTATGTAATTCTTTTCTTGCACGCCAAAATAAAGAATTAAAAAACAAAACAAAACTCATACACGGTCACAGCTTGGTTATTATAACGTGATATTGCAATTTCATTTTCAACATAATTCTGCATTTAGCAAATACGCTTTTATGCTTAACTTTTAGAATGTTATTGTTCTTTTCAATGTTATTTATTTACAAAAATGTCCGAATGGAAAGACACAAAAAACTCTTCCAGGTAATATAGAGGCTGTCTGGATGGTGAGTAAAATGTTCTATCTACCCAGCTTCTAAAGTTAAGCTGTGTTTTAACTCATATTTCTTAAGGAGCGTGATGAAATCCATCATGTTGCCTTGTGCTCCGTTTGTTGTTAGCAACAAGAGTTAAACAGTTAACATAAAGAAATATATATATATTCAATAATAAAAGATTCCAAGGTGATGTAAGTCAAATTGTAAATGTTTGGCTGAAATGTCAGATTCAGTAGGTGATAGGAAAATTATTAAACTCTCTGGGTGTCTGTGAAAAATAGTGCTATTGGAACTGCGAGTCCGGAATGTTGCACATCGTTTGAACTTTACTGTGATGTTACCTTCACAACATGCATAGAGGTGGAAGCTAGAAACAAAGAAAAAAGGCAGCACTTTTCATGTGTTGCCCAGCCATATGTATAAGTGATATTTGTCCAGGTAAACATGATGGATATAGATATACAGAGTCATCGGCCACTAGGTGGCATTGTATGAATGAAAAAAATACTGGCCTAAGTAAATGGAATTAGAGTAGCCTGAGGCGCATGCATCCTTTTTCAGTATTCTTTATTTACTGATTCCCAGAATGAACCTGTGAGGTAGTGATCTCTAGCATTTATCATGGATTACAACTCTCAAAATACTCAGTCAGAAAAGTAGCCGAAGCTCGTGACCATGAGCTAAAATATAAACAGACACATAACCCATGGTTCACTGTCTGGGGGTTGCTACCTATTCTTGATCTGTATAGGCCAATAAGATGGGTATAAAAAAAAAAAAGTTAATCTGATTTCTGAAACTGTCCCATCTTCATTTTTCTGTCGTCAGAGAGTTAGGAGACGAGCTGCAAAATCATGATAGTGACTCATGTCTCTTGCTTAAAGTGAACACACTGTCATAACACATTCTTGGAGTTATTTTTACCCCACGTACGTCTTTACAGAAATGCTATTAATTCATCCGTAGAAGGTCACCCCAGCTTAGAAAAGCAGTGCTCGTTTTTCCACCACTTCTTTTGTGGAAATATTTAAAGAAACGGTATAATGTAACTTAACAGTCTGATACCTAAGAATACTGTGACACCTCAAACAAACACATGTTTACGTATGAAATATAAAAAGGGACTTTACCATTGCCAACTCATCGACAGGATGAAAAAACAAAACAAAATGAAAGGACTTTTTCTTGATCAATGGAATGGCCATTTGATCAGCTTTGGAAATGAAAAAAACATTTGTAAAATATTACTTTGACGTTCATTAGCTAATTAATAAATGATATTAAAGTGACAATCAGGCATTTCCTCCAATGAATTATGGCAAATAAGACATCTAAAGTAAACAATTTAAATCATAACAACCAAGTAAAATATAGTAAAGAAGGATTACATTTACACTTATGTTGTATAATTCAAGTATTGACTGTTCAAAAACCACCGATAGGTTTGCTTCTCATAGCAAATATAGTTTAATCTGCATGTGTTCTGACAGCAGAACTCCAAATGTTACAGTTCTACGTGAAGAGTGGGCCTGTATGCCTTTAGACTTGCTTACCAAGAATGTACTTCTAGTGATCACATGATAACATAAATATGCTCCAGTTGCCTTGCCAATGTGCAGGCTGTATACAATGGGCATTGAAACGTGTCAGAGCCAATAGCATATCAGACTGTCTCAATAATTATGGATCTGCCTCACCCCACCCATATGGATTGGACATGCTTAGTATTGTAGAGGTTTGGTTGTTATTATCTCTTTCTCCCAAAAATTTTTTTAATGAAATGCTTTAACCTGTGAAGGATTTTTTTTCTGTATAAGTGAATTCTGTATAGATTACAATTAACTTACACAATCTCACATTCATCATAGTGCTTCACTATCACCAATAATGGTTGACCAGTATTCAAATCACTATAATGATAAACAACTTAAAAACAAGTTAACGTGTTGCATTGATCTACTCAAGATCCAAATTAATATATTAAAAAAAACTATTTTAGTGAAAATGGTTACTGTAGAAATATCTTTTCCACATAAGGAATCCATGCCACCAAAGTTGAGTTTTTGGAAGAAACACACAACACTATGTGTGGCGAAAAAGAGGCACAGCACACCAACATCAAAACCTCATCCCAACTGTGAATTATGGTGGTGGGGGCATCATGGTTTGGGGCTGCTTTGCTGCGTCAGGGCCTGGACGGATTGCTATCATCGAAGGAAAAATGAATTCCCAAGTTTATCAAGACATTTTGAAGGAGAACTTAAGGCCATCTGTCTACCAGCTGAAGCTCAACAGAAGATGGGTGTTGCAACAGGACAATGACCCAAAGCATAGAAGTAAATCAACAACAGAATGGCTTAAACAGAAGAAAATACGCCTTCTGAAGTGGCCCCGTCAGAGTCCTGACCTCAACCCGATTGAGATGCTGTGGCATGACTTCAAGAACACGATTCACACCAGACATCCCAAGAATATTGCTGAACTGAAACAGTTCTGTAAAGAGGAATGGTCAAGAATTACCCCTGACCATTGTGCACGTCTGATCTGCAACTACAGGAAACGTTTGGTTGAAGTTATTGCTGCCAAAGGAGGTTCAACCAGTTATTAAATCCAAGGGTTCACATACTTTTTTCACCTGCACTGTGAATGTTTACATGGTGTGTTCAATAAAAACATGGCAACATTTCATTCTTTGTGTGTTATTAGTTTAAGCAGACTGTGATTGTCTATTGTTGTGACTTAGATGATGATCAGATCACATTTTATGACCAATTTGTGCAGAAATCCATTTTATTCCAAAGGGTTCACATACTTTTTCTTGCAACTGTATATATATATATATATATATATATATATATATATATATTATTATCATTATTTATATAGCACCAGCAAATTCCGTAGCACCGTACAATATATATATATATATATATATATATATATATAAAAAACAACAACTAAAATATGATTAGCTGTATATATGTACACATACCTAACACATACCTACATTGGTAAAAATGAATGTGAGATAGATGGGTAAATAAGAGGCATGCTTTGGACCTCCCTGGTGACACAAGAGAGACGGGACTCCCAAAAAAGGTTTGGTTCTCCCAATGAGGGGCAGGTAAGTCCTGGGTGTAAGCATGCTAGAGCACACATCGTATAATTAGAATGCACTGCAATAATTGCACAAGCCTGACTAATGAGAAGTTTATTGGGATCTATCTCTCATGTCCCTAGAGGGTGGACACCAAAGAACAGACCTGGGACAGAAGCCCAGATTTGTGAGATATGCAAACATATGACTCTTCTTCTTGTCTGGGGTAAAATGTTTTTTTCCTGCCTATGCAGAGTTTGATGTTATCTGTATTTTTAATGTTAAACATTGCCCAATTAATTCTCCATTAATATTCTGAGTAAATACCTATTAGAAGAGAAACTACAGAACAAGATAAATCCATGCCATTTAACAGAGATAAATCCATGCCATCAGCACTGCTGATCCCTTAAAAGTTGATCAAGAGGTTATTTAACATAAGTATTTTTGTTTTCCTGTTGCTGATAGTTGCTAGTATATGATTTGGTTACGTAGTGATTGATGATCTCAACTGCTTCCTTATTTCCTTCTGTCACTACAACACTGCGGATTCTAAAATGAGAATGCAATGCAAGGCCTTCAGTTCACTCTGCCTCAACTTCTCTCACAAACATGACTGCAAGGCAAAAAAGACCCCTAATGGAAACCTTATCCTGCTGGCAATATTTGAGATGTAGAAAGCAATTAGATGGCTCATCCATGTTGAGCTGTTTTACATTTCTTTCTAAATAATAGACATGTGTGCTTGGTTTTGGAAGAAATACATTTCATGCAAATTTAGGCCGATCAGCTGTTCAGACAAATCCATATCTTCAATGGATAGCTCTGCACTTCAGCATCAATCTTATCCAAATGCCTGGTGCCTGGTAACAAATTGTATAAACATTTACTCCATACTGGTACTCAGCGTCTTTACTGCAGAAAATCCTTTATTTGAGTTTTATGCCAAAACAGGCAACATTTCATTTCAGCTTGTGAACTTTGATCAGGACGTAAAATAGCGTTATAGACTTATAACCGAGTAATTGACTGACGCAGTGGCCAAACATGTTTGTTTGATTCAGTATGTGGAGTTCTGCTGTGGCGCTAAGAAATAAATTTAAAAAAATGATTGATGGCTGGGCAACAGTCACTAAATGTTGACTTTATTCACAGAACTAGTGAGAAGTGACCAATAGCTGGAAAAATGGAGGTGCAGTTAAAAAAAAATATATATATATATATATATTTGATGTATATGTGCTTTTTTTTGGTTCATCCAAATAATTTTTTCCGAATAGTTTTCATGGACAATATTTGAACAAGTCGAGTCGTCAAATGAATGAACCATATTTAATTCTTGGAAAAAATGCTTCAGCCGAACCAATTTTCTGCATAGTACACAAGTCTAGTGAATATTGCAATTCTACCTCTCTTCCCCAGCATCACCTCCATGCAAGCAGAAATTAAGAGCCTGCAGAGCAGGAACGAAGAATTTGACCTGTGGTTCGCCGCCGTGGAGGACACCCGCCGAGCAGCTAACTTAATGATACGGGGGATACCCGACGACATACCAACCGAGGAGCTACCGCACTATGTACGCAGACTCAAGACAGAACTGCTTACACCGAAAGCGGTCAAAGCCATCCACCTTGAGAGCATATTCCGGATTCCAAAACCGGTCAGAGCACCAACAACGGCCTCACACGACCTCATAGCCCGCTTTCAACAACGTAAAGACAAGGCCGCAATCCTGGCTCTAGATGTCCACGGGAGGACAAACGAGAAGGCAGCGGAGAGGCGCATAACACCCACACCTAACAGCTAGGTACAGGTTGGATCACACAAATAAATACCTAAACAGTGCAGGTACCCACAACATGTACCCCACCCATAGACCCACAGTACACACAGTGCTGACACCAAGGCCCAACCCACTCCGCTGCCCAAATATTTGCTCTTAGATAAGCAGCCTACACGACGAAGCAGAGTCCACAGCGGCTCAGACAACTATCATGCAGGCACAGTCCTTCCCTCATCCCCCTCATCTGCAAAGGGGAACAAGCGATGTTTCCCACTCGAGGCACACACTAAATCTCGCATACGCTCTAGACAACAAGATACCAACCACTAACACAAAATCTGTGCATGTAATATGTATGCCATACCTATGTTTCTGTTATGGTAACTGTTAAATACGTCACACTAATGTGGCACCGCACGCTTATTGTACCAATTCTTTGCACGACAAAAAATAAAGAATTATAAAAAATACATTTAAAAAAACCAATTGTGGATAAATTGTGTGTTAATATTGTTAACAGGAGTAGTCCTGTGTGTATTCATTGTTAACAGGAGTAGTCCCAGAAGATTGGAAGTTAGCGAATGTTGTGCCCATTCACAAGAAAGGTAATAGGGAGGAGTCGGGCAACTATAGGCCAGTAAGCCTTACTTCAGTAGTGGGGAAAGTGATGGAAACCATGTTAAAGGATAGGATTGTTGAACATCTAAAAACACATGGATTTCAAGATCAGAGACAACATGGGTTTACTTCAGGGAGATCATGCCAAACTAATCTTATTGATTTTTTTGATTGGGTAACTAAAATTATAGATCAGGGTGGTGCAGTAGACATTGCTTACCTAGATTTCAGTAAGGCTTTTGACACTGTTGCACATAGAAGGATTACCAATAAACTGCAATCTTTGAGTTTGGATTCCAATATTGTTGAATGGGTAAGGCAGTGGCTGAGTGACAGGCAACAGAGGGTTGTAGTCAATGGAGTATATTCGAAGCTTGGGCTTGTCACCAGTGGGGTACCTCAGGGATCTGTACTTGGACCCATTCTCTTTAATATTTTTATTAGTGATATTGCAGAAGGTCTTGATGGTAAGGTGTGTCTTTTTGCGGATGATACTAAGATATGTAACAGGGTTGATGTTCAAGGAGGGATAAGCCAAATGGCAAATGATTTAGGTAAACTAGAAAAATGGTCAGAGTTGTGGCAACTGACATTTAATGTGGATAAGTGCAAGATAATGCATCTTGGACGTAAAAACCCAAGGGCAGAGTACAGAATATTTGATAGAGTCCTAACCTCAACATCTGAGGAAAGGGATTTAGGGGTGATTATTTCTGAGGACTTAAAGGTAGGCAGACAATGTAATAGAGCAGCAGGAAATGCTAGCAGAATGCTTGGTTGTATAGGGAGAGGTATTAGCAGTAGAAAGAGGGAAGTGCTCATGCCATTGTACAGAACACTGGTGAGACCCCACTTGGAGTACTGTACACAGTACTGGAGACCATATCTTCAGAAGGATATTGATACCTTAGAGAGAGTTCAAAGAAGGGCTACTAAACTGGTTCATGGATTGCAGGATAAAACTTACCAGGAAAGGTTAAAGGATCTTAACATGTATAGCTTGGTGGAAAGACGAGACAGGGGGGATATGATAGAAACATTTAAATACATAAAGGGAATCAACACAGTAAAAGAGGAGACTATATTTAAAAGAAGAAAAACTACCACAACCAGAGGACATAGTCTAAAATTAGAAGGACAAAGGTTTAAAAATAATATCAGGAAGTATTACTTTACTGAGAGGGTAGTGGATGCATGGAATAGCCTTCCAGCTGAAGTGGTAGAGGTTAACACAGTAAAGGAGTTTAAGCATGCGTGGGATAGGCATAAGGCTATCCTAACTATAAGATAAGGCCAGGGACTAATGAAAGTATTTAGAAAACTGGGCAGACTAGATGGGCCGAATGGTTCTTATCTGCCGTCACATTCTATGTTTCTATGTTTCTATGTTTTTGTATTTTATTGTACCCTATTTTGTGGACCCAGGACCTACTTGAAAACGAGAGAAATCTCAATGTATCTTTCCTGGTAAAATATTTTATAAATAAATAAAATAAATGTTCTGATGGCCTCATAGTGCGGATGAGTTCAATTTACATGCATGTGGAATATAATTAATCTCATGCAAAGGTCATGTTGCCTAATGTTATTTAACAATCTGAAAGCCTATCTGTTATTGTATCCATATTCTTTTAAACTGCATAAAAATGTAGATCATAAAAAAATAAGAAACAATATTTTTGATACTTGACTGGGCTTATTCTAGCATTGTTTACTATTTATAATGAGTATTATTTTTATTGCATATGTCTAAACCTACAGAATTATCAGTCTTTTCAACCTTTGACATTGGAGAATAATGTATCTTATTTAAACAGACTGATTTTTAAACATGTATAAAGCTACATTACTGAGAGTGTTATTGCTGTGGAGCTCTGTTATACACTCAGATAAACCAACAATATGGAGTTTCTACAAAAGACGGACATTAGGATAGAAAAGAAGGACAGAGGGATATGGGTCAAAAATAGGGACTGTCCTTCCTCAATAGGGACACTTGGTTGGTATGGATATTAACCATATCCAATACAATTCTCAGCAAGCAGTAGAAGAAGATACCGTTACTCAGTAATCCTGGTAATGGGAAATATTGACAGGGTAACTGGAATTTTAAGATAACGCACCTGAAATGGTATTACTCTCTAGTTTGGTCCAATATTTCAGATTCCCTTTTCAGTTCCCCTCCCAGTTTAGTGGATAAACCCAGTATTGCAATATGTTGGGTATTATTAACGAGATACCATTTTGTACTGTGCTGAAAACCAAAACTGCAAAAATATGCTGATTTTTAAAAATGAACAGCCCCCATTTGTGCAAATGTAAAAGAGATCACAGAAAAATGTGTCAGTCTAATCTCCAAAAATCTCAGCATCCCTCCAGTGAGGCACCCAGTCCTCTCATAGTGAAATAAATACAATAGAAAACCTCTGAAACAAGGAAGGCCTGAATACCATGTCACCTCAGGGAGAAAACACAACCCATGGAAATAAACAAAAAGGAGATGAGTTATTGAGAATGATTTCCCCCCCTTTCTCCCCCCCCTTTTTTTTATGTACCCTTTCCTTTACTTTTTCCCCCCAAGTTTTTCAAAAGTTAATTTAAAAAAATGACTTAAAAAAGTGTCACTTTAATCGCATTGTGTACCAATACCCCAAATGTTTGTGTCTATGAAAATTGTTTAACCCCTTAAGGACACATGGCATGTGTGACATGTCATGATTCCCATTTATTCCAGAAGTTTGGTCCTTAAGGGGTTAAAGGCACCCTGTAGGCACTATAATAATTTCCTCTCATTGAATTAATTATAATTCCCGTGTCCCAAGGCACTGTACCACCATTTAATGTTAAACCATTTTCCAGCAGTTTAATACTGAATGTGGATTCCTGGTCGCCTATAGCCCAGCCCTCACTGGCAGGGCCGCCATTAGGTTGGTACAGACAGTACCCCAGTAAGGGGCCCGAGACAGATAAGGGGCTTGGAAGCAACTGAGGACCACTTGGAGATTTAGCAGATCTCTCAAACTGGCACATAAAGAATGTAGTCATAACAATAATTGTACTTTACATTCCCTTCCCTACCGCTGTTCCCCCCACAGCCCTGGCTGTCATTATGCCCATCATGCAGTGTATTGCCGCGCATGCACACTATCCTCACACCTCCTTCCTATAGGAAACATTGGATTGGCTGAGATCATCCAGATTCACGAGGCTGATCCACATGGCGGATACTGGCTCTGCGGGGGGGGGGGGGGGGTCACATGGGGGGCCTCAGATGGAGCCTCAGATGGAATTTTTTCCCAAGTAAGTGGTTAATCTCATAAGAGCAGACATTAGACTGTGAGAGTAGGACCTGCCAAAGATGGGGTACATTGACGTTGTGGCAGGCTTATGCAATGTATGATCATATAATGTAACTAAATCCCCATTTTTTTTGCCTAGATTAGGTGTTTTTAAAAAAAAAAACTTTTACAAACTAATAAAATCTGTCAACATTGAAGTTGCTGTTTAGTAGATAGGAGAGTGCGCTGGATCTTGTGTATTGTTTATTGTATAATATGGCCCCCAGCAGCACCCCATTTAAGCATGTTTAGGTGAGTGCAACCATCCCCCCATGTGTCCTATATATATTTGGGAGTCTAGCCAACTCCTTGGTTTTGCACCCCTCCCTGTTACAGGTGCCTCATCTCAGGTCCCTGTTTAGCCTTGTACTGCAGAGAGCCTCAGATGGAATTTTTCCCCAAGTGGGTTAATCTCATAAGAGCAGACATTAGACTGTGAGAGTAGGACCTGCCAAAGATGGGGTACATTGACGTTGTGGCAGGCTTATGCAATGTATGATCATATAATGTAACTAAATCCCCATTTTTTTTGCCTAGATTAGGTGTTTTTTAAAAAAAAACTTTTACAAACTAATAAAATCTGTCAACATTGAAGTTGCTGTTTAGTAGATAGGAGAGTGCGCTGGATCTTGTGTATTGTTTATTATATATATATATATATATATATATATATATCTCCAGTCAATATATTATGTGTATATATATATATATATCCAGTCAATATATTATGTGTATATATATATATATGTGTATATATATATATATATATCCAGTCAATATATTATGTGTGTATATATATATATATATATCCAGTCAATATATTATGTGTATATATATATATATATATATATATATCCAGTCAATATATTATGTGTGTATATATATATATATATATCCAGTCAATATATTATGTGTGTATATATATATATATATATCTCCAGTCAATATATCATGTGTGTGTGTGTATATATATATATATATCTCTCCAGTCAATATATCGTGTGTGTGTGTATATATATAGATATCTCCAGTCAATATATTATGTGTATATATATATATCTCCAGTCAATATATTATGTATATATATATATATATATATATATATATCTCCAGTCAATATATTATGTGTGTATATATATATATATATATATATATATATCTCCAGTCAATATATTATGTGTATATATATATATATATATATATATAAATATATATATATATCTTCAGTGACTCCCAAGTAAATCAGGCACGGAGATTGGCAATATAGTTATAAATAAAGTGGAGCTCACCAAACTGTAGTAAATGTATCTGGCTTAGGAGGCAAGGTGGAGAGGAAAAATGACTGACTTATAACAATATCAGTAAAAACATAATGTGTAAAATTCCCCTCAGAAAGCGGCCATGGGTGTACCAAAATGGCTGCCAGCCAGATAATAATAAGATATTGTGTGCACCACGATGGCTGCCAGTTGTGTGCACTGTGTGTACCAAGATGGCTGCAAGCTGTGTGTACCAAGATGGCTGCAATATAGATACTAATGAGATACTGTGTGTACCAAGATGGCTGCCAGATAGATATTAATGAGATACTGTGTGTCCCACGATGGCTGCCAGTTGTGTGTACCAAAATGGCTGCCAGCTGTGTGTACTGTGTGTACCAAAATGGCTGCCAGCCAGATACTAATGAGATACTGTGTATACTAAGATGACTGTCTGGAAAAGGCTTGCAGCAAATAACAGACACAGTAAAAAAACCAAAAACAGAAAACACACTAGGGAGGCAGAACAGAGCACATCAAAGGTGTATTTCTACCATATTAAGCAGAAAATTTAATATAAAAATAATTCAATATAAGTTTCCATAATCCTGTATTATTATTATTTGTATTAATTAATAAAAAAAAATGATAACACCACATCTGTTTGCTCAGCAGCACAACACAGTTTGCAATAAATAATCTGTAATTTGATCTATAATGGACCATAACCTCGAGTTTATTTTTTTAAATTTCGCTCTCCTTGGCATAAAAAAAAGTGTGAATGAGAGAGATATTATTTATTATATTGAATTATGTAAATTCTCACTGATGTTAAATGTGGCCCACAAACACTAGAAGCTAACATGGGACGCATGCCACCCAGTCACATCCACATCGTCTGCCATCACATTTGCAGTGCCATCACTTCCACACATGGCACAAACTTGGCTGACATGATGCAGACCACCAACAGTGCCATCATAAGGCCACACTCAGGTCAAAACCATCTGCTATGTGGGGCGTGAGGGTAGCCCCGAGCATACATTTATATATTTATCCAGAAGCTCAGACTGCGGTGAGTCCACCACTGGACAGTGTCTATCTGTGTGTGTGTGTGTCTTTGTTTACCTGTGTATGTGTCTGACAGTGTGTAGTTGTGTGTGATTGTCTGACAGTGTGTTGCTTTGTGTACATGTATGTCTCTAACAGGGATATTCAAAATGACAATCGCTAGCAATTAAAAGTGAATTTCAACATTTAGGCCAAATTAGTCAAGTTAGAAAAATTCTCCAATTCAACAATGTTTCCAGTTGGGCTTGTTTGGTCTTAAATTTTAAATTCGCCCTGAATTCACGCTGAGCTCCCGTCAAGTTTCACATAAGTAAATAAATGTTTTCATATAATTTACCCTAACTCTGTTCCATTAGCATGTTCTAATAACTAAGCCTCTAAAATCTTTATGAGGAAGTTATTGATAAACAAATGCAACAGGCTCACTGCTAAATTATCTTCCTCACCACACCCAGCTTCATTGTGTTTTTATGGCTTGGTCAACATTAGTGGTTTTAAACTATCTACTACATTGGGAAAGATTCAAATTAAATATTTACTGCATTACTCATGTTAATTGTTATGTCAGGGATTCCACGTGTGAGAGTCATATAGTGTGATTAGGGAAACCCCTGGACTATATATGTGTGTCCTAGTTTCTAAGACTTTGGGGGTCCCACGTAACACAGTGTGGAGTCATACTGCAAAATAAGATTATTATTATTATTACTGTCTTTAATGCTTAGTGTGACATGACTCAATGGGCAGTATGAAACGGAAAAAGGATTTTATAAAATACAAAGTAACAATGGAAGTACGGATGGATAAATTAGAAATGATATTATACAATAATTTTATAGCCCAGAGGAAAAAAAACATTAATTTGCTGAATGTCTTTGTGAAAATATACGTATTCTGCTGTAATTCGAATTATAATCAACATTGTTCTGGTTTTTTTTTTACATCTGTTTAAAAAAAAAAACGATAATAAAAGATCTGAAGTGCTGTTTTTGTTTTGTTTTTACTCCGGGCTAACTTAGTTTTAACAATTTGGATGCCTGTCAGCTCATTTTCACTCACTGCTTAGTCAGACTGCTTGGACAATATAGGTAATCTAATCTACATGACATCTATATGGAGGAACACAAGAGGAGCTAGGAATTGTCTGAGTTCCGATATGTTATCTTAACCCCTTCACTACCAAGCACGATTTGTTTGAAATAAATTATGTATAGCATGAATATTATCTTGGTAGCACACACATATAATAATGTATATAGACTGCTTTTCAGACAAACTTAGAAATTAGATAATCGTACACATTTTTCATTGATTTGTTTCTAATATTCTTTTAATTCTTTATCTGCTCACATGAAGACATGATTAGACAACGCCAATGATACAACAGATTTAAGGTAACTTCCAAGTGATACAATATTGCATTGTTCTCTGGGAACTGACACTATTATTGTGTTGTTTGATTAACTCACAAATGTTATACCAACAAAACAGCACATGACAATACTAACAACAACAATACTAAAATACTAAAATAAATATACTGTTATCAAAGAAACACTTGCAACTCAACCCCCCCAACTCATCCAAAGATGACCAAACCTTTGTGAATAACTGTGTGCTGTTATGGACCATGGCCGTCAATTTATTCATAAGATAGTTATCGGTTATTTTGGACTTTAGCTCCTCCATAGTAGGTACTTCGCCCGTAACCACTCTGCTGCCAGAGCCAGGGCTGGATTTACATAGGGGTTAATGGAGCTGAATCTCTAGGCCCATGTCCATGACATAGGCCCATAGATAATAGAAAATATCTGTCTGCATAGTCCACACCTAGTTAGATGTCCTGTGTGATTGGCAGACAGCCTGGAATGTTTTCACACCTGGGTGACTTTTCGATTCTTCGGGCAGACCCTTCCCATTTTCCCATAACTTTAATCCCTTATTTGCATAAAGTGGGTGAAATCCCTGGGTTTGAGTGCCCTATCCCAGCACAACTCATCAAAGGACACTGTTTCTATAAAGGTGGTGGACTGGGAACTCATATTTCAGATGAAATTTAATGTTGACAAATGCAACGTTATGTACTTTGGCATCAAGAATGCACAAGCAACTTATACCCTAAATGGAAGCGAGGGAAAAACAACAAACGAAAAGGATTTGGGAATTGTTATAGACAACAAACTATGCAACAATGTGCAATGTAATCAGCAGGGGCTAAGGCCAGAAAGGTATTGTCATGCAGTGTCATGCAGTGTCATGCAGTCATACACACGGCCCATGGGGCCCCGGTGCAAAAATTAATCCATGGCTCCCCCACTCCGCGTGCTTACTCTGAGCGGGCCCGGCCCCGACACATGGCGGCGGGCACCTGGTTGCAGGGGTCGCAGGGGTGCGACCCCTGCGACCGCGGAATGTATGCCAGTGCATGCAGATACACATATACTTAAAGGACCACTACAGACACCCAGATCACATCAGCTCAATGAAGTGGTCTGGGTGCCAGGTCCCTCTAGTTTTAACCCTGCCGCTGAAAACATAGCAGTTTCAGAGAACCTGCTATGTTTCACTGAGGGTTAATCGAGCCTCTAGTGGCTGTCTCACTGACAGCCGCTAGAGGCGCTTCCGCGATTCTCACTGTGAAAATCACAGTGAGAAGACGCTAGGCGGTTTAAATGTGCACGCGGCTCTTGCCGCGCATGCGCATTCGGAACTGAGAGGCGGATCAGGCCGGAGGGATCCCCAGTGCCAAGGGAGTCCGGCGCTGGAGAAAGGCAAGTGCTGAAGGGGTTTTAAATACATGCACTCTCACAAACAGACGCATAAACACTAGCTGACAGACACACACATTTACTGACAGAGACACACTCAGTGTCTCTCAGACATACATACACACTCACTGACAGACAGACACACATACACACTCACTTACAAAACATACACTCTAACTGACAAACACACGCTCACTATCAGACACCAAACAGACTCACTAACAGACACACACAGTAAAACACTCACTGACACACACACACTCACTGACACACAAACTAACACACACACTGACACTCAGTAGCAGACATACACTCAATAACAGGCACACAGAAACTAACACACAGTAACACACACTGACACAAAAACTAACACTAACACACACACTCCAACACTAACACACACACAAAAACACTTTTTTTTTTTTAAATGTGATCCCCCAGCCTCCTTACCTTTGGCATTGCTGAGGGGATTCCCTGGGGTCCAGTGGGGCTGCCCGGCGGCTGGTCCTGCGGGCGTGCAAGGGAGCACTCTCCCCTGAGTGCTCTCTGTCCAGCTCCCTCGCACGCTGCTTACTGATGCCGAAGCCGGAATATGACATTATATTCCAGCTCCTGCATCAGTGCGGTGCGCGAGGGAGCTGGGTAGAGAGCGCTCAGGGGAGAGTGCTCCCTCGCATGCCCGCCTGCCCGCCCGGTGACACCAGTGCCAGCCTTGGGGGGACCTGAGGTGGCTAGCTCCTGGGCCCCCCAGAAGAAGAGGCTAGCCACACTGGCGTACATACCAGGTCGCAGGGCGGCCTGGCCCCCTGGTTAGCCAGGCCCGGTCGCAGCCACGACCCCTGCGACCGCGGTATGTACGCCACTGTTGTCATGCATGAAAAAGGGCATTAATTCTTGGGATGAGAATATAATTTTGCCTCTTTATAAATTATGGCAATAGAAAAAGTGCAGAGACGAGCTACAAAATTAATAAAAGGAATGGAACATTTCAGCTATGAAGAAAGGTTAACAAACTTAAACCTCTTTAGTTTAGAAAAACGTTGCCTCAGAGAGGATATGATAACATTATACAAATATATACATCCGGGGCCAATACAAACCATTATGTGGAAATCTATTCACAAATTGGACTTTATATAGGACACAAGGTCATGTGTTTAGATTCACCTAAGGCAAAAAAATAGTTTTTTTGTACAGTAAGAACAATAAGGATGTGGAATTATCTGCCTGAATAAGTGGTTTTATCAGAGTCCATACAGATGTTCAAACAGCTACTAGATGCATACTCGCAAAAACAGAATATTCAAGGAAATAATTTTTTAATGTAGGGTAATAGCTTCTTGATCCAAGGATTAATCTGACTGCCATTCTGGGGTCAAGAAGGATTTTTTTCCTAGTTTGTTGCAAAATTGGAAGTGCTTCAAACTGGGTTGTTTTTTTTTTTTTTTTTTGTTCCTTCTTTTGGATCAACAGCAAAAAAACAAATGTGAGGAAGGCTGAACTTGATGGACACAAGTCTCTTTTCAGCTATGTAACTATGTAACTATGTGGGGAAAGTGTTGTACTCCAGACCTCTCCAAACCCCCAAATTTGTTCATCCTTTATAGAAATGTTTGGTGAAAGAAAAGCTTTATTCAATGCCGTTTATCTTATAATATTTCACTTAGGGTCTGAAATGTTAAAATAAAAGGAAACGTGTTTTTTCTCACAAATATTAGGGGCTTACAAACCTGTAGGTTATTGTAAGGAACCCGAGGCTATGCTAGCATTACATCTTTACTGAAAGCTACAACATACTGTCTGTAAAAAGAGTGTCTGAATTTCAGAAATACTATACACATAGAGCAAATACAGTGAAATCATACATTTCTAAAATAAAGGTATTAAGAATATAGCAATCTTTATATTCGGAGAGCTATTCACTTTTCCTCCTCCCTGACTATAGGAATGTTATAACCCACTGAACCTTCCTTTACTGTTTGTAAGGAGGAATTGCATTTCCAGCACAGTTGCAATTGCAAACTTTAAATGTGTGGCCAAGAACATGTATTCTTATCTAAGCTGATAACAGTAATGCTTTAAGAAGGACTAAATTTTGTTTTGCAAAGTAAATGAAACTAAAAACATTTAAAAACTATTCTGGGAGTGAAGAGGTTTGATAGTAAAACAAACATCCTTGTATTATTGCAAAGATATCATATACTCTATTGAAACAATTGTATAGATTGTAATGTAATAATAATAAAAAAGGAAATTGTATTACCTGCTCGTTTGTGTCTTGATAAACTGCTCCCTGGGACGTATCCAGAATCTGCCCCATTATTTTTACTTTTAAGCTAAAAGATACAGAGAATAATTAGATGCTGATCAATGCTTGAATTAAGCCAAATGCGAACAATTCTTAGACGGATTCCAAACTTCTGTTTTTTATAAACTGATACAGTTACAAGGGCATTTTGTTGGTAACAACTTTAGAAAAAAAGAGTCTATTACTTGTGTATTATATCATATAGGTATTATATCATCATATATCAAATAGAGGCATGTGCACCAAGTTGAGTCCCAGGTTCTCATTTAGGCACCATTCCATCTGTCAGCCCCAAGTCTCCTGTAAGACTGAGAGAGTAATAAACACTTACAGTTATATAATTTGTGACAGTGCTACTTTAATAGACTGTATTTAGAGTTAATTAAACATCAGTGTATGGGGCAAGTGCTGTGGGTGTGAGGTTTTAATGTCGTAGGGTGAGGGGTTAATATAGAATGATTTAGGGTTAATACAGCATGGTATGGAAGTTCTAAATATTGGTTCATGCAACACTCTGCATTCAATCAAAGGTTTCATGTCACAATGATTTACAGACGACATTAGAGCAGTAGTTCCCAAACCAGTCCTCACGCCCCCTACCAGTCCAGGAATTAGGATATGTTTTCACGGGTAGGGGGAGGGAGGCATGAGAACACCACTGTATTAGGGTTTGTGGTTGGACTGAGTGTGTGGCATAGGGCTGTTTTTAGTAGGGGTTTAAGTCAATGTATGTAATAGCCTTTGGCTAAAGCCCATAATCTATTTGCCATCTTGATTGACAGCTGAAAGGAGGGTCCATATGTTTAAAAAAAAAAATAGATGTGATAGGAACTCTATGTTGTATGCTCGGTCATTTAAAGGGACACTATAGTCACCCAGACCACTTCAGCTCAATGAAATGGTCTGGGTGCAATGTCCCTTAGGTTTTAACCCTGCAGATGCAAATGTTTACATTGCAGGGTTAAGCCAGGTTCTAGTGGCTGTCTTCTGCCATATTATGCCTCCATCGCGCAGAGCGTCCATAGGAAAGCATTGAGAAATACTTTCCTATTGACAGCTTGAATTTGCGCACGGCACTTGCCGCGCGTACGCATTCGGATCCGCTGACGTCGGCAGAGGGAGATGACGTCGGCAGGGGGGGGGAGAGGACACCAGTGCCGAGGGAGCCCGGCGCTGGAATAAGGTAAGTGGCTGAAGGGGTATGAACCCCTTCAGCCCAGCAGGAGGGGGACCCTGAGGGTGAGGGTACCCCATGAATGATATAGTGTCAGGAAAACAGGTTTGTTTTCCTGACACTATAGTGATCCTTAAAAAAAAGGTTTGTGTGTACTATGATACATTTTAATGACGTACACAATTATAGTGTTAGACTCTAACTGTATAGCAGTTTAGCCCAGTAAAATGTTCTAGCAAATATAAACAAAGACTATCACTACATTTTTAATGGTTTATTGCTCTCTGGAAAACACACCCTTAGATCTCAAAACACATTTTTTTTTACCATGTCTAAAGTGCAACAGAAGGTTGTTTTTTCCACTAAACAGTAAATGGTGGTGAAAAAAATAAACGGATGAAAAAATAAATAAATACATAAATAAATAAGAAACCCCAAATTCAGGCAAGGAGCAGCTTGCGACCATAAATGTAGATGTAGATTTTTTTTTAAAATGAGCAATTTTCGCCTAAATTTTGAAGTTACGTTTTTGATTTACTACAGTCTGCTGTTACCAAGAATTAACCCACAAAGTAGTTAAAAGTATGAAAACATGGAGTGATCATCTTTTTAACATAGAATGACCATCTTTTGAATTTGTTTGTGTATGTTGCAGAGTACATGTATGTAAGCAAAATTATTTGAAAAAAAACCCAAAACTAAATATTTTAAGATTTGTTAACTTAACAAATTGAATTATTATTATTGTTAACGATATATAGTATCCATTTTGAATTCACTTCAAATTTCTGCTAATTCATACTTGGTGAATAACCCTGCTAATTTAGAACCACCTTCCCCAGTCATCTCCTGTGTAAGGAGTGCTGTCAAATCCAGCTTCCTACGCTTCTAACAACCTTTGTTGCATACTAGGCTTCCCCAAACTCCAGCCCTCCAGATGTTGCTGAACTACAACCCCCATGATTCTCAGCCTATCTATTTCATTCATAGAATCATGGGAGTTGTAGTTCAGCAACATCTGGAGGGCTGGAGTTTGGGGAAGCCTGTTCCATCCCTCTTGCAAAACAGGCATGGGTCAAAATACACTGTAATACAGAGTTCGGCAACTATGGAGTAAGTTTTATTTTACTTCTTCTTCAGTGTTATCCACAAAAACAATCCCTATTAAGGAAAAATCCCTCCAATTCCATGTACCACACTATTCTATTATAAAATACTAATAGAGCAGTACTGTCAGTTGAATGACTTGTACTGCGGAGATCAATGACTTTGTACGTGATATGGGATGTCACGTTGTCACTCATTCATCCAGTTTGTCCTGGTCAACTGCAGGTGCTGTTATTGTGATACAGAAATGTCTAGGAGCTACGACAGGTCAACTGTGAAATGGGAGGTCGCAGAGGCTCACGGAACTGGATTGTGGATTATTGAAGTGTGGGCCATAGACTTGTTTTGGTCAGTTTGTCCAAATCAAATTCCTTTTAATCTACGCTCAAACGAATCAATTCATCCAGGATTTACTTGTGAAGTCGCATTTTCATTAAGACTCCACAGGTAAATCCTGCATGAATTGATTAGTTTGGGTATAGATTAAAAGGAATTTGATTAGACGAGCCAGCTCATACTGTCTCTGAATTGCAACTTGTACGCTAGAATTCTATATTAAGAGCTTATGGTAATGAGGTTTAATGACATAGTAGATATAGATAGGTCTGATATAACTTTGGGCAATGCTGAAATAGTGCAACAAGTAATGAACCATTGTTCACCATCTAGTGATCTAATTAAGAAGGAAAGATAGATCCCACTGTGATAAAACTACAACTCCCATGATGCTTTGCCCTGACTTAGGGTTATGGCTGGGATTGAGTAATGAATAATATTTCCCTGTCTGTTTAGTGTCAGCTATAAAATAAGCCAGGTGCATTAATAATTTGAGGCTTTGATGTGTATTGGGCTGCATGACCCTGTTCAGGTGAGGGGACATCCTAATGCTACAGCAGAAAATTAGGCTCTACAACAGGGATAGGCAACATTCGGAGCTCGAGGTATTGTGCACTGCAAGAGTTTTTTGGGAGATGTAGTGCCAAAGGTTACCTACTATAGAAGATGCTTTGCTTATACCATTTCTACAATCAAACTAGTGTGTTTAAAATAGCAAGTTAAATGTGTAGAAGTCTGTTCTAGCAATGGTGAGATAATCCTGCATTCAGAACTGCATCACTACAGCTCCAATCATCCTAGAGCAGTCTGCTAAAGCACAGGTTACCCCATGGTAGACTATGTAGATGCTGTAAACTGTAGCTCCTGTCAAGCTCAGCCAGGCTTTATATAACTCTTATCTCCACACTAAACAGGACCATATTTTTGGTCTTCCTGCATTTTGTAGTTCAGTTGTCGGATGTAACACAAGCCACTGTTAAGTGAGCATTGCAATTCTAAAATCCATTATATTTATTATCTCAGTGAAATGAACCATGACTAAACAGGCCTGGATCCTGGAGCCAAACAAGAATGGTTTGGTATGGGTGGGAGTTCTGTTTAAATGAATTAAAGTAAAATAAATCTTACACATGTCAGGATGGTTAAATCCTCCAACAAGAAATAATGGGGGGTTTGCCAACATCTCTTTTATAAAACCCTGCAGCATTCCGTGACTCGTTATGCCTGTAACTGGAGTTTAATTGTTACAGTGTGCCTTATGGTCATTTGAAACAGGCAACAGACAAAACATCAAAACCGTACAAATCTCTAATCAGTAATTATCCGTTACTTTCTGCGCTAACCAGAAATAAAACAGAAATTATGGAATGGTGAGCTTGATATGCCAAGTTATTTGCTAAATTTAATTAAATTAGCTGCTTTGGAAGAAGACACACAAAAACAAGTTAGTTTCACCAAATATGGTAATGTTATATTGCTCTTAGTGAATATGCTGTAGGATATATACATATATATCATTTTGTTTTTGTTTCACTGCAACTTAATCTGTTCTCCACCATGGTTCCGCATTGTGTGGACTTGACACGAGGCACGCTATTAAGATATGTTCTAAATATATGGTAATCTATTGTTATCAGATACTGTTACAGTTTCCATATCATGATATGTCTTTATTCTGTATGTTACACACTCTGTCTGCTATTTTGTTTTATTTTGTTTCTCTCTTCCCAGCCCCTTGTTCAGCATTTCGCTAAAAAGAGAGTGCCAGAATTAACAATGGCAGCTATGACTGGATCCTGGATCCTGGACCCAAGGGTTGTAACTCCCAAACATCTGAGGGAACTTGTATCAGACAAGTACAGCCTAAGGCCGATGTGTTCTGTCTCTGTCAGTATGTTTGGTGCATTCCACAGCAACATAAACAAACTCCAGAACTCCAACTGCTGTGGAACTGAACTTAAAATAACACATGAAATAAATAATAATAAAAATAATAAAAAAAATCAATGTAAAAAATGTAGCTGAATCTTCTTCAGTTTAATGAGTGAAATGTATATTGTGCTTCATTCATATTATTGTCTGATTAATTCCAGTCGCATGAACCAAGAGAAGGTCAGAATGGCCCAACACTGAGTGGTATGAAGTGATGCAGAGCATATGACTTGAAAATCCAAAAATGAATCTACACCTCTAATAATCTAATGATGAGCTTGCACTGCGCTCAGTGGAGGCAGTATTCTGGTGTCTCCAGAACCCGGACACTGGGGAACAAACCAGGGATGGTGAGACATAACCCCAACTTGGACCTGGGACAGTTGGGAGGTATAACATTCATAGTATGGTTAATGGCTACTTAGGGCTACTTTCTGTCTGATACAAAAATCTTAAAATATTAACTTTCCATGACTTTTACATATATATTTTAGCTTCTTTGGGTGCGCTTTTTTTAAATATATATATATATATAGAGAGAGAGAGAGATAACCCATTTATGCTATACTCCATTTACAGCTTTACCCATAAATCTATTGAGCCAGTATTATCCCCAGATGTTTTAAAACTACAGCTTCCGTGATGCTTTCTAAAGGCATGCAACGCATCTTGGGACTTGTAGTTCTACAACATCCGTGGATCTACCTTTTGGGCAGCCATGTCTTAAGCCAATGTAAGTATTTTTCTACCAAGATGCAGGTTGCAGGGTGCAACTCATAAAGGATACAATTGTGCCAATGACATTATTAAAGTGTATGTATATATACTGAAGGTACCTAACATACAATAATACTCACAAGAGTTGACAGCAGTGACGAGAAATCCAAATTAAACGTAGCTTCTGCAGGTATCATAAAAGATGATAATAAAAATAGCACAGGTAATGACAGTAGATGCATCTTCTACTTCCTTATAGGAATCTGAAAGTTAAAGTGAAAATCATTTTTAGAAGAGCACTCAATTAAAAATGAAGATAAAGGGATACATGGGGGTATTAAAAGGCTACTGTTGACAAAGTAGTCATTACATTAAGTGGGGTAAAAAAAACTCTAGCCTCCCAGATAACTGACCTACTCTACCTAATCTATAAAGAGAGTATGTTACACGTCAAACAATGGTGGCTGAATGGGGATTGATGGAAACATTAGGAAAATATGTGATAGATCCATTTAAATAAATTGAGAACACATGTATAACCCTAGATAAATGGGAGGTGGAATATTATCAATATGGATTAAATAGGAATTATTAAGATGGAACGAAAATAGATCAACCCTGAGGCAGCAGTTGTAAATTCTGTTTATGTCGTTAGAATCTGCAGTAGTTTGAATTTCCAAACCCTGAGTAATTGTGGCTATGACATCACATAAAGTGTAAGCTAAAAATCAGCAGGTTGTAATTATGGTCAAATTCTTTTAAATATTTATTTATAAAATATTTTACCAGGAAAGATACATTGAGATTTCAATGAGCTATGTTTGTTCTTTAAAAAAAGCATAATTCATTCTGTCCTAACAGATGGACAGGGGTTATATGTTAAAAAAGAGAAGACCACAGGCACTCCAAATTGAGTGCCTGTGGATTGAGTGCGGTTCCCACTATCCACTCTGCATAGGGGTTAAATGTTGACTCGACAGCAGATAGTACAGTCCAATAATCTGTTACTGCAGTTTACTGCCTCTATACGTCTCTTGCAAAGTGATATTATTTCCTATACCCTACACCATTTAACCGCAATGGAAAACATTAATGTTATCCATTGGAGTTAAATGGTGTAGGGTATAGGAAATAATATCACTTTGCAAGAGACGTATAGAGGCAGTAAACTGCAGTAACAGATTATTGGACTGTACAATTTGCTGTCGAGTCAACATATAACAACTTTCTTCCACTAACTGATATGGCATACCCTCTGCTCCATCTGACTTCTTAAAGTCTGTCCTCATTTACTGCTATCCACCCTCTCCACCACCCTAATACGTTAAAAATGAGCATAATGGCTGGGTGCTAACAACAAATGTACTCAGGCCCCTGCCTATCTAGAAAATGTTTTTATATTTAATCTGTAAGCAGAGGCAGTTTAATAAAAACAATGTATCAAAAAATGAGTTAAACACAACTGCATTATTCACGCAATAGATCCCCCAATGTAATATAAATTCAACCCATTAAACCATATTATATGGTTTAAACTATTTAATCGTTTAGCCCACTTTCATTATAATATCCCCTTGTTCAATACAAACAGAAAGCACCCCGATCCTCTTTTTCCTACAGAGCCCCGCAATTATGGAACGACCTCCCGCACACTTTTCAATCTTCCCCAGGCCTAAAGTCCTTTAAGAGATCCCTCTCTACATATCTCAAAACAGAATGCACGTGTCATGGTTGATTATATATTTCCTACCTGTTCTATGTTACATTTTGTATATATTGTGTATTATTATTGTTTTTGTATTTTATTGTACCCTAATGTAACAATGCAATGTTTTGTAGACCCAGGATCTACTTGAAAACAAGAGAAATCTCAATGTATCGTTATAAATAAAATAAATAATATAAACTCTCCCCAATCCAGTTATTCGATGCACTTTGTTAATATAATCTTATCAGATACCCATTTTATACAGAAGCTAACCCCCCCTCCCCCCCTGCATTTCATTAGATCTCACATTTCATGTAAACTCAGATGACCCCTATTATTATACCCCCTATTTAATGGAAGCACAGCCCACTCCTGTTATGAGATCTCCACTTTAAATTGTAGCTATGCTCACTTCTGTGTTAGCCATTCCTACTGTTGCCAATATGAATCTCTCAGTGTGCACTGCCCAAAATTCTTAACACAATGTTTTATGACCAGACAAGAGGTGTTTATAATCACAGTAAATAAAATTCATGTCCGAATATAACATTTTTTTTTTTATTTTTAGAAATATCCCTTTAGAAAGATCACATTATTTTGATACAAAAAAAGAAAAACAAATTATCAAAAGGTGCACAAACCAAATATACCGCATGCACCACCCAACAAGCCACATAAATCAATGTGCACCGAATGCAACATTTAGAGAAATTCGAATAGTGCTCAAAATCTCAATTAGAATAGTTTGAAAATTACCTCAATCTGGTTGAATAGATAAATACGAAACATTTTTAAAAATTATATATAATAAATCCTTTTCCAGGAAAGAAAATGAAAAAGATTTGCTTTGTTTTTTTATAGTGTGTTTTTGTGTTTTGATGAGGCACTTACAATAGGGAGACTTGTAATACAAACACAGACAAAGAACAAATGACATATCAACTCTAACCATTAGACAAGTCTGACCAGTTAATCTAACAGGCAGGGTAAGTAAATTGATTTCAAGCGGAACATTTATCATAAGTAAACAAAACGATTGTAACTCTAAAAGAACAATTAAAAAAGGTCAAATGATGGACTTTGAAACTATTTGTTTTGCCGCAGTTCTTTGTCTGTGTGTTATTGCATGTTATATAATACATGTTTAATTAATAGTACAATGCAATGTATTTTACAAGTTATTTCTTACGATACAAAGTGACCTGGCTAAAACACGGTGATGTGAAATGCAAGCTGGGTTCTCACCCAGTCCGCTCCAGAATGCCACAGGACAACTGGCTTGGGCTCTTCTATAGAAAACATTGATAGAAGGAATAACTTCTGGTAACATAAAAGTAGACATATATGTATCTCTCCCTAGCTGGGTACAATCAGAATGGAAACAGAAGCCCTTTCGCATTTTGTGCCCACATAAAGATGCTAGTAAGTAAGTACCACCCATACATGTGAAATGTTTAAGGGGTCATGTGGCCCAGCTTCCCCTAACTTTGCACTCAGCTGCAGATTGACAAATTAAGTCATTTTCATGTTAATCAAAGTTGTGCAAGATCCCTGGCCTCTGCTGTGAGGGAATTCAGTGATTTCTTTTCCATTACAGATTACATATGGATTGCCTCTGAGCTGTAAGTCCTTCAATTTTTGCAGCAATGGCTATTTGACCTAAAATCTTTCTGATTTAGAAGAGCCCAAGTTCTCAGTCTCCACAGTGAAAAGCCCCATATGTGGTTTGCTAAGAGGGCATAGAGTCGTATGATTGGATATTCACTGATATGATTGTCATCCAAATTGGGCAAGGAAATTTCATTCTGATCCAAATTTGTGTCACAAGGGATGAGTTCACTAATGTGGGGATCCCCAAGATCCCTATTAAGCTACAAGATGGCCCCCTTTATTACAACACTACATCGACCTCTGACATATACATGTTTAAATATAAAAACAATGCAGCTTTGAAAGAAAAAAAGGGAAACAGTGCTCAATAAAGAATTCCATCATTACAGTTGGAATTTACAACTCTTGATTAACAGTCCCTGAGTCATAGCTAAATGGCAATATGATAAGTGGTCCACTTCCCTTATCAGAGTTGTAGCAAGGGGGGGGGGGGGGGGGGAGGGAGCAGAGGTGGACAGGTGGTCCTCAGAGAAACAATTGTTCTAAAGATTACTGTTTAGATCATTAAACATTATTGTTACTATTCACTAACTCTATATGCACTTTTATATTTTACTTTAAGGAGAAGGAAACATTTCATTACTACTTTAAAGGCCACTTGTTGGCCACGTTTCCATCGAACCTATATGTCTGCTTGGTCGAGATGGAAACTTGTTGGCCACATTCCCCTCTATCCTCTATGGACACTTGGTTTGTCACAGGCATATCCTTGATTGAGTCAGACCATAAGCTGGTGAATAAGTAAAATATCTCACGCAATTATAATGAATCAGTTAATATATCTCCAGACTGAACATAATGAATGCACTCCCACTAGTCACAGACAACAGCTTCCTCATACTTTAATAGCTACTACAGTGCCACTTTGCTGATGGCTAGAAATATTGTAGCATTTTTAATTCCAAAGGCATTCCACATATCATGCCATCAAAATGTCTAAAAAGCCCTAACTCGATCAAATACCCAGACAATGTGCAAACGAAAATCAGCAAAACGTCAAAAGAATGTGGAAAACCCAAAGAGCAAAATGATTTGCAGACATTTTTCTAATTGCTATTTGGCAGTTTTTCTAATTCATTCTTTCAATTCACTACAAGTATTTAGAGAAAACAATCTTTTTTTTTTTTCTTTTTTTTTTATTTATTTTTTAAGTTGAAGGTTTTTCTTGTTGCTGTGGGCTCATTAACTGGAAGCAAAGTGATGCCAAAATCAGGAAGAAATTCAGGGAATTATGAGAAAATATAAAAATCACGATTTGAGTCAGATGTCCACTTTTAACATTTTACTTTGTTTACTATTTCTTTAACCTATAGTAGTGTATACACTGAATCGTGAGTTATATAACCATAGCCACCAAAAAAATCTCAAATGTAGCTCAAAATACAGTTTTAAAACAGTAAACAAAGCAGATCTATGCTGGGTTTGCGTTCTTGTTTTTTTGCCTCTCTGGGTCCCATGAGATTAACATGGGGAATAACGTTCCTCCCCCATTGTTGAGTGGTGTCCTCTTTGCCTTCGTTTTTGGCAGTTGGGAGTTTAGTTGTCATTCAAGGAAGTACTCACTCCGTTCAATTAACTGGGAAATACTGACCGCACAGTTTTGGTAACTAAACAAGGCTATGTGGTAATCACACTCCTTGAATTTGAATCTGTGTTATGTGGTTAGCAATATCAATTTCTGTTTTGATCACACCTCTATGTCTTACAGTTAGAGATACTCAAATTATTAGTAAGGTGTTCACAATCTCGCCACTGTGGCTCATTTGTAATCAGTCATGGCTGGAAGGTACAGGTGCGGCGTAACTATGCCATGCAACTCCCCAACGCATCAAAATGACTTAAAATACGGTACTTTTGGCCATGTGGTCTTTGATATTAAAACATTATCAAGCCATTTAAAGAAACATTGATAAAACTGCCTGTATAGAATGGCGACAATTTTTTGAGAAGGTTAACATTTTTAGCTTAGAAAGTCTTGTGAGTATAACTTAAATGGCCTTATTGTTGGATTGCTAAATTATATGTGTTGTGCGACATTCTTTGCGAAAAACCCACAACATTCTTTCTTCTTACAGAGCCTATAACTATCATTGCTAACATCTGCCAGGATCTACAGAGCTGACGGAAATACATAAGATTAAACTCTTGATAACAATGGTATTGAGATATAAAGAAATGGCAGTGAGCAAATGTGTCATTTGTATTCATTATTATGATTGTGCTAATACAAGTTTATTCTTCAATTGTTAAAGATTCTTTTAAAATAGAACATTTAACACTGATTTCTATATTATAAAACAATCCCACATTGTGAAAGCTTGCCCTTTCATTTAACAGTCTTATGACCCAAACATATCAAGCATTC
Source organism: Pelobates fuscus (assembly GCF_036172605.1). NCBI lineage: Eukaryota > Metazoa > Chordata > Amphibia > Anura > Pelobatidae > Pelobates > Pelobates fuscus. The sequence goes on along the minus strand of NC_086318.1, from coordinate 31,651,129 downwards.
ACACCTCAGTTGTGCTAACTATAATATGTAGATGTAAAAATGTTTGCCCCCTTGTCAAACCTACAGCATTGTCAAAAAAAGTTTATTTACTAGAGAGAAAATTGGATAGAGAGGATCAACATTACTTCAGGAAATGATGCCATAATTTAAGGAATTTAGAATCCTCCTGATACTTCTAGATGACCTTTTTTTAATAACATTAAATAACCAATATTCAGCGGCCCTGTAGTTTAACTCGATTATAGACCAGATTACTCTCTTAGAGAGCATTTGATTGGCACAGTGTGGTGTTTTGCCGCGCATGCACATTAGCCTCATGATGTTTCCCAACGGTGAAGCATTGGAGTGGTCCAGATCATCATCAGCCAAACAGGCAAATCAGCAGGATGGAGACCCGCACAGTGATCGATTAAAGGTCAGTAAAACTCACCTTTCATACCCTCACAGGTGCAGGAATGGGGAACCTAAATAGGTACATTAACTCTAGTATTCCATTAAGGACCAAATCACACTAATCTTTGAAGGGCTCCACCATCTATATAGAGTCAATTTAAACTGGGACAGGGACAGGGAGAGCCTGTTGCATTTACTTTATTGATAATTATTCTCCAGTCCTTTGGGGTCCCTTTGTCTCCAGATTCCACTCCAGTACCTCATACAGCTCCGGGGGCTAATCATACAAGGCCTGTTGATGTTACATCCCTTCTGTCTAATACATATGAAAAAATTGTTTTTCTTTATGGTAAGCAGCGACTGACAGCAAGTGACGAGGACAGACAGCCTACTTCAGTTTTCTCTTCTATTATATCTCTACAGCCTAGAATTAATCTGTCCTAAAGAAAACATTAATGTCAGAAATTTAATACAGCCAGAAAAGTACTTCTGGACAGGATTTTGGCATCCAAATTGTAATATATGTATAATTTGACAGAGTAGGTAGAATACACTGGATTTATACAATCCGGACTGCATAGCCTTAGGACGAAATCTGAGCCAAAACATTAAAATGTACCTCTTCCTTCACTAGCAACCTCTGCGCATGACCTGACCTTTAAAGAACGTGTTAAGAGACTCAAACCACCTTAATGCTCTTCTGTCTCACAATGAAAGCTGTCTTTAATCTCGTGTTTTAAACAATGTCATTATAGATCGTTCTTTAGCCATGAGATAATAGGTGCTTGAAAATAAACAATTAGTATGGAGCACAAAGAAGGATGTGTGGCTTTAAATACACCCGTGGGATTCTGAACAGTTTAACATCTGTAAGCCGGATAAATTCAAATAAATGTATTATTAGCAAAAAAGAATAAAATGTGTATGTTTAGCATACAATTAGCAAATTCTATGAGAAAGAAGTGTCTGTCAAACTGGGTAAAAAAAAAAGTGTTTTAGATAACTTTTACACAAACCTTATGTAAGTATGACTATGTCAGGAATTAGAAATTATTTCAAATTGAATTTTGGTAGTAGCTGAATTTTAAAAAGTTCAGGCACTTTGAAGTAACAAGTTGAAATTCAAATTCAATTCACTAAGAATTCTGGACAATTCACATTGTAGTGATACACCATGTAAAAGTATCCACATTATCTACACTGCAATTAGATCCTTTAACAAGTCGCTATAGTACTGTCAGGGTGAAGTGGAGACGGTAGGTGGAAATTCAAAATTACCGTAATTTCAAAATGTATGATAAAAGGGAATTCCCATAGGAAAGCATTGAGCAATGCTTTCCTATGGGGAGATACTAATGCCAGCGTGGCCATCGACGTGGGCGGAACCTGACCAGCACCGCTCAACATTGGATTCAGATAAGTGAATGAAGGGGTTTTAACCCCTTCAGCACCATGGGAGGGGGCACGAGGGAGGGCGGCACTGTAGGATTCTATTGTGCCTGGAAAACAGCTTTGTTTTCCTGGCACTATAGAATCCCTTTAAAAGAAAATCCTTTTTCAAAATGCCTATATAAGATACTTCAAAACCCAAGATTAGCCACAGGCATGAATAGATCGGAGACCTATAATTATCGTCAGTATAATTTTCCATATCCAAAGGAAAGACGTGGGAGCATTTAAAATTATTCTTATTTTAACAGGCTCCTGTTAAAAAAAAAAAAAACCCTTCATAACTAAAAAAACAACAACTAAATTAAACAAAGACCATTTGAAAATGTTCATTAGTGCAGATATTATTATCAGGGCCGGCTCTTCTGCCATGAGCGACGTCCTTCCCCCCCCCCCCCCCACCCCCATCATGCTGCAGATGCTCTATAGAGAGCCTCAGGCATCTGCAGCACTGCCCAGGGCGGCGCGTCCATGAGGGCACACCGGCACAGGCAAGCAGGAAAAGAAGGATCGGCAGGAGGGAAGCGGATAGCGCTCCCTCCTGTCAGTCCCTCATTGTAGCGTGGCCGAGCTCTGCTCCGGTCTGCGGTACAGGAACATCCGTCTCCTGTACCCGGCCGGACTGACAGGAAGTGCTCACTCAGTGAGCACTTCCTGTCAGACCGGCCGGGTACAGAAAACAGAAGCTCCTGTACCGCGGAGCTCGGCCATGCTACACAGGGTAGAGGAGGGGGGGTTGAAGAGAACAGTGGGGGAGAGACCACTGAAGGAGGGGGTGGGGAGATACCACCATGGGAGGGGGGATGAGGAGAGACCACCATGGGAGGGTGGGATGAGGAGAGACCACCATGGGAGGGGGGGTGAGGAAAGACCACCATGGGAGGGGGGGGGTGAGGAAAGACCACCAAGGGAGGGGGGTGGGTGAGGAGAGACCACCAAGGGAGGGGGGTGGGTGAGGAGAGACCACCATGAAATGGGGGCTGAGGAGAGACCACCATGGGGGGGAGGGAGGGGGAGGAAAAATGGAGCTGCTTCACTTTCCCCCAGAACATTGACTTTTATGACCACAGTTACAAACAGCTGCCAGACAGTCTGTTCTACACCAGACCAGTGGAGCCAGACTGCAGCCAGAGACCATTATTATTATTATTATTATTTTATTATTTATATAGCGCCATCAGATTCCATAGCGCTGTTCAATGGGTGGACTAACAGACATGCAATCATCCTCATCTGGTTGTAAGTAGGCAAGCTAGTATATTATTAGTGACACTAATCTCTAATTTACCTCACATTAAAGGGACACTATAGTTCCCAGAACCACTGCAGCTTAATGAAGTGGTTCTGGTGTCTATAGCCTTTCCCTGCAGGCTTTTTAATGTAAACACACAATGTGTGCAGCACTGGCGTTAGTTAACATGGCAGATCATATGGGTGGGGCATTGTGATGTCACATGGGGGAGGGGGAGGCAGATTTTTTTTTTTTTGCCTTGAGCGGCAAAATCCTTGCACCGGCCCTGATTATTATTAGTATTATTAAGGATTTTCATTGGTGATAAACATTTAAATTGCTTTTAAAACTCTGTTGTGTCAATAGTATTTGGGTAAAACAATAGTGTTTGGGTAAAACGGTGATGAGATTTAGAAACTACAGCAATTGACACCAATTTACACTACCAAGGAGAATGCACATCAAACAACAATTTAGGTCAGCAAATGTATTGTAATGCTATTATCTGCTTTGGAGGAAAATTGTCTTCCGCAGGGCAAAAGGAGGGAACTGAGCAATGAGATGTTTTGTGACTGTTTCATCAGACACAGCAATTAGTAAATCCCTTGATTATAAGTGTGAGTTTATAAAATTAAGGGGTGGTAAAAGGGGTTTACTAGATACTCAACATTTTCCTGTAGAAACTAGACTTGTACGCAGAAAAAAAAAAATGGTTCATCCGAAATCAATTTGTTTAAAAAAAAGCAAACATTTCGGGGAAATGATTCGGCCGAACAAAGAGGGGGCAAACATTGGTCAATCAGTGTACTGCAAAATAACTATGTATATATTTTGCAGTATGAGCATTTTTGGGCCATTTGGCTCCCAGATAGTAACCAATAAAGGAAACACAACGAGTAGCAGCAGTACAATAAATAAACAATATTTATTTACAAATTATATAATAAATATGTAAAATATTGGTAATATAAAAATGGTAATATAAAAAATATTTTTTTTTCTACACCTCCTTTGGTTTATTATTTCCTAAAGTGAAAATTTGAGTGAATTTCAAATTTAAGGCCTGTGTACTGGAATTGGTAGCATTGCTGACTTTGAGACTTTTACCAATTTGGCTATTTTGCCCTTAAATTTTAAATTCACTTTGAATTCGTTGTACATTATCACTCTAGTAAATAGCCCTGACAGTGGCTGTCCCTTAAAATCAATTATTATTTTTTTCTCATGAACCATCAATTCTTTGGTGCCATGGTCTGAATCACAAAACAAACGAAATGGCTCGTCTGTTGTCCATTTAGTTTTGCTTTGTGATTCCTCTATATGCCGATGTGCAGTTGCATCAGAGTTCATAATGTTAGATGATTCGGGAGAAACAGAATGCAAGTCTAATAGAAACACTATTGGGAATACAGGGCTTTCATTGTGCAGAGAACTGACAAAGGGACTGCAAATATTCAGTGAAAATAGGCAAGTTACCTTGAGTGGCCTTTTATTGTGGCCAGCCTAAGGCACACCTGTGCAATAATCATGCTGTCTAATCAGCATCTTGATATGCCCCACCTGTGAGGTGGATGGATTATCTCGGTAAAGGAGAAGTGCTCACTAACACAGATTTAGACAGATCTGTGAACAATATTGGAGAGAAATAGGCCTTTGGTCTTAGATCTTTGAGTTCAGCTCATGAAAAATTGGGGCAAAAACAAAAGTGTTGCATTTATAATTTTGTTCAGTGTCTAAATATATGAATATATGAATTTATGTTACAATGTCTCCAGGTTCTGGAAATGTATTACGGCATCTTGAACTGCACATTACTCCTCAGAGCCACCAGCACTCCTGATTCAACTGGATCACCCTAATACACTAATACAGTGTTCATCATGAGAATATGCTGATTAGACAGCATGATTATTGCACAGGTGTGCCTTAGGCTGGCCACAATAAAAGGCAACTCAAGGTAACTTGCCTATTTTTACCTACAGATTGCAGTTCCTTTGTCAGTTCTCTGCACAATGAATGCCCTGTATTCTCAATAGTGTTTCTATATATGTATATATATATATATATATATATATATATATATATATTCTCCTGATCAACACTGTATTAGTGTATTAGGGTGAACCAGTTGAATCAGGAGTGCTGGTGGTCCTGAGGAGAATTTTCAAATGTCAAAACAAATATCAGCCGAATCTTAGTGACCATTAACTAGACTAAGTGAATTTTCACAATGTGCAGTTCAAGATGCCTAATACATTTCCAGAACCTGGAGACTGGTAAAGCAAGTGTGTGGCACCAAGGTCCATGTGGCCAGAAGAAGTATTAAAATAAAGCAAACTCTTGTCGCTGTAAAGAAGCAAAAAAAAAAAAACGATAATCCAATGTGTGTAACTCTGCACAAAATGCAACAACAACCAGACATTAGAAATTAGGGCAATGCATGAATTAATAGAGCAATTTGTTAAGAAAATAAAATGAAAGTCTCTCTGTAGACTGTGTGTGGCTGTTCTTTCATGGTTTAATGTGGAAGTTAGACAATCATATACAGAAACTGATGAACACTGATGGCATTTATGCATTGTAACATCCACTAAGACACTCTAAGTACTAGACTGGTCACACCAGAGCCCTCTGTATTAGAAGGACTGCACTCAAGTCCTGAGAGCTACACTGGTCATATCAAGGATCAAGGTCAAGAGTATTAGAGTAGACATATAGGAGCCCTGAGTACCAGAAAGGCCATATCAGAGTTTAAAGTACTTGAAGGGCCATATCTGAGTCCTGAGTACTAAAACGGTCATATCACAGTCCTGAATACTAAAATGTTCATATCAGAATTCTGAGTACTAAACTGGTCATATCACAGTCCTGAGTACTAGAAGGGATATATCAGCATTCTGAGTACTAAAAGGGGCATATCAGAATCCTGAGTACTAGAAGGGTCATATCAGCATTCTGAGTACTATAAGGGTCATATCAGAGTCCTAAATACTAGAATGGCTATCTCAGATTGTTCAGTATGAGAAAGGCAATTTCAGAGTTCTGAGTATTACAATGACTAATCAAAGACCTGAGCACCAGTGTCCTGAGTACTAGGAGTGCTGTATCAAAGCCCTAACTAGTAGAATGGCTATATTGTGTCCCTGGGTCTTAGACGGGTCATATCAAAGTCCTGAGTACTAGTAGGGCCATATTAGCATTCTGAGTACTAGGGCTATATCGGAGCTCAGAGTACTTGATGGACTATTTCAGCACTCAGAATACTAGGGGGTCTATATCGGCGCTTTGAGTACTAGAAGGGCCATATTAGCATTCTGAGTACTACTAAGGCTATATCGGAACTTTGAGTACTAGAAGGGCCATATTAGGGTTCTAAGTACTAGTAAGGCTATATCGGAGCTTTGAGTACTAGAAGGGCCATATTAGCGTTCTGAGTACTACTAAGGCTATATCGGAGCTTTGAGTACTAGAAGGGCCATATTAGGGTTCTGAGTACTACTAAGGCTATATCGGAGCTTTGAGTACTAGAAGGGCCATATTAGGGTTCTGAGTACTACTAAGGCTATATCGGAGCTTTCAGTACTAAAAGAGTCATATTAGCGTTCTGAGTACTACTAAGGCTATATCGGAGCTTTGAGTACTAGAAGGGCCATATTAGGGTTCTGAGTACTACTAAGGCTATATCGGAGCTTTGAGTACTAAAAGAGTCATATTTGCATTCTGAGTACTACTAAGGTTATATCGAAGCTTTGAGTACTAGAAGGGCCATATTAGCGTTCTGAGTACTACTAAGGCTATATCGGAGCTTTGAGTACTAGAAGGGCCATATTAGGGTTCTGAGTACTACTAAGGCTATATCGGAGCTCTGAGTACTAGAAGGGCCATATTAGGGTTCTGAGTACTACTAAGGCTATATCGGAGCTTTTAGTACTAGAAGGGCCATATTAGCATTCTGAGTACTACTAAGGCTATATCGGAGCTCTGAGTACTAGAAGGGCCATATGAGTCCTCCTGATCTTAGCATTGCAGAGGTACACTCACATAAACAGCCAGTTTAGAGTAATACTGTATTCAGAGAAAAACAATAAAGGAGACTTTGGAGTTTTGAACTCAAAGTGCTGGCCCTCACGGCCCTATACAGGCTTCAATAAGCTATTTTGGTTATCGTGCATAGAGTGCCCCATTAAGGCTAAGGCTGCCAGAATCATTTAACATCCACAGACCATCAGTCTATCAGAGTGAAATGGTTTAGTGCTTAAGGGAGACAATATTTTCTTGTTTAAAAAAACACAAACATGATTTGGTATGTGTCATTCTGTTAATGTTTCTTTGAATTTACTTTTTTTAACCGATAAGCACTTACTGCTTAGATAAATGAGTTTAATTTATATATCATTAGATTAAGACCTACCAGGCATGCAGCATATAAGTGTATGTATTTGTTTGGCCATAATACAGAACTAGACTCCCACTATTATATCTACATTAAGTGATTTTGAGAAACTTTTAGAAACCTTAAAGCTGGTTCAGCATGGACTGTTTGGATATGAGCAGGTCTCAGTATCCTTTTGTTTTAACATATGTTTAGGGGAGTGTATATCGACAAACATCTGTAGAGTTACACAACCTTCACTGTATCGGTGTGTATATTTCTTTTTTCGATAAAAAGTGTACTAAGTGAAATAGGCGTACACAGAGATGTGGAGCCTCTGTAATTACAAGTGCATTAGTGGCCGCCCTAGTAAGACCGAACCGCTGGCTTTTAAATGGATGGATGGAAATACATGGATGGATAGATGGACGGATGGACAGACAGAGAGACAGACAGATGGGTGGGTGCGTGGGCAGGCGGGCAGGCAGACATACAGTTACACAGGTTTGTAGCTAACATTTCTTTAGATTTTTTTTTTTTTTATCAATTTAGTGGGGAAGCAGAGAAGACAATAGAAGCACATCTCCCAACAAAGTCAAAGCATAGATCTCCACATGTTCAACTCCCATTGCTCTCAGGCAGCCGTAACAGTTGTAGTTTGAGCAAGAAATCGACATGTTAGCCAAGTGAACACAACATAATCACCTGAATATTAGTAGATAGCCAGCTGGGAGTTATGGAAACATTTATTAAGAATATTGTAAATGCAATATGTGCAATAATCACCAAAGGCAAAAGGGTAAGTGGCGTTCCTTAGTTGGAGTTATGTAATAAATATTGGCTGTTTAGATAATGCCCATGTTATAAATTCCCTGTTTGTTAGTTATATACAGCCTTGCTTCCCTACATACACCAGAACTAGATTTCTCAATGTATTTTGCAAACTTCTGTCAAAGTACGATTAACTGTTCATACTCTGTGGAAAGGAAGTGCAAAATAGTTGCTAGAAAGCATAATCACAAAACAGCAAACGTCCTACAGACAACGCAACAGAATCACAAAACGATACAACTAACAAATTCAAAAGCCTCACATTTAATGTGTGAGTGAGAAGACATCAGACATCACAGAACCTGAAAGTATGTGGGTGCAAATGAGACATGTTTATTATGACTGAATGATGCAGAATTTAACTATGGATTGCAGATCTATCCATCTATCCATCCATCTGTCTGTCTGTCTAACTATCTGTCTATCTATCTGTCTGTCTGTCTGTCTGTATGTATGTCTATTATTCACCTGTCTGTCTACATATCCTTTCTTTTTTTTTTTAAATATATCTGAAACAAGAAACAAGCAAAGTGGTTTATTCACTGAACAGTGATATATATCGCGAAATGACCAAGGGATTACAAAATGTGCACATATATATGTAGTTGCAAAAATAGCCAGGTTGTAGAATTTACACTATTTTTGTCTTTTTTTTTTTTTACAATTCACTGTTTACTGCATAATTTCCTAAGTGTGATTATTAATAACACAATACATGTCAGAGTGATTAGCATATTATACCTCCTCTAGACTGTAAGCTCTCTGAGCAGGATCCCCATCATCCTATTGTTCCTGTAACATTTTGTAATTTTCTAATTTATTGTTGCATTTCTCCCTTTTATAATATTGTAAAGTGCTACAGAATAAGTTGGCACTATACAAATGCCAATAATAATAACAATAATCATGAATACTACTTAGCTACGACTTACTACTCACCTCTATGCGCAGAGAATCAGCTTAAGTTCTGGCTATTGGAGGTCTAAATAGTTAACTCCTTTCTCTGATTTGAGTTGATTCCGTGAAAATTCATTGTGTATAAAAATCCAATGGATAAAGTCTAACCCCACGTGTGTGACCTTCGGGATACAACAAGACTTGACTCCAGATCCGTACAGAGGAGCTCAGCACACTGTGCTGGAGAGCACATACAGTGAAATAAAAAAGACACTATTCACATTTTGCAGAGATTACTTCCTCGTGACGATTTGCAGCTCAGGAATGTGTGTGTTGTAGCTACTTCTGGTTCTATCTAACGATGCTCTTTCAAAGTGGACTAACTAGTTTTGCTTTATTGTGACTTTTTCTAAACAAAAGGTGAAAGAACGCATCATGACTGGGCATGTGGAATTTCAGGTATCGTCGGTTTCACTTAGCACCGAGTCTACAGAATAGAAATATATTTTTATTTCCTTCATTTTAAATCCGAAATCTTCACCAGTTATATATTAAATTAGGTGATCAAGGTCACAGGAAATCAATCTCGACCAGATCAGGAAGCGCAGAGCAAAAAATAAACGCCACAAAAGAAAAAATAGGACCATTAATTGGTTTTATTTGTGTTTTTACATTTTGTTCTATTTTCGTTTTTTATTTTCAAACAAGGACCACCACGGACAGATGCGCCAAGACATATCCCCGCTGTTTCTCGACAGTTGCCTCTAGGCTAAATCAAATTCTGTATAAATTATATGAATATTTAGTGCTAATACAAATTCATCCCAACAATATATATTAGCTGTAATTCACAAATAACGAGTTACATAAAGCACAAACTAAAAACACAACAGGTGCCGTTTCATAGACAGTCTTATCTGTTACAGATTTCTATGCAACAGTTTATGCAACAAACCCATGGCATATAGCCAGCAAACAAGCTGTTCGGTATCTTCTTATGATTCCAGGACTCTGCAGTCAGTGTTGGCAATATCGTAAAACCTTAAAGGAAGACTATAGTGTCAGGAATACAAACGTATATTCCTGACACTATAGATGCAAAAATCCATTTTAGGTGGTCTTGCCCCTTTTAGAAGGCATAAAACGTACCTATTCAAAGCGCTGCTTGGGTCCAGTCGCAATGACCCCACCCACACTCTGCCTCCTTGGCTGAGCTTTGGGAGGCTATTGCGCATGCATGGCAAAACGCTGCGCTGCCGCCAATCAGCATCTGCATTACATTGAATCATGTTTTCATGCAGAGAGTGGAGACGCTGAATCCACGGATGCAGGAAGCACCTCTAGTGGCTGTTTGAGTGAGATGTTCCTTTTCTCTGAAAACAGTATGCTATATATCAGTGATGGCGAACCTTTTTGAGCCCGAGTGCCCAAACCGCAATACATGCCAACTTTTTTTTCCTTAAAGTGTCAACACGGCAATTAAACCTCAATACTGAGGTTTACGTTTAGAAAAAACAACTCGTACTGTTGTCCGAACTAATTAACAACTTTTGTTTTAAAAGAACACAATAGCAGAGAGTTCAATAATACAAATTTTAAATAATGATATAAATAGATAAAATTAAGCTTATATTTATTAGTATCTCCAACAAATGCAGTACATACACACAGAGACTGCTGAATACATACACACAGTCTGCTGAATATACACACACAAGACTGCTGAATACAGAGACTGCTGAATACACACACACACACACAGTCTGCTGAATACACATACAGACAGACTGCTGAGTACACACACACAGACTTCTGAGTACACACACACAGACTGCTAAATACATACACACAGACTGCTGAATATATACACACAGTCCGCTGAATACACACACATACAGTCCGCTGAGTACACACACACAGACTGCTGAATACACACACACACAGACTGCTGAATACACACACACACACAGACTGCTGAATACACACACACACACACAGACTGCTGAATACACACACACACACACACAGACTGCTGAATACACACAACACTGCTGAATACACGCACACACACAGACTACGGAATACACGCACACACACAGACTGCTGAATACACACACATACTGCATTGAGGGGTGTAGTTTAAGGGGCATTGAGGGGTGCTGTGTGTGTGCTGTGTGTGGGGTGCTATGTGTGTCTGAGGGTTTCTATGTGTGCTGTGTGTGTGTGTGTGTGTGTGAGGGGTGCTGTGTGTGTGTGTATGAGGGGTGCTGTGTGTGTGTGTATGAGGGGTGCTGTGTGTGTGTGAGGGGTGGTGTGTGTTTGTGTGTGTGTGTGAGGGGTGGTGTGTGTATGAGTGATGGTGTGTGTGTGTGTGTGTGAGGCGTGGTGTGTGTGTGAGGGGTGCTGTGTGTATGAGGGGTGGTGTGTGTGTGTGTGAGGGGTGGTGTGTGTGTGTGAGGGGTGGTGTGTGTGTGAGGGGTGGTGTGTGTGTGTGTGTGTGAGACAGGGGTGCTGTGCTGTGTGGGGGGTATGGCTACTGTGCAGGGGTAGGGGTGCTGTGCTGTGGGGAGTAGGGATGCTGTGTGTGTTGTGGGGGTGCTATGTGGGGGGTTAGGGGTGCTGTGCATGGGGGGTAGAGGTGCTGTGTGTGGAGGTAGGGGTGGGCAGCGAAGCTGGGTGTGGGGGAGGGGTGGGATGCTGGGTGTGGGGAGGGGAGGGATGCTGGGGGATAGGGGTGCTGTGGAGGGGTGCTGTGTGGGGGGCAGGGGTGCTGTGTGGGGGGTAGGGGTACTGTGTGTGGGGGGTAGGGGTGCTGTGGGGTAGGGGTGCTGTGGGGGGTAGGGGTGCTGTGTGTGGGGGGTAGGGGTGCTGTGGGGGGTAGGGGTGCTGTGGGGGGTAGGGGTGCTGTGGGTGGTTAGGGGTGCTTTGGGGGGTAGGGGTGCTTTGGGGGGTAGGGGTGCTGTGGGGGGCTAGGTGTGCTGTGTGTGGGGTAGGGGAGCTGTGTGTGGGTAGGGGTGCTGTGTGTGGGGGGCAGGGGTGCTATGTGTGGGGGGTAGGGGTGCTGCGTGTGGGGTAGGGGTGCTGTGTGTGGGGGTAGGGGTGCTGCTGTGGGGGGGTAGGGCTGCTGTGGGGGTAGGGGTACTGTGTGGGGGTAGGGGTACTGTGTGGGGGGGTAGGGGTACTGTGTGTGGGGGGTAGGGGTACTGTGTGTGGGGGGTAGGGGTACTGTGTGGGGGGTAGGGGTACTGTGTGGGGGGTAGGGGTACTGTGTGTGTGGGGGGGTAGGGGTACTGTGTGTGTGGGGGTAGGAGTACTGTGTGAGGGGGTATGGGTACTGTGTGGGGGGTAGGGGGGCTGTGTGTGGGGGGTAGGGGTGCTGTGTGTGGGGGGTAGGGGTGCTGCGTGTGGGGTAGGGGTGCTGTGTGTGGGGGTAGGGGTGCTGTGTCTTGGGGGTAGGGGGGCTGCTGTGGGGGGTATGGCTGCTGTGGGGGGTAGGGGTACTGTGTGGGGGTAGGGGTACTGTGGGGGGTAGGGGTACTGTGTGTGGGGGGTAGGGGTACTGTGTGTGGGGGGTAGGGGTACTGTGTGGGGGGTAGGGGTACTGTGTGGGGGGTAGGGGTACTGTGTGTGTGTGGGGGGTAGGGGTACTGTGTGTGTGGGGGTAGGAGTACTGTGTGAGGGGGTAGGGGTACTGTGTGGGGGGTAGGGGTACTGTTTGGGGGGTAGGGTTACTGTGTGGGGGGTAGGGGTACTGTGTGGGGGGGTAGGGGTACTGTGTGTGTGTGGGGTAGGGGTACTCTGTGGGGGGGTAGGGGTGCTGTGTGGGGCGTAAGGGTAGTGTGTGGGGGGGTAGGGGTACTGTGTGTGTGGGGGGGTAGGGGTACTCTGTGGGGGGGTAGGGGTGCTGTGTGGGGGGTAGGGGTGCTGTGTGGGGGGGTAGGGGTGCTGTGTGGGGGGGTAGGGCTAAAGTAATAAAATAAAAAATTAAATGAAGTATATTAAATCAGTCCCCCCCCCTTCCTCCTTCTTACCTCTAATGAAGGAAGGGGGGGACACAGCCATCCCTGGTGGTCCGGTGGTGGCAAGCAGTCTTCCGGGTCGGGAGGCAGGAGAGGGATCTTTGCAGCAGCTCCCCTGTCCTCCGCGCGATGCTGTGTGGAGCGTTGCCATGGTAACGCGCGGCAACGCTCCACACAGCCTGCTCGCTGGAGGACAGGGGAGCTGCATCACAGATCCCTCCCCTGCCTCCCGACCCGGAAGCAGAGTAGGCACCTGCCGTTTCGGGAAGGCAGGTGCCTACTCTGCATTATTGGCGAACCTATGGCCGCGTGCCCACAGAAAGGGCCCGGCGTGCCACCTGTGGCACGTGTGCCATAGGTTCGCCATCACTCCTATATATGTTCGGAGGACTCTAGTGTCCCTTTAAAAAAAAAAAAAACATATGATAGGTAGAGATGTCCCGAACAGTTTGCCGGGAACCGTTCGCTGGCGAACATGGAAAGTTCGCGAACATGTTCACCACGAACACGCGCGATGTGTCGGTCCGCCCCCTATTACGTCATCATTGAGTAAACTTTGACCCGGTACCTCACAGTCAGCAGACACATTCCAGCCAATCAGCAGCAGACCCTCCCCCCCAGAATGGGTCAGCTGACTGTGAGGTACCGGGTCAAAGTTTACTCAATGATGACGTAATAGGGGGCGGACCGACATATCGCGCGTGTTCGTGGCAAACTTTTCATGTTCGCCAGCGAACGGTTCCCGGCGAACTGTTCGGGACATCTCTAATGATAGGTGCAACTCTGTCCTAACAAACCCATTCATTTTACTCCTTAAAGGGACGCCCCAGACACATAAAACATTTTGTCAGGATCGGGGCAGGGATCCAACACGCAGAGTACAAAGAGTAGCAGATACGTATACCGGACCTTAGAATGGCCGGACTTAACGTAAGAACTACGTATAGAATGGTCAGGGACAAGCCGAGGTCGAGAGAACGAGAAGACAGGTAAGCGAGAGACAAGCCGGGTCAAGGATAACAGAGAGAACAGGTAAGTAATAACAAAGCCGGGTCAGAACCAAAAGACAAGAGAAAACAAGAGCACTGTGCGACTAGACTGGCTAGAACCACGACAGGGCAATGAGTAAATGCTGAGAGCTCCCTTAAATACCCTGGTTCTAGAGACTAATCACGCCTCCGCCGAGACCTGATTCGTGTCCGGTATTTGACTGACAGGTCGGGCTAGAATAGCGTCATGACGTCGACTATTGAGCGTCACGTTACAAAAAGGCATAGCTCTCTCGCGGCCGGCGTTTACATGCGCGAGGGAACTGCGAGGAACGGGAGAATCATGCCGTCTGGATGGAAAAACGTCTAAGTCTCTACCCCTCTCAGGGGTAGAGACTACAGGTACCCTGACAGTACTCCCCCTCTCAGAAACGCCCACCGGGCGGAAGGAACCGGGACGAGATGGAAAGCGGGAATGAAAAGCCCTGCGAAGACGAGGAGCATGGACATCCTCCTGTGGTACCCAGGTCCTCTCTTCTGGACCATATCCCTTCCAGTCAAGCAGGTATTGGATTTTCCCCCGGGAGATTCGAGAATCGATGATGGAGTTGATTTCGTACTCCTCCTGACCCTCAACCTGAACAGAGTGAGGAGAGGGGACCTTGGAGGAGAATCTGTTACAGATCAGGGGTTTCAGCAAGGAAACATGAAAGGAATTAGGAATACGTAAGGCAGAGGGGAGCGCTAGGCGATACGCAACAGGATTAATTCGATTCAGAATCCTATAGGGTCCAATGTAGCGAGGAGCGAATTTCATAGACGGTACTTTCAAACGAATGTTTCTAGTACTCAACCATACCCTATCACCAGGTACAAAACTAGGAGCCGGCCTTCTGTGTTTGTCAGCGTGTTTTTTATACAGTATAGAATTATGTAGGAGAATTTGTCGAGTCTGATCCCACAACTTCTTCAGATTGGCAACATGAGTATCAACCGACGGTACCCCCTGGGAAGAAGAAACCGAGGGAAGAATGGAAGGATGAAAACCATAATTCATGAAAAAGGGGCTAGAGCGAATTGAATCGCAAACAAGATTATTGTGTGCGAACTCTGCCCAAGGAATCAGACCGACCCAATCGTCCTGGTGTTCAGAAACAAAACAACGCAGATATTGTTCAATCTTTTGATTGGTACGTTCAGCGGCTCCGTTAGACTGAAGGTGATAAACAGAAGAAAAATTCAATTTGATGCCTAGTTGAGAACAGAATGATCTCCAGAAACGTGAAACAAACTGGGAACCTCTATCAGAAGTAATCTCGGAAGGTACCCCATGTAAGCGAAAGATCTCTTTAGCAAAAATCTCCGCTAATTCAGGTGAAGTCGGAAGTTTAGGTAAAGGCACGAAATGAGCCATCTTGGTAAACCTATCCACCACTGTGAGAATAACAGTGTGTTTTTTCGAAACAGGCAAATCCACAATAAAATCCATCGCCAAACAGGACCAAGGTTTCTCTGGAACTTCCAGAGGATGTAAGAGACCACAAGGAAGTGAATGAGGTAGTTTAGTCTTAGTACAGACCTCACAGGCTCCGATAAAATCCTTAATATCCTTCCGTAAAGAAGGCCACCAGAAATCCTTAGAGATCAAGGAATATGTTTTGCGAACGCCCGGATGGCCAGCCACCTTACTCTCGTGAAGACACTGTAAGAGCTCCAGTTGGAGTTCAGGAGGAACGAAGTGTCTAGACGCAGGAGTCAGTCTAGGTGCCAGATGCTGCAACCTCCTGATCTGATCAAGAAGCGGAGAATGGATTTTGAGAGTTGTGTTAGCGATAATATTACACTTAGGTACTATAGAGGATAAAACCGGCTCCGATATGGCAGAAGGTTCATATTGGCGAGACAAGGCATCAGCTTTAGAATTCTTAGAACCAGGCCTATATGTGAGTATGTAATTGAAGTGAGTGAGGAATATAGACCAACGGGCCTGTCTCGATGATAATCGTTTAGCCTCCCCAATATAGGATAAGTTTTTATGATCCGTCAAAATGGTAACAGGATGCAAAGTCCCCTCCAATAGATGTCTCCACTCCTTTAAAGCCATGATAACCGCTAGGAGTTCCCTGTCACCAATGTCATATCTGCTCTCAGTACCTGATAATTTTTTGCAAAAATACCCACATGGATGTAATGGTTTATCCACACCCAACCTTTGGGACAGGATGGCACCTATACCCGTCTCAGAAGCGTCAACTTCGAGTAGGAAAGGCAGAGTAGTATCAGGGTGAACTAAAATTGGTGCGGAAGCAAACAGCTCCTTGAGAGTCTTAAAAGCCAGAAGTGCTTCAGTAGACCAATTCTTAGTGTCAGCCCCTTGTCTGGTCATATTGGTGATAGGAGCAATAATAGAGGAGTATCCCTTAATGAAACGTCTGTAATAATTAGAGAAACCAATAAATCTCTGAATGGCCTTGAGACCTTTAGGTAAAGGCCAATCTAAAATGGATTGGAGTTTCTCCGGATCCATTTCAAACCCCTCTCCAGAAATCACGTAACCAAGAAAGTTAGTCTGGGATTGGTCAAAGCTACATTTCTCTAATTTGCAGTACAAGCCGTGTCGAAGAAGTTTGTGCAAAACCCTTCTGACCTGTCCGTGGTGAGTCTCAATATCCCTGGAATGTATAAGTATATCATCGAGGTATACAATAACACAGTCATGTTGAAACTCCCTAAGAACTTCATTAATTAGATCCTGAAATACCGCCGGGGCATTACAGAGACCAAAAGGCATTACTGTATACTCATAGTGCCCATAACGAGTATTGAACGCAGTCTTCCACTCGTGTCCCTGCTGAATTCTCACCAAGTTATAAGCACCTCTGAGGTCTAACTTAGTGAAAATCTTGGAACCCTTTAATCGATCAAAAAGCTCGGTGATCAAGGGGATCGGATAGGCATTTCTAATGGTTATCTTGTTCAAACCTCGGTAGTCAATGCAAGGTCTTAAAGAACCATCCTTCTTTTTAACAAAAAAAAATCCAGCCCCAGCAGGGGAGGAGGATCTCCTAATGAACCCTTTGTCTAGGTTCTCACGAATATACTCCTCTAAGACTAAGTTCTCATTCGTAGACAAAGGGTACACATGGCCCCTGGGAGGCATAGTACCAGGAAGTAAATTAATTTTGCAATCAAAAGGCATGTGTGGGGGTAAAGTATCAGCCTTTCCTTTGTCAAATACCGCCTTTAAATCTAGGTACAAGGACGGTATCTGTACTTTAGTAGAGTCGGTAGGGTTATTAAGTGTGTTAACAATACAAAGGGGTGACACTCTCTTTAAACATCTCTCTTGACAACCCTGACCCCATGAGACTATTTCCCCTGATTTCCAATCTATAATGGGGTTATGTCTCTTCAGCCAGGAGTATCCCAGGACTATGGGAACAGAAGGAGATGAAATGAGTAGTAGAGATATCTCCTCCTTGTGTAGAATACCAGTAGTTAAGTTAAGAGGTGTGGTTTCCCGGAAAATCACAGGCTCAACTAAAGGTCTACCATCTATGGCCTCAACAGCCAAGGGTGTCTTCCTTAACTGGGATGGGATAGCGTGTTTGGTGAGAAAAACTTGGTCGATAAAGCTCTCAGCAGCTCCGGAGTCTATCAATGCCATAGTCTCTAAAGTTCCCTTCTCCCAAGTTAAAGAGACGGGTAATAGAAGCCTGTGTTCTTTGTAGTTATGAGTAGAGGACAAAATAGAAACACCCAAGGCCTGTCCTCTAGAGAAACTTAGGTGCAAGCGTTTCCCGGGCGATTGGGACAATTCAAACGTAAGTGACCTTTGACTCCACAATACATACACAATCCCTCCCTTCTCCTGTACTGTCTCTCCTCTTCTGAGAGGCGAGTAAGGCCTATCTGCATAGGTTCTGGAAACCGTGGAGTTTTGATTTCAGGGCTTTGAAATGATGGAGCTAGTCTAAAGGAAGGTCTACCGGTTCTATCTCGAGTGTTCTGCCTCTCTCTTAGACGTTCGTCAATGCGAGAGATAAAGGAAATTAAGTCCTCCAAATTCTCGGGAAGCTCTCTCGTTGCTACCTCGTCAAGTATTACATCGGATAATCCGTTTAAAAATACGTCTATATAAGCCTGTTCATTCCACTTAACCTCTGCCGCCAAAGACCTGAACTCTAGTGCGTAATCCACAAGTGTTCGGTTCTCTTGTCTAAGGTGCAACAGTAATCTAGCTGCATTGACCTTTCTGCCAGGGGGGTCAAAAGTTCTTTTAAAAGCAGCTACAAAGGCATTATAGTTATAGACTAATGGATTATCATTCTCCCACAACGGATTAGCCCATCTCAGAGCCTTCTCAATGAGTAAGGTGATAATAAATCCCACCTTTGCCCTATCAGTAGGGTAGGAACGGGGTTGTAGCTCGAAATGGATACTGATCTGGTTCAAGAAGCCACGACACCTTTCAGGAGAACCAGCATAACGTACAGGTGGAGTAACTCGGGAAGAAGCACCTACAGTGGCTACCTCTAGCCCTGAACTCACAGGAGGAATAGAAGTATTACGCATCTCCTCAGGTGGATTATTAGGACGTGATAGTAACGCCTGTAGTGCTAGTGCCATCTGATCCATTCTATGCTCCATGGCGTCAAACCTAGGATCAGGAGAACCAAGCTGACAGTTTGTACCTGCAGGATCCATGGCCCTGTCGTAATGTCAGGATCGGGGCAGGGATCCAACACGCAGAGTACAAAGAGTAGCAGATACGTATACCTTAGAATGGCCGGACTTAACGTAAGAACTACGTATAGAATGGTCAGGGACAAGCCGAGGTCGAGAGAACGAGAAGACAGGTAAGCGAGAGACAAGCCGGGTCAAGGATAACAGAGAGAACAGGTAAGTAATAACAAAGCCGGGTCAGAACCAAAAGACAAGAGAAAACAAGAGCACTGTGCGACTAGACTGGCTAGAACCACGACAGGGCAATGAGTAAATGCTGAGAGCTCCCTTAAATACCCTGGTTCTAGAGACTAATCACGCCTCCGCCGAGACCTGATTCGTGTCCGGGATTTGACTGACAGGTCGGGCTAGAATAGCGTCATGACGTCGACTATTGAGCGTCACGTTACAAAAAGGCATAGCTCTCTCGCGGCCGGCGATTACATACGCGAGGGAACCGCGAGGAACGGGAGAATCATGCCGTCTGGATGGAAAAACGTCTAAGTCTCTACCCCTCTCAGGGGTAGAGACTACAGGTACCCTGACACATTTTAGCTTACTGGAATGCTTTATGTGTGGAGAGTGTACTTTTATACAGATTCCCTTGTTACACCCCCTGGCTGTCAGTCAGAAAACCGGTCCTGTTATTTCCTGGTTTGGTTAGCTAAGTGGAGCTTAACTCAAGAGGCAGCAATTGCCAAGAGCACCTGCCTTGCAAAGAATCCTCATTGAGCTGCATTGGATAGTCTGTGATTGGACAGCCACAGAAATTCTGGGCGGGATTACAAGGGGACGGCTTGCTAAAACTGCATACAGGAGATCTGCTCTAGCTATAACCCCAAAAATGCATTATTAAATGCATGCATGTTTTTTAAAGGGGACATATCTACTAAACAGTGGTTTGATAAAAAAAAAAAAACACAAAAAAACATTTGGACAGTATAATTGTAATAAAGTGTTAAGGATCCCCATCAGCTGGGGTACTTTCTGCTTCTAATAGGATGGTGACATACTGAAGATAAATACTATATTTATTTATTTGCCTAACATTTCTTGGAGCAAAGCAGTTCAACTTCTCTCTATCTTTTAGCCAGAAATTTCCTGTGCAACAATGGTCACGTTTGCATTCCCTGTGGATCTAGATAGAAAGGCTTCCTCTGGATATAGTACGAAGTATACCAGGGCCGTACAATGTAGCTTGAAATTCATTTATGTGTATATGAGTATATACAAACATGTCATAAATGTGTACACTGATTTAATAAACTATTACCTATTGGAAAGGGACACTCTTATCTAAAGACAGTCAGATTGGTTATTTATCCATTGTACAGTGCTACGGAATTTGATGGCGCTATATAAATAATAAAATAATAATAATAATTATCTGATCATTTGTGAGCTATGAACTGTAGGTTTCTCATCGGTAACATAGTAACCCATTGAAAGCATCGGACAGCGAATGAGTCATAATGGCAATAAAGCAACGGACCTTCATTCATATTTCCCATTGAGCTCAAACTGTTTTGCAAACTGTTACATTTTAGCATTTCAGAATGAAGTATAGTGCATATTTTTTTTCAAAATGTTTTTATTAAAACAAAGTTTTCATATTTTGACATAACGAAAAATAAACATAATCAATAACACAGAGGTGCTTCCCTGCATGAATACACAATATAAAACTTTGTGGGAGGTTAAAAAAAGGGGAGAGGGGAGGGTATCCAAACTTCATAGGAAATTACAACTCTTGTTCATGGGGTATATTATTATTAATATTATTATTATTGCCATTTATATAGCACCAACAGATTCCAACGCTTTACAATATTACGAGGGAGGAGATTGAACGATAAATAGGACAATTACAAGAAAACTTGCAGGAACGATAGGTTGAAGAGGACCCTGCTCAAACGAGCTTACAGTCTATAGGAACTGGGGTATAAAACACATTAGGACAGGAAATAGCAATCAAATAAAGTGGTAGTGAAGCAGAGCAGGAGGAGAGAGTAGAGTGCTGCCCTTTAGGAGAGAGTAAGAGGTATAGGTATGTGAGGAAGATGTTACTCTGGGAGGCCATAAGCTTTCCTAAAGAGATGGGTTTTAAGGCACTTCTTAAACGATTGAAGACTAGGGGAGAGTCTGATGGTGGTAGGCAGGCAGGGCCGGACTGGGATAAAAATTCGGCCCGGGCATTTTTTTATCAGAGCGGCCCACTAAGAAGGGGCGGGGCAGAGAGGGTGTGTTTTGTCGTCACTAATGACAAACACGCCCCCTTCTCAAAGTGCAGGCCAGGGCAGACCATGCGCAGAGCTCTGCTAAAGATCTCTAGCATGAGAAAAAAGCCCTGTATTTGTTCTGCACAGTGCAAGCAAATTTAATAACATGCTTGCACTGTGTTTCCTTGCAACTTGTCTCTGGTGTCTCTATAAATGGATACCAGGAGACAAAAATGCCAGGAAAGAGTATTGTGCATGTGTTTGGAGCTTGCTTGTGGGATTGTGTGTGTGTATAGTGTGAGCTGATTGTGGTGTGGTATTGTGTAATAAGGTCGGTTTTAGTCGTGTTGTGTTTGTGGTGTAATGTAATGCATATGTGGCTAGGGGCTGTAGAGAATGTGTGTATAGGGGATGTAGCAAGTGTGTGCATACAGGCTATAGTGTGTGTGTGTGGCTGTGTGTATATATGTGATGTAGTGTTTGTAGAGAGTGTGTGTTTAGGGGTGTAGTATGCGTTTGCTTACAAGGAATCTAGTGTGTGTATAGGGGATCCAGAGTGTGTGTGTGTATATATATATATATATATATATATATATACATATGTGTGTGTGTGTGTATGTTTGGAAGTATTGTGTATGTGTGTTGGGGAGGTTCTGTGTGTATGTGAGGGGTGCAGTATGTGAGTATGATGGATGCTGTGTATGATGTGTGTGAGGGTGCTGAGTGTGATGTGTGTGAGTCCTGAGTGTGATAGTGCTGTGGATGATGTGTGTGAGTGCTGAGGGTAATGCGTGTGAGATAGCCGAGTGTGATAGTGCTGTGGATGATGTGTGTGAGTGCTGAGGGTAATGCGTGTGAGAGTGCTGAGTGTGATAGTGCTGTGGATGATGTGCGTGAGTGCTGAGTGTGATGTGTGTGAGAGTGCTGTGTATGATGTGTTTTGTGATAGTGCTGAGTGTGATGTGTGTGTGAGTCCTGAGTGTGATGTGTGTGAGAGTGCTGAGTGTGATGTGTGTGTGAGTCCTGAGTGTGATGTGTGTGAGAGTGCTGAGTGTGATAGTGCTGTGTATGATGTGCGTGAGTGCTGAGTGTGATGTGTGTGATAGTGCTGTGTATGATGTGTTTTGTGATAGTGCTGAGTGTGATGTGTTTTGTGATAGTGCTGAGTGTGATGTGTGTGTGAGTCCTGAGTGTGATGTGTGTGAGAGTGCTGAGTGTGATGTGTGTGTGAGTCCTGAGTGTGATGTGTGTGAGAGTACTGAGTGTGATAGTGGTGTGTATGATGTGCGTGAGTGCTGAGTGTGATGTGTGTGATAGTGCTGTGTATGATGTGTTTTGTGATAGTGCTGAGTGTGATGTGTTTTGTGATAGTGCTGAGTGTGATGTGTGTGTGAGTGCTGTGTGTGAGAGTGCTGAGTGTGATAGTGCTGTGGATGATGTGTGTGAGTGCTGAGTGTGATGTGTGTGAGAGTGCTCTGTGTGAAAGTGCTGTGATGGGTTTGAGAGTGCTGTGTGTGATAGTAGTGAGAATGATGGGAGTGAGAGTGCTGTGTGTGATGGGAGTGAGAGTGATGGGAGTGAGAGTGCTGTGTGTGATGGGAGTGAGAGTGATGGGAGTGAGAGTGCTTTGTGTGATGGGAGTGAGGGTGATGGGAGTGAGAGTGATGGGAGTGAGAGTGCTGTGTGTGATGGGAGTGAGAGTGCTGTGTGTGCTGTGTGTGAATGTTAGAAGGGATTGAGTGTTGGGGGGGTAAAATAAAATGTAGCATTATGCCCCCCCCTCCCTTCTTACCTGTAGCCTGGGAGTTGGGGGGGTACCGGCACGCTGGTGAGTGAGAGGGGGGGACCGGCACGCTGGTATCTTCCCTGGCGGTCTAGTGGGTGAGTGAACTCTAGCCTGCGAGGCTAGAGTTCACTCTCGCGAGATCCTGTCGTTGCCATGGCAACGCGCCGGATCTCGTGAGAGGAACCCGGCGGAGCTGCAAGATAGAGCTCCGCCGGGTCCTCTACCTCCCTCCCCAGCCGCATGTCTCTCCAAGTGGGCCGGTGAGGGAGATCTTTGATCTCCTCACCGGCCCTTCATTGAAAACAGCGGGGCCGGCGCTCAGATAGTGCCGGCCCTGCATAGACCGGCAGGGGAGATCCTGGGACTTCCCCTGCCGGCCTCGGCCCATGGCCACCGCGGCCCACCGGGCATTTGCCCGGTGTGCCCGATGGCCAGTCCGGGCCTGTAGGCAGGGTATTCCATAGGAAGGGACCCGCCCACGAAAAGTCCTGCAAGCGTGAGTTGGCCGTATGGGTGCGAGTAGCGGACAGGAGAGACCGAGAAGGGGCATACCTATGGATCTGTGAAGAGATATAAGAGGGGCTAGAATTGTTCAGTGCTTTATAGGTATGGGTTAGCACTCCTACAGGATACAGGAAGCCAATGTAAGGACTGACAGAGGGGTGAGGTGTGTGAGGACCGGCAGCATTCATTACAGACTGTAGCGGGGTAATATGGCTTTTGGGGAGACCAATCAGGAGAGGGTTACAGTAATCCATGCGGGAAATTACTAGAGCATGGACAAGCTGCTTGGTAGCATCTTGTGTAAGAAAGGGGCGGATGCGGGCTATGTTTTTAAGATGGAATCTACAGGATTTGGCAACAAACTGGATGTGAGGCTCAAAGGTGAGGCCAGAATTAATTATGATGCCAAGACAGCGCGCTTGCAAGGATGGACTTATGTGGATACCACTGACTTGAAGGGAGAGCAGATGCAGGGGCAGCAGTGTCAGAGGGGGAGAGCCATGTTTCTGTTAAGGCTATTAGAGATAAAGAGGTCGTGGACAGCAGTGGTTTTGTAATTTGGCAAACAGAGCGTGCATTCCAGAGGGCAGTATTGAAGGAGGATTTAGAGGAAGAGTAAAATGAGATGGGTATGAAATTGGTGTGGTTCCTTGAGTTAATACTTGGGGAGTTTGCCGAGATGGGACTGGGGTTTGGGGAGACATCGCCAGCTGCTAAGAGCAGAAGGATAGAAAGGAAGTGAAGGTGGGAGTAGGATTTAAAAGTTTTGTAGGAGGGTATGTATATAAAGGATCTGAGAGGAGTTGGAGGAGATAGGCTGGAAAGGTATGTGTAGAGTGCATGGGATGAATAGAGGGGGGGAGTAATGAAGATGGTGTTACCAGGGTCTGGTGAGCAGAAGGAAATGGATATTTTAGTAATGAATGAAGTTAGTCTGAAAGTGAAAAATATATCAACTTTTAAACTCAGGACAAAATCTTGAATCTATTTAGCAGTTTTTTTTTCACTTGCTTTTGTAGATAAGTAAAAGATTTTCAATTAAAAGTCAAAAAACAAGTTTTTTTCAATTTTTCACCATATTTTACTTTTTTTTTGTTTTTGTTTTTATATGACATAATACAAATAATGGTATGTGAAGAAAGTCCTTCTTGTCCTGAAAATAACAATATAGAATTTGTATGGGAACAGTAAATGAGAGAGTGGAAAATTACAGCTAAACACAAACACCACAAACGTGTTAAAACAGCCCTGGTCCTTAACGTACAACATGGCCAAAACAGGCCTGTACCAAAGGGGTTAGTCTGCACTTTGTACTGTATAAAGTACACCCCAAGGTTGAGTATACCCCAAGAGTCAATAAGCACCCAGGTGATCCTTTTTAATCACTTAGAGTACAAGGTGTTTGCTTGATAGGATGAATATATAAGCCCTGTTGTCTCAGAGAATACTGTGCATGGGCAGGAGCTCTAACAAAAGGCTGGAGCCTAACTGTATCAGTACAAACTACAAAGAGGGGTCATGGCCAACTGAAATGTTACTGCACCGAAGATACTGGTAGTGCTGGAGATTTGACCAGCGCCATGCAAATGCCCAACTGCTAAACTAAAAAAAAAAAAAAAAAAAACCTTGCACTTGCTGATAGTACCTGTTTGGCAGGTGCACACCCTCTTGGACCTGAGATTGAACTTGGAATGCTTTTAGAGCAGGCATGCACTTTGTAGAACATGCAGTGCCTCGCTTGGGTGTACTATTTCCATAAGCATCTCTCGAAAAAGGAAGACATCTGGTCAACATGGAGCCGTATAGAATTTGACTTTCCCACAGTGTTCCCAGGGCGAAGGGAACTACCTAAACCCTCTTCATTAGTGATGCTCGTAATGGGACCGCCCAAAAGTGTCCCTGGTGATGGATGGGGATTGAAAACAGTGAGCCAGGGCTCCTGAAATGTTGACACTATATATATTGGAGGATTTTATTGTGTTTTATTTGTTTGGGGTTTTTTTTTTTTCATTTTTTTTTTTTTAATTAAAAACTCATTTAACTCATGAATTATTCAGATTTAATATTATTTATACAGTTTGCTTACATGAACACATTGCGTTACGATGTCTCATAATACTTTTAGCAAGGCACAAAATTATAAAGTACATAACTCCATACAACATTACATAAAAACTAACATCAGATTATTTTTGAAGCACGAGAACTATAGTTGTGGTTAACTGCAAACCAGTCTGTAACTGCACTGTCAATATTATTATGCAGGCAGTAAAACAAGACTCAAGTGGACAGTATACACTGTGCCAAGCAGGGAAGGGGGCTGCTATAGAGATCCTATTGTCTTCAAAATGGTCAAAGAATACAAACACTGTCCAGTACTAACATGTTAACACAAAACATACGAGGTAAAAGAAAAACAAACAAACCAAAAATCCCAGCAAGCATATAAAGGGTTATGTATAACACCAGCCTCACTCTGCATGATAGGAGTTTTAGTCCAGTAGCAGCCAGCAGATTTGTGTGGTCAATTTAAAGAGATATAGCATGTGTTTAATTATTTCCTCTGACCTCTGCTCCTAGGAAGGGCAGAGGTCGAAAACCACAACCAATTCATGTTTTGTTTTTTTCTTTATCAAAATTAAATTGCATTTGTGCTGGCGAGAAAGCCCTTTGTATGTTCCTGGCCAAAGTGTCGGAGGTTAGCATGCTGCATGCGCTGCTCGTCCTGACACCAGCCTCTTCAATTAAACGCTGCTAATTTAAGGTACAGATTGAAATTCAGAAGATTACTTTCATCTTTGTAACTAGATTGTTACTTCACTACAATAATGTCACCATAAAGTGAATCACAGTAAAGGAGGAGACTATATTTAAAAGATTAAAAAACGAGTTGCAAGAGAATACTGAGAACGGGCAGCAGCTGAAATAGCCTGCCCTTCGGTGGGTCCCCGCTCAGAACTCAAGCTGGCTTCTGTTGTCGGAAGTGATTAGTGCAAATAAATGTTTCTGTTGTGTACAAGTCTACTCTATGCCAATGGTATGTTTATGGATGTATTAACAACTCTTAAGCTATAACCACATCAGAAAGACAGAAAGGTATGAGAATTGCTGTAGAACAATGGGGTGAATTAATGCTTTCATCTTGTCTCTTAAATCTGAAATGTTACAAGTAGATACTTAAATAACCGCAACCTCACTATTTAGTCAATCATCACTAGTTTCTTTATTGATATATGTGTTGTGTTTATTTTCTTTACAATGAAAACTACTGAAATCATTTCATATAAAAGTTTCCTCTCTGATAAATATTCCCATCAGTATGCTTAGAAATGTATTTACACGTTGTCAGGAAATGTGCTATTCTGTGTACTTCGTGTATATGTATATATTTTTTTTACATTTTCTGTTTTAGCCTCCCATAGAACACAAGCTTAGAATGCTTTCATGTACATTGTCATTTATTTGTTTATGCAAAATTTCAGACATCGAACAGGTGAGTTCCTTAATGCTACTGATATTGCCCTAATGGTAGCCAAACCTGACTATGTATACATGATGGAGCTAGCTTTAGCACTAAGCATGCACTATCGGGTGAAAGTGGTTTATTCTACAGGATTCCACATATGTGTGCTATAGAATGTAAGCTCATTGAACAGGGCCCTCCACCTCTCTGTTCCTGTACGTCCAGTTGTCTGGTTACAATTCCATGTCTGTTAGTCCACCCATTGTACAGCGCTACGGAATCTGATAGCGCTATATAAATAAAATAATAATAATAATAATGTGTTCAGAAAACATGGTGGAATGTGGTTGAACGTCGTGGAACGTGGAATCCCTAGCTGACAGATAGATACTCACTATAGACCGTAGGGCAGATCGGAGCCAAAATTCCATATAAAAGACAGTAACTGAAAGCAAAATGAATAATTATACATTATTTTCATTATTTATTTTTTTTAGAGATTTTAAGAGGGTTTTTTTTAACATATATTATAAATATTTATTTTTTCCTGCAGTTGTGTTTCTGTAGGTTCTATGTTCGAAAAGGTGTGCAGTTTCAATAGGACATGAGTTGGGTTCAATATTAAAAAAAAAAAAAAAATGAGAGAAGGTGGAGTTTACCTTCAGGAGAGGAGCCTTGGACCCAATTGTTTAAATATCGTTGGGTAAACTCTTTTGGGTGTTGGCAGAGCCCAAGGTTTTTTCAAATGGCTCGAAAATTGTTTGACAAAGGGATAGCACCCAAAATCCTCTCGCAGCAAATCACTACATGATGTTTAAATACCCCTTTAAGCATAGACAAATCTTCGTTTATTTTTTTACACTTTTCCAATGGAAACTTTCTTGTACCCGAGCATAGTATATCCAGCAGACTCAATAGAACATAAACATAAATGTAGTCAGCAATGTGTAAAAAATCCTTACAAAGAAAGCATTGTGAGTGGGTAGGACCTAAATGTGACCTTAATGACGGCAGTCATTTACCTTTAGTTTGACAATAATCCTGGCTTTTGACCTTTCACTGAAAATTAGATAAGATCATTCTGTTTAGGTGGACTGGGTTTGGTCACATATCTCATCCCTGATCTTCATGCTCTGTTCTCCCAGTGTATACTCCAGTTTAGCTAATTGTGCTTTATAGATGAAATAGTGATAATTGCAAACAAACCTTTTGTTTGCTTATACTTTGCTTAACTTGTATGTGGTGTGTATTCAGGTTAGGAAATCATTAAGGTTAGCAAGGAACACCACTGCTAGGATTGACTGTTTGCATTTGCTTTGTCCTTTTGCAAACAATAAATATTTTGCGTGTAAACATTTTATGCAATATCGTTTATATATTATTGTTATAATATTTATTATTTAAATTTCAAAAAATAAAGTAATAAAATATAATTTTTTATCTTTTATTTTTGTGAGTGCAATTTTCCTACCTGATGCATTTCTAGCCAGCGCTTTGATCCTCAGTTTCCTACACAGCGCTGCAATTATGGAACAACCTCCCATATACTTCCAAATCTTCCCCCGGCCTAAAGTCCTTTAACCCCTTAAGGACACATGACATGTGTGACATGTCATGATTCCCTTTTATTCCAGAAGTTTGGTCCTTAAGGGGTTAAGAGATCCCTCTCTACATATCTCAAAACAGACCTGTCATGCACCTGTCATGGTTGATTATATATTTCCTACCTGTTCTATGTTAAATTTTGTATAAATGTTGGGTATTAATATTGTTTTTTGTATTTTGTTGTACCCTATTGTTACAATGCAATGATTTGTGGACCCAGGACATACTTAAAAATGAGAGAAATCTCAATGTATCGTTCCTGGTAAAATATTTTATAAACAAATAAATAAATGTTAGTATATAGTTGCACACAGTTATTTGTGGTAGGATAGACTATCCATGTACCAGGTGCCAACACACAATTTTCTGGGGGTTCTATCTTTAGATAATTTCTTTGCAGATAATAAGGAGAAGCTGCTCCTTCAAAGGAATTCTATAGGCACCCAAACCACTTCATCTCAATGATGTGCTCTGGGTGCCATGTCCTCCCTGCAGCTGAAAACATATCCACACCGACAGCAACTAAAGACGCTTCCACGGATAGTGGGGTAAAACTATTTCAATCAGATTGTCTCATAGAGTCCATTTAATTGGCGCAGAGTGACCCCCTCAATCTTTGTTATAATCTTGATGATCAAGACCAAAGAAGTAGAGCTTCACTGAGAAGACCAGCATTGTGATGAAGAAAAGGTAAGTATAATCACATCTATAACCCTTGTAGTGGGCTCCCAGTCACCTAAACTGTGACCAGGGCACTATATTGTTAGAAAAGATTTAAACGTGTTAGCGCTATAATGGAGAAGCCCTCAGTTGTATGCTGGGCACTCCGTAAATAATCTTATGAAAGAAAAAACATCCACTTTATACATTTGAATTATCAGTCGGTTATAAAACACCTTAAAGGAACACTATAGTCACCTAAATTACTTTAGCTAAATAAAGCAGTTTTAGTGTATAGATCATTCCCCTGCAATTTCACTGCTCAATTCCCCGTCATTTAGGAGTTAAATAACTTTGTTTCTGTTTATGCAGCCCTAGCCACACCTCTCCTGGCTATGATTGACAGAACCTGCATTGAAAAAAAAACTGGTTTCACTTTCAAACAGATGTAACTTACCTTAAATAATTGTATCTCAATTACTGCTGGGAGGGAAACTCCTAAATGGCAGAGGATTGAGCAGTGAGGCTGCAGGGGCATGTTCTATACACCAAAATTGCTTCATTAAGCTAAAGTTGTTCAGGTGACTATAGTGTCCCTTTAAGAATGTCCACAGCAAATATTGGTCAACATATAATCTTCCACTAATTAATGTGTTATACTGTCCCAGAGTCCTTGGGTATTGAAGGGGTTAATCTTGCCACACGAGTAGGATCCACAGACTGGAGATACAATGTATACCGCAGCGGATAATAGTACCTTAAAAAGAGACAAAATAAATCCTCAGAGTGTAACACTGTATTTATTGGTTTAAAAGTCAAAACCCTCTGCCCCAAAAAGGAACCCTTACATAGACAAATGGTGGTACGCGTTTCCAAGACACCACTAACAAGCATGGGTTTTGTTAGCGTGAAAAGATGTTACCGCCCCCGTCCTTCTGATCTTGTCGGTCGGGGTTGAATCTCTCTGCCGTGCAGCTGACTGCTTATCTTGGAGAGACGCCAAGTTTCAGAGCCGGTATCAGTAGTCACTCTGCATTCACCCTTCCAGGATAGACGTCGTTAGCACTTCAACCTTGAAGATTATTTGCGGAGCGCCCAGCATACAACTGAGGGCTTCTCCATTAAAGCGCTAACACGTTTAAATCTTTTGTATATTGTGAAATCTTAAGGAAATATCCCGTGTGTTATTTAGCACCTTTTGTCTACTTGACATTCATATTATTATTTATATTGTTTAGCTTTTATCTATTTATTGTGCTATCTTATTAGTTTTTCCACAATATTGTTAGGCATACACATTTGTATTCCTACTGCTAGAGTGTTCCTTTAAAATAAATGAAGGGTTTACTACTCTGTGACAGCAAGTTTAACACACAGAATTATATCCGGAATCTGCAGAAAGATCAACATCATTCAGATGGAATAATACAACCATGATGTAACCAAGCTGTAACGTGATCTAACAATAATTTAAGAAGTCCCTCAAAAACCCATGTTTTAAAAAAAAGCTCATGTCCTCACAGAGTAACTTCTATTTTCCAAACCTGCCTCTTGTTCTCTCCTAAAGGGCCACACTCCACTAGCACCTTCCATTTCTGCTACATTCCCACTTTGTTTGGTTGTTGTCCCCCTTGATACCCTGATAGCTCGTTTCAGCAGGGTCCTCATCTACCTATTGTTCCGGTAGCATTTTGTAATTGTCTCACTAATTGTTAAATTTATCCCTTTTATATCTTATTGTAAAGTGCTGCGGAATAAGTTGGCACTGCATAAATACCAATAATAGAAATAATTATAATACTATAACCAACATGGATGTAAAATGGATGTAACAGGGTTTGAGGGAAAGACGGGACACTTAGAGGTCACAAAAGATAAAAAGGCTACATTTTACTACAAATACACAAAGGAAGTAAATTTTACATAAATTGAATAGGACAGTGGGTTTTCCCGGAATCTTATCTCTAGGTGACTTGATAAGCAACCATTCCTGGATATCACCAAAGGGTATTACAACGTACTGTCCTGACTGGGAGAGACTAGTTGTTTTCACAATTAAACCAGTTCTCTCCTGAAACAATGTATATACTTACCTGAACTGGATTACTTAACGGCAGCTTTACTCTAATCTCTTGAGATCGTATTGTTTCTGTAAAAGCATAAACATCCGGAGGTATTAAGGGGCTCCACTTAACGATAGGTGCAACTGCCTAACCAGGTAAATAGTAGCACTAGGTGGGAGAAGCACCAAAGGGTGTCATGTGTATATGTATAAATAGTATGTGTATATTTTTCAGTGAGCTGATGGACGCATTCCGGCCATTTGGTTTACAGATCAAGTAACCAATAGAGGGAAAAAAAATTATATCGATATTTATGTATTATACATTTATAAAATATAGAATATATAAGTGTATTTTTTTTAACTGTTCCTGCATTATTCCCTCTAATACTCTATTCCTTACTTGATATATGAATAAAATCACCAATTATCTGTTTTCCCATAAATCAACATGTTTTTGGAGAAAAAAAAACTCAACTACAAATCACGAAACCGCTCATTCTTTTCACGTTCTTTTGTTTTATGATTCGGTCATACGGCGATCTGGAATTGCGGAATTCTGGTGACTTGCCGATCGGCCAAAAATGTGGCCAAATGCAATCTTTTTTAAACTTAATGCACACATCGAAGGTATAGGAAAATAGTTATATTAAGCAATTGTACCATACAGATGATTCTAACATGTTATAAAAGCTTACAAATAATCCATGTTGTTTGCTGAATAACATTCAATCATTTATTCCACTTCTTTTACTGTCAGAAGTCATTAAGGGACACTCCTGGCACAGATACAAGTTATTTACTGAAGTGAGAATTGCTCAGAATTCAAAGTGAATTTCAAATGTAAGGTCTTAGTAGCTGAACTGGAAAAATTGTCCAAGTCGGCTCTGTTTCTGGTTCGTTTACTTTGGTCTTTGTTTGAAATTTACCTTGAATTCACAACAATTTTCACTTTTGTAAATAACACAGCAAATGTTTTGCTGCTCTTCCTTTCTAAAATACTTCCGCCTTGTTGATTACTGCACCTGCACACAGATCTCTTTCGGTCCCTCACTTCTAACCTGCAGGGCCGTGCATGGTTTGTGCATACTTTATAACACTGGAAGGTATAAATTGGGACAGGGATGTGGGCTTGCGATGAGCCCCCAAAAAATTAAAAGGCAGTGGTTTCAAAACGGTCGTGTTGAGCTGTGGGCATGCATGCTAAACTGACTGGCAGCCAGGCTGACCAACCTCATTCAGGGTAGCCCACAAGTAGAGTGCAGTTGGAGCATTTTTTCATGAGCAGAATACCCAGATTGCACTTTCCACAGTGATTGCATGTCAAATCATGCACTTGCTCTATACTTACTGGGGACATTTCTCTGGTGTTACCAGAAGCAGGACACCAAAGAGCAAATACAGGACATCCGAGTAAGATCTCACTTGTAGGACTGGCCCACTGGGTTCATAGGCCCGTTGGCAGGTAGGTTGTGTCATGAGCGAGGTTTGCAAAGGTGTGCAAAAGCTGCAAATAAAATACATTCAGAGTGGAAAATGAAACGTAAAAAAATAATAGTGGCAAGTAAAGGGGTTAAGAATGTCATCATACACCCTGTGCCATATAACACATGGTGCAAAAGATATATAGACTCACTGTGGACTTTATAAAATGTAATAGGGTTAGCAGCTGCTTTCCTAGACACACACTGTCTGGTGTTAACGAGTGTATTATTATCTACACCTATTACTCATTATCAGCTCAAAGACATGGAAACAGTGACGACAAACTATTGTTTACACGGCAAAAACTTTCAAAACGTATTTACCAGATATCACCAGATATGGTGGGGCCTACGTTGCTCTATTATCATTGCCAGGCTCCGGGAGTCCAGTCAAAAAGCAGCCATTCCCGGCTATAAATAATGAAATATAAAATATGGTGAGCAATAAAGAGAAGCATGCACAAACCATAGAGTTCTAACTAATCTACACCAAACAAACGCCAACAGGAGGTAAATCTAAAGTAAACACTGTCGGCAGTTCAGTTGTTGGATAAATCCTGATAAGCTTGTCTAGTTAGCTCATTCACTATCTAAAAAGGTTTATTGTATTTTCTGTTAGTGTCTAGAAATTCAGCACTTTATCCAAGCATCGTTTATATTGATGTGCTTCATGTATAATATTAGTATAAAATTCTCCCTTTTCTCGTGGATGTAATTTTACATACAAATAACTAAAGTGATGTATCTATCCATCTGTGTGTGTGTCTCTCTCTCTCTCTCTCGGTCAATCTCTATGTCTGTCTGCTGGTTTTCATTTAATGAACATATTTATTTATTTATTTATAAAATATCTACTTATTCTGCCCTCTGTCCTATGAAATGATCCTGTATTTCTATGGTGTAAAATGATTTGTAATTACCTATAACACCAGCGTCATGTAAATGCTAATTAAAATAAATACAATTACTCATTCTAACATTCACCCCTTCAAAGCAGGACACCCTAAGCACCCTGACCCCCTTTATCGATTGCACAGTCCATTGTAGCACGTCTGCAGCCTTGTCTTTTAATTCTTCCTCTCTTCCTTTATCATATGGGTCTAGCGTCCTTCATTCTGTTTTTGAAATAATCGGACAGTTTACGCACTTACAACCTTCACATTAGCCCATTTCCCATCATGGAACCCTACTCTACGTTTGCTGTTTCCTGCCTGGCTCAAAATTCTACACACAATACATAGTAGCAGGCAATGCATGTCCATAGATTAGACAAGAAATACAAGTTCTTGTATTAGCACGACACTTTATTGGCACGACATTAGTATACACGCTGTCAAAGAAATACACACTTTATAATAAATAGGAACTTGCTGTTACAATGCAGCCTGTGAGTCTCTTTGGGGTAATATGTAATTCATAATATAATATCTTCTATTATCAGGGTGATAGCTATTGTTACTGCAACTCAGTGTTTGAGGACACATGAGAGAATTATTTATTCGACATAATCACTGTGTCAAAAGAGTTGGCAATAAAGAAGTTCAATTATATTTAGACAGCTGTTCAGTTAAATACTGTTGAAAAGGTCCTTTAACAATAAGAATGTGAGCTTTATAAAAATAATTAAAAAAAAAACTGTTTACTGTTTATGATATAAAGTGTGTATCTAAAAGGGTAAAAAAAGAAGAAAAATATATTTAAAAACAAAATTATTATATTCCAATTCTATATCTTTGTGATGTCACCGGTGACTTTATCCTGACTGTATAAGCAATTCATTCATTTCAAATATAACTATATTCTTCTCTGTATCTCTGCACGTTATCGTTTAAAGTATCGCACTAAGCACGAATTGCACTGCTGTCACCACCACTGGATGGAATCTCTCCTGTCTCACTAATTGCTGGAGAGCACCGCTCCGCTGTTTGCAAACTATTAGTATCATAAGTATGCGCACTGGGTGTGATGGGTGTGCCTAGGCATGCCCCAATGTAGCCAGAATGTCAGGCTGCTGAACATGCTGGCAGAGAGATGAGAAGATCTCCTTGACTTGCCCTGTGTTCCCTGTTCATCATCTCCCCTCCTCCCACCCGAGAAAACAAGTCATAGTGATGACCGCGTTTCCCACCGGACAACCAGGGATCAGGATTCTCCTCTTCATGGCTCATGTAAAACCTCGGGGAGACGGGAAGAATTTTTGCTTTTAATTTACATTTTTTTTTTATTCCCTTATGTACACCAATACGCCCCATTAAAGCCTCTAACCCCAACTACACTACCTAACCCCCAATTTCACCCTCTAATCCCCATAAACCACCTAAACCCTTATTTGCCTAATGCCCCATTAAAGCCTCTGACCCCAACTACACTACCTAACCCTGCACTTCACCCCTTAACCCCCCACTTCAGCCACTAATCCCCACTATAGCTCCTAAACCCCACTACCGCCCAACGCCCCCCACTGGAACCCTTTAACCCCCATTGCATCTTCTAACTCCCACAGCCACACACATCACTCAAAGCTACCCATTTTATTCCAGAAGTTGTGTCCTTAAGGGGATAATAATAATAATATTAATAATAGTGCTAAAGGTGGTCTAACCCTGGCATATATTATTTAAACACACCTCCATGTGTTATTGACAAAGGAGATTATGGCCAGTGCCTTTCCTAATGTTTCATGTTATCTACAGTTTAAATATTACAGTTATCAACGAGTGTCTATATCAGCGGAAACTTGTCTTTAACTGTATGAAGCACAGTGTAAGCTTGTCACTGCAGGGCAAGGGTGACACACTATGTATGCAAAGGTAGGTAATTAAAATACTGCTGCTGCAATAAAAAAATACAACCAGGCTTTATTGGTAAATAATTCAATCTTTGACACATACATAAAATCCTTCAAATTTTTCTGTTTACTTTACTGTCCCTTTAAGAAACAGAGGCTACACATTAGTATAGTATTAAACATGTAGCAGACAAATGATGGGCCATTTAAACAAAAAAAGTATTAACATGGGATACACCATGCTGACAGATCAGGTCAGCAAGACATTGCGATTCCAGTTAAATAAAGGGCAAAACTTTGAACATAAATGCAATGATGTGATCTATAAAATGTATAGAAATATATTTGTTATATATTAGATTGTGTCCTCTTCTTTTTTTTCACCAAAAAATGCAGCTTTCAATAGAAATTGGTACTTTTATAAATTAACCTGGTTACACCCCTCTGGCTGTCAATCAGACAATCCATTCTGTTACTTCCTGGTTTGGTTAGCTCAGTGGAGGCAGCAATTGCCCGGAGCACTCAAAAACACAATAACACGATTACCTTGCTTCTTCCATATGGAAGAAAGAACATATTGATCCAATGATTAGGGTAAAAAATAAATACCTTTATTCAAGTACAGTAAACATTTTTCTTTCTGGACAGATGAGGGTATATTTATATATATATATATATATATATATATATATATACACACACACACACACTTGATACAATGCCAGACACAGATCTGCACACCAGTCAAGCCATAAGACTTACTTTTCCCACAGAAACCTCAAATTTGCAGGGATTCTGAGTGGGCATATGCAAATTAGTTCACCAAAGAATCGAATGTTTGCCTAATTATTCCATGGAGTTTATGTTCAGCTTTGAAACACCACTCAGGAAGAGATGCAATGCCAGTGAACCACTCATGGACAGCGGTTTCATTGTTAATGCAACTCATCGGCATAAGGTTGGTTACTGGCTTGCTGTGGAGGCTTAATAGGGAACACATGATTTGCCTTGACGTGGCAGGTGGGCTTACATCTAATGGCCATTGGAGTGGAAAAAAAAAATCTCCATTTATTTAAATATGGATAGGGATTTCGGATAGCGCACAGGTAACTTTTTTCTTTGTTTTTATTGTATGTATTGAGGCTGATGGCCGTTCTATGGCCGTTGCTGTCACCCAGGAGTAGTGGGAGTCTGAGCTCAGAACTTATTTTTGTGTATTTGCTTTTGTATCACACAACCATGTTACAGTGCTGCCACCCACCCTATTTGTCCGCTTTTAGGATAAATAAGTATGTAGGGGTTTAAAAATAAAATAAAAATACCCCTCTCTGTCTCATTAGAGATTTTTTTTTTAATGAAGCTGAAGAAAGCAAGGTGAATTGTTAGTGTAGGACCAACCTAAGATTTTTGCCTTGACGTGGCAGGTGGGCTTACATCTAATGGCCATTGGAGTGCTACTAATAAAAGCTCCATGTATTTAAATATGGATAGGGATTTGGAATACGTTGCCTAATGTTTAGTGGACAAACCATTATGGTTTTATGTGAGGCAAATAATGTGGTCTATTTATCTTTATATTATCAGACATTAGAAATGGTTAAAAATCAACAGTGGTGTCTTCGAGAACTATACATAGAACTACATATAGACACAATGTAGAGGTCATAGCAATAGTTCAGAAAAGAAAAAAAAAGAAAAAACGATAACAGTGACTGATTTTGTTATTGATTATTTAACCATAATTTTCAAGCACTGTAATTTATCAATAGAGAATCAATGGATCCATAGCTGTTAAAACAATATTTAAAATGGCGTTATTAAAAGAGAGGGATTGGAGGAATAAGCAAACGGAGGAGAGAAAAATCAACACACATCCACAAAAACAACAATCAACAAGAAACATTGGGTCTATTTAAAGGACCACTCTAGTGCCAGGAAAACATACTCGTTTTCCTGGCACTAGAGTGCCCTGAGGGTGCCCCCACCCTCAGGGTCCCCCTCCCGCCTGGCTCTGGAAAGGGGAAAAGGGTTAAAACGTACCTTTTTCCAGCGCTGGGCGGGGAGCTCTCCTCCTCCTCTCCGCCTCCTCTCCGCCCGTCGGCTGAATGCGCATGCGCGGCAAGAGCTGCGCGCGCATTCAGCCGGTCGCATAGGAAAGCATTTACAATGCTTTCCTATGGACGCTTGCGTGCTCTTACTGTGATTTTCACAGTGAGAATCACGCAAGCGCCTCTAGCGGCTGTCAATGAGACAGCCACTAGAGGATTAGGGGGAAGGCTTAACCCATTAATAAACATAGCAGTTTCTCTGAAACTTCGATGTTTATGAAAAAATTGGGTTAACCCTAGCTGGACCTGGCACCCAGACCACTTCATTAAGCTGAAGTGGTCTGGGTGCCTAGAGTGGTCCTTTAAATGGACACCGGAAGAGTGGGTTAGTATGTATGCTTATGCTTATTTCCAATTGTGAGGTCCATGCAATTGTGTTGATGAAACACATAAGACCGGTGTTTTATTTTTGAATGAAGTACATTTATTAAACTAACCTGTTATCAAGTATTATTTATTTCTACCAAACTAATAGGTGATGGAGTAGAAGTGGAAGTGTGTATATTTATGGTCACAACTTAAAAACTGTAATACGATTTTAGCTGTATCCCCATTTGTTGAGGAACAGAGCACATACAATAAATACAGATTTAAAACTTACAAGACTATTTAACAATCACCTATCATAGCAAACAAATGTGGGGCCTTGGTTCCACCATATGGCCAAATTGTGTTAAGTCCACCTCTACTTCACAGAACCTCAATATCGGTGGGTCCTACACTAATACCAACGTGGGAGATGAACATCGTGACTGCAATACTTACTGTTTAAACATGTTCCAGAGACTCCTCAATGCTTTCCTGGGGTAACTTCCAAAGGGGCACCTATAGTGAATGGGTGGGGTTCCCAAAGGGAATCTGGTCTGGATTCCAAAATATTCTGTATTTTGCATATATTTTGGTCTTTACGGCAGCACCACTACTGAGATAATGCATGGTTCGGGTGTGCCCCCAGTACCCTTTTTTTTCTATGTTTGACATAACTTGGAAAACCTAACAAACAGAACCAGAGAATGAAACTCTCACCTTAATTCACAACAAAACTGAATTTCAAACACTGGAAAGTGGGAAGCTGGCGAGAGGAGACAAACCAGAGGACCGGAAGCAATACTACGGACAGGATGCGACATTCCAGAGAATGCTTAGTCTGTTTGCCGTTTTCCCAGGAAGAGCTCCTAATGGGGCCCATATCCTGTATTACACGTCACTTGTCAGTTCTTGGCTCTCAACAATTAGTTTGTAGCAGCAAAGGGACTTTTAGGATTGGGTATATCACAGCGATTAAATATCTATCCTTTCTTCGTTATAAACGTTTCAGATTGTTATAGAATGAGTCCTGTTTATACAGTCTAGCTGGCTCAATGCCAGGGCTATGCAATAGTGGGCAGGTAACTTGTATGCAATAGATTGTTCCAAAACATGTTGCACGATGGTATGTGTGACCCACTTGCTAATGCAGTCTTCAATCTGTTAGGGACAATCAACATGGTAAGTAACTACACGAGTCCTGGGTGAGAAATCCATTTCTCTATTGGGTGAGGACCAGTGTGGGAGCATAGCAGATGGGGAGGGTGTTTGTGCCTGTGTGTGTTCTAGAATTGTAAAGCAATGCAGAGTAAAGCCAAGCCCATGTATATAACAGATGGATGTGAAGGGTTTCATGTACATTAATAACAATATTATATTTGAATGTTGCCAGTGTATTCCATGGGATACTATGTCAATATCAAATTGTATTATCAAATTTCAACTAAATCTGCAATTCACATATTTACTAAATCAAAATTCAGTTATAACTCAGTTTTTTAAATTAAATTAGTATGCGTTACTATTATGTCTGCTTTAAAGTAATCAGTAATTCTGACATGTCAATCCTATATAAAAAAAAAAGGATTTACATATTTGTGAAAGCTTTTTTTTTTTAACAAAAACTTGGTAAAAATCAGTAAATGTCTGCCTGCACAAAAACATATTGCAGAATTTCAATTGCACCAAATTTGCAGGCAGTGATCTGCAGGAACCGTCCAATTTTAATGTATTTGAGTTGTTTGTTGTGTATTTTCATGATTCAATTAATATTTTCATCAAAATTAAGTGGTCTTGGTATTATATCCCTGTAGTTTTGTACACACAGTGTAAAACATTTGCATTATACAGAACGGCAATGTTCTCATTTCAGGGTTTAAACGCATCTAGTTGCTGTTACTGTGATAGCCACTAGAGGTGCTTTCAACAAAAAAGCAGAGTAAATAAACTCAATCAGATGGTCTCTTTTGGTCCTTAGTCAATAACTCTGCAAACAGTTTATCACTCTGGATTTTCCAGAGCTGGACTCAAAATGGCAAAATTCTCCAGCTTAGCTTATTCACAACAGTCCAGTATTTAAAATAAACCTGAATAAAAATCTAAATATGACTTTGGAAGGTACAAAATAAAACCAGAACATACATACAGTATAGAATATAGTATATTGTTTAAAAAAAATATTCTTATTATCTTAATTTATTAATCAATACTATAACAATTATAAATATAATTCACAGACATTGGAGGTTATTGAAAATAAATGTGTTACAAAGTATTTATCATAAAACCCTAAATAAACTAAATGAACAGCTAATTAATTGTAAATATAAATGTGTTAGTTGAAACTTGCTACAAACACTTTCTCGAGAATTTATTAACAAGTGCAATTTGCATGCCGCACACACAGAAACAGCAACACACAAGGGAATTGTAAGACGTATAATTATATGTCATACTAATAATGTCATTTATCTTTTAATTGCCCGTTTAGATTACATTATAATGGACTCACCCCCTCCCCACCGCCTTCCTCATAAGAGAACAGAGAAACAGTAGA
This sequence comes from Pelobates fuscus, assembly GCF_036172605.1. Taxonomy (NCBI): domain Eukaryota; kingdom Metazoa; phylum Chordata; class Amphibia; order Anura; family Pelobatidae; genus Pelobates; species Pelobates fuscus. Next base: position 31,610,681 of record NC_086318.1, on the reverse strand, counting down.
ACCCAGTAGGAAAAAATAAATAAATAATTAAAAAAAAAAAAATGTAACAAAATGATTTTATTTTAATTTTTTTTTTTTTTACAGAATTACAAGGGAATTAAATATTTTCAATTAAAATAGTTGTAATGGAAAACAATCTTATCTATTTTAGTCTTAACTTTGTATTTCCTCGGTTAATTTTCCACAGTTCCAAAACAACTTGTGTTTATTTTCTTAAAATGCAGGCTTTAAAAAAGGGCCTGGGGCTAACATGAAGGGAATACGCCTCAAAAAGGGACAGCACTGTCACAGAACAATAGCATAAAAGGATTTTATGTGAATTACAGACATCAGACCCAACATAAAGTTTACGCTGTGGTATTTTTTAACCAGCACACAACCCCACAAGCAGCATCCCCAAAACACACAAACCCCAAAATTAAGCAACACCAACAATTCAAAATGAATTAGAGCAAACAGCCACCCCACACATGCAACATCTCAACAAACGTGCAACCCCGGAAGTAGCTCTCCCCATACACACAAACCCCACAATTAAGCAACACCACATGTAGCCTACCCTCAAAAATGCACTAGAGCAAACAGCCACCCAACACACGCAACTGCACACGCAGCATCTCAACAAACATACAACCCCACAAGTAGCTCTCCCCCACAAACACATCACAACAAGCAGCCTCCACATAAATACATACACTTTTGCATTAATGCATCCAATAGAATACCTTTATATATATGTGTGTGTGGATGTATACATAAGGGGGTGCATAGAGGAAATGGGGCAGCAGGAATCTGGCCCTGTTTGTGACATTTGAGAGTGTACCTTTATACTGAAAGCAGCATGGTTAGCTGTTAATGTGTGATTCACCTTGATGGGTGCAGGTGAGCTGACACTTTAACGCACATTACAGTGGTACCAAAAATCTATTCTTTAATAGTGGACACTAGGATTTGGGATAGCGTGTAGGTAACTGTTCATGGTCACCTGTGCCAACACAGCCTCAATCCTGTTATTAGTGCACACAAAACTGGAAACAAAATGCAAATCTCAGAGGAATACCGCAGCTGCTTTTTATCTTCATATTTGACCCACCCAAGAAATGCAAAGAAGTGAAACAAAAATAATGCTGTATTCTTGCATTCTTTACTGTCCCCAGCAGCGAAGGCAGTTCTCATGCCAACGGAGATATGTCTGTGTTTTCTTTAAAGAGTGAAAATGCATGCAAACCTCTATCTACCTACCTATCTACCTACCTATCTACCTAGCTATTTACCTAGCTATTTACCTAGCTATTTACCTAGCTATCTGTCTGTCTGTCGGTCTGTCTGTCGGCCTTTCTGTCGGTCTGTGTGTCGGTCTAGCTAGACTATTTTAAAACAATGACCAAGTGATACAGATGGTTGCTTTGCTTTCTTGCATTGACTGGCGTCGTAAGTTATATGTGCTATAATGTATGCTTGCAAGGAGTGCGTTAGTGTGCTTCTGATATGCGTAGTGAATTTGGAGTGTTGCATGGGATAAGGATGTTTTGTATAATTTGGATGTCATATGTTGTATGATATGATATGATATAGGTGTAGTGTTAACGACTCACGGGTGCAGTTATGCCATGTGTCAAGTAAAGTGTGGCTCTAAATTTCTGATCTCTCTCTCTCTCTCTCTTACTAAATATATATAGTATACATATATTTGTTTTAAACAAGCTATCCCATGTTGCTTCACTGATATCTTTAAGAAGAAAATGGGATTCCTGCCCATTTTAAGATTAAAAGACATGAAGCACATGCCACATCATTGGTCACTCTTGGAAAGCAACTGACAACAGCTGTCACAAGACACGAAAGCAGACAGTGTGCGGCTTGGCACACGTGACACAATCTCAGCTCCCTCACAATTTAATGTTTCCTTATTGAGAGGCAGCTTTATGAGATTAGAATAACTGGAGAGCTGAGTGCTTTCCTCGACAACCAAAGTAAAAGATTAACCTCCTACAAGATGATATTCATCAATGATCGCCAGGTAGCTAGTTACTTAGTATAAGGCCTTCATCCCCCTGTGTAGATAGAATCAAGCAGCTACCTCTAATACTGTGGGAGTATGTCGAGAGTGGGAGGTAATAGGTATTTGTCTAATTTAGACTTCATAGTCAGAATTTATCCTCATAGTCAGATATATCCTAGCAACCTACTTTTCTACCCTACCCTTACCCTTTGTGTCACATTACCCCACTCCCTCTAGCATGTAAGCTCATTGAGCAGGGTCCTCAATTCTGTGCGTCAAACTTGTCTGATTACAAATACGTGTCTGTTAGTCCACCCATTACACAGCACTACGGAACTTGTTGGCACTTATAAATAATAACAATAATCTAAGCAATAGTTGCTCCTTTTGCTGTTTTATCACTAGCTGAAACTTTCTTATTTCACATGAGTATTCGTTGTAACACTGTGTCGATACAACCCATAATAATGTCACAGCATATAAGGATATCATTGTGAATGTTCTGGAGTCACGACTTATCCTGAAACACTTTGTAATTTGTCCTGGAAGGAGTCTGTTTGTGGCCTGGTACTAATGATATTAGCCACCAGTTAGCACCCGAGTGTGGAGACACCATAAAGCAGGGGCCTTGATGGTCTAGGTGTGAGGGAGCCAAGGTATGTGCTTTTGTGATTACAGTCCTTATTCAAGGGATCTAGTGATGACATCATAATCTGCTTATTACTAAATCCCCCTTTATAGGGCCAGGCAATGAATAATTTCTGATCAAGGTTTGTACCACTGCAAGCACTGACCTCACTCTTACATGCCATCTATGTTGTTGAAGATCGCCCCGGCCCATTTACAATGCCTAATCACTCTAATTGTCACTCTTTTTCTCTGTTTGCTTCTTTTTCTATGGCTTATTCACCAAAGTGGGATTTTTGTGAACAATGTAAAATATGATAATGTGAAATTTTAGGCTGGAATAGCAGAACTGAAGACAAAGCTGACATGGAGATGTTTCAGATTTGGTTATTTTGGTCTAACACTGAAAATTTACTTTGAATCCCCGATAAATCATACTAAGTGGGTAACACTGCTTATATAGTATTGTGGGTTTAGCCAGGTTGTGTTAATTCAACAAATCAAGTAATGAAAAGGAAAACAACTTCTAAGTAACTTCAGATGTACTTCCTAAATATTGACACATTTCCTGGGCATGCTGTTCACCTAAACATAAAGATGCATTCAGTCTCTAGAACAGTCCATGTAATTTAATTACAAGAAATCCATTGACCAGGACCAGTTCTCCAACCTCTAACTAGATTTGTATCTCTGAAAACTACATCATGACAATTGATTGTTATCTAAAGAAAAAAAATGTATACAACTGCATTACAGGGAAATTTGACAGAACAAACCCGCACATAATACAATTGCAATGACCTAGAACAATTAGAGGTGTTACAAATGTGTACGTAAATGTAGTTTTTCATAAATATTTCCCATGCTTCTTCTATACATTCAAAAACATACATTCACAAAACGCCACATTCTGCCAGGATGAACCAGATTCTCTGAAAATGGCAATTTTAACCTAATTTGTGAGTCAAGTCCGGTTGAAATTAGTTAATACCAACAGAATGAGCATAATTTGGTAGGTTATATTTGCTGTCTGGTTTATATTCAGTACCTTTCGCATGCAAATCTTATAACATATAGAATTAGCAAATTCAAAAAAACACTAAATGTAAACCTACCCCCACGGGAGGGTGGTGGTGGGGGGGGGATTGCCACTTTTTGTATGTCAAGGTGTGTGTCAAAGTGTGTATATCTGTACTTGTATGTGCCAGTGTGTGTATGTGTATATCTGACACACAGATACACACACACACACTGGCACATAGATACACACACATTGACACACAGTGTGCATGTGTGTGTGTGTGTGTGTGTGTGTGTGTGTGTATGTATCTGTGTGTCAAGATGTGTGTATCTGTGTGTCAAAGTGTGTGTATCTGTGTGTCAAAGAGTGTATCTGTGTTTGTATGTGTCTGTGTGTCAAAGTGTGTGTATCTGTGTGTCAAAGTGTGTATCCGTGTTTGTATGTGTCTGTGTATCAAGGTGTGTGTATCTGTGTTTGTATATGCCAGTGTGTGTGAATCTGACACAGACACCAATTGGGAAACGCTGCTTTAAATCATTGCTGCGTTTTCATCTTGGACCTTATGATGTTTTCTTTCATCCTTTTCCATGAATTTTCTGTGTATTCACTTGTGTTTGACATGTCTAAGTAGAACATTGTTCCTGATAATTGTTATCATTGACCTAGGTTGTTAAACTTGGGCCTTTAATTCCATAATCCTTCACCTCTTTTCTCTGTTGCAGTGCACCTGTGGCTACCCCTCTCTCAACTATTTCTCGACTATTCAACTATTTTCTTATCCTCTTAGGCTTTGCTAAAACCTACTGCACTTAACCTGACCATTCTAAGGTTTGGTAACAAGTCATGTTTTTATGTTATCTTATGATTCTGATTAAAACGTGTTAGACTTGCTTCTTGGTCCTAACTACTATACAATGAAGACTTCCTGCCATTTACATACCTTGAAATAGGGTTGTAGATGGTCTAGGTGGGGGGGGGGGGGGGGGGGGTTAGGTTGGTGTGTGAGCAAGTACAGTCTTCCTTTAGTACTGCATGTGTACACAGTTTAATGGATCAATGGATTATATAGTAAATAGCTCGTAGCATCAGCTCATTATTAAAGCCATGTTACAGAGCTAGAGCATGAATTATCCCTTAATAAGGTCTGTGTGTATGTGAACACTGACCTCGCTCTTATGTGGTTAAAGGGTTTCAGAGAGAAAAAAGACAAGAGTCATCGAGATCCACCTATTGTGCGTGCACAGCAGAGACCCCTAACATTCCAGGACCATCTTCCAGCAGAACCCCAGCCCGTTCAAGACATCCATTCATAATTTTTATCACCCCCATTTACCTTTTAGCCTTTCATAGTTTACCTTTTAACCTTTCATAGTGACCAAATTGTATTGATCCAATACACTCAAACAACCGAAAGGAAAACAGGAACAGCCAAACAGTTCAAATTACAGGAAACTTCAGATGGAAATTTAAGATATGCAAATAGCAATGTCAGCCATCTAAATGCATGCCGATATTGGGGGATTTGTTGCATCTCATCCACCTTGCAAAAAAATGATCTGGGGCTCTGGCCTCCATTCTCCAAATTGTATACCCATGGTCCAAATTGAATTATTTTTGGTAATTTTATTTCCATTTATTTTACTATAGACTCTGATTTCTAGGGACATCTAATAATAAACATTGTTAGAGAAAGCCCTGAGTGTTTCAGAACGTTCTTGCATGAGACAGAAACAAATTCTAGCACCTTTCACATCCCACTAATTCAGTGTCTCTCTTTCAACCCCTTTCCTCTCCTGTCTCTATTCCCCGTTCTTTAAATTCAGCGTTTATTTGCATTCTTACATGTAGCACCCTGCCTCAGACCTACCATCCCACCCTAACCCTAAATAGCTGCATTTATCACTAAGATAAAAACAGTTATCCTAGAGAAAGTTCTGATTAAGAAGCAAAGACTTTTCTGACATTCTCAAGTGAATTTTTTTTTTTTATATGTAACCATAATACATGCCTGGGTTATTCACTGAAGTCTGAAGTGTGAATCGTACATGCCTGGGCTATTCACTGAAGTGTGAATCGTTAGGAATTCAAAGTTAATTTTAAATTCCAGGCCAACATTGGGGAACTGATTTTAAGATATTTTTTTTAATTTTGGCTATTTTAGCATAACATTTATAATTCACTTTGAGTACCTCTATGGTTTTGTTTTTGGTTTTTTTAAACAGGACAGTGAGTTTTACCTGTATGTTTTCTTAAATGTCAGAATGATCTGCATGCTTTTTTAGCATTATTGTAAGTATGTCTATGTTTGAATACTTTGGAGTTTTTGTTCTCACTGACACACACACACACACACATACACACACACACACACACACACACATTTTCTTATACACTCACCAATTATTAATATATTTTTTTAATTTAAATCTACCCAGCCTACCTACCTTTGGGAGAGCTGAAGTGGCTGCTGTCCCTGACAGCTGCTAGGCGGGCTTTTGCTGGCTCCTGCTAACGGGGTTGGCCCTGCTGGGGCTGATGGCTCTGTTGACTGGGCTTGCTCTACTGGGGCTGGCGCTCAATGGAGGTGACGAGGGAACTGAGTTTTCCTGCTCTGCTCTCTCGTGCATCGCTAAGTGATGCTGGGGCTGGAGTGACTTCATTTTCTGTCTCCCAGCATCACAGAAAGGCGCGTAAGAGAGCAAAGAGAGTGCCTTGTTTGCCTTGTGGTAAATACAGCCAAGATCATAATTATGGTCTACAGGCATTTATTAAAAATGAGTCTCCATCGGGCGGAGCCTGACCGGGGAGCTGAGCAGACATGCTTTCTCTGAGCTCCCGAGCCTGGACCGGATTCCTGACAAATATCGGGGGTACAGCACCTGACCCAGAACCCCTACCTGCCTCAACGTACTCTACAAAGTCTAGGGAACTGGGGGACACCTCTCAAGCCCGAAGGATGTCGGAATCCGCGGCACAGGGACTCGGGGCCTACTCTACACAGGGCAGGGGAGAGACGGCCGCTCTCCCGGCCCACCTAAACAAGCGGCACCCGCAGTATCGGACTTTCTCCCCCCCCCTTGGACCGGTGGGGGTTATCCCGGGCCCAATCAGCATGTACCACAAACCTAACTGGAATACACTTGACGACAACAGCCAGAACCGAGCAGCTAACGACCAAACTGCCACCGACAAAATGGCGGCTTCGGGCCATGCGTCAGACCATGCACCCTCCCGGCCCCTCCATGAGCGCCTGGAGACCCTGCTCCAACAATTCTGGGCAAAATTGGAGCACAGAGAGGCCCAACAAAACCCCACTCGACACAAGGAGGAGGTATGGCCTAAAGTCCAGAAGCAGACGGAGTGGACCCCGGGCAAAGCTGCCCCACCACGGAAGGCAGTATGCCCATCCAGACTGGGGGTCGCTAGGAGACTACCTCCAAAACGCCAACCACACCGCGGGAAGGCCACCCACCGCCGGCGGTGGAATACCACCAGGACCTTCCACAGCGCCCACAAAGGGAAAGACCCGGTCCCGAGAGGTAACCGAGCCTGTGGCCACATGGCGATGACCCCAAGCACAGTCTGGAGCAGGGGGGAAACTCCCCACCGTACACGCACCCCCTCCTCACCTCAAGCCCTCCGGAAGACCACCACCACAATGCCTAGACTGAGCCACGAACCCCCCGACCGGAGAAAGAAGACCTACAGACCAGGGGCAAGGGCCTCCCTCACCACTCGGAGATCCAGGGCCTCGGAAATGCCAGGCTGCAACACGCTGACAGCATTATTCCCCTGGGACCTTACGACATATACCCTACCAATGCCGAATACAGGGGTAGGCTGACTCTCATTCTCTATCACTGCCGCACGGCGGCCTGGACTGTGGCCACACCACCACAGCTATGCAGTCACAATGGCCTATATCCCAGCAAAAATTCAAGCCTGAACTCCCTGAGGAAGACAACCGATGCCGATGTAAACAGAGGTATAGGCTGAACAGGCCCCACTAACTGCCAGTCCAACCACCATCACTCTGAGCCAACGGCTGCCGTGACCTAGCCTGACTGCCTCACATGGACTCCCCTTGCTGGACTCTTGCTTGTAGCTATACTTACCGCGTTGCCTACTAGTATAACCTTACGTTATTATTGTATTTTATTCTCTATATATGCACCTCTCATATGCCCAGTGAATTGTACATGTAGGCTCCTAGTGAATTCACACAGCCATATATGGTTAGCCTTGAGTACAGCCTCCACTGTATGCTCGTTTAACATAGTTGTCTCCTTGCAAATTGTTCTTCCTACTGATGAGTGTCCAGATTGTTGTCTAACTTACAGTACTCTTGAATGTTTTAGCCTGACAATTTAATCATATAATGAGGGTCTACGATGTTACATAGCCTACTGACTCCATATTTTGATAGTTTACCTAGATGGGCACCGTTTATGGTTATACTCTGTTCATGCTACACAGACATTACCTTCAGACACTCGTGCACCTCACCATGGGGTCCAACAGTAATACAATATCAATATCGCTACCTGTCTTGTACCTGTATCTGTTCTGACTCTTGTGTTTCTTTCAATTGTGAGTATACTGTCTAATCTTGGGTCACCTGAGGTCTGATTATCATAATGACTTAGCTAGTTACTAACCGGATCTTACGGTCCATAGCCTGTATTTACAAACTACAGATTAACATCAAAAATTAAAAAATGAGGCATCGCAATTCTGGAAACGTACTCTGATATCGCTGATTGTTGTATCAACCCTATGCTGTAAACCTCTTGAATGTTTCCCCCAATTTCTCTTCTGTACCCCATTCTACATGCCTTAATAAAAGAAAGATTGACAAAAAAAAAATGAGTCTCTATGAGTATGGACCAGTATTGTCGTGTCAGCTGTTACCGGACGTAAATCCCCAAAATGCTTGATTGGGGATGGCCTTGACCACTTCCTGTTGACAATAAAAAAAAAACACTGGAAACAAACTGGCCTAAAAGCAAGGACGAATGGGGCAAATAGGTCGCAAATGGCAGACACACACCAGCTTTATTTTAAAAATGTCAACACTTTCAAAATGTCAAAATGTTCCATCCAATCAAACAGAGGTTTTTGGCCTCTACGATGCCTGGTCAAACAGTCATGGACCACCCAACCTTTAACACCTAGTGGTTCAATATTCAAGTTTTATTTTTGTTTTTAACTTTACCTTGCAATTATTTTTGTATCTTCATTCTCTTTGCTTTCATTTTGTCTCTTATGAATGAGTAGAGGTTATATCCTGAGCAATATATTGCTTTTATTTACTATTGCAATTGTTATACAAATGGGCATCCTATTGAAATGTCAATTCTGAAATGAATTTACCAGCTTACTACTAACACATTCAAAATCGCTCTCACGTAAAAACATTAATTAAATATGTAAATTCTCTAATGAGGTGGGAAGATCTGAGGAATTAAAATATAGCTTAAATGAGAGAAGATATAAACATTTGATGCAAACACATTCCAGAAGGGGATCTGAGAATGTCTTTAAACACCTTTCCTTTCACAAGACACGTAACATGACTGGCATCAGAAGGTGTTTAGGCTGCATCATCAAACTGCTGATAAACAACTTTGAAAATTCAATCTTTAATCTATAGATATACAGCACAGAATGTTTTCTGTCTACAGAAAGAACAAACGATATGTAGGCTTTACCCTTATGGTACTATAAAGATTAGTAGATATGCATTCTCTTGCTCGGACACGTTGCCTCAATATGTTTCACATTAATTTTACTAAACAGAAATACATTTGAATATTTGAGCTATTTAAAAATAGGTACTACAATGTGATTTCTCTATTTATATATTGAGAAAAACAGTTCTCAAATTAAACGGACATTCCACTGCCCATTTACTCCCATGTAAACATTCATGTATTTAATTCTGTTTTTTTTGCAGCCTTTGCAAGCCCTCCCCTTCTAACACCATCCAGACTTTCTGTATCTGTCCAATCACAGACTCCCAATGCAGCTCAATTAAAAGTCTTCACAAGGCAGGTCCTCTGGGCAACTGAGCTAAGCAACCAGGAAGTAACATAGGCAGCATGGGCCATACAAATTGAAATAACACACATGATACAGGATATAATATAAGTGATATAAGGCCATAGTGAATTCTGAATTGAGGACTAACAAACTAAAAAAAAACACATAATTTACCAAACCAATCCACCACAAGACTGATCACCTCAAACTCAGCATAAACTGAAGTCAGTCTATTCTCCATTAAAATAGAATAACCTTACTCTTCGTAATACACCATAACTTAAATACAACAAAAAATCATAAATTTGGGGGGCGGGGCCAAGCCAGCAAGCCGAGTGGTCGCATGCAAGCAGGGCTCCTGTCTAACGAGCCATAAAACTACCGCCAAATAATCGCCAAATCCGAGCAACTAACCAGAACCGGGAAGCGCTAATAAAACTATATGAACCCTGGTGACAAGCCGGATTCCAGAATTCAGCCCCTCGGAGACTGGGAGTCTGAGCTGGCCAGACGCAGCCTAGAGGTGAGGGGACTGGGGGTAGGCGGCCGCTCTCCCCGGCCCTGCATCGGAAGGGCAGCCGCACGAACACCCTGTCCCGCCCCCCGCCCCCGGACCGGTGGGGGTTACCCCGGTCAAAGCCTGACGGAATACTTACTTGCTTAAACCCCAAGATAGAGCCCCATCAACGGCGGGAAGAGGTGAACTCCGTCAAAATGGCCGCCGCCACATGCGCCCGGCCCATAGAGAAGCCTGACCTCCTCACCAAACTCAACATGCTATTTACCAAATTATGGGAGAAGATGGCACTAAGGGAGCAGCAAGCTCAGACAGCCAAAACTACTAATCACATTCCCACAACGGGGCTGGCAAGCATCCAACAAGGGCGCACACTCCCTCCGGCAGCCAGAGTCCAAAAATGGCACCGAAAGAGATGAGACCACGTAATTGGCCGCAACCCAGCGTGAAAGATCCAGCTACAAGCGGTATCCCATCGCAACAGAGACCCTGAAAGATTCAGCCTACCACCTAGACAAGGGCTAAAGACCCTCCGGAATAGACACTCCCCACGGTGGGACCAGGCATTTCTGAGGGAGCCAAGACAGCACCCACTGCACAGCACTCCCCACCACTACCCAGAAGCGGGCCCCCGAGATCAGCGGGACAACCACACCAGCATACCGACACCTAGAGACTGTCCCAGAGCACTGAGCCGTGGCATCGGCTGAAGCCACCATATTACACATGGTGCGGCACCCGCAATATTTGGGACATATCTCCAAATGCTGCACTCCTGGATCAGAGTTAAGGAGGCTATTAATCTAATTGAACTTAATCTGATGGCACGTTACACCAGATACCCTTACTGCTAATATTAGCACTGTCATATCGATATACACTTAACTGCTTAGCATGCTCCACAAAAGTATAACAACAACTAAATAAGCATCGCAGTTGATATAGACATTGTGTTTGATATAAGTATTGTGTTCGATGCGAGCACTGAGTTAGAATTAAGCTTTGAGTTCGATACAGGCACGATATTGAATTATACAAAGCGTTTGATAAAACCATTGTGACTGATATATAAGCATCGCGTTCGAAATAAGCATTAAGTTTGATAAAAGCATAGAGTTTGATATAAGCATAACCCCTGTAACCAGCATTGTGATTGTTAGAAGTGCATAATACAAAAAGAGAGAACAACGAGTAGAGAGAGTTTGTCAAGTTGCTACTATTTTTAATGGGGGGTAACCCCTATACGAAATGAACACAATAAAGAGAAAGGGAGTATTTAGCAAACCAAAGAGGGGGGGAAGAGACACCAAAGTAAGTCTCTCATTTTCAACTCCCTACTTGGGGCTAATACATTAGGAGCAACCCATGGACACTAAAGTATCATGAACTAAAATATAACTTTTAATAAAAAGCTTAAAAAGTATATCCTAAGTATAAACGTGAAAGAAAATTGTAAATAAAATGCTAAATATGATAAAGCTGTGATCCGCAGCCCATCAATTCATAACAGGAGAGGTAATATAGCCTCGAGTCTAAAACCCAACTAGGGTGAATTAAACTAGGAGTGGAATTGACAAAGAATTACTAAATGGAGATTTCATTGCTGCTGAGAGACATAATGTCTTAACCTCCCATATATATGCATAGCACAAATGCCCAATTAGAAAACCAACCCGAAGTAAACTTCCCCACTGCTGCACACAAAAAATCCCTGCAGCTAAGAGAAAGCTAGAGAATAACAGCTACCTGTCTGCTGGAGCTCGTGATACAACTAAAGACTAAGTGGAGAGACCGGTGAAAAGGATCGATATACACCGATGTCAGAACCCTCACTGTCTGGTAAGTAAAACGTTAACTCCTAATAGCTGAACATTCTAACGGTCAAGGCTAGATAAATAGCAAGTACAACTTAGTAGGTCTGAACTGAAGCTAGTAATAGAGCTGGAGCGATCCATAGAAGGTCTATCTGTCTGTCCCTTAAGTAAAACTCCATATCTAGCTAGTAACTGCTTGTCCTGACGCGCGTTTCGCCGATAGCTCGGCTCGTCCAGGGGAACCGGATTGAGACACATCAATGGTTTAAATATCCCGCCCTCTCTTCCTACTGGCTGGAAATTATCATTAGCCATTGTGGAGAGGGGAGGGACTACGAACGGAAGAAAATTAACCCTTTATGGCTGGGTTAGAAACAGCCCATGTCTTATTATGAAAAATCAATGAAAAAAAATCTGGCAAATATAAAGACATTTGGGACAAGTTTAAATATAATATACTAAAAATGAAAATCATTGTGCAGTCCATGACTAGGTCAAAAGACCAATGCTGCATATCGCAAAAAAGAGTTATAATAATAACAATTCATATTATAGTCAGTAACTACAGTGGTATTAGACTGAAACATTGTGCTAAGGAAGTAATAGGTATAACACTGTAAATCATATCAGAGACTGTAACATATTTGATCAAAAGAACTGAGAAAATTAATTGACTGGGAAAAATAAAAAATTAAAGAATGTATAAATGTGGAAGGTTGTTTCTGAATCACCTTCTGTAGATTATGTTGTACACAAATCAGGTATATGTCATAAGGGGTTCTTCAGAAAGCTATGTGCACTTCAACAATTGTAATCACCATGTGAAAGTGTCAAGTGCTTAAACAGTCCTGAAAAAAGAAAATGTAAAAAATAATAAAAATAAAAATAAATATAAAAAGTAAAAATAGAAGTAAAATTCTCCTACATTACGAGTGTATAAATGGGGTGAAATTAAATTCTTCATTAAGTCCTTTCGGATATAGTGTCTGAAAGAGGTAAATCCAACGGGATTCTGCCTTTAACAAAGCAATGTTGATGTCTCCTTTCCAGTGATTTAAAGAAAGATTTTGTATCACCTGGAATTTTAACACCTCTGGTTTGGAAGCATGATTGGTTCTTACATGTTTTGCAATCGGGGTTTCAATCTGTACATTAGTAATGGAATTCACGTGCTTTAGAATTCTCCTACGTAGCTGTTGGTACGTTTTGCCTATGTACTGTAGTCCACATTCACAAGTTATAATGTAAATCACATTGGTGGAACTACAGTTGACGAAGGCATTGATAATTGTCCCTTTTCGGGTTCTCTTATTCAGGACAGATTTTGTAGGTAGTATAAAACTGCATGCCTTACAGTGGCCACATCTGTAAAGCCCATTGGTTGGCCGAAGCCAAGTGCGAGTAGGGGGTGTCTTTGAGATAGGTTTGAAATGGCTATGTGTTAGAATATCCCCTAAATTACTCGCTTGTCTGTATGTCATCGAGGGTTGTTTAGTAAGAGTTTTATTCAAACTGGTATCGTATTGCAGTACCGGCCAATTCCTGCTGAGTACTTGTTGTGCTGTGTTCCAGTGTTTGTCATAAGTACCAATGAATCTTGTCACGCTAGGAGTTCTGGAGAGTTCTCTAGGTGGTCTATGCAGACTCTCCGATCTGTCCACCAATTGGGTTCTTTGGTAAGCTTTTTTTAAAATTCTATTGGGATAGCCCAGTGACTTAAATCTCATTCTAAGTCATTTGGCTTCCTTCTCAAAGTCTTCTTGGTTGGAACAGTTTCTCTTAGCTCTCAGATATTGGCCATAAGGTATGTTGGCTTTAAGATGGTATGGATGGTAGCTCTGCCAGCGCAGGAGGCTGTTTGTGGCCGTTGGTTTCCTAAATAATGAGGTACTTACATCTCCATTCTCATGTATATTTATATTTAAATCCAAGAAAACCAAATGTTTCTCGTTTATAACATGAGTAAGTTTGAGATTAATTTCATTCTGATTGAGTTGTTCTACCATCTCTTCAAATTGTGAAAAAGAACCTGACCAAAAGATCAGGATATCATCTATATAACGATACCATTTGTGTATAGATGAGACAAAATTCAAGTTAGACATATTGAACACCATAGTCTCCTCCCACCACCCCAAAAATAGATTAGCGTAACTGGGTGCACAAGATGATCCCATGGCTGTGCCCCTGGTCTGTAAATAATATTTCCCATTGTAGGTGAAATAGTTATGCGTTAACACAAATCTAAGTAGGGTCAGAATAAAGGCTTGTTCCTGTTCTTTAAATGTTCCCGATTTTTCCAAAAAGTAAGCTACTCCAGCCAAGCCCTTCTCGTGTGGGATATTGTTATATAGCGCCACTACGTCAAGACTGGCTATAGACGTATAAGGGGGCACCGTTAGGTTTTCCAAGACGAGAAGGGTCTGCTTGGTATCCCGTATATAGGAACTGAGTTCCTGTACTATTGGTTTCAGTACATTATCGAGGAAAATACTCGCTCGGTCAGTCAGACTATGATTTCCAGAGACAATTGGTCTCCCCGGAGGTTTGCACATATCCTTGTGCACCTTGGGGAGACAATAAAAAGTAGCTATGGTTATATTTGATTGTGAAACAATGTATCTGCATTCATTTTGTGTGATTATTTTGTCTGTTAGGGCTGACTGAGCAAGTTGTTGTAGTTCCTTGAAGAAGATCGTAGTAGGGTCTTCTTTAAGTAATTGATAGGCAGGTGTGTCGGACAAATGTGCCATACACATATCCATGTATTGTTCGCTTTGCATGAGGACAATATTTCCCCCTTTATCAGAGGATTTTATTATAATATTGTCTTGTTGTTTAAGCTCATCAAAAGCCAGTTTCTCTTCGTAATTTAAATTGGATATGGATAGTTGGTGAATCATTTGGTTTTCTAGTTCATTCGTACACATCTGAACAAATAAATCAATACATGGGAATTCTTTCAGGTTAGGGGTAAACCAAGAAGGAGGTTTCAAGTCAGTAAGGGAGTCATCAGATTCCTGTTCAGAGGATAAATCTGTCAACAGTTGAAACATTTCCCTGTCTTCTGGAGTCAGGCCTAATTCTTTGAGATGCTTAAGATTTCTTTTCTCATGATAGGCATAAAGGGCCAATTTGCGTCCAAAGAGGTTCACATCTTTGGCCCAATTAAACATATTTCTAGGGGGCGTTGGTATAAAAGACAAACCCTTAGAGAGTAATTTAAGGTGCCTCGGTTTCAACTCAAAATTAGATAAGTTAATAATTTTGTTTTTGTCCATAGAAATGTCTACTGGTAGCTGGATTTGTGCATCTTGTACCCCCATTTCTTTCTGTCCCTTAGTCTTTCCCTTTGTGGTCTTGGCCAGTCCTGATCTAAAAAAGTCGAGGCAGGCTGAGTGGAGGCAGGGGGACCAGAGGGACAATCTCGTGTGGAGGACGGTTCTCCATTGGAAAAGGCGAAAGTATCTGAGAAGGAGATATTTCTATCCGGATTTCTCAGAATTCCCCTAGGTTGGGCTGCAGGGGCTGCTTGCATATGTTTAAAAGGGGGCCTTTTATTAAACCGGGGTCTATTTTCAGAATCTGACCAGTCTGTTTCATCTGACGAAGAGAAACCTTTATTCCCCATGTTGGTATTTCTCAATTTACGTTTATTTTTATTTTTGAAAATATTTCCCTCCTGGAAATCTCTATAGTCCCTTTGAAATTTATAATGTTTTTTTTGTCTTATGTTCTTTTTGAAATTCTCCAAATTTTTTTGTAATTTTACTTCCATAGCTGTAAATGTTGGTTCTTTATCGAAAATTTTGATCTTTTTAATTTCTGCATCTAGATCACCATTAGTCTTGTCTAAATTCTCCTGTTCTAGTTTTATCAGGAACTGCATGATTTTAACTGAGCAGTCCAACAGGATTGAGTTCCACTCTGCAATCTGTTTTTACCTTATCCGGCAGTAGTATGTCTGGTCTTAAACCTCTCGGTACTAATTTCTGTTCTATGTACTGCCTGAGACTCATAAGTTCCCAAAAGCCTTTTAATTGGATTTGATATAATTTTTGTATTGAAAAAAAGGCATGATTGATATCCGTGGAATCAGTACTGGTGTTTCCTAGTGGATTGTTAGAAAATACATTTGTTATGTCTTCAGACCTTAAATCTGGATGGACCACTTGTCCCAAAAAATCAGTCATATTTGTCTAATGTAGTATCCAAAAAACAGACTAAATGTCCGTACGTAATATTTATTAAGTAGATAACATTAGTAAAATGTAAATGGTCTCACTAGCTCAAATAATGGTATTGAAACCTCATATAAAATGAAATACAAAAAGAGAGAACAACGAGTAGAGAGAGTTTGTCAAGTTGCTACTATTTTTAATGGGGAGTATTTAGCAAACCAAAGAGGGGGGGAAGAGACACCAAAGTAAGTCTCTCATTTTCAACTCCCTACTTGGGGCTAATACATTAGGAGCAACCCATGGACACTAAAGTATCATGAACTAAAATATAACTTTTAATAAAAAGCTTAAAAAGTATATCCTAAGTATAAACGTGAAAGAAAATTGTAAATAAAATGCTAAATATGATAAAGCTGTGATCCGCAGCCCATCAATTCATAACAGGAGAGGTAATATAGCCTCGAGTCTAAAACCCCACTAGGGTGAATTAAACTAGGAGTGGAATTGACAAAGAATTACTAAATGGAGATTTCATTGCTGCTGAGAGACATAATGTCTTAACCTCCCATATATATGCATAGCACAAATGCCCAATTAGAAAACCAACCCGAAGTAAACTTCCCCAGCAGACAGTGAGGGTTCTGACATCGGTGTATATCGATCCTTTTCACCGGTCTCTCCACTTAGTCTTTAGTTGTATCACGAGCTCCAGCAGACAGGTAGCTGTTATTCTCTAGCTTTCTCTTAGCTGCAGGGATTTTTTGTGTGCAGCAGTGGGGAAGTTTACTTCGGGGTGGTTTTCTAATTGGGCATTTGTGCTATGCATATATATGGGAGGTTAAGACATTATGTCTCTCAGCAGCAATGAAATCTCCATTTAGTAATTCTTTGTCAATTCCACTCCTAGTTTAATTCACCCTAGTGGGGTTTTAGACTCGAGGCTATATTACCTCTCCTGTTATGAATTGATGGGCTGCGGATCACAGCTTTATCATATTTAGCATTTTATTTACAATTTTCTTTCACGTTTATACTTAGGATATACTTTTTAAGCTTTTTATTAAAAGTTATATTTTAGTTCATGATACTTTAGTTCATGATACTTTAGCATGGGTTGCTCCTAATGTATTAGCCCCAAGTAGGGAGTTGAAAATGAGAGACTTACTTTGGTGTCTCTCCCCCCCCCCCCCCCTCTTTGGTTTGCTAAATACTCCCTTTCTCTTTATTGTGTTCGTTAGAAGTGCATAAGCATCGGGTGTGACAGAAGCATTGATCCTGTGTTATATTTTTATTTTATTTTATTTATTTATTTATTTTATTTACGTACATGACCTGTGCAAAGATTTTTATAAGCATGTTTATTACAAAAATTATGCAGTGTTAACTCATTGTTCTGCCCTGAGCTGCTGGTATCTGCCGTTGTGTCAATACCAGTAAGTATGTACCTTCTATGCATATAAAAAAGAAAGAATTAAAAATCATAAATTTATTAATAAATATAATTAAAACTGGAAAAAAGAGGGGAAGGAGACTCGGAGCTGCCATCAAGCTCTTTGCTTGCAAGCACTGTGCAGCCCTATATATGTATATATATATATACAATTTGCAATCTTTTTGTGCCTTGCACTGTTGCCCACCAATCAGCAACTATATATATACACTTTATATATATATATATATATATATATATATATATACATTTATTTTCTCACAATCCTGGGTGGTATATTTATTCCTCATTCTCGGGTCCTCTACCAGAGGCCTGGGAGTCTGAGGGATCTGCGCAGTATCTTAGCTGTTCTTAGAACTGCACTCTTCTGGACAGAGATCTCAGATGTCCCAGATTGTATCTGTTGAAGCCACTCCCAAGTTGGGAGTCACAGCCCCTAATGCTCCTTTTACAACTGGGACTACTACTGCCTTCACTTTCCACATCCTTTCTAGTTTTTCTTTGAGTCCTTGGTATTTATCCATCTTCTCATGTTTCTTCTTCCTGATGTTATAGCCACTGGATATTGCCACATCCACCAACATTGCAGTCTTCTGTTCCTTGTCTGCCACCACAATTTCAGGTTGGTTGGCCAGTACTTGCTTCTCTGTCTGGAACTGGAAGTTCCACAGGATCATAGCCTTATCATTCTCAACTACACATTGTGGTATCACCCATCAAGGCCAGCCCATATTCTAAGCCGATGTTTTGGTACAAAATCCCAGAAACTTGGTTGTGTCTGTCAGTGTATGCT
Organism: Pelobates fuscus; assembly: GCF_036172605.1. Classification (NCBI taxonomy): domain Eukaryota; kingdom Metazoa; phylum Chordata; class Amphibia; order Anura; family Pelobatidae; genus Pelobates; species Pelobates fuscus. The sequence goes on along the minus strand of NC_086318.1, from coordinate 31,592,234 downwards.
GTTCCTGCAAACAAGTTGCCACTATGTGCTGGATTGTCTCAGAGGCACCTTTACATAGTAGACACCCACTTCTTTTGATATGTTGCTGAGTGCCTGTTCCTGTGCTGCTAGGATGAATGCATCAGTGCCTGTCTTTTAGTCCTTCCTTTTCCAATCACTGGTAGGATTTGGTCATGTGAGCTATATCCACTTACTGCCGGTGGTAAACCCTATAGTGCGGTTTGTCTTACCTTCTCCTTTTCTACATCCTCTATATGTTGAAGTTTCAGGTATTCCCTTAGCATTTCATATTTGGGAGCCATCTTCATGATGTACCTGAGGATGCTCTGTTTCATCCAGAACTGTGGCCTTGGCAATCATTAGGTCCGACCTCCTTTCTTCCAGCTGGTATACAGTCTCTGGGTGCCTCCATTTATAGTGAGTAGATTCTGTGTCTTGACATCCATGGTGATCAGTTCTTCTCTTGGCCAGGTTATTATTCAAGCTTGGTACCTAATGATTGGTAGGGCATATGTGTTTATAGTTTGGATCATCTTCTTGCCCTTGAGCTGGGACTTCTGGACCTGTCTGACTCTCTGGAGGTACTTGGATGTTGCTATCCTCATTGTCTCTTTCTCATGGTTGATATGTGTTTCTGGTACCCTAAGGTAGCTGTTCTCTGCATCTCCTATTTGGCCTTCTAATACTTGAACTCCTTCTGTCCTAATCATCTTCCCTCCTTTTGCTATCATCCGCCCACACTTCTAGCCAGAATGACATTCCAATGTCCTTGCTGTATATACTAGTTAGGTGGATCAGTGAGTCAATGTCCCACTCATTCTTGGCATACAGTGACACAAAGAGTATAAGTAGGGTTAATTAAATAGGTTGCTAGAAAAGTATTCACTGAAAACTTAGTATGTTATTTTTGACAGTTGCAGGAGAGGAGTCATGGGGGGGGGGGGGGGGATGGGGGTGAAAACCCACTTTCAGTTTAAATGATATGATTTCCTGAAGATGTGTGTTTTCAAATATTTTTTTTGAAGGAGTGGAGACTGGGTGAAAGTCTAACAGAGAAGGGAAGGGAGTTCAACAGAAAAGGTGTAGCCCTGGAGAAGTCTTGGAGGCGAGCATTAAATGTGGGCGTACCGGCAGAGGATAGACGTAGGTCTTTGGCAGAGTGCAACGGCCTCGACGGGACATACTTGTGTATTGGGGAGAAGAGGTAGGTTGGAGCAGTATTATGTAGGGGCTTGTAAGCAAGCACATGAATCTTAAATTGAGCCCTATATCTAACTGGAAGCCAATGTAGGGACAGACAGAGGGGGGAGGCGTGGGAGGTGAGGACAATTCTTTACCCTGAATAAATAAATATTTAAACACACACATTATGTGCAATAGTAGGGAAATATGAAACACAATGAGGTGTTTAGAGATTAATACACAATGTAAGAGATATGAAGCAAGCATTCCATTAAATCGTGAAAATATTTGCCCTTTGAAGACCTGCCTTAACCTGAATATACAAGGGATCTGATGGCATTCAGATATTATCACCAATCCCCCGGTAAGATACTAGCGACGTACAGTCTACTACCTACAGATTACACATCGTGCTTTCAGTAAAACGTGGCGATAAACATGTTTATATAATAGAAGGTTATAAACACTACAAAAAATAGTAAAGAAATTAGAACATAACTCTGTTTTATCTAAGACGTGCTGCCCAGATAATTGTGACATATGATCTGAAATACTTAAGTAGAGTAGGGATCACATATTTAATCTGTCTTAAATATTTAACAAAAGGAAATATTCACACATTATTAGAAAGTGATCCTAATGCATAACAGTCTAAAAACGGACTGAATCGTTCATACAATGTTTGATTAATAATCTGTTCCTGTTAAACAATATGGGCTTACCTATGGTTTATAATGGAACATTTTTGATTTGCTATGAAATAAATCTTATATTTAGAATTTGACAAAGTATGCAGTTCCACGATTTGTCACTGTACGTGTTATGGATCTAGTGGAGGATTAAATACAAAGATAAATAACACTTAGTGTATTTGAAAATTTGTCTCAAATCACTCAACAAAACTAAATACTTTAAACCTGCGTAGTGTACTGTTCCTAAAACAGCACCTAATATAGTCAAGCACTCGGTGATATGTAAAATAGTGAGAACAGATGAAGGCTCATGTCATGGGTTGGGGTATGTGGAGGCATTGAATTCTTTCAAATATGGTAGAAATAGGATACAGAAGAACATAGCGAGGTATAACTAGTCACAGTAAAGTTGCACAATTGGTTCGGAAGGTATTTGAGAAGCAATGAATGAAAGGTATGGGGAAGAACACATACAGGTCATTACGCAAGAAGGATATGTGCACAGGAGCAATGAGACATGTCCATAATGTGTCACAGGCCTCACCCACTACTTATAGGATTGTAAATCATTAAATGATTAACTTTGAAACTGGCATCTAATTTGTTTATTGTCTGGAAGAGGTAAATACCAGCTCCTAACATTGAATGTTTTAGCCGCCCCTTGCTTTGTAAGATTCTAGCCATTTTTGTTTTAGGAGACACTCCACTTTCAAGTTTAAAAAAAATCACTGTGTGGTAGACATGCCTCGAATGAAAACATACATGCATTAAATTGTGTGTTTTTTTTTGTTGGAGGTATAACTAATAACAATTTGCAAGAGCTGCAGACCTATTGTCTGCAGGCTTTGTGAGCCCTCCCCTTCTAACCCCGCCCAGACTTTCTGTGGCTGTCCAATCACAGACTTCCCAATGCAGCTTAATGAGAAGTCTTTGCAAGGCAGATCCTCTGGGCAATTGCTGCATCTTGAGTTTAGCTCCACTGAGTTAAACAAACCAGGAAGTGACAGTTATCTGATTGACAGCTGGGGGAGCGGGTAAACCAAGGTAAATGTGTAATTATGGTAAAATAAAAAAATGATGACACACCACTGTAAGTGAAATATTATTTTAAGCATCCAATTTTAACAGCAATTTTTTTTTTTGCAAATATGTCATTTGCGATAAACATGCAAACAATATCTGTGGGAATGAAACAGAAATTCTCCCATATATAGGAGAATGCAATTTAATTAAATCTTGTACTAATGTAAATTAATCCTTCTCTGTTTGTTTGTTTGTTTTAATTTTGCTCATATTTACAAAACAATGCTGTTTTCATTTGACTGCTATGCACTATGACCTGCATAGTACTGTACCAGCAGGCTTTGTTAACCATATTGTAGATAATTAAGTAATCTTATAGTATATGCAATTTGACTGTAAGCTCGTTTGAGCAGGGTCCTCTTCAACCTATCGTTCCTGTAAGTTTTCTTGTAATTGTCCTATTTATAGTTAAATCCCCCCTCTCATAATATTGTAAAGCGCTACGGAATCTGTTGGCACTATATAAATGGCGATAATAATAATAATAATAATAATAATAACAGCACATATACATGTATTTATGTTTTATCAGAGTATCTAATGGGTTGAGGATAAATAGGCAGACTGACTGATAGATGGACAGAGAAATAGACAGGCTGAAAGACAGGCAGATAGACAGATGGACAAACACAGGCTTATTCCCCTCTTGGTTGTGTCAGCATAGATTGATATAAATATGTGAAGAATCACAGATTTGTGTGCACTATCAAAGCATATTGCTTTGTAGCATAACATTGGCCAGCATTGGATACATTTTAGTGTCCTGCGTCATCTAATATTATTACACATGTACTGTGCGATAGTGGTTAGCCCTTTTTTCACTTATAAGATAAAGCAATGTTTATTGGAAGTCTGTGAATACCTGGCGTGTATCTAGAAAGCAGGAAATATTGCCATTTACCAATAGCAGTGGTTACTCGTCTTGTTATCAACCATCAGTACACACCTTGCCCTGATGAAGAATGTCATGTCCTACGATTGGTCAATGCTCATTTATTATGGGTCCTGAGTATTAGGAAATTGCATTGAAAACTGGTTCTGCAATATGCATTTACACTCACCACTTCATAAAGATAAACATTATCAACAGAGTTCCAGGCCTGCCCGGTGATTGTAAATATACATTAAAATGGTTTACATAGTGTTTATGGGGCACATTACTAGAATTCCTGTGATTACTTATTGTGGTAACTCTGTGTATCTTTAATAACCTGGTAACGTCTGCAATGTAAGATGGAGACGCCAATGTACGGGAATAGTTTGGAACATGTACGTGACTAAGTTTATTGCATCTGTCACTGTAGATGGTCATTATAAAACTATATGCAATGCTGCTGAAGTGCATAGTGTGGGAAAATAATGTTATTAAGGTGTCCTACAGAAAATCAGGGTTATCTGCTAAAGTGTGATTTTTTGCAGGGAAATTCAAAGTATTTTAGTAGCGAGTTTTGCATTTTACACCAGCGCTACATTGGAAGCTTAGCTAACTTGGAATTTTTTTCCAATTCCTATTTTGTCCTTAAATTTAAAAATGTATTTAGAATTCCCAACAGCAGCAACTGGATGAATACTTGCAATATATATATATATATATATATATATATATATATATATATATATATATATATATATATATATATATATATATATTCAGGGATATAAGCTTTAATTTATGGGGTAATAACTTTTTGTTCAAAGGAGAAATCTGACTGCTATTCTGGAGTCAAGAATGAATGTGTTTCCTAGTTTGTTGCAAAATTGGATATTTATTTAGTTTTTTTGTTTTTTTTGCCTTCTTTTGGATCAACAGTATAAACAGATGTGAGAACGGCTGAACTTGATGGGCGCAAGTCTCTTTTCAGCCTATGTAACTATGTGACAATGCTCACTTTAGTAAATAATTGACTATAATAAATTCTGAGACTGACACATAGACTTTTCAGGAGAAAAAATGTTCACACAAGTTGGATTTTAAAATGTATATCTGGCTGAAACACAATGGCAAGGAATTATAGATTTATTTTTAATATTAATAATAATTGTTAATATTGTTTTTTGTTATTAATTTGTTTTTTGTTTAATTGTATATTTCTTATTTCATTATTTCATATGGCATCTTAACAGCCTGTTAATATGTTTGGTTTATTTAATTTAACAGATATATCAACAAGTCCGTGCATTAGATCCTCAGAGAGCCACTGATGTACAGCCAACTTTGTACAGAAATTTAGTTGAACAGGAACCTTTGCAAAGATGAATATACCTTTTCAACAATTACAGGAAATTCTAGATTGTTTTCATAAAAAGGAAATTCCCATGCCGTCCTCATGCTTAGGAGATGTTCAGTTTGCAGATGCGAAGTCAATGCGCCATCACACCCAGGTCTCGATCATTGCAGCAAGACTTGGCTATTTGTGGACTCCCCAATGAGCATGGCCAGCAACACACCAAGGCATCCAATATCCGTGGAACCAGGCAACGTGGCGCCAAGCACAAGACATCCAGCAATATATTTACAAAGGCTGATTGACGTTGGAACCCTGTGACAAGCTGTCATTGCACTCTGATACCTGTCAGCGCATGATGTTTTGCTCATTAAACTACATTATCTGTCTGAATCGGGCTATTGCTGGACTGCTTCATAAAGTCACTGCACTGAGAAATGTGTAAATGATAAAGATATTGCAAGTCTGATTATTATTATTTATTTATTTTTTATTCAATTTGGCTACTTTGGCTGGCAACTTGCAATTATCTTTTTTATTCTCCAAAATTCCCATGTTAATGAATATCCCTTACTGGCTTACTTTCCTCATCCTGACACCCTAGGTTCAGCTTACTAGAACCGAGAACAAAAAAAAAAAATGGCAGTGCGGCTACGTTTCGCCAACGTGGCGCATCACATTTTACAAATGTTCACATTGTATCTCCTGTTTTTCGAAGCCAGTTATAGTTATCACAGCAAAGTTCAAATAACAGGGGCACGTAGATTTAGAAGCAAAGAAAATAAGAACACAAAATATTCTGACGTGTAAATTTGAGGATTTTGAGTTTAACCATGAGTAGTTGTTGGCTTACATAATGTTATCAAACAAAAACCTGGATCCCAGCACAGTATGTTCTACTAACAGGGACAAAAGACCAAAGTAAACACCCATCCATTGTATAACAAGCCCCTTCCTTTATGACACCATAAATAGCAACACCCTATCAAGCTTTTATGTAAAATAATAATAATTTATATTGACTAAAACCTGCTACTATTACATTTTAATAATTGTATTATTGAAGACAACCTTTTACCTATATAAACATGATATAATTATTTCAGGAGCATTCGGAGTCTTTCGGTGGGTCGCTCGCTGTATACAGTAAGGAATCAGATGATACACCTTTTCAAGGTTTTTTTTTAACATCGTCATTGCTTTGCACAAATTCACCGCAATATAAAAAGGCAAGCCCTTAGTTTTAACTGGAAGCCTGAGTCGTAAAGGAGATGTAACTATAAAGTAGTAAAACGCATTAAGATGTGCAATAAAACCATTTTTAAAAAAAGTATGTGATCCCAATAAAAAGAAATGATGAACACTCCTTTTTAATACTTATTATGGATCCAAAAAGAATGTGTATATTTCCTTGAGTTGAGTTGATCAGAAACATTTTAACACTAAAAATGTGGAATTTTATTAACATGTTAGTCGAAGTTCCTTTTCAGAGTCTTAGCCATGTTTTTATTGAGTGTCTAAAATATATTTACCCCAACAAGATGTTTTTTTGTACACCTTTCTAAATCCCGTTAGGTGAACTGATTATGCTATTCTGGTACTAACGATCATAAAATGGTCAAAGCCACTTAAATCAGGTAACCCCATTCTACTGTATGGCAGAATATCAACAAAACGTATTTTTCTATACTGTGAAGGTGCAGCCACTTGATTTGCTGTTTGTCTAAACACCTTTATAATCGGTGTAAGTTGGAAGAACCTATGAGAGTGTATATTGCTGTCTAAACACCTTTATACCCGGTGTACGTTAGAAGGACCTCTGAGAATGTATATAGCTGCATAACTAGAATTTTAAACCATCGGATTTTAAAAATTGCCAATTGGATAAAAACATTATTTTGTCATTTTATTTAAGTTTCTAATAGAAGCGTGATTTTCCTAAGCATTAACTATGCGGTAGAATATGAAAAAAGTTTACACAAAAATGTACTGAAATGGAAAAATAGCTGTTGATTTCTATCACAATTTCTGTAGGGGAAAAGCTACAATGCCAGGGTTATTTAGTTAAGTATGAATTCAAAGTGAATTCAAAGAGAATTTAAAATTTAAGGTCAAAATAGGCAAACTAAAAATGTCCGGTCAGCTATGCTTCCAATTCAGCTACTTTTGCCTTAAATTTGGAATTAATTTGGAATTCTAACTTTAGTGATTACTCTGTATAACTAATCTTTGATTGCAACTAGAAAAACAAACAAAAAAAAAACAGCATCGTTTCCTGAAGGCCTATAAACTACTCATGTTTAAGATAAGATGTTCTTGAAATATTTCTGAAGAAATTTCCTTTTCCTCCCCCATCCTCTTTTTCTTTATAATTTTTTATCTTTGATTTTTTTTGCTGGTGGAATAGCACAATGGACAGAGCAAAGTCGATGTTTCCCAAGGTTCATAAAACGAGATAACTAAATGGACCTTTGTGGGACCTTTGCCGGTCGGTCGATGCTACTTGAGGGTCAACGCTAGCTCCAGCCCTGAATGTGGGCTTCTTTAGCACCCAATCTCCATGTCCAGCTAGTGAATGCGAATAATTTAATCTATGGGAGTACTGCTAACGTGATGCTCTCGTGACCAGATGCTGAAGCAGCACAGTTTAACTAGAGACACAAAAATATGAGGAAGTGCAGGGTCAATGGCTTTCTGCCACCTTTACCTCTCTTTCTGTGGTATCCAGGGAGCAATATAACCAAATAACAAGCTAAAATGGCGCAATGTATTCCAAGTGACTAAAAATTGTATATACTAAATAATAGCAGCACCTTATAAGTGTAAAAGCTCATAAAACACTAAGATACAAATGGTTCAAACATAAAGTGCGCTGTGCCTTTAAATCACTGTGCGTTCACAAATCTGTGCAAAACACAACACTCATAAAAAGTGCTAAAGTGTCAAATGTGCTAAATACCCAATATTGTGACATATATCATATATACCTTCAATTATACAATTTATTTAAAGTGCAAAGAAGAAAAATTATTCTGTTTTTAGGAATAATCCTATTTTTAAAAATAAGTGCTAGTTTGTGAATCAGTGTAGTTACTTAGGTATACAAACCCAAATTTGATAAAAAAACTTGATTCTCCACAAACATGGAGCAGGTAAAGAGACTGCTCAGGCTATCCTCGCTTTCTCACTGTTACACAGTGTCTCCAGGAAATGAACTGCTTACAGATTCCAATGGGGAAAAAAACGATCGGGCGGCCGTCAAGTATAAAATAAATTTTATTGGTAAAACATTCCGCAGACTTTTGCAGGTTAGATTTGAGATTAATTGCACGAGTGATGTTATGTACGAAGAACAGGCCATGATTTTAGAAGATCGTTTTAAATATAAGAAGTATCCTGTAGATTTAATATATAAAGCTAAGGTCGAAATGGGCCAAATCAGTCAGGAGGATCTCATCAGACCAAAGAATAAATGTACTATGGAAGATCATAAAATTGCACCTTTAGTATTAGATTTTAACGAAAATTTTAAAGAAATTAAACATATTATACACAGGCATTGGCACTTACTTAAAAAGGATAGGGAACTCAATGTTTTATTACCTGATAAACCCTTCATAACATTTAGAGGAGCCCCTAGTTTTAAAAGTATTTTAACAAATGTTTATCCAAAAGAGGAAAGTGTTAATAGGTCAACTAATAATTTTTTAGCTAACAAGAATGGTTTTTATTCTTGTAATAGATGTATAGGCTGTAAGTGTAGCGCCAATAGTACTTTGAAAGGAATTAATAAATTTAAAAATAAGTACAATAATGAGGAACACCAGATTAACGAATTTATTACCTGCTTTACGAGAAATGTGATCTATTTATTGATATGCCCATGCGGATTGCAATATGTGGGTAGAACCATTAGACCTCTGCATAAAAGAATAGCGGAACATGTTTATAACATAAGGAGAGGGTATGAGGCACATAGTGTATCAGCCCACTTTAAGAGATTTCACAATATGGACCCAAAAGGCCTTATGTTTTTAGGTATTCAGAATGTTAAGAAGTCATGGAGAGGAGGTAATTTTATACAACAAATAGGAAAGGTGGAAATGAGATGGGTATATAGGCTGAATACCCTGAAACCCTCTGGTCTTAATATCGAATTTGACCTTTTTAATTTCATGTAATGTAATTTCTTCTCTTTTTGGTGCTTTTTATATTCACCTGATGTATTTTGTCTATTAATTAACTGGTAAGAAGTGACCTGACTTAAAATAGAGTTATGTTTTTAAACTTATAATGTATTCTTAAATTTAAATTATGTTTTTAGTATGTCTCTTTAAGAGCTGGAATAGTCTGGGTATACAAATTAAATTAACAGCTGTAGGAACACATTGGACTCTATCGGGAACATAAGCACGCCTACTTTTTAAGACTGTTAAAAAACGGGATGGTCGGCACAGGAACACGTGATCTGAGGAAGCCTATACGGCGAAACGCGTCATCACGCTAGCACGCAGGACGTGAGGGAGATTGGACGCTCGAAAGACTGAAGGACAAGTTTTATGATATCCAGAGATACCGGTGTCCGGATGTTTAACTATTTGTTTGAATGGAAGTCTGAGCGATCTCAAATCTAACCTGCAAAAGTCTGCGGAATGTTTTACCAATAAAATTTATTTTATACTTGACGGCCGCCCGATCGTTTTTTTCCCCATTGGAATCTGTAAGCAGTTCATTTCCTGGAGACACTGTGTAACAGTGAGAAAGCGAGGATAGCCTGAGCAGTCTCTTTACCTGCTCCATGTTTGTGGAGAATCAAGTTTTTTTATCAAATTTGGGTTTGTATACCTAAGTAACTACACTGATTCACAAACTAGCACTTATTTTTAAAAATAGGATTATTCCTAAAAACAGAATAATTTTTCTTCTTTGCACTTTAAATAAATTGTATAATTGAAGGTATATATGATATATGTCACAATATTGGGTATTTAGCACATTTGACACTTTAGCACTTTTTATGAGTGTTGTGTTTTGCACAGATTTGTGAACGCACAGTGATTTAAAGGCACAGTGCACTTTATGTTTGAACCATTTGTATCCAGGGAGCAGCCAGCCCCAAAACTGTGATATGGCTGCTGTTGCCCTATTTTCCTTGCACCCTCAGCTTAGAGACAAAGAAAGGAACAAGTATTCTTTTTTTATTGTGTGTTCTTATCTGTGTCTGTGTGTCTATTGTTCTGCTTGTGTGTCTGTGTGTGCTTGCTTCTGATTGTGTGTCACTTTGTGTGTGTCTTTGTGTGCTTGTGTGTCTGTATGTGCATGTCTGTTTCTCTCTGTGTGTGCTTGTGTGTGTGCCTGTCGACGTTTGCATGTCTCTTTGTGTGCTTGTGTATCTGTGTGTGCCTATTTGTGTGTATGTGCCTGTGTCCATTTACCTGCCTGTGCATTCCCATGTGTGTGTATCAGTGTATGCCTCTTTGGATCTGTCTTTGTGAATGTCTTTCTGTGCATGCTTGTGTGTACATGTGTGCCTGTGTGCAGGGCCGCCATCAGAAATTGTGGGGCCCCTAACACAGCTCAAGGTCTGGGCCCCCGGTGCCTGCCTCCAAGCCCCGCCTCCAAATCCCGCCCACAGGAATACACACACACAGACAAAAAAGGACACAGACACACACACAGAAAGATACACACATACTAACAGACACAAATACTGAAACAGACATACACACGTTTAGACACATACACAGATACACACACATACTGACATACAGACACACACACTGACGTACATATATACTCACATACTGACACACACACATACATACATACTGAAAAACAGATATACATACAAACTGACATACAAACATACATATATACATACAAAAACGTACATACATATTGGCATACATACTACTGATATACATACATACATACACACACACAGATAGATAGATAGATATATACATACACAGATACATACAGACATACTGACATACACACACACACACACAGACATGCATGCGTACTGACATTCATACTAATAGATATATACATAGATCCTGACATACACACACAGACATACATACATACATACAAACATACATATATAAATACTGACATACACACACACATACAGATAGACACACACACATACATACTGACATACACACACACACACACACACACACAGACATACATGCATACTGACATACATACTGATAGATATATACATACATACACACACACATACATACTGACACACACACACAGACATACATACAGACATATATACATACTTACATACACGCACACATACAGATAGACACACACAGACAGACATACTGACCTACACACAAATAGACATACATAGGAGACATACATCACACAGACATACATACAGACATACATCACACAGACACACATACAGACATACATCACACAGACACACATACAGACATATACATACTGACATACACACACAGACATACATGCATACTGACATACACACACATACATACACACACAGACATACACACACAGACATACATACATTTAGACATATATATATATATATATATATATATATATACATACTGGATATATAATCCTGATATTTACAGAGTGAGTGTAGCAGGAAGTGGAAAAGAGGGAATAAGACAAGAGGGACAGTATTTAAGCTCTAAAACTGGAAGAATAAGAGTTCACCAAATCCTATAAAAACTTGCAAACAATACACAGTAAATGTGGGTATCCAGGAGCTTAAAAAGTTAAATAACAATGAATAAAAATAAATATAAATATAAAGTGCCGATATGAATTATACTTTTCCTATACCCAAGTATGCAAATCGTTAAAGACATATAGGGAACAGCAGATAAATTGCTTCTCAGTCTCTCAAACCATATAAATATAAAAGTCCATAAGATAATCACTTGAGTAAATATTTCAGTCCCAACAGTGTTAAGAGTCTCTTATTATGTATCATGAACAACCTATGTCCTGCTTGCATAAACAATACAGGATTAGTTAGGTCCTTATATACATACTGACATACATACTGACATATACACACACTGACATACATACTGACATCAGGGCCGGTGCAAGGATTTTTGGCTACACAGGCGAAGATGCATTTTGCTGCCCCCCAAACAAAAAAATGCATCTTCACCTTTGAGTCTCGTAGCCCCTTTTTGATTTTCTTACCCTCTTTAGTGCTTCATATCCCCTCTCTTTAATGTCTTGCCCTTTTGTTTCTTACACCCCCTTTAGTGTGTCTCTTATAACCCCTCTTGTTTATTTCTTACTTCCCCACCAGCCACATTCTATGTCTATTTCTTCCCCCAGCCCCTTTCTGTCTCTTTCTCCCATACAAACATAGATAAATGGGCAAAAATACATATATGCACAAAGACACAAAAATAGAAACAAACAATCATACAGGCATACAGACCGTTATTTAGGCACTCAGTGACAAAGATATACAGACACACAATCAAACAAACAAATGCATACAGACACAGTCAAACAATCTACACTTACAGGTAAACTCATATAAATGCAGACATAGTCATACAGAGACATACAGACACAGTCATACAGAGACATACAGACACAGACATACAGTCATAGAGAGACATAAAGACACAAGCAGTCACACATGCAGTCACATGTACATATTTACATCTCAGGCCAGCGTTTATGTATTTGAATGTAAGCATGTTTTTGTATACAATATGGAGTATGTTTATGTGAATGTAGGGGTGTGTTGTGTTGACGTTTGAATGCAGGGGTGTCTTTGTATGTAGTGTTGGCGTTTTACTGCTGAGATGTATGCACATTTACACAAACATTGCCACAAACACTGCGATACACATACACACATACATATATGCAAGGAGCCAGCCGGGCTGTGTGCTACGCGGGGAGCAGGGATATGACATGTTCATATCCCCGCCCCCTCCACACAGTCCGCGGCATGATGCAGGAAGAAAGGCTGGTCTGTGGGGATGCTGCCGCCGCCGCTCGGTCACGCTACAAGAAGTGACCGGCAGGAGAGGAGTGCTGTGTGCTTCTCTCCTGCCGGTCACCCGGACATTTGCGCCCCTGGGCCGGAGCGCCCTAAGGCCGCTGACATACATACATACATGCAGACACATACATATACACACACACCTCATTTATCAGCCACCCTCATCTTACCTTTAAGTTGCAGGAGGGTGGCTGGGGATGATGGGAGTAGATGCCTCTGGTGTCCTCTCATCTCCTCTCCTCTGCTCTGCTCTGCCTCTCCCCCCCGCGCGGAGTTAGCTGGGAGGAAGTGACCGGCCGTCACTTCCTCCCAGCAGCACTTGCGGTGTAGCCGCAAATTTTTTTAAAGGTGCCCGGTCGCGCAATTACCCGGCCGCAGCGCTGACCGGGCCCCTGAAGATATAAGGCCCATCGGGTGGCCCTAAATGCTTGGGCCACCTGATGGGCCCCAGTGCAGATGCACCTGCGGCAGTTTCGCCGCTCCACGTGGGGCCCGGGCCTGTGTGTATCTGTGTTCCTGTGTGTGAATATATGTGTAGGTGTCTATGCATACCAGTATGAGTATATGTGTGCATTTGTGTGTCTCTGTGTGAACACGTGTACATGTATGTGTGCCTGTGTGTGTATCTATGTCTTACAATGTCTGTGAGTGTATTCCTTTAAGAGTATGTATCCAAGAGGTGCAGGAGGTAAGTAACCATGGTAAATCCATGCATTCCTGTCTCCAAAGAAACCATAACAATACATTATTATTGAACAACATTATTATGTATTTGTATTCTATTATGGATTATTTGTCCTAAAAAAAATATTTTAATGTCAACTGGATAACCTAAAAAGGCAAGTTATTAACATAATTGAAAAGCGTTATTATGAAGTGTTCTATGGAGAATCAAACATGGTGGTGATACCAATGGCCAATGTGGAGTTTTTGGGTCCAACACAACTATCCATTTTACCCTTGAGTTGAACTCATGATAAGTTTTCAGTTCCTAACATAATACTTAAAATGTAAGATTTTGCAAATAAGAATCTTAATTCTCTACTCATCAGCAGCTATTCTCAAACAAACAGAGGCAATCAGAGGCAAAATTTGTAACTGATACAAATATTGGATTATTCTAAAGCAGGGTAGGGATACATGACATTGGCACTCTCCATAGGATCAACAAGGCACAAATATCAAGTAATGAAAGAAAAATATATTTTTTCAAGACAGTTTAACTTACCATTATAGAAACCTAGAAACATAGAATGTGACGGCAGGTAAGAACCATTCGGCCCATAAGTCTGCCCAATGTTCTAAATACTTTCATTAGTCCCTGGCCTTATCTTATAGTTAGGATAGCCTTATGCCTGTCCCACGCATGCTTAAACTCCTTCACTGTGTTAACCTCTACCACTTCAGCTGGAAGGCTATTCCATGCATCCACTACCCTCTCAGTAAAGTAATACTTCCTGATATTATTTTTAAACCTTTGCCCTCTAATTAAAGACTATGTCCTCTTGTTGTGGTAGTTTTTCTTCTTTTAAATATAGTCTCCTCCTTTACTGTGTTGATTCCCTTTATGTATTTAAATGTTTCTATCATATCCCCCCTGTCTCGTCTTTCCTCCGAGCTATACATGTTAAGATCCTTTAACCTTTCCTGGTAAGTTTTATCCTGCAATCCACGAACCAGTTTAGTAGTCCTTCTCTGAACTCTCTCTAAGGTATCAATATCCTTCTGAAGATACGGTCTCCAGTACTGCGTACAATACTGCAAGTGAGGTCTCACCAGTGTTTTGTACAATGGCATGAGCACTTCCCTCTTTCTACTGCTAATACCTCTCCCTATACAACCAAGCATTCTGCTAGCATTTTCTGCTGCTCTATTACATTGTCTGCCTACCTTTAAGTCCTCAGAAATAATCACCCCTAAATCCCTTTCCTCAGATGTTGAGCTTAGGAATCTATCACATTTTCTGTACTCTGCCCTTGGGTTTTTGCGTCCAAGATGCATTATCTTGCATTTATCCACATTAAATGTCAGTTTCCACAACTCTGACCATATTTCTAGTTTACCTAAATCATTTGCCATTTGGCTTATCCCTCCTGGAACATCAGCCCTGTTACATATCTTAGTATCATCAGCAAAAATACATACCTTACCATGAAGACCTTCTGCAATATCACTAATAAAAATATTGAAGAGAATGGGTCCAAGTACAGATCCCTGAGGTACCCCACTGTGTGAAGCCCAAGCTTCGAATATACTCCATTGACTACAACCCTCTGTTGCCTGTCACTCAGCCACTGCCTTACCCATTCAACAATATTGTAATCCAAACGTAAAGATTGCAGTTTATTGATAAGCCTTCTATGTGCAACAGTGTCAAAAGCCTTACTGAAATCTAGGTAAGCAATGTCTACTGCACCACCCTGATCTATAATTTTAGTTACCCAATCAAAAAAATCAATAAGATTAGTTTGGCGTGATCTCCCTGAAGTAAATCCATGTTGTCTCTGATCTTGAATTCATGTGTTTTTAGATGTTCAACAATCATATCCTTTAACATGGTTTCCATCACTTTCCCCACTACTGAAGTAAGGCTTACTGGCCTATAGTTGCCTCCCTATTACCTTTCTTGTGAATGGGCACAACATTCACTAACTTCCAATCTTCTGGGACTACTCCTGTTAACAATGATTGGTTAAATAAATCCGTTAATGGTTTTGGTAGTACACCACTAAGCTCTTCTAATAGCTTTGGGTGTATTCCATTAGGTCCCATTGACTTATTTGTCTTTACTTTTGACAGTTGAAATAGATCTCTTCCACTGTAAACTCACGTGTAAGAAATTACTCATTTATCCTTTTTCTTAACTGAGGTCCCTTTCCTTCATTTTCATCTGTAAATACAGAACAAAAATATTCATTGAGGCAGTCAGCTAGACCTTTATCCTCTTCTACATACCTTCCTTTTTTGTTTTTAATCTAACTAATCCTTTTCTTTTCTAATACTTTTCTTTTCTCATTTATGTATCTAAAAAAAGTTTTTCCCCCTTTTTTACTGACTGTGCTATTTTCTCTTCTGTGTGTGATTTGAAAGCTCTTATAACTTGCTTAGCCTCTTTCTGCCTAATCTTATAAATCATTCTGTCTTCCTCACTCTGGTTTTTTTTATAATTACTAAATGCTAACTTTTTGTTTTTTACTATTTTGGCCACATCTGAAGAGTACCACAGTGGTTTCTTGAATTTCTTGCTTTTACTGACAAGCCTAATGCAATTTTCTGTTGCCTTCAGTAGTGCAACTTTTAAATAATCCCATTTCTTTTGGACTCCATATAAATTGCTCCAGTCTGATAATGACTCCTTTACACATATTCTAATTTTAGAAAAGTCTGTTTTTCTAAAGTCTAAAACTTTTGTTTTTGTGTGGTGTGACTCAGTCACTGTTCTTATATTAAACCACACTGACTGATGATCACTGGATCCTAAACTTTCACCTACAGTAATATCTGATACCAAATCTCCATTTGTTAACACTAAATCTAGTATGGCCTCTTTACGAGTTAGCCCCCCCACGACTTGTTTTAGACAGTTATTATTAAACAGTTAACTCATCATAATTAATTAACTATAGTTAACTCAATTTACATTGGCCTCTGTATTACCTCATTCTTATAACTTAAATCTACAGCAAGCAAGATGCTTCACAAACCTTTCTCCAGAATAAATAAGTCCTCACAAAATTAAAGTAATAATAGTAATAATAAAAATAATAATAATACCTGCTCCAGTATTTTAGACAGTTACACTGCTTTTCAATTTATTATAAATGAATAATTATTCCTTGTTGACCCTATGTACATTGCAATTCCAAGTATTCCTACCTTGCTTCAGAACAATCCCAAATGTTTATTAGTTACACAATGAAAACATGAGATTGCCTCTGTTTGTTTGAGAAATACTGCTGATGAGTAGTGGATTAAGATGCCTATTATCAAAATATCACATTTTAAGTACTGTATTATGAATCATGGCTTCAGCTCTAGGGCAAATACATACTTGTGTGGTCCCCAGTAACTCCACAACAGCCATTGGTATCACCACCATGTTTTACTCTCCATAAATACTACATGATAATATTTTTCAATAATGTCAATAACAATGTATTGCTATGATTCCTATGGTTATGGAGACATGCATTTGATTTGTCCCTCCAGCTAACACCTTCCAGATCTTGGAAAAGTTTGGCAGGGACAGGGCTGGTACACAATCATTTCTTATCTGTATTTTAATTTATTTATTAGCTGGTTTTAATCCTGAGTCTAGCCCTACCAGTACTACAGTTTCCATCGCATGTCTATTAGTCCTCAGTATACGAGGAGTGATACAATATTATTGTTTATAATGTAAAAAATGAAAATGTTGGTGAATGAATCTCGCTATTAGCTGAAATGCTATACACACATAGACACCACACACATCTGGTTAGTGAATAACCCCAATGTAAACTATTGCTAATCTGACATTTTCAATTAATAAACTATTGCAGTTATCAACTCAACTGATTTATATTCCAGGAATAAATTCTATATTTATTATAAAAAAATAAAAATAAAAAAAAACGCAATGAAAAACACATCTTAAAACAGAATCACAGAAAAATTCAATAACACAAATAAGCTAACACAAAATAATGTATTTTTCATAGCAAACTGAAAAAATAAAAATATTTAAAATCTTTAACATACCAACATCACCAATCAAGAAACAAAAATCTAATTTTCTACGATTGCGTTAGATTTTTGGAAACCCGTATATGATTGTGACTCAGGCAAAGATAACCAAAAGATTTACTGTTTTGATGAGGTAGTGCCAGAAAAGGGATCTCAAAGTACATAGATAAATCCATAGTTGTGTGGGAGCTTGTTTAAACAGGACGATTTTGTATTACTAGTGCAATATTCATGGCAGATCACCAACACAACACAACAATTTTTAGATGAGCAGAGACAGACAGTCACTATGGGCTTCCAACACAAATAGATTAAATTATTCAACCTATTTGATGTACGGCATCAGCATTTGAAGTATGAGGTTATATAGTGGTTATGGTGTGAGGGGTACCCTGGCATACCAACATTGTAACTAGTAAAACCATTATAGAATATTTTGGCTTCTTATCTGGAATCTGCCAGGTGCAGCTCTCTGCCTCTATTGCACCCTTGATAAAGAGTCAAACCATTCTAAAATGTGTTGGCTTGTTACAATTGGGAGGAGCAACATTACACCATTACACCATTACACTATTACAATGTGCATGTGATTGGACACAATTTATCAAGCTGGCTGATCTCACTGGTCAAGGGTCAGGTTGCAATGAGAAGAATGTCCATGGACTGCTACTCGATTTTATTTTCGTATTTTACTTATGATTTTAAAATGGGGGTAAAAGACTAAAGCAATAAAGGAACACATTATATATATATATATATATATATATATATATATATATGTGTGTGTGTGTGTGTGTGTGCGTATGAGTGTATTATTATTTCATTATTATTATTATTGCCATTTATACAGCGCCAACAGATTCCGTAGCACTTTACAATATTATGAGAGGGGAAATTTAACTATAAATAGGACAGTTACAAGAAAACTTACAGGAACGATAGGTTGAAAGGACCCTGCTCAAACAAGCTTACAGTCTATAGGAGGTGGGTATAAAACACATTAGGACAGGAAATAGCAATCAAATAAGGTGGGAGTGAGGTCTAGCTGGAGGAGATAGTAAAGTGCTGCCCTTTAGGAGAGAGCAAGAGACAGGCTATTCCATAGAAAGGGAGCAGCTCGCGAGAAGTCCTGCAAGCGTGAGTGTTGCGGTTACCGGCCCGCCGCATGGCGCAGCCGTGCCCGACCGGCACGGTCTCGCCAACATCACGAGCTTACCTGCGAGCCGGCGAGCCGGGAACCGCTCCTCCATGTCTTCTGAGCATCGCGCCCAAATCAAAGATGGCGCTGACCACGTGGTCGCATTCATCTCAAGTTCTGCCCCGCAAATTTATACTGACGTGCGCGTCAACGCACACGCACGTTCTGGGGTCAGAGGTCACCCTCTGACCAATCAGAGCCCAGAGAGGGATATTTAAATCCCCAACTCACTCCAGTTCATTGCCTTTTCGTGGTTTCCTGTTCCTGGTTTCCTGAGAGTGCGTTTATCTTTGTGATTCTGATTTCCTGGTATTCTGATCTTGGCTTTTCCCTGGTTATTCCGAATTCTGGTTCCCCTGACTTGGCTTGCTTAACGGCATTTGTGTATTTCTGGCTTCCTTGACCTCGGCTTTCCCTTTGACCATTGTCTGTCTCTAGCGTATTAGTCCGGCCATTCTAAGGTCCGGTTTACGCTCTGTCCTTTTATTTCCTTTCCTTTTATATGTATATGTTTACATAGTTTCTGCATGCTGGACCACACTAGCAGTCGTGACAGTGAGATGGCCGTACGGGTGCGAGCAGCGGACAGGAGAAGGTCACGGGCAGAGCGGAGAGACTGAGAAGGGGCATACCTATGGATCTGTAAAGAGATATAAGAGGGGCTAGAATTTTTCAGTGCTTTATAGGTATGGGTTATCGATAGATAAATATACTGATAGATAGATTAATGTATTTATTTATTAGTTGGGGACAGGAAGGGGAGTTGTTTTCTTTTAATTAGAGTGTCCCTTTGAGTGTTCTCAAGGAACACCAACAGTTCCGAATTTTGTCATTCCAAAGTACAGTTCCAACAAAACATCGACCTTTGCTGTGTCATGAGAACTGAGTGGGAACCACTAGTGTAGATCTTAGATCTGGATTCATCAATGATTACAAGCGATATACAATGGAGCAATCAAAGTGGTGAAGGAACATGGGATTTGCATCTATTTTTCTGTTGTTCCATCCCCCAGATAATGTTTAACTTTACTGGTCCCAGATTTTGGCCATGAGCAACATGCTTGAATAACAGATACGTTGCGTAGCAGCAATATGTAAAATGTTAGTAGCTCCTTATCTCGTTCATGCAGGCTCTGTACAGTTATGTGAAACACTATTCTCTGCAGGATCATTTGTGTTTTCGATGGTTCCACAAGGAGAATTGACAAGTTACGTAGAGACGGTCCACAACTTATTGTCTACAGTTCCTTTTTCAATTAATGCTCTATTTTTAGCCCCAATTTTTTTTTCCCATTGTGTATAAAAAAACAAAACACAGTGTTCAGCTCTCCCAGAAGTCTGATTCAGTAGTGTGGTTTTCACAGTTTAAGAAATCAAGATCCTTTTTCTAACCGCGCTGCACAAATTTCTGTATCAGAATACAGCTACAGGGTCTGTCGTGGGAAAAAATGTAACTTTTATAAAATTGCAAGTAAAGTGTATATCATCTTATAATCTGAATAGACTCCAGTTACTTACAGCACTTACTGTCTGCCCTAGCATCAACAAGCCACGTTTCCGAAATATTAGCATTGCATCCGATTTCTGAATTCACATGCCGAACTTTCAGTCAAATTGTGATTTTTTTTTCTCATGATTTAGTGGTTTAGGGTTAAACAAAGTTGTAACCGTAAATGTTTAATATGTCAAGCTCTGTGATGAATATGGACACGAAAACTTAAAGCTCCTGATTCTGCTTTTTAGAAAAAGCTTTACAGGGGGCACGTCAGATCATAGGATTATTTGTAAGGGACTTTGGGGGCTGAAGCACTATATGTGGAGCTCTTTAGCCCTGGATCTCTACAGGTCGTGGAGAGTTTTTTTAACTTTTTTTTTTATTTTATATCTGGCAACTGCTTCTCAAAGAATTCTTATTAATATATTAAATGTTAGGAGTGTAGTGCTGCAACATGCTACTTAGGAGGAATGGGCGGTGCCCCCCAGATGACTGTCAAGAGGGGGCTCTTATATTAACAGGTAGAGTGTGGATTGGATCCAATACCTAGCTGTGCAGCATGAGCTTGTTTCTGGCTACGTTTTCATTGAGATTCTGAAGGGCATCAGTACATTGGTGTTGGCAGAGAAGAGGGGAAATGTCATTGCACAACCCCACCTCTCTGTAAGTGTAGGGGTCATCAACTTATACTTGGTGTTATTTGAACATATATATTCCGCAGAAACTGCCCTATTACATGCAATAAGTAGCTTGGGTGCCGATTAATCACGCCGGATTTTTTTTTCTTGTTATAGTAATTTTTCTATTACCCGAATTTTGTGTCTTCTCAACCTGAAGTGTTTTTTTTTTTTTTTTCCTTAAAAAGTTCTGCACTACGTGATTCCATTAACATGAATGAGAGATGTTATTTCCCTTCCTTAGCAATAGAACACTGTTTATTTGATTAGCTCAGCAGTGCTATGGACAGTTACGTAAGATTTGCAATGCTCTGTGAGTTTCGTGAGAGCTCAATGCAGTATCTTCAAAGCCTAGAAGTTTACAACAGATTGAGGGATTTATTTACATTATTTACATTTTCATCATTATTATGTTTTGTTATTAATTATTATTTTTTATATATTTTAAGGCACTATTTATAAAAAAAAAAGAAATAGGATAACTGCAGCATTGAGTGTTCCTTTAGTAGAGACCATTGATAAAAGAATAGTGCTTAGAGTGTCACTTTAATACTCTATCTGCTCTGTATCAAATTCTTCACCAATAAGCAAATAGCAGTGGTAATGTCTTCTCGTGATAAATATTAAAGGGACATAAGTTCCCAGACCATGTCATCTCCATTAAGTGGTCTGTGCAGTGCCCTTTGTTTTGGGAGAAATAACGGTATTTGCTTTTCGGGGCAGGACACTAGTGATGTCGCGAACATAAAATTTTCCGTTCGCGAACGGCGAACTCAAACTTCCGCAAATGTTCGCGAACGGGCGAACCCGGCGAACCGCCATAGACTTCAATAGGCAGGGACTCTTTCTGGCCACAATAGTGATGGAAAAGTTGTTTCAAGGGGACTAACACCTGGACTGTGGCATGCCGGAGGGGGATCCATGGCAAAACTCCCATGGAAAATTACATAGTTGATGCAGAGTCTGGTTTTAATCCATTAAGGGCATAAATCACCTAACATTCCTAAATTGTTTGGAATAACGTGCTTTAAAACATCAGGTATGATGTTGTATCGATCAGGTAGTGTAAGGGTTATGCCCGCTTCACAGTGACAGACCAAACTCCCCGTTTAACGGAACGCAAACAACCGCAAACAGTCCATTTGCACAACTGCAAACTCCCCATTTGCACAAGGTTGGATACCAAGCTAGCCATGTCCCGTTCCTTGTCCTCACTGATGTCATTGAAGGTCTCTTCCTCCACCCAGCCATGTACAACACCAAGGGTCCCCGAAAGGTGACAACAAGCCCCCTGTATTTTTCTTTTAAATGTACACTACTGTTACACCAGATATGAGTTGCACTGGTGTGACACTGTGCCCTGGCAGGCCCTGAAACGCACACGTGTGAAGGAAACTGACTGCTATTATTTCACAGTCAAATTTCTAGTTTTTTTTTTTATGTACACTACTGTTACACCAGATATGAGTTGCACTGGTGTGACACTGTACCCTGGCAGGCCCTGAAACGCACACGTGTGAAGGAAACTGACTGCTATTATATTACAGTCAAAAAAGTTTTTTTGTTTTTTTAAATGCAAGCTATTGTGCCCCCAAAACGTTCGTGTGTGGGGGTGCTGGAATGACGTGGGCCAATGGGAGCCTGAATCAAATTTTGGCTCCCACTGCCCCTTTAAGAGCGAGCTTGTGACTCGAGCCGTGCTCCTAGTGCCAGACGGGCCACGTGACCGATCACTGCGGTCAGTACACGTGGCTAAGTCAGAAGAGGAGATCAAGCCACATGCGGCTCGTGTGGAGGCAGGAGTGATCCAGCCACGCGCGGCTCAAGCTTAGGAGCCAGGTCGGTCCCAGGATAAGGTAAATACAGCCACAACCACTTATCCCAATCACACACCTTTCCTAATGTCCTATCCCATTAAAAGCATATTACCGTGTATTTAATAAAACAGATAGACCCCCTACTTCATCCAGGTTACCGATCGATGGTTCGATATTCTGAGCCCTCTCTGATTTACTGTACACGACTATTCGATATTCCCACAAATTTTATATAGCATTTTATGTTTGTTTGAGACCACCTTAAAAATATTGGATATCGCTAAAAATCATGATCACTATATACTTTCTCTACAAACCTCTAAAACGAACCAAATTACTCATCCATCCGCTATACCACTTTATCCCACCTAGAATTAGTGCCCAGTTAAAATACTTGACTCTTACTTACCCACACTCAGTCATGCCACACACATTTCACCACTACTCTCACTGAATCCCTCTGACTACGGCAAAATTCATCTTCTACATCAGAACACTACTCCTAAGATTGGGTTGTATCCATGTCTCGGGTCTTTCATTTAGAATAGGGGCAGCTTCGGTCTCCTTTAACACTGACACTCCAGTGCATATTATTAAAAGATTGGGCAGATGGAAATCCTCAGTCTACAACCGATATATTCCTCATCCCGAGAAAGAAATGAGGAAAGCTTTTAAAAGTTTCGCTTTGTAAATTTGAAGCGATAAGTGTGTTTTTCTTTAATACCTTTTCACCCTCTTTGCATGAACCCGATTTACATATATTACTAATATGTTTCTGAACATATATATTATATTATTCACTCACTCACTCACTCTCTGGAGCGGCCTAAGACATCATGCTGCCTAGGTCCAACGATAAATGACTATGGGGGATAATGTATAATAAACACAGGTTACTGGCTATGGGAGGGATATTGTATAATAAACACAGGTTACTGGCTATGGGGAGGATAATGTATAATAAACACAGGTTACTGGCTATGGGAGGATAATGTATAATAAACACAGGTTACTGGCTATGGGGGGATAATGTATAATAAACACAGGTTACTCGCTATTGAGGATAATGTATAATAAAGACAGAAAAAAAAATGAATGAATGCAGCTTCAGAATTAATCTAAATTGTATGCTGTCTAGGAGGTGGGAGGGTCTGGGAGGGAGGGTCTGCTTCTGATTGGCTGGAATGTGTCTGCTGACTGTGAGGTACAGGGTCAAAGTTTACTCAATGATGACGAATAGGGGGCGGACCGAACATCGCATATGTTCGCCATCCGTGGCGAACGTGAACATGCTATGTTCGCCGGGAACTATTCCCCAGCGAACTGTTTGGGACATCACTACAGGACACACCTCTAGTGGCTGTTACACTGGCAGCCACTACATGGTGCTTCCAGACTGAGAACCGAGTCAGACTCGGTTCTAGACTTTTGACGTCTTCACACATTGCATGAGGATGTTGAATGTCCTCTGATGCGTCACAAAGAGAATGGATAGAGATGGATTCAATGTTTCTCTGTGAGAAGCATTGGATAGGAGGAACGGCATGCGATTCTCATCCACAATGCTTCCCTATGAGAAGCATTGGATTGGACAAGAACTCGGAAGATATCCGCATGCTTACTAATAAAAGAGGTCGTCGATGGGGTGTCTGGAAGGGCTATCTCAGAGCTGGAAACAAGGTAAGTAAAGGATTAATAGCTTTTATTATTTTAGTTGTAACGTGGGGAGGGACAAATTAAATGAAAAATAGATACATGAATGTGCACACTATAAATGATCTTTAAGTCGTCCTATGTTCTAGGTAACTAACAGGCTTAAAGCTATTACAGCTATTACTTGTGTCATCCTCTTTCAAGTACGTCTCTTTGTGTAAGACATTTACAAGTGATCAGGAAATGGAAATGACTGACTGAGCATCGTTCAGGAAGAAAGGATGTACCTTGGTGTCCTTACTGACCATTCTTCTTGTTCTGCATGTGCTGCTAAACCGCTTTGTCTGTCAGATCTTGTTAAAGGGATATGATCCGCTATTCTTTGAGAGAAGCCCTATCGAATTAAGCATGATGTACACCAGGTTGTTCTGGTTAGAGATCTGTAATGGCTTTGCGTAAAGCATAGGGCATTTATAATGTGCTTTGTAAGTGAAACTATACTATATAATACATGAATCTGTACAATAACACTTGAAATATCTTTCTATATTTATGCTAAAAAAAACTAAGCTTAATGCTCCTGTCTTCTATATTAATATTCCAAAAATACATTGCAATCAGCTGACACTGTCATATCAGGGCTTAGCTCAGAGGGGCTTATTAAGGCTCCGGCTTAGGAACTTTTGGCTCTCCTTGGGAAGTAGTAAAGGGTGGGAGCAGGTAAGAAGTCAAATTATTCTAAAACGGTTTGACTACGTACCGTAAAAGAGTGCCAGGACACTCCTGTCACCATAGCCACTACAGTGAGGAGCCAGATAAGAAGTAAAACCATTTCAAAAGAGACTACTTATATTAAAGGGGCTCCAGAGTATTCCTGGCACCAAAACCACAACAGCACTCTGAAGTCATTACGGTGCTTCGAGTGTTCCTTTAAGTTCTGGAATTCATGGTGAACACATGTTTGCTTTGAACAGCTCTTTCCACACTAAGCAATATCACAAAATTTACAAAGGTTTACATAAATGTACGATTTACTAACAGTGGAAATGTCCTCTTATCTGTGCAACCCAACCCATTTATCAAGGAAAACCAACTGTCCAGAATTTTGCCATTCCCAAGTTCAGTTCCACTGAGGATACTGGCAAAACCTCAATTTTTGGTGTGACACCAGAAATGAGTGGGAACCACTAGTGTAGATCTTTGAATTCATCAATGATTGCAAGCGATATCAAATGGAGCAATCAAAGGTAGTTTAAAACTTTACTGGTCTCAGATTTTGGCCATGAGCAACATGCTTGAATAACAGATACGTTGCGTAGCAGCAATATGTAAAATGTCAGTAGCTCCTTATCTCGTGCATGCAGGCTCTGTACAGTTATGTGAAACACTATTCTCTGCAGGATCATTTGTGTTTTCGATGGTTCCACAAGGAGAATTGACATGTTACGTAAAGACGGTCCACAACTTATTGTCTACAGTTCCTTTTTCAATTAATGCTCTATTTTTAGCCCCAATTTTTTTCCCATTGTGTCTAAAAAAAACAAAACAGTGTTCAGCTCTCCCAGAAGTCTGATTCAGTAGTGTGTTTTTCACAGTTTAAGATATTAAGATCCTCTTTCTAGCCATGCTACACACATTTATGTAACAGAAGTAGACTTTAGATAAACATAATGGAACACAGCTAGAGGGTGTTGTCAGGATCGGGACAGGGATCCAACACGCAGAGTACAAACAGTAGCCAGATACGTATACCGGACCTTAGAATGGCCGGACTAACGTAAGTAGTACAGTATAGAATGGTCAAAGACAAGCCGAGGTCGAAGGTAACAGAAGACAGG
Source organism: Pelobates fuscus (assembly GCF_036172605.1). Taxonomy (NCBI): domain Eukaryota; kingdom Metazoa; phylum Chordata; class Amphibia; order Anura; family Pelobatidae; genus Pelobates; species Pelobates fuscus. The sequence continues at coordinate 31,565,617 of NC_086318.1, read as the reverse complement.
TAAGCGAGAGACAAGCCGAATCAAGGGTAACAGAGATAAGCAGAGTAAGGTAAACAAGCCGGGTCAAAACCAAAAGGGATAATAGAATACACAAGCACTGAGTGACTAGAACAAGCTAGAACCACGACAGGGCAATGAGCTAATGAAAGAAGCTCTGTTAAATACCCTGTTCAGAGCAGTAACCACGCCTCCAAGGCGTACTGATTGGTCCTGCAGCCATTGACTGACAGGTTGTTCCGGGGGAGTGTCCTGATGACTACTTCCTGCCTAGATGCTGTAAAAGGCAGTCACTCCCTCGCGGCCGGCCTAGCATGACCGGATAGACTGCGGGGAAGGGAGCCATCAGACCGTCTGGATGGAGGAACAGCTAAGTCTCTACCTCTTTCGGAGGTAGAGACCACAGGTACCCTGACAGGTGTGTCGTGGGAAAAAGATGTTACCTTTATAAAATTGCAAGTAAAATGTATATAACCTAAAAAATGTAATTGCATGGCTGAAATCTGGAGTTTAACCAAATTCAAAGTCTTAAATTTACATATAGGCGTGTATTCAACAGGCTCAAAATCAAAGCCGATAGTAAATATAACCAGGGCAAATATGTTACAAAAAGCAGATTTGGAAAGATTCTCCATCTTAGCTATAGTCACAACATTTCTATTTTAGCCTAAATGTTACCATTCAGATTTCAAATTGCTGCAATTTGTATAAATCGTATAAATACGCAGGGACTGGTTTGACAAGAACAAAGCAACAGTATTTGGAGACTATGCCTTAATTAAAGAATTAAAGCTTATAGCAACAAAAGAATATCAATCCAGGAATATTTAGCGTTTAAACTGTTTCTAAGTACGCTCTAAGGGCTGATATCGTTAGCCAACTGAATGATTCTCCTTTATTGACCTCAAAAAGATTAAAGACTGAAATGACATTTGTAGGGACTGAACCTGTGACTCGGAGAAACAGATTCTAACATACACAAAACTATATTCCCAGCAACCTTTACATTCTGTTTTGCCAGACTGTGTTTAGTGTTTATAGTATACTTTCCCTTATGGAAACATAGAATGTGATAAGAACCATTCGGACCATCTAGTCTGCCCAATTTTCTAAATACTCTCATTAGTCCCTGACCTTATCTTATAGTTAGGATAGCCTTATGCCTATCCCACGCATGCTTAAACTCCTTTACTGTGTTAACCTCTACCACTTCAGCTGGAAGGCTATTCCATGCATCCACTACCCTCTTATTGCGATGCTTGAAAGAATTATTCTCCAAAACACTTTTTTTCCCTTGGTTTCCTTGTTTGCTGAATTGAGTTTGTACAGATAAATTAAGAAGGCTTCCGTTTCATTCTTTCTTTTCAACAATCCAACCCCCAAAAAAGTGTAAGTACACTGGTAACAGAGATGGGTCTGTTAGTTAATGAAGACCAGGAGAAGGCAGAAAGTTTAAATAACTATTTTTCTTTAGTATATATTAATAAAGGATCATATGGCAAGAAATATGCAGATGATTGCTGCAAAAAAGTAGCAGATTGAATGGCTCAAGACAAGGTGCTACAGCAGTTAAAGAAAATTAATGTGAATAAAGTTCTGGGGCCTGACGGTATTCACCCACCAGTACTCAAGGAGCTTCCTGGTACCATAACAACTTAATTCTAACTTATTCTGGTACTCAGAGAGTTCCTTTAATGTATAGCATTAATGAAATAACAGTGTAAGGCTTTATATGGTATTCCTGTCATAAATCCCACTTAATATACATCAAATAATGGACATTTAAAGCCTATGTTTGATTGAATATGGTTGTCCTGATTGGAACCCTTACTGATTAATAGAGTTATAAAATGAACTGTAGCTTCAGGAACTGTACAAAGTGCCGTTTTCAAGGCACATTCTAATCAGCTTATGCAGCTTCTTGTAGTGGTTATGGTACAAGGAGACCCTGGGCAAAGGCCTGCTGGGTTTTATCAAAGTGTTTTCCTCCATAAAAAAACAGGCTTTTACCTGTACACAGAGAGGCCCGGGAGGTAAATACCAATATCACTCAGTGCCTAGTAATAGACTGAAACACAGCCTACAGAGTACAGTTCCTACGTATACATATCTTTACAATGACAAAAACTGTTTCTTCAGCCACTAGGTACACAGATAAATCTTGAAGGATCAAAATGGTTCACTTGACAATGAGGATGTAAAAAACAAAAAGATCAATGTAATCTGTTTTAAAATCTCCCCCCGCCTTTCCCATATGGTTTCTATGTTGTCACAGCAAATATTTCTACATCAATGTGACATTAATCTGTCAGCTGCTGATGGGGGAATTAATTGACAGTGTTGGCAATTCAAAAAACAGAAACTATTTCTTCTGATAAAAATCATCAAAGTACTGATAAGAAATAGTGGGGTACAATGAGCTTGATTTAATATTTTTGGATAAGCTTTTAAAATTATTTTTAATATTATGAAAAATATTTATTTAAAAAAAATTATATTTTGACGTTTTTTAAAACATTGCTAAATGTTTTGATTAATTATATATTTTGAAAAAAATGTCAGTGAAGAAGTCTGGGTGCAGTGGCCCTGTCCTTTAACTCAGCTATGTAATAGATTGAAGCGTTATAGAAATTACAATGTTTACATTGCAGACAAACGCACAGACAGTTACTAGAGGTGCTACTTCTTCAACGACAGAGACAAATTCACGTGACACTTGGTCACATGAATTTGCAGCTCATAGGAAAGCATTGAATTTAAAATGTTCTCACCAGAAGCATTTGGACTTGTAGTGGTACTTGATACACACGTCTCTTAGTGTCTCTTCTGAAAAGCAATCTTTTTATTTTATCTATTTAATCTTTAGGTGAGTCTTGCATTTTTGTAATACATGCATCGATCTTTGTATTAATATACACAAAATACCATTAATTTAAAAAAAAAAACACCATTAATTTAAAGGTGACCCTGAAGAATTTAAATATTTACAATTTGTTGAGTCTTTGTGAATTGTTTTAGGAGGCTCCAAAAGACATAGCATGACAGACATTAACCAAGGGAAATTACTATGACTTCTGCCGACTTCCTTTATTATCAGTGCCAGGAGTTGTATCTTAGTTTCTTCCAGTTTTACAGGCATCTACCTGTCCATTTATTGGATTCTCCTGACCTATCTATGAAAAATCAAGGCTTGTTGACTGGTATGACTTTCTTATTTCACCTTAGGGCCTATTATGGTGCCATTGCAAAGTGTCCTTTTTCATGGGTGCTACATTAGTGATTTTTTTTGCATTCCTGAACCAGACTTCTTCCATGAATAACCCTCTGTGAGTGTGTCAGCACTTTATCAAATCTTGTCTGCATGATCTGTTGTAGTTACACCAGTTATCAATAACTTAAAACTCATTAAACACTGGTTTGGGTTGAAAAACCCTTTCTGAAAAAGGTTGAAACTCCTCTGTTCCAGCTCTATGCCCAAATTCTCCCCTCAGCCCAGTCTTACATGGCTGACTCCAGGCACCATGACCACTTCATGATTCCCTGGCTGACTCCAAGCACCATGACCACTTCAAACCACCGAAGTAATCATGGTGTTTGGAGTAACCTTGGCAGACGTCACTGTTACATAAGTTATAGAACTCTAGAAAGTGAAGAGTCTAATGAATTGACAAATTTAGCTAAGAAGGTGTGATAGTTCAGTTGGTAAATTCCCTGACTGCAGAGCCTGCTCAAAAAATTCAAGGTTATGGGTTCCAACCCTGGTTAGATCAATTCAACTGTTCATCCTTCAGAGGTCAATAAATGAGTACCATCAAATGGGTAATAATGCCATCTGTTATTATTCAGCTGTGGATTAGGTTAATTCTGAGACTGTGCACTGAAAAGTGTCTTGATTCTCACGGAGGCGCTATATAAATGCTAGTTATTATAACTATATTTACAAACAGCTTCCAATATTAGGAGAGCTGCACCATATAATTCCAATGTCATCGTCTCTCATTCTTTTGTTAATATATGCCCTCAGTGTATTGTATCATTATACAATTATAAAATATATTTTGCCAGTATGTCCCCTTACAACAGAAAATAATGATATTCTACTGGGAAAGACTGTTTTGTGCAAAAATTAGAAGGAACTTTAAATGTCCCCATGACCTGATCTATGCAAATTACATATAATGGACTCAAATAACTGCTGTACACAATGTATTCTGCAATTTGACTCTTGGGCCGGATGGCTGAAAAAGGCATCAATAAAGTAATTTGATATGTTTAAAAAGGAATTGCATTAATTAATGCTCGTTTATATTAAGTTTGAAAGGATGAATCAAAGTAATACATTCTAAAGTAGAAATATAATAAGTATGAGCACTCCGGAGGTTCTGCCGATGCAGTATTCTTACTCAATAGGTTTCAGTGATGAAGACCAGATCTTCAATAGGATTGCGCTTTGAAATCAAGTGTAGCAGAAGCTAATCCTGATGAACCTATCTAAGAAGTTATCTGGTCATGGCTTCCTGCTCGATGTGCTTCATTGTCCTAGTCCATAAATAGTTTCTTATGTCAAGTGATGCAGAGGCTCCCTATACTAACATTTTTATGATGTACTGACAAAGTTGTCACAGTGCAAGTAGATGTAATGTGAGCAGGGAGGGAGGACATTGTATTCACCAATGCACTGATCCAACCTTCCACTTTTCAGTATGAAACACTCCTTCACCTATTTACCCGACACTTGCACTTTTCAGCAGGCTGGGCAGCTGCTGTCAGGGCCGGACTTAGGGGTGTGCAAGCTGTGCGGTAGCACAGGGCGCCATCCTGCTGCCATAGCTTGCACATGCACCAGGTGACAGGAGTGAGGGCATTCATAGAGCACACCTATACTGCAGGTCTGTCCACCCAGGTGGAGAACTTTATTATTCTCCACCGGTACTATAAAAAAGAAAAAACCCTAAGAAGGCAGTGGGGGCGGAACTTAATGAAGTTTTGAGGCAGAGCTAAAAGGGCAGCGGGGGCAGAGCTAAAAGCACCCGCTGCCCTTAACCTTGGCAAACTAAGTGGGAAGCAGGAAGGAACCCCTGCTTACCCAACTACCAGGTACCAGGAACTGCAGTGCCATCTCTCCTCACTCCAGTCCATAAAGGTAAGTGTGTGTGTGTGTGTGTGTGATTATAGCACCGGTGGAAACATTACTGCTCAACAGGGACCCAGTTGAGAGCCGGCACATAAGGTAAGCTAACAGGAGGATGGCTGGAGATAAAAAAAACAAAAAAAACACTTGTGTGAGTGTGTGTATGTGTGAATGTGTATGGGTGTTTGTATGCGTATGAGTTTGAGTGTTTGTATGGGTGTGTGTATGTGTATGAGTGTGTGTGTATGTGTCTGAGTATGTGTCTGAATGTGTGTGTGTGTATGTGTCTGAGTGTGAATGTGTCTGAGTGTGAGTATGTGCATGAGTGTGAGTATGTGCATGAGTGTGAGTATGTGCATGAGTGTGTGTGTGTGTGAGTATAAGTGTATGAGTATGAGTGTGTGCATGAGTTTGTGTGTTTGTCTGAATGTGTGTGAATGTGTATGAGTGTTTGTATGTGTATGAGTGTGAGTATGTGAGTGTGTGTGCTTGTATGTGTTTGAGTGAGTATGAGTGTGTGTGTCAGAGTGTTTGTTAGTATTTGTAGGTCAGGCGTGTGCATCTGTGTGTGTGTATATAGGTCAGTGTGCTTCTGTGTCTGTGTGTGCACACATCTGTGTATTTGCATCTTTGTGTCAGGGTGTGTGTTTTATGTCAGTGTGTGTATCTGTGTCATGGTTTGGGCATGTATCAATGTTTGTGTGTGTCAGCGTGCATGTGTGTATATGCCGGTGTGTATCTATGTGTGTGTCTGTGTCAGTGTATTTAAATGCATCTGTGTATTAATGTGCATTAATATCTGTGTAAGTATATATGTATGTGTGAGGTAGTGTATGTGCATACATCCAAGCAGTCAAACACCAACACAATGTACAAGCAATCTAACACAATTATTACATACAAACACACCCCTGCTTTCAAACTCAAAAAAATATACAAACACACCCCTTCACTCAAACACAATTACTTCACACAAATGCACATCCACATTTAAAAGTGAACATTACATTCAGACACACCCCTGCAATCAAACGCAAACATTACATACAAACATACCCCTGTATTAAAGCACAATAAATGTATACAAGCACCCCTTCAAACACCAACACAGGCCCTGGGGAGATAGCGCAGCTAAGCAGACAAGGGCACATGTAGGAGTGTGGGGATAGATGCATGGGATTGGTTGGGAAAGAGTGTGTGGGTGGGATTATGTTCTGTGTAAGTAGTGTGGGGGAGGTCTTACCTCAGTGCCACTTGGGATTCGGGCCAGCAAACAGCTTCCCTCCCACCCGCCCTATTAGTATATTTAGTCACAGCTAGCAGGGGGTATGTCCTTGCCAATTGAGTTTGAGGGGTTACGTTTAAGTATATGGAATTAGATGAACAAGTTTTTAAGGTCTCAACCTCCCCTGCTTCAAAGGTTAACATTAGGTTGCCTGAGGTGTCGTGCCCATCGAGCATGGATAAGGTAGGCTGATGGCGGGCATTGGAAAGATATGATTTTTATGACGAGGGGGGAGGTGAGAGGAAGTGGTGATTAGGAACCACTGGATGTTTATTGGCAAGGACGGTTGGGTCACTGTATAACACTATGTGTGGAGTTATATATGTATATATGTTAATTTATGCTTATTTATGTCTAACGTTTTGGTTACAGAAAAGAAGAGATTTAATAAATAAAGTTATGGATGTGTTATGCAGTAATTTAGTTTGTGATAATAAATGCTGTAGCCTGTTTCATCCATACTAAGTGGTCTGTCGTTATTGGGGGGTTGAATGGGGTTAGTTTATGTTCTAGGCTGCATCGCGATTCCCCACTACGTACATACATGTACATTTCACTATTGTGCCAGTAAATGCCGCAGCGCTGCACAGATATATAACCTAGAAATTTTGACTTGGGGTGCCTTGGGAAAATACTGAAATATTAAGGGAGCCTTGAACCTAAAACGTTTGGGAACCACTGGTCTATACCTAATGCCTTAGTACCTCTAATACTTAAGAAAAAACAACCCTTCTTCATTAATAAAAAAAAGTTTTAGCAGCCTAATAAAACAGTGTCATTATATACAAATTCAACAATACAACCCATAGCCCTCCAATCTAGTAAAATATATATCCAATAAAAAACATACCTGTGCAATAAGTGTGCCAAACTACCATACAGTAATTATATCTAGTAATATCAAGTAACCAATCCTTAGCAATCTACCTGTATCAGGTGAAAATGGAAAAACTCAACACATACCACAATTCAGCCAATCACATCTACCGTATACACAAAACACTATCTGCAACACACGAACGATAACATAAAGTGCTTAATGTGAGCACGTGGGCCACACGCACAAAGTGCAAAGTGTGAGCAAATAAACCATGAACATAAAGTGCAGGCAATGAGCACATATGGTAAAGTGCAAGATGTGAGCACATAAAACGTGCAAGTACAAAAAGTGGACACATAAATCATGTGCAAAAAAAATACAAACTGCAATATAAAGTGCAAAATGTCTGCGTAAAAGGTGCAATACGCAATCCCATTGACCGTGTGCGTAAGTGAAAATGTGGAACAATGTCATATACATAAAGGGCGAATAATATATGGATCATAAGCAAGTGCAAGTAAAATCCACTAAGTGCAAATTACACAGCAATATACAAAGGTTGTGTACAAGCCTACTGTATCCTGCTTGGCAAACCATCATTATACCAGTATAACTAAATCGTAATACAATTATATTCTTAGGAAACTATCACCTATAGATTGTGATTGAGAAGCGACTAGTTAGCTGTCAAACTACATGTGTTAGCTTGGCTAGCAAGTTCACCCAGCTAATACATATTTTATTTTGGTAATGACACACTTTATGGCACTGACAAGCAAGAAACTCCCTGCAGTACTCTGCCGCTCCATACACTGATTTCTCAGTAAATTATTTTTACTGTTGTGTCACTGTTAAAAACGAAACAATATAACAGTAGCAAGCAGGACATAGGTCCCACGTTGAGACTGTTCTTATAGATCCAGGTCACTTGGGAGGTATTAGAGTAGCACTAAATTACGTTGGGTTGTGGAATATCATTCAAGTAGCCATTTATTTTCTTTATACTTTGCGGCTGCATGCTAATGTACACGCAGGTATCCAAGAGTGATCGGAGTTTCAGTGCGTGGATTATATAAGTGTTTCTAAATGCAAAACGTTGTCCCATTTACTCTTGGATAAACTTATTATCGGTTTCAATCGCCAATGTCATTGTCATCACCCAGCGTTAGTAGAAACCGACTCAGACAAAACAGGACATTCCCTAAATAGGGCCACAATTAGGAGGTAGAGGTAGTACTCAAGGATCTACCTTGGCAAATGTAATACTATCTGGACCAGTTAGGAAGATTGATATATCCCCTAATCAGAACACATTGTGGTTCTACAATATAGCAAGCTCCTTCAAGTCAAAATAGCCATTAGTAAAATAAACCAAGTCACCTTTTTTTTACAGATGTTAGTTTTGGCTTAAAATGTAAAATGTAATAATAATAGTGGCCAGTTTCCAGTTTAGTGAATAAGCCTCATAATATGATTTTGCACGTTTGCCGCACTTATAAACTCATGGAATCTTTATGAGTCACAAATGATTTGTTTAGCTGTTGTGATTATATATTTACTTGTCATTAAAGAATTTGACTGCCATTGTTTTTTGAAGAGATGCTCTCATTACTCACATTGTTGTTTATATAATACACGTTTATAAGCATTTGAATTCCTTTGATTGGCACTCCTATAATTTCCCTTGGCAAACACATTGCATTATGGGATTTCACTGGTGTTATGTAATTTGTGTAAAAGCGCAGGTCAGTCAAACAAACCAATTCAATAGTATTTCCACAGAGAAAGAATTGTTTAATGAATAGATCATTATTAAAAATATATTAGAAACATGTTCTAATTTTTATGTAAAAAGAATCGAAATTCCATACTTCTCGTATCATTATTTTTTCACGAAGACTACTTTTCGTAGCAGATGAAGGGTAGTCATTCGTCCTTGTTTGTGCATTTGTTTGGTCTCTAAGCAAGGAATTTTAACTGTAATCTGATTGGCTGAAAACACCAAGAAATATAATCATAACATAGTTATCACTTCAGATAACACAGATAAAGTGAAGTTATCTGCAAGTTGGCATGGAACCATTTTAGTGTGTTAAATAGATAATACATGAAACATTAGATACATAATATCATAGTAAACAGATAATACATCAAACATACTCTAACAGGTAAAAACAAAACAAAAATTAAAGGAACACTCCAAGCAGGATATAGTGGTTATGGTACCAAGAGTGCATTTGCAAGTGGAGAGCTAAATGAATGACCAAACAGGGTTGACTATGCTGTGACTAGTGTCTCATGGACTCCATGTAAGTTGTCAAAGCAGTAACAAGCAATGTGACTACTTACTCTGGGATGACACAATGGTACTCCTGAGTGATGTAGTGGTTATGGTGCTAGTAGTGTTATTTCAAGAATAATAAGACACAAAAAGGAAGTCAACTTTAAAATTCTTATTTTTGCTGCAATTCCACTTGTGGCTGCTAATTTATAAAGATCTCACAAATCCAGGAAGTGACTCCTTCAATAATGGCACACTTAAAGGGACACTCCAAAATCTTAAAGTACTTTAGCTTACAGAATAGCTTTATGTGTGAATAGTGTGTCCTTTTTTATATTTTGTAAAAAGTACAGATTTCAATGGAAAATGGCACATTTATAAATTAACCTTGTTACACTCTCCTGGCTGTCAATCAGATAACAGGTCCTGTTACTTCCTGGTTTGGTTAGCTCAGTGAAGCTAAACTCAAGAGGCAGCAATTGACCAGAGCACCTGCCTTGCAAAGACTTCTCATTGAGCTGTCCATGTGATTGGACAGATACAGAAAGTCTGGGCGAGGTTAAAAGGGGAGGGCATGCAAAGGCTGCGGACAAACAATCTGTAGCTTTTGCTAGTTGTCTATAGATATACCGCCAACTAAAGAAAACATTAAATGCATGCATGCTTTCATTTGGGGTCTGTATACTAAACAGTGATTGCTATTTTATTACTGTACGCAATAACACAGCTAGCACTGGTTATGATTCTTAATTTTGTCACCCAGCGCTTGACATTGACAGTATGTGTTATACATTTGTCACAAGGTATGATCAATCACAGAGATCAATGATTAGTACGATTGGAGATCTCAGTCCGAACTGCAGTTCACTGTAATTCACTGTAATTTAACCCAAAGGGGTGATCGAAGAATTTCCCAAACTTTGAGACAAATTGTACGAACCAACCGTAAAATCCAGTAGCCGAGCATGTTCATTTCACATCTTGATTGTGGATTACGTACATGAAACCAAACAAATTAGATACTTGATGAGAAAAAAGATGACTGTTCGGAGACAGTCACTAAATGTTAAGTTTATTTGCAGATCCAGTGCTAAGTGAATTCACATTATAAACTCATAAATTCCACATAATCCGTACATAAATCATGTTTTTACAACCTCGGTTGTAGGGGTAGAGAGGAGGAAACTTATCTCTTTGATGGCATATCAGATACCAATCATTTATACTACCATCATTCTCTGCTCAGAATGCTGGTATTGGTAAGCCAAACATCAGCTAAATGCACCTAAAACCAGCACTCTGCATGCTGTAATCAATCTTAGCAATTATCCCTAACTGTAAAAATCAATTCTAGTCACCGCCACATACTGAGAACCGCAACTACCATTATTCTTAGCCAGACATTGCACAAACAAAACATAACTGTAAGTCTAACTATGGCAATAAAAATGACTCTGCAATTAATACTGTCACTGTGCTGGTACTGGTAGCTCTGTTAAATGCTGCATCTGTAGTCATACGTGCCTACGGATGATGGAGTATTTAAATGACACAACTTATAATGTATACTAGACTGATTGTTGTTTGAACGTGAAATGGAAAAACCATGCAAACGCTGAAATGACAAAACAAAAATGACAATTTACATAACATGGAACATATGTTCTATGAACGCCCATTAACACTGGCTCATCCTTACTCATGGTACAAAAGACATCTTCAGGTTTATTCAATGAAGTGTGAATTGATGCAACTTGACCAGTAAGCTTTAAGTTTTAGAAAAAAAAAGCTAAATTGTAAAAAAAAAAAAAAACAGCTTTTTACCAAAATGTTTAATTCTTTGGACAGTAATTCACAGTTTAGAGAATAACCCTGCTTATGATACACCTGTAAATTAATTTTACATGCAAATTCAAAAAGCAAAGGTTTTGCATTCATTTCACATTTTTTTGTAAAAAAAAATCATTCCTGCTTTGCATTGGAAAAAATTGTACAATAGTTAAAACATCGAAATGACTGATACCGCATGAGAAACTGATCACAAGTTCATTACGTTTGTAAAGGAATCAATTAATGTCTGAATTCTTAGGTCTGTTTTTACATTTTTACGATTTAGTCTTTAGCAAATTTTCACTTTCCTCACTCCCGATCTGCATTGCCCAGGAGTGCTAAATCCCCCAAACAATACAAAACAAAATAAACTTAACCCCTTAAGGGCACATGACATGTGTGACATGTCATGATTCCCTTTTCTTCCAGAAGTTTGGTCCTTAAGGGGTTAATAGCCCCTGTATCAATTCCAGCCAATTATGAAAGTCACGATTACATTGTGAATTAACAGGTGACCTGCAAGATATAGTAATTGATGCATGCACGGCTCTTCAATAAATTAACTCATTTCAACTTGACATCCAAATACTAAGATGTATTAACATCACGCTAAAAATTACAAAGGGGTTTATTGGCTAAACAGTGAATTGTAGTAAAATGCAGAAATGTGGGCAAAAATCATCCAACGCACTGACTATTTTAACCTCAACTTTGCAATTATGTTTGCAATTTAACTATAATTCACAGTGTAGTAAATAAGCCCCAGTAGATATAATATAATATGAGTGGGTTCACGCTTCCTTTTGATGGAACGCACAATCATTTTCCATGCTGCGGTGAGGATGCGATGATATATTTATGGACAATGCATCCTCTGCATTTTCTTTCGTATTGTCACACCAACACTTTAACATTATTGGTTTTATTTGTTTTTAATAAAATAAGTGTTTGTCTAATGGCAATCAAACACACTTGTTTTTTTTTCCAAGTCAAAACACTGTTTGTATACAATTATTTTTTTGATATATTGAATTTTTATTTTCCGATGTGCTATTTAAACATTATTTTTGGGGAGTTTTGCGATACTTTGACAAATGATTTCATTTTCGTAACGTCAATCACGTGAGCACTTTGTTATAGTGTTAGTTAAATCTAAAAACAGATCTTTTCGCTTTCTAGACGTCTGTAACGGGACTCTTCTATTGTAGTCGACTGTGATACAGTAACAGGAAAGAGGAAGGCAAATTAATTCCTACACAATTTTTTATTCTTTAAAAATTTAAAGCCGCAAAAAGGTGAAAATAATAAATAAAACTTAATTTACATTAAATACGCTGCAAATTTGTCTGGCTTTAAATGAGAAATGCACAGAAGCTTAAAACCCTGCAAATGTGTACTTGTGAAATATAATCCAGAAATATATAGTTGGAGAATCGTCTAAACTTTTGATACATGTATAAATGTATGTCCTACCTCTTTTCCCCCCGATAATATCGCCTCTTGTGTCTCGTAATCCCAGCTCCCAGATTTTATTTTTCAGCAAATTCTGATCACCTCTCGAAATATATCTGCAAAAGCTGGACAGTTTTTAATATCCACTGGAAATGACCACACCTCCCTGTAAAAAAAAAGCTTTCCTCAAAGACCCATGGGAACGCAATTTGTTTTAGCTTGAGTGTATTGAAAAGACAGACAGTAATTTTTGAACGATTAGCAGGTTTTAGACATGATGGTTAATTTACTAAATAGTGATTTGTGAATAGTACAGCGCTACGGAATCTGATGGCGCTATATAAATAATAAAAATAATAATAATAGTTAACAGTCCTAAAAGATGAGTGATTGTCTGGGGACAGCCACTAAATGTTGATTTTATTCATAAAGTGATAAATTAGGACGTGACAAATAGAGGGGAAAACAGGACCAGTGGTTCTACGTGTATATATCATATATCAAATAATTACACAATAAATATAAATCTTTTACTGCTCTTTTTCCCTCTGTTGGATACTTTTTTGTCACTTGATTTGTGAATCCATTGGTGGGAAAATGCACTGTAAAGATAAGCATAATATTTATTTTGCAGTACATTTTTGCATCTTTTGGCTCATCTGATTCATTTTCCTGAATATTTTTTCTTTAAAGGGACCCTATAGTCACTAGAACAACTACAGCTTAATGTAGGCGAAAAGGCAGTGTTTACATAAAAGCCTTGGAACAGCTCTTGTGACAGTCACTTAGACAGCTGTTAGAGGTGCTTCCTGGGTCGATGCTGCACAATATGCAGCACTGACATTCAGCATCTCCACACTCTGCATGAAGATGATGAACGCTCCCCACCATTGAGATGTATTGATTCAAAGCACCTCTATAAGGAGATGCTAATTGGCACAGTAAAGCGTGTTTCTGCACATGCGCAATTGCCTCCAGTTTTGATGATCTCAGCCAAGGAAGAGGAGTGGTCTGAGTTATTCATGTCATGGATTCGGCACTGGGCTAGAAAGTTTCCTCAGGGATTTAGGTACATATTGACATGATAGCATCATGTGGTTGCTGCAGATTAGTCACCTGTACATTCATGCTGCAAATCTTCCATTCCACCATATCAGATAGTCTTCCATTACACCAAATTGCATATCTTCCATTCCACCATATTGCAAACGTGTTCTGTTGGATTGAGGTTTAATGGCATCAACATATAGAGAGTGTCCTGGAGTGCCATACACAACCACATTATTGTTACTGAATTGCATAAGAAGACTGAGTTACAAATACTAGAAGTGACATAACATGTATAATTTACTAGTGATCTGAAAAAGCCTACATAATTCTATTATTAGTGCATTTAGCAATGCCTAGATATAATTTGATTTACAAAGAGGGAAGTGCTCATGCCATTGCTCAAAACACTGGTGAGACCTCACTTGGAGTATTGTACATAGTACTGGAGACCGTATCTTCAGAAGGATATTGATACCTTAGAGAGAGTTCAGAGAAGGACTACTAAACTGGTTCATGGATTGCAGGATAAAACTTACCAGGAAAGATTAAAGGATCTTAACATGTATAGCTTGGGGGAAGACGAGACGGGGGGATATGATAGAAACATTTAAATACATAAAGGGAATCAACACAGTAAAGGAGGAGACTATATTTAAAAGAAGAAAAACTACCACAACAAGAGGACATAGTCTTAAATTAGAGGGACAAAGGTTTAAAAATATCAGGAAGTATTACTTTACTGAGAGGGTAGTGGATGCATGGAATAGCCTTCCAGCTGAAGTGGTAGAGGTTAACACAGTAAAGGAGTTTAAGCATGCATGGGATAGGCATAAGGCTATCCTAACTATAAGATAAGGTCAGGGACTAATGAAAGTATTTAGAAAATTGGGGAGACTAGATGGGTTCTTATCTGCTGTCACATTCTATGTTTCTATGTTTCTATATAGTTAGGTAGATAAGGACAGCTAATTTTGTTTGGTGTTGATTCCATCTAGTGAAATTTAGTCATTGCTTTAAGAGGATTCCAAATATTCAATACTGTTAGAAAATGGCCCATTTGATTTATCTATAAAAAAAAAAAATATCCCATAAACTTTAATGGTGATTACCGTAGATAAAGAGAACGTTTTTCTTATCGTATTGATTCATTTGGAAATCAAGCCCTTAGTCAGAAGATTTCTGTCACTCCAAGATATGATCTTGTAGTCCACCAGTCAAGGGCAAATACACCCAACTTGTAGACAGAGAAAGGGGAAGATTCTAGGGAAACATTTCTCTCAGTCTCCTGGAATGACTGTTAATTCGTATGCAGAACCCAGACTGACTAGTCCTGAGACTTTGATGGGATTTGGTGGCGATTACAGTAGCATATTTTTTCCAATCATCATGAAATAAAAGACTGAGGGCCAGTGGAAGATGATCGCCTTGTTTCCCATTCAGGTTCTGGCACGTGCGACTTTACCTGTAAGAACCTGAAACTATTTGAGAAGCTACATAGAGTTAAAAGTACTTTTGTTCATACCCCTGTTTTGGGGACTGTTTAGGAACTGACATTCAATAAAAAATGAGTAAAATGTAAATTATTCTAGAGTTCTAGAGAATTCGAAGTTATTTATCAGTGGCAGTGGATTATCAGTAATATTTCTAACCAAATGATTCAATGCCATTATAAAAACGTTGTAATGGTTATTCTACAAAAATCTCCATAAACTTTAATAGTGACGTCTGTAGACAAATCATTTGGAAAGTGTATCTAACAATAATGAATCATTTGGAAAGCTTATTAAATCAAGGCCTTAGTATAATATTGTGAAATAGAAACTGGGCGCGTTTGTCTTTCAGAAAGAGAAAAGAGAGAGAATGAGCTTGGTGGCTAAAAAATAAAAGGCTAAACAGTTTGTGGGTTATTTTTTGTAAATATCTTTTTATTGGTGGGAATTATTTTGCTGAGAATAACAATTGTATCAACGTTTAAAAAAACAGTATGAGTCAAAACATGTATAGACAAAATCGGGTATTATCGTTGTGCATGAAATTCGCAGATATCTAGGTAGATATGGCAGTGTCTTAAATCCATCATAGGTAAAGTAAAAATGCAACAAAAATATATTGAACATTCACACGAAAATATTCACAAATATCAAATATTTCAACACGTAAAACAATAAGTTCAGAAAACGTATCTCTCTGACCTCGCTACTGAACAGTACAGGATGTAGGGCTTTAACCATGTTGCATCATTGTTAATACCCCAAATATCCCATAGTTGTTAGAGAATTTTCTTGAGGCAGGCAGGTAAAAGAGAGGAGAAAAAAAAAGTCAAGTTATGGGTGTCCCCATGACAGTCCTTTGGGGATTCCCCAATCCATTTCTCCCCAACTTGGGGATCTTACTCAAATTGTATGTGAGAGAGGAGGGACCTCTCTTTGGTCATTAATTTAAGTGATAATTTTACCGCCTCCCTACACAAAAAAGAGAACATGAGCTGTAGTATTTTTCCAAAAGATTTTGGAAGTCTGAGATTCTGTGGTACGTATCCAGTGAGTGCAGATACACAAGTATGTCTGAGAGCGTCCTGTAGTGTTAAAAAAGACACACTTCCATGCAGCAGAACTCCTCTATGTGTTGGAACCAGAGGGTTTGGGGGGTGGGGGGGGGGGGGCATGTATTTTTTTCCAATAGGGGGGTATCAGGCTCTTGGCTATATTCAGAATCCTTATGGTCATTTACGTTTTGTTAAAAGAGGAGCACGTTTTTGATGTGATGTAACAGAAGCGGAGCCGGCTAAGGGGAGACAGGTCATCAGTAAATTTCTGTAAGATCTTATAGATCGTATTCAAGGAACATATGTGTAGAAGTGTGCCCACCTCTCGTTCGCATCTCTAGAACCTGCCATTTGGAGATGGGTCAATCGCATGAATCAGCTGTAGGAGTTTTCTACCAAAACGTAAGCAGTTTGTAGGCAGTCTCCTGAAATCTACAGGAGGTTGTGCAATGTTGTGTTAAATCACATATTTTTTGCCATTGTGGTGGTGTGCGTCCCTCTCCCAGGCTCTCCTCCCACTTTCCAATAAAACGTAGGTGGGGGAGCAGTTTCCTTCATTAAGTAGCATAGAATACAGGATGGAAACACAATGATCCAGTGGGTCTGGGTCCACACATATGATTTTAAAGTGTGGTGAGGCCTCTCAACAGGAGAGCTCTTTGTGGGATGGAGTTGACATGTGTTACCAACTCTCTGTAGCAGAACTATTGAATAAAAGTTGGGTTGTCACACTCAGCAGTCCAGTCAGAGGCTGAACCAGTGGCGGATCCAGAACCTAATCTCGGGAGGGGCACTGGAAAACTATTTAAAGGAACAGGAAGGCTAAACTTGATGGACGCAAGTCAGTGTGTGTGAGGGGGACAGTGTGTGTGAGGGGTGCAGTGTGCGTGTGTGGAGGGGTAGAGTTTGTGTGTGTCTGAGGGATGCATTTTGTGTGTGTGAGGTATACAGTGTGTGTGTGTGTGAGGGGCGCAGTTTGTGTATGTTAGGGGTTCAGGGTGTGTGAGGGGTGCAGGGTGTGTGTATTTGGGGCACAGTATGTGTGTATGAGTGGATATAGTGTGTGTCTGGGGCATACAGTGTGTGTGTGGGGTACAGTATGTGTATGTGTGGGGTACAGTGTGTGTGTGTGGGGGGGGTATGGTGTGTGTGCGGGGGTACAGTGTGTGTGGGGGTACAGTGTATGTGTGTGGTCTACTGTGTGTGATAGGGGTACAGTGTGTGGGGTGGGCAATATGTGGGGGGGCAGTATGTGAATGTGAAAGTTATTGTGTGTGAGGGGGTGGGCAGATAAATATATACGTTGGAAGGCCATTTGGCCTGAATTTGTGGCCTATATAAACCCTACCCCCCTACTTACCTTTGTCGTGCAAGCTGTTTGTCTCCATAGTTAAATAAATAAATTCCCAGGGGCATTCTCTTAAAGACACAGTTGGCCCCCTTACGCTTTTTGATGTCAATAGGTCAAGCCCATCAAACCGCTTAAATTTATCCAGCTCCACGCTCAATTTGTCCATTAGCTCTTATTTCTAAAATCTCTTTTTATATTAAAAACACTATACCCTGGTTCCTATTTTTAAATAATGAACTTGTTTTAGGTTCCAGTATCCCGTCTCACGGTATCAGGTAGAAAAAGGTTAACATTTTTACGTTTCTCCTGAGACCTTATTCAGCCTCCATGGCCTTTTTTACTATCCACCTCCCACAGTGGGTTATAACTTCAAACACACCAGGTCTAAAGATGCCTCACCCTCCATGTTACTATTATATTAATGTGTTAAATTTGTTTATCATTTCTACATATCATTACTTAGACCTGCACCATGTCGCAGATTCACTACGCCATCAACAAACCAACAGGCTACCTGGTCCCCGATGTTTCAGTATCAGGTATCATTAATCTTACTCACTACGATTACGTTCCTTCTAAGGCCTCACTTTGCCTTCGTATCTTTCACAAGTAATGCACATTTGTCGGAATCCAGGGGCTTGTCTCAAAATATTTGGACCAACGTTCAGGTCCCTCAACTTACGCTACAGTTTCGCTCCTTTACATACGTTCTACATTTTTACACTTGGCATACCAGTGGCACGCCTCTGGCCTGCTAGCATCCTTTTACCCCTAGGTTCCTGGACTGGACCTGTTCTTCGCAGTATACGTGGAAGGCGTATGCCTGAATTTGTGGGAGGGGTTATTTTCCTAGTTAAATCCCCAGTAGCCCCAGCTTACCTATCGTCGCCGTCTGGAAGTTCTGACCTGCTCGCCCCCTCTCGTCAGCACAACTTTCGGGTCCTCACGCGCTTCCGGTCCCATCATTCCTTGCGGCTTCCCGCCAACCTCCATTCGCACAGACGCTTCCAAACTAACGAACACCAGGTAA
This sequence comes from Pelobates fuscus, assembly GCF_036172605.1. Taxonomy (NCBI): domain Eukaryota; kingdom Metazoa; phylum Chordata; class Amphibia; order Anura; family Pelobatidae; genus Pelobates; species Pelobates fuscus. Next base: position 31,546,845 of record NC_086318.1, on the reverse strand, counting down.
CCGGCGAGAATAGCCGTGTTTGGGCTATTCCCGCCGTTCGATTTTTCTTCGACTGTAGTTACAATCTCACGTACGAGACCGCAATGCCTAGTATATCTTATGCAGATGTTAAACCATTCCAATACTTATTTATGTCTTTCTCATGATAAGGTCACAAGAAGGGACACTGGATTCTAAGGCTCTTCTTTGCACCTGCACCTGACTATTGTCATTGATTTACCATATTGTTAGCTTAAACCTGATACATTTTAACCGACACCTAAACGGCAAAAATGGATGGACGTCTCACAGTTATTTTAAATTAATTTGAACATTATACATAGACATTTGAAGCAGCCTATTTTTGACTGTTTTAAAATTATGCTAATATGCATTGTTTATAAGGGTTCACATTCAAGATTTTCAATTTGCAGCTTGACTGGTTCAATTTCTCGATATGCTGCTATTTCTCTTTCAGATCAATTACAGTTTAGGTGTGCATCCAAACCACTGGTTTACCTGAACACAACTGTTTTTCTGCAACGACATTTAATCTTACATTCCCAAAAGTACACAGAATGAAATGACTATGTCAGTCTGGACCTCAGGTCTGCCTGTTTTTGAAGCTCAATCAAGCATGGTCATTTACTAAAATTCACCTATTGTCTTCTCCTACATACCCGATATGTCCCTGGAGACTGGGCAGTTCCTGAGCCTTATTTAGTTATTACTCTCCACTCCATAGTCCATGTTATAAAACTGAGGCAAATAGCAGAAGCTTGTTATTGGTTTACATGGTGGTTGCTAAGCCTTTTTATATCACGGAATTACTATCAATAAATAGATTGAAAGTAATTAAACAGCCTGTTATAGTTAAATTTGACAGATAAACGCAAAATGAATTTGTAAAACATACAAACTTTTCCTCCTTTCTCCAACTCTAATGTTTTTTTTTTTTTTTTTATATGAATACTGTGCGATGCTATTACAGTTTGTATGTCCTTTTAATATGGAGTACTTTTCACAACGCATGTAAAATAACAGGATTTTAATATAAGTAAGAGCAGATAAAACGATCAAAGAAAAGAATGTTCTGTAATTTACAATCAGAGTCTGGAAATATCAATGCTAACATGAAGTGCTCGACTTTCACCTGATGTCAGACACATCCAACAATCACATTATTAGTTCAGGTCAATTGATATGTCTATCTGCTTATAGGAACACACCGTGTGCAGCATGTCAAACGATGTCAATATAGCGCCGTGTTTTTACCGATAAAATACCGATAAAAAAGGGGTAAGCCTTATACTTTGTGGTTTTAATTAAGTGACAGTACATGACTTCTTAAGCTTTGGTCATAGCTGATATGTCAACTCAACATGTTCTGTGGGTTTAACTTACAGTACTGCATCCTCTCTACTGCTCCTCCGTTCTTATAAACGAACCACCAATCATTCGAACGTCAGGCAAATATATTAAGATTACACCCTGTGCTCTGCATTCACACTATCATTGAGGTACCGCGAAAGAACTACACATACATTAATTTCACTCATCATTCAGTCACGGCTTCATGTGCAAACGCACTGCGCACATAATTCATATATTGTATATAGCATTCACATATTAACAGATCAACACTGACTGACTGCAGACTGCAGGAAGAGTGAGCTCCAGCTCCAGCTTTTCAAACGTGGCCGTGACCACTGCACCTCAGCACTTTTATCATTTGCACTTTGAACTTGCACTTTGCCCAGGCGGGGAAGACCGCGGGCATCACTGTTTATATTACACAAACCACCTATTTTTCCACTTTGGTGGCCATCTTGATTGACAGCACCACTGGGGGCGGAGCCAACCCTGTTACCAGGAGGAGGGGTTTGGTATCCCCTTATTTGCAGCCGCGCGCTGCAAGTGAATAACAGCTCCAGCTCCAGCTTTTCAAACGTGGCCGTGACCACTGCACCTCAGCACTTTTATCATTTGCACTTTGAACTTGCACTTTGCCCAGGCGGGGAAGACCGCGGGCATCACTGTTTATATTACACAAACCACCTATTTTTCCACTTTGGTGGCCATCTTGATTGACAGCACCACTGGGGGCGGAGCCAACCCTGTTACCAGGAGGAGGGGTTTGGTATCCCCTTATTTGCAGCCGGGCGGGACGGGCGGACCAACGATAATTTACTTACCTCTTACTGGCTTTTTAATAATTTTCCCCCTTATTTTCATTTTTTATTGTTTTACCTATTTATTTATTTTTTAATTTTTAATGCTGTTATTTTTATTTTGGTAACTTTAGCCTGTCTTCAACTGCAAGTGTTACTCTACGCATTTTTTGCTATTGATCATTTTTATGCTAAGTTAAGATCGCATATTTTTGACAATTGGTAACCTGGTTGTCATTTGTTATTATTATATATAACCGCAGATTGTGTCTCAGTTGTTGAAACCTTGTAGCAACATGAGTAACTTGAATTACTCTGCTTCTGATTTGAAGGCTTTAAATACTAATGGCCCAATAGGTATTCGTACTGCCCTCAAATTAAAGAAAAATAAAATATTATCTCACTATGGAAGCTCCCAGATTAAAACTATTCTTAATTTGGCTAGCAACCTTAGTGAGACTAATAATACTCTAAAGAGTAATCTTGGCCCGTCTTTTAAGGGTGCTCTATTGAATGCCCGCTCAGCAATTAAGAACGCTGAGGCCATTAATATTGTAATTAAGGATAACAACCTTGATTTTTTGTTTTTAACAGAAACATGGTTTTCTCCCTCAACCCCACCGCGTCTTGATGAATTGGCCCCCCCTGGATATCACATACTTATGTGTAATCGGGCCACAAGAAGAGGCGGGGGGATTGCGATTATCTTTAAAGAACACCTTAAAATCAAGGAAATTGAGATGGAGGTGACATCCTTCACCACATTTGAATATCTCTCTCTCCTTTGGCAGCGCACTGAGAGGGAAACGGCAGGTCTTGCTCTTATTTATCATCTGCCTAATACTAGTACACCCGTCTTTATGGAGGAGATATCCGAACTGTTAACTACTATAAGTCTGAAGTTTACCTCCTCCATCATTTTGGGAGACTTTAACTTATGGGCTGATTCTCCTATGGACTCTCATGCCCAGAGTTTATTACTCTATGCTAAAACCATAGGGTATAACCAAGTAGTGTCCGGCCCTACACATAGAACCGGACACACACTAGATTGGATTTTCCACAATGGGTTGATTACTTCGACTGCTACTCCTCAACCCACGGCCTGGAGTGATCATAATTTGATCAAGTTTGAGGCAGTAGGTGTTGAAATGAAGAAAATCCCCCACATCCCAAAAAGAAATAATATCTGCTCATGGTCTCGAGATATTTCTAAAGTCACCGGACCTCTTCTTAGCACAACTTTTTCCAGCAAAATGGACCCCATTAAATTTCATGATTCCCACACAGTAGAAGAGAAAATCTTACTGTTTAATTCAGTGATTGTAGAATCAATAGAACTTCTAGCCCCCATGAAAAAAACTTGTCTAGTAAGACAAGTAAATAAAAACCCTCCCTGGTTTAATCAGGTGACCAGGGAGATGAAACGGCGATGTCGAGCAGCTGAAAAACGGTGGAGAAATGATTACAATGCCGATCTTAAATTGGAATATTTAAAATCCTTAAATTTATATAAATCTAGTATTAAAAATGCAAAAAAACAATATTTCACAGATAAGATTACAAAAGCGAAAAACTCAGCGGCAGAGCTTTTTCGCACAACAAACCTCCTAGCAAATCCTAACTGTTCGCTTCCCCAAGAAGAAACATCTCAAAAGTTTTGCGAATCCCTCTCTCACTTTTTTAAACAAAAAATTGATCTAATTAGGAGCACCATAGTGGTGGAACCTGATACAGAAACTTTTACACCCTATGATGGCCCGATGTTCTCGAATTTTAAACCCGTTAGTACATCCGAGATTTTGATCATCCTCAAGTCTCTCAGGGCATCGTCCTCATCGCTGGATCCCTGCACTGCTCAGCTGGTGAAGGATGCCGCTGATGTTTTGGCCCCCTATATTGCAGACATTGTTAGTATGTCATTTGCCACCGGAGTTGTTCCTGGCATTCTGAAGCAGGCTGTGGTTATCCCCCTGCTGAAGACTCCAACTGTGCCGAGTTGAGCAACAATCGACCTATTTCCACCTTGCCTTTTTTGGCCAAGATCATCGAGAGAGCGGCGGTATGGCAGATTCAGCCTCACCTGGAATCTAATTACATTCTGGATGACTTCCAATCGGGATTTCGACCTGGTAGAGGGACAGAGACTGCCCTGGTTAAAGTCCACGACGATCTCCTGTGGGCCTTGGACAGAGGGGAGGAAATTGCCCTGGTACTCCTGGATTTATCGGCGGCCTTCGATACCATCGATCATGATAGATTGACAGAGAGGCTACTTACTGTGGCTGGTGTGGATGACAGGGCGCTGGCTTGGGTGACCTCGTTTCTCCACGACAGGGTTCAAAGGGTAAAATTGGGAACATTTTACTCCTCTAACATCGCCCTGACGTGTGGAGTCCCCCAGGGTTCGGCTTTATCTCCAATCCTGTTTAACATCTATATGAGGCCACTGACCCATATCATCCGCCGCCACATGCTTCCCTATCATATCTATGCCGACGATACCCAGTTGTACTTTCGCCTGGCCAAGAAAAAGGAGGATCAAATCAATCTTTCTTCCTGCCTACAGGATATCCAGTCGTGGATGGGAGCCAATTATTTAAAACTTAATGGCTCCAAAACTGAATGCATCATCTTCAGTAACCAGGAGGTGAATAGTATCTTTCCCTCATGGCCGGACTCGTTTTCTCCATCTCCGAGTCCTGCCACCAAGGTCAGAGATCTGGGAGTCATTTTCGACTCTAGGTTGACACTGAAGCCCCAGATCAATCAGGTGGTAAGCTCTTGCCACTACCAGCTGAAGCTTCTGAGGTCTATTTTTAGATTTATTGCCCCCTCCGATCAAATCTCGGTGGTCAACGCCATCATCGGTAGCCGATTGGACTACTGCAATGTCCTGTACCTTGGATTGCCTCAGAACATCATACACAAGCTACAGTTGATACAGAACGCAGCTGCTAGGCTACTTACGGGTGTGGCCCGCAATGACCATATCACTCCATCTTTAAAAGCCCTGCACTGGCTGCCCGTTCGTGAACGGGTTCTGTTTAAAAATGGTTGTTTGGTATATAAGGCAATCCACGGTATGGGACCAGACTATCTGAAGGATAAATTCACACGCTATGCTCCCAGTCGATCCTTGAGATCGGCTGATTTAGCCTTATTGAAGATTCCAAATTTTAAAAAGAAAAAGTGCGGAGGGAGGACGAGTGATGTTCAGGGAGCGCAATTTTGGAACTCCCTGCCTCTGACATTAAGACTTGAGAATGATCTACTGAAGTTCCGCCGGAGCTTAAAAACAGTTTTATTTGCTCAGGCATACGGGATGACATGAAATTTTTAACCTGGTTCAAATGCATGTGATTATAATGCTGTTGTGTGCTGGATATTGTTTTGCTTGTTTTTGATTGCTGGTATGCGCATCGAGACCCTATGGGTAATAAGACTGCGTTTCTTAAGAATTTTTAATAAATAAATAAATAATAAATAAATAACACGCCATAACATTTTGGCACACTTTACACAGTTATTCATTCATTCAGTGCAAAACACAGCATTTACACACAGCCTGCTGTATCCACACACTACATTTCTAGAAATGTATGGGCACTCAAACACTACACGCATTCAAACAATTCACATGATGAAAACTACAAACACTGACACAAATATTTGTTCAACAACGTGGCAGTCTTTCTTGGAAGTGAGCTTAAACCCATGCTGATACCTTACAATCTGTATCACCCTATAATAACCCATGTCATATCATGTAATATCATGTCTGTTACTGTCATTCCTATGCTCTCACTACAAGTAACGGTCCCATGATAGGGATAATGGTACTGGTGGTTTCTCAACCTATTCTAAACTGGAAACGGTGTTCTACTCAGATCAACATTTCTCCAACCACTGTACAAGCTCGCTGACGATCCGCGTGTATTCACTCACACAAACCCTAAAACTGTGGGACAGTCATCATGGTTGATTTCTGGCTGTGTGCCACTACCTGAGTATGCCCCACACAATGTTGAGGCACCCCTGGGGTTCCCCCCAACAGCTAATGGGGACTTGTCTCGGCACGCCTGACATTCACAAGGTTCTCCATGCGCATTCAATCATTTGTTACGCTATTTTAATATTACATACATCTCACTATGTTATTTATGTTCAAGAAGTCCATCAGGATTCACTTTCGGTCATGCTATCTGTTCTGTCTTAGAAGTTACACCTATAGGCATCTTATAATACAGATAATTACGATCCCAGGCCTATCAAGAAAACGAATATGGGGTAGTTATTATACGACATGTTATCTTTAAGCTTAAACTACAATGGAAGCTCCTTTTCAGGTTCCTCTCTTAAGAGCACTTTTTCCCTACTATTAGTCACGGTATTTCGTTTTATTCTTCGGTTCACGTCACGTCAGCTTGTCAGATGCCTTTTTCAGTCCTTTCTCTGTGGTTCTACCAGTTATTTCACACATGTAAGGTTGGGTTAACGCTCATCCAGAAGAAACAAGACTGCCAAGGTTCCCCCGCAGTATCCCCCGCCCTGGCCACTCCTAAAGTCCTGAGGTCAGGCCTTGCTTCAACGTAACTGTTAAAGCAACTGTTAAAGAACATTCAGTCCAGAGATCCTCTGCAGTTCAATAAGGTCTAATCATGCCTTAAGTTGGAGTTTTAAGCAGATAGATTTGTCTACTAACACTAAGCAAACTGTAGCGGAGAGGTAGTATAATCCACAGGGTCTCCGCTGGTAGACAGGAAAAGCAGGTAAAAATCCAAGTAGGCAGATACAGCATGCAATAATCCAGGTATCGTTATAAGAATCCTTCCCTCCCAAGAACTAGACGACACATAGGCTGGGAGTCAACTGAGCTTTTAATCACAGGTCACAGTATTTATGGGATTCCCCATGCAAGGGGTTTCCCTACTGACATTACAGGGGTTGTACAGTAGGGGACTACATGGGGAACTGAACAACCTGGACATTTCCCCCATCATGCACTACTGTACGGGAGGGATACTCCCACTAGAATATACAGTTAAGTGGATTATCCCTCCGTACAGCAGAACCAATATTCTACATGAAAATACATGACAGGTGTATAGTCGCCATTTTGGGCAGTCGGAATCCAGGACAAACCACCCCCATAACCTAACCCAATAACACACGGACACTAAGTATTATGGGGAAATTTGTCCACAGCTTTATTAACCAATAATTATAATAATAATAATAATAATAATAATAATAATAACAATAATAAATTAACATATTCAACATGGGTCATTGCCCCCCATACTCCGCCCCCTCGCATCCTGTTCCTTCGGCTACCATACAAAAGGCAATGACCCCCATATAATAACACCTATACATATTTATAACATATTTATAACATACACCAACATTCCAAAGTGCCAACCAACCATTAACCACGGCAGGGGTATACCCGGATACCCCTGCCACACCAGGTTCTGAGTCACCTCCAGGACTCGAAACCTCTCAACCACCGATGACCACAATCTGTTATTCCACCTCACGTTCATCCAGGGGAGCCTATTTCCTCTCCTTCGGCTCCCCGTCCCGCCGCTGTGAAAGAAACGGGTTAAATAAACACATAACAAACAAAGGGAGGGTGGGTGGGACAAACTCAACCGGGTAGAAAGTTAGAATGACTCACCTAAAATGGCTGCTCATTTAAATAGCCAATCCTACTTACCCATAATCCAACCCTTGCTTACTTCCTCCTAAGCCCGCCTCCTAACCCCTGTCAAGGCCTTTTTCCGCTTAGCTGCGCTCTAGCTACATGGGGCTACATGACAGGTGTATAGTCGCCATTTTGGGCAGTCGGAATCCAGGACAAACCACCCCCATAACCTAACCCAATAACACACGGACACTAAGTATTATGGGGAAATTTGTCCACAGCTTTATTAACCAATAATTATAATAATAATAATAATAATAATAATAACAATAATAAATTAACATATTCAACATGGGTCATTGCCCCCCATACTCCGCCCCCTCGCATCCTGTTCCTTCGGCTACCATACAAAAGGCAATGACCCCCATATAATAACACCTATACATATTTATAACATATTTATAACATACACCAACATTCCAAAGTGCCAACCAACCATTAACCACGGCAGGGGTATACCCGGATACCCCTGCCACACCAGGTTCTGAGTCACCTCCAGGACTCGAAACCTCTCAACCACCGATGACCACAATCTGTTATTCCACCTCACGTTCATCCAGGGGAGCCTATTTCCTCTCCTTCGGCTCCCCGTCCCGCCACAAGCTCAGACCTTGACCCCTTAAGCTGTCTGAGCTCCGCCACCCCGAAGAAACAGAGCCATCCGGATACCATCCTGCCAACCCAAGTTGAGCAGGTCCAAACCCACCTCCGAGAGGTGAACACCATCCGAGCGGTAGTATCCTGGCAACCCTTCCTCCAGCTCAAGGTGCCTTACTACCACACCCCCAACCTTCCGCACAAAGCTTGCCATCAAGCTATTTACCTTCTTCCTGCACCTATCCATAGCTACCGGATCCCGAGCGTGCCGCCACCGGCGCCTCGGGACAATCTCCGACCACACCAACATGACCCCCGGAAGCAGGCCCCTCAACTTATTGATGTCCTGCTTCATCCACTTCACCAGCCGTCGTTGCGGCGTAAGGCCCAGGTCATTACCCCCAATATGCAGGACCAGTAAGTCTGGCGTGTATCCCGCCGCCAGCATCCCAAACAGTTTACCACAAACATCCCCCCAGCAGAAACCCCGATACCCAAACCAGCGAACTGCCAACTGGCCCCTCGGAAAACCCAGCTGCTGGCCTTGCGCTCGAGCTGCGGCCCTCCTCTCGGCCCAGAAGACAAACGAATGGCCCACGATCCATGCCTCACGCCCTGGGGGGAAAAAACAAATGATGAGGGAAGTCCGACAGAGACCCCCACCCCAGCCCAAATAACACAGAGAACCGTTACAGTACAGCCAGTTACAAGTCGCTCATCCCCAGCATATATACATTTTTTTTTTTTTTTTTGCATAAAACCGTCCCCAAGCTCATTATTCCAACAGACCCAATCGGACATAGGAACGGAATCTTACTGATTCCCACCTCCCGATCCGTTTCACCACCTCGTCCCCCAATCCCAACCGAGCCGCCTCCGTGGCAGCCCCAATACGGAACGAGTGTGTTCCAAATCGTTCAGCATGAAGCCCTAACTTGCCCAAGCCCAACCGAAAAACTTTCGTGAACTGAAACCGAGAGAGGGAGGATCCGTCGGCATGCACCAACAAGGAACCCCCCATCACTGGCCTCCGTGCCAGGTACTCTGCCGTAGCAGCCAACGGGCACAAAGCCGAGCCCGGCAAGGCCCCCAGTGCCACGTCCCGGCCCACGCCGCGGACATCCGTTTTGGAGCTGCCAAGGTGCACCACCACCTTCCCATCCAAGACACGAACCCCCGAAAATTGCAAGCCCCCTTGCACCATCTTATTAGCGCTCACCAATTCCCCAATTCGGAATGCCCCAAAAAACGCCAAAATAAACGCCACCTTGAACAGAGAAGCCTCGAACCCATCGAAACAGATTTCAGGCAACAAACCCACCAAATCCCCCAGTAGTCGAACCGACACCGGGCGCCTGGTATCCGGCGACCTGCGTCCCTTGCGATAGCCCTTCAGGGCCTGCCTGATAATGAAGGTCTTAGTAAAGTCCTCCTTCCCATGCCATCTGAACCAAAACGCCATCGCCGCCATGGACCTGTCCACCATGGCAGGTGACGCCCTTTTTGCCAGCAACTGACAAGTGTACCACAGGAAAGCATCCCGCAGGGCCTCCCCGCTGTCCACGGCCAGCCCGTCCAGCGACCGCTCCCACAGGCCCCAAACCTTACTGTACGAGGCCCAAGTGGCCGGTGCCAGAGAAGCCTTCACAAGTCCTCCAAGCAGGATGTTCCCAGCTGCCAAATCTCGTCCGGGCAAGCCTGCCCGTCCTTCGAAGCCCCCGGCGCCACCAGCCAGAATCGGGACCACTGAAAACGAGACAGAGCATCAGCCACCTCATTCAAATAACCGGGAACATGCCGCGCGCGAAAACAACATTCCGAGACATACACAGCAATACCAATCGCCTAAGCAGCCTAACCACCGGCCTGGAGGCCGCAGACTGACGATTCACCGCGTGAACCACCGCCATGTTATCCGAGAAAAAGACCACTTTCCGATTACGCAGCCTGTCGCCCCATAGTGCCATCGCAACCACTAACGGGAATAACTCAAGGAAAGCCAAGTTGCGCATAAGAGGGCTCGAACCCCAAGAGTCGGGCCACCTCTCCGCACACCAACAGCCACCAAAGTATGCCCCAAAACCCACACTACCCGAAGCATCCGTGAAAAGCTCAAGCTCGGCCGATGACTGGCCCTCCTGCCTGAACAACACTGTCCCATTAAAATCCCGCAAGAAAGCATCCCAAATGCCCAAATCCTCCTTCATGGCCGCCGACACCCGGATGAAATGGTGCAGAGACCGAACCCCCGCAGTAGCAGCCGACAGGCTGCGACTGAAAACCCTTCCCATCGGGATTACCCGACACGCAAAATTGAGCAGCCCAATCAAAGACTGGAGCTGCCGCAGAGTAACCTTGCGCGCCCCCGCCACAGCGGCCACCGCCCCTCGAAGCCTGTCCAGCTTATCCCGAGGCAGCCTGCATTCACCCAACCCAGAGTCAATCTCCAGACCCAGGAAACTCAGACACGTGGTCGGGCCTTCAGTTTTGTCCGCCGCCAGCGGAACCCCGAAGTGGCCCGCCACCCACTCAACCGTCCGCAGCAGGCGCAGGCATTCCAAGGAATCAGCCGGCCCCACGCACAGAAAATCATCTAAATAATGTACAATAAAACTATTCCCTGCTTCCACCCGTACCACCCATTCGAGAAAAGTGCTAAATTTCTCAAAATAGGAGCACGAGATGGAACAACCCATGGGCAGGCACAAGTCCACGAAGTAGTCCCCTTCGAAGAAACACCCCAGCAGGTGATGACAGTCCCGGTGGACCGGCAGCAGCCGAAACGCGGCCTCAATATCCACCTTCGCCATCAGAGCCCCACGCCCGGCCCGCCGGACCAAATCGACCGCCCGGTCGAAAGACGCATAAGACACCGAGCACAAATCCTTATGAATACCGTCATTCACCGACTCACCCTTCGGGTACGAGAGATGATGAATGAGCCTAAATTTACCCGGCTCCTTTTTGGGAACCACCCCGAGTGGGGAAATCCGCAGGCCTTCCAGCGGAGGCACTGTGAATGGGCCCGCCATGCGGCCTAGCCCGACTTCCTTGCCCAGCTTCTCCCTAACCACGTCCGGGAAGTCAGCCACAGACTTCAGGTTGCGCAGCCTTCCCGATCCCCCTTCCCGCTCCTGAAACGGAATGAAAAACCCCTTCTCAAAACCCGCCCGGAGCACAGCGGCATCCGCCCTGTTAACGTAGCGGCTTAGCCATGGCTCCATCGCGCTTAGCCTCACTGGGGTTAAGCCCAGGGGAAGCGGATGCTCCCCCACCACCGGCCGCGGCCGCAGCACCGGCGCCACCGGACTTCCCTTTCTTGAAGCAGCGGTTGAGCCCATGAGCGCCTCCGCAGCCGGAGCACTCGTGCTTGAAGCGACAGGTGGTCCCCCATTTGCATTGGCCCTCATTATAGAGCCAACATAAGCCCTTTGGTAAGGCGGCCGACGAGGCGGACTGCCCCCTAGCGCCGGCCGAGTTCTGAAAGGGCTGCGCCTTTTGCGCCATCATTAACTTCATCCAGAGCGGCAGGTCCATTTGGTCCCACCGCATACCCGGGTTAGCCGCCAGCCGCTGCCTAAACTGCTCATCGTACCGCCACCACGCCAACCCTCCGTAAGTCCGATACGCTTCCCAAATACCATCCAAATAACAAAACAGTGAGGAGCATAACCCCGGCGATTTCTCGCCGAGCACGCTAGCCAGCACGCAAAAGGCCCTCAGCCAATTCCCGAAGGATTTCGGAATCTTGCGATACCGCTTCCTCTTCTCCTCCTCCTCCTTCTTCTCGTCCTTCTTATCCTCCTCCTTGAGGTCTATAAAGTCCTCCAAGGGGAGGAGGGAGAAGATCTCACAAAACTCCCCCTTCCATATCTTATCCTTCACTTCCTGCTTCAGATGGACCCCCAACGGGCCCGCAAACGACACATACGCGTGCTGTCTAGCCGCGTCGGGAATGCCCCCTGTCAACTCAGCCCTCTCGCTCCCAATCTCCCCCACGTCCTGCGGCAACACCATATCCCCGCCCGAACTAGGCCCAGTGGAGTTCCCAACCCGAGAGCCCGTAGCCCCACTGCCCGGGGCCCACACCTGACCAACGCCGCTAGTGTCACCCCCCGCCCCCAATGAGTGGAGTAGTGCCTGAAGTGTGGTAATTAATGCGTTAGAGTGTAGTGACCCACTGGACTCACCGGCCAAGCCCCCCGAAACCGGGACGGCGGGGGCTGCAGTGCGGATCGCCCGACATCCAGGAAGAGGAACTTCCGCTGCTGTCTCGCCGACCGGGGAGCCCACCCGGTGATCAGCCTGCGAGGAGGCGGAACGGCTCCGAGACCTAGGACAAGGAGAAGAAGTCCTGGGTAGGGTGTAACGGACATCAATACCCCTCCCGTCACGACCCCGGGAGCGCCTGCTCTGTACCGAAGCCTCCCGCTGACCTCTACCACCACGTGGCACCCTGGGACCCCTGGGGCTACGACTCCTCCCGTCTCTACTAGTAGGCCGCCCCTGCCGACCATACCTAGGGGCTGCCGCACATTCCCCTGCCGAGCTGTCCGAGGGGGAGCAGTGCCGACCCGACCTCCCCCGCGCCTCCCGGGACCCCTGCGACCTAACGGGTGATGGACTATCGCTACCACTCTCAGAATCCGGGCCCCCCCGCCGCCCGACCACTACCGAGGATCCCGATCCCCGACCTCCTGCATTCTTCCGACTGACCGCTTCCGTAACCCCTTTTCCTGCGCCTATCCCCACCGCCCCTTTACCCTTACCCCCTTTCTGACTAGACCCCGACAGCCCGGACCTACCCACCACCCCTACGGGGGACCCGCTTTCCGACCTGGCCCCCTCTCGAGACCCCCCCCTGCCCCTGGAACTCACCCCTTTTGATCTACGCTTACGCTTAGGGGCCCCGGGACCCTCCCCCCTTAGGACTAAGGCCTGGGCACCCCCCACTGGCCTACTCCCGCCTCTCTCCGTGGCAGAGCTCCCCTTAACAACCTTCCCGCCAAGAGGGCCCCGGCCGGAGCCCCCTGCACTTGCCTGCTGCCTCCCAGGCCGGCCATGCGGTCTCCCGGATCCGGCCTCGTCATCCTCGGTACTCTCCGATGGGGGGGAAGCCCGCCCCGACCTCCCCTCCGTGGGTCTTGCAACGCCAGGGGGCCGCCCGGCCACTTCCGACCCGACAGCAGCAGCGCCCCCGTCCACGACATCCTTCTGCCTCCGAGTGCTCGTCCGAGGCTCCGTCCGCACGCGGGGAGGCAAGGCCTCGACCACGCGGCTCCCGGGCCTGCTGCCGATCGCAACCGGAACCCCACTGCTACCGGGGACAACTTCACCGGGCCCCGTGCCCGGGCTCAGCCTCCTCGGGGGCCTCCGGGCCCTGACCGGTCTCCCGCCATCGCTGTCCCGATCCGCCGCCTCCGCCAGGGCAGGGCCGAGCTGTGCCCGTAGCCAGTCCACACCCTGATGCCGTGCTGCCGACCTGATCCCCTCCAGCAATCGCTCCACGTCGTCCATTGGTCCTGCAGAGGAGACAAAGAAAATCCAACCGAGCAAAGTCCGCGCACACCGAGGTGAACACAAACTCAACCGGGTAGAAAGTTAGAATGACTCACCTAAAATGGCTGCTCATTTAAATAGCCAATCCTACTTACCCATAATCCAACCCTTGCTTACTTCCTCCTAAGCCCGCCTCCTAACCCCTGTCAAGGCCTTTTTCCGCTTAGCTGCGCTCTAGCTACATGGGGCTACATAACTTTTATAATATTTGTTAGATTTAAACGAATGGATGTTCGGTAGATAGCTGGGGTCTGAGCGCACATGTCGTGAAAGTACCGCTCAGATCCCAGCTTAAATAGCCGAATGCCGCACGAAAAACACATTATTTCTAAGTTACATTCAAACTACCGATTGACCTTAGGGAAACACATTACCGAAGGACCGGGGCTCCCCAATGGCTTGGAAGTCCAGCAGGATTCGTGCCGTCGAGTAGCCGATTTTAGTTCCAGGCGCTCGACGACCAAATACCGCTGGGCTAACAAAGGATCCAAGATGGCCGACCGCCACGTGGTCGGTAGCCAAAGACGGCCACCCTGAATCCTCTTAATTACCGATTGCAACAATGTGTGGTCTCCCTTCGGTAGTTTGTTCTTTTCAGGAACAGTGTTGAAATTCACTGTTCGTGAAACAATTGCATGAATGCTGGCGGTTTTCATGCCGCCAGCATACGAACGCTATAGTTCACCTGAACCCTATTACACATACATACACTTGGTTCTTAAAGTGGTACACACATATTTAAACAACATAGTTTTAAAGTGGCTGCTTTTGCCACACAAACTTACTCTAAAGCTTACGATATGTGTAAGTATTGTATATGATTCAAGATAATAAATGCGTTCCAATTATAAATGGTTGCTTGCACAATTTTTGCCACATCTCTTTGAAACCAGCCTACAATACAATTAAAACTATACCTACAGGAATTTAACATTACGTGTACACAATATACACAACTGCTCCCATTTTCTTTTCTTATTTCAGTAAAGGCGCCGACTAGTGCCAGAGATCAACACTCCACAAATCATTCAATTCACTCCCTATCAACAGTAACTCTTAGGGGGAGTTTTCGATTTAACAATTAAGCCTCCCTTTGATATCCCTACTAATTTAAATTCAGCAGCTCACTTGGCTTTCTACCATTTCTTGAGGCTAAAAGAAAGAATCTTGCTGTCGGAAACATTCGGCCTTCACCTATGTGCAAAGAATTCAGGAATCAACAATTGTTACATTATCTACTCCTCATACCAAAACATATCAGTTGGGCATGTTAAATTATGCCCGGTTCAAATTTGTACTTTTATTCACCAGGATAGCCAGGTCCCTAACTAAACCTAACTATCTTTAATAACTGTGATATTTGTTACTTTAATTACTCCAACCAGGCATTAATCCTTCCTCCTACTCGGGCCACGCATTCCATGTCAATACAACAGCAGCTTCTAATGAGCGTGTTACGACACACATAAGTAGAAATATGGTAAGTTGGTTTACAATGGAATCATTCCTGACCAAGGATAGAAATCAGACTGTCTTGTCGATAATGTGACTAAGTGATTACTAATTTGTGAATTAATCTTGTCTTCTATTTTTGCCCTCTTTTGCAGGCCTGACCTCTCGTTGGTTTCGGCACACCTCAGCCGACTTTGGTCCTTATCGAACTACATACTTTTAATTGTACGTCCTAGAATTACCCCGTACACAAATATATTTATACATAAATATTGAAGTCACCCTGAACATTGTCTAAATATACAGGACAAACACTCGAGGTCAGTATCTACATACGTTACATACTTCCTTTCTAGAGACAAGTCCCGTCAGGTTAGAGAACTGGCTTTCAGGGTTAGGCGCTGGCCCTAGCTTTCCCAAATAATACTGCGGTCCACGAGGTCTACACCCCCACCTCATACACGGAGGTTCAGCCCCATGACCAAATCATAGCTAGCCACATCGCTCGCTCTTCTTTGGGCTACAGTTAGGGCTTCCCAAGTCACGGCCATATGTTTTGAATCTCTTACTGTTAGCGAGAGGCCAACATCCTGCCACCTTGTTTGGTGGCCACAAAATCCCCTCGGCCCAAATCATAGGTAGAGCCTCTCCACCATTTGGCAATAGCAGGGCCTCACCTGTCACTTGGTCCTAGGTTAATTCTTCGCCTCGGCACTAGCTAGCAGGCCAGTTCTCCGGAGGTCTCATCCCCACCTCTACGACACCTTACTTATCCAAATCATTATTTCTTTTCAGAATGTCACAAGAATCCATCCCAATAATCGGTCTACTGTTGGACGAAATACCATGCACACCAGTCAGGCCTGGGTCTCCGAAGGAATCTCTCACCCTTTCTTTGTTCGTTCCCTTCTTTGTTCGTTCTATACCCCTCATACAGCCCTATTTCGCCACCCAGCAGCTCAGGACTAACATTAAGCACTCTACCTTCCACTACAATACCTCTACACATGGTCCTCACCAAGCCTTCACTCCATACGTTTACACATGGCCCACTATGGGCACTATGGCAATTCCGGACCCTTATTTGGGCAGTTAGTTACGTAAATTCCGGCCCCACATTTGAGCAATTACATACATCTAGTTTCTAATATAAGAGGGATAAAGAAATACAATGTTTCATACTACATTCCTTATATTACGCATGACCTTGTTAGGCCCACGCATGTCTTTTCCCTCTCTCGGCACACACCTGAGAACCCGGGACCTATAACTATGCTTTTTACATATCCAGGTTTCTTGGGTCTGTCACAATTTTAACTGTTTAGTCCCTCTTACAACTACTTTATCACACACACTATACTGGGAGGCGGGCAGAAGGACAAGCGGGAGTGACCATTCATTTCCGGGCAAAGCGCGGGCGAGCTATGACTTTAATGCTGGGCATATGGTAGATTCTGATGCCGGGTTTCGCAGAGGTCTCACACGGGCCTTGGCGCCAACCCCACGGGTTCACTCGTATGCCCTAACCTATTATCTACATCTATTGACCCACTTGCGGTGGACCACCTTCTGTCCACAGCAATCATATACTGGTTTCACGATCGGCCCTTTCCGGCCTTCACGTTTTTCTCATCTTGGTGTACCACTCCCATCATAGACCTCTTCGCACCACCCTCTGCAGAAACCCTCTGCTGGCCGCCCCTAAATATATTCAGGTATCCATCAGTCATCCACATTCTGGATGAATTTTTGTTGATTTCACAGGTTCACAAACACCTAACAGTATTCACACCACCACAGCCCCCTCCTCCCCACCCCCACCCTTTTTCTGGCGGTCCCTCTTCCAGGCTTGCTTTCTGAGGCATAGTATTGGACTCCACTACTTTCCAAACCAGCCTCTCAGACGTTCTGTCCGCATTAGGAATGGATTTGTCCTGCTCCTGCGGAGTGTTGCGCACAATTGGAGGGGGCTTCGGTTTAGGCCCCTCAACTTTGTTGTGCGTATTATTCCGCAGGGTTGGTCTCTTGTCCCTGGGCTACTTAAATTTGCTCCATGAGGTACCAACCCCTGCCCAACCATTCGGGCGATCCAGCCAGGGCAGTTTTACACAATTGGAGTAGTTTTTCAGCTGCATGGATTGGGATCTCTTCAGTCATTCCCCCACTTTCAAACACTCACTTTCAATTCACACAGACGCAGAAGCACACACAGGGTTCGCAGCCTTTTTCGGCAACCACTCGTTAGGGACGCCTGGCCCACTGAGTCGGATGCCTTGCCGGTCTTTGGAGAGACCTCTACTTTGTTGGAGATCTACCCTTTCGTGGTGGCCTCCCTCACTCTGGGTCATCTTTGGACCGGCAAGGCAGTTGTATGCTGCTCTGACGATTCCACAGCCTGCGATTTCATTAGCAAGGGCGGTCATACTCACCGCCACTGTGGCTGATTCGCAGGCTGATTTGGCAGGCAGCAATCCCTCGGTTCTTTCTGGTCTACATTTACATTCCTGGTGTCCACTACACAGCCGCTGACACTTTTGCATGCTCTCATTTTAAGGTCTTTTTTCCGGCCCTCCCTATGATCCACTACATATCATCCAGGATACCACCAGTCCATGAGCTAATCTTGGACTAAGCACACAATTACACCACGTACAGGTGCGCTCGCTTCAAGCAGTTTCACGACTACTCTATCACTCACGCCAGGGCCTTGTATATTGTACATGTCACAATTAGAGTTTGCTTGAATCAAGACTTTTGCAGTTAAATATGGTTATCTTTTGCCTCTTTCTCCAAACCTACAAATCAAGCATCTTTCTTAAACCTCCTATGCTGTCACTCCGCTTTACGTCTCCAAGGTCAACCACACACTATCAGTCCTAATCCACTACTTCACTTCTAAACCTTCCATTAAGGTGGCGCTACATCATGGCTTCCTTCGCCGGCCTCTCTGTCACGAAGCGCTGCATCAGCAGCTTCAAGCTCTTACACCCCAGTCTACATTACTAAGTGTCGGGGCCACGGGCAATCCTCAGCGCAGTTACATATATACCTCACAAGTTATGATCATATACCCTATATAAACCCTACCCCCCCTACTTGCCTTTGTCGTGCAAGCTGTTTGTCCCCACCCACCTATATCCATGTATATTAACAATTCACCTTTGTGGGTCCTCTTTTACAGGCCTACTCGTATGTTGGTTTCGGCACACCTCAACCAACTTTGCTTCCCCTTCTACATCCCATTACATAATAGATAAATTCCGAGCTCATATATATTTTTATATATATATATATATATATATGTGTGTTTGTTTTCAAATTAAAATAAATATAGTTAATATCCCCCCTCCCTTCTTACCTTTGCCCGGGTAGGGGGGATATTACTTCCAATCCCTGGTGGTCCTAGTGGGAAGTGAACTCTAGAATTCACTCTCGCTAGAATTCACTCTCGCGAGATCCGAAGCATTGCCACGGTAACCGCAGCAACGCTCTGTTCTTGCGAGAGGAGGACCCGGAGGAGCTGCCGGTAAGAGATCCCCCGGGTCCTCTCTCCCTCCACTGCCGGCTGTCAGCAATGTGCCCGGGGGTTTGGAGGGGAGATCTTTGATCTCCCCTACGGTCCGTGAAGGCACAAAGCAGGGCTGGCGCTTGGATAGCACTGCATAGGGAGAGCATCGGCTCTTGGGGGGGTCTATTGCCTTGTTGCCTCCCCCACTGGGATCCGCAACTGGGCTGAACCCTGCCTTCCATAAGCAAATGTCCAATTTGAGGGCACTGGTCACCCAACAAGCCCCCCAACCATTAGGTAGGTCTTTGTAGGAGTAATTGGAGCAAGGTCAGACGACGTAGTCATCCCAATGGCTTTGCAGCTATATTCTAGAATGGACTACTTATTTCTCCCACACTATGATCTTGCAGGTATAGAGTGAAAGGTATAGTCTTTGTCATCAGGGTGCATGGCTCAAGAACAATCCACCAGCCTACATTCTTATAAGCATGTGTGTATAGTCTGAAGAATGTGCAGGTAGGATCTAGGGCCACATTAAAGTATGTGCCTAGTATAGTGCAACCATGCGCAAAGTCCCTTATGCTCTCAGTGGCAATCTTAAAAACTGACCTTTGTTCGGCATGTATATATTCACTAATGTGTAAGAGCTATGAAGGACCTTGCCTTTAACACATATGTGCCTTCCTCCTCTATCACTCAAGGTGTCCTCTGGGAGAATCTGGAAAGATTTATGAATCAATATAACAATCCCTTTAGAATTCCCAACGATATTATTTCTCATGAAACACTGCGTGTAACGGTGGTCTGTTTGGACTAAACTATTTTTAAATGAATGCATTACATGGGTTTACTTTCATACTTGAAACCTTCATTGGACAATTCTGGGAGATGTCCTTCAGGGAGTTCCCCTTTTAAATGAGGTCAAAATACATGAAAATGTTTGAGATTCACTGGTTAAAGACCACAAGATAATATTTACTTTAAAAATATGCATCTGCCAAATATTTGAAGGGTCTGAGAAGTGTTTCCTATAAAGGAAATAAAGAGAGGATATAAGCATACATTTTTGATTAAAAAAAGTATTTGGAAAAATGATGGTCCATTTAATTTTTTCTGATGACTTTTAAATACATGTAGGACATAAGGGGACATACCGACTAATTTTTTTTGATATGTTTGTGAACATCAATAAAAGCATAAAAAGATTTCTTTAAGTCTCGCTAAATCTGATCAGCTGTTCTTGGTCACATGTAAAACCCTACCGTTCATACGAGTGCCAGCAGCATACTGATATAGTGACATCGATAAACTCTATCAGACTCTGGGCCTCTTGATTGCTCTACAGTCTGGACTAGCAACCATACCGCAACAAGGAATGTCGCAACACCAAAATGTATCAGAAGATTTTATCATTCATTAAACTTGACAAAATGTCTTTGTTGTCTTTGACAACGACACTGTATTTTGGTTGAGGCATAGCAGACTCCACTGTGGTGGAATAAAATCTTCTTCTAAAACATTTTGGTGTTATGACCCAATTCATTGTTGTTCCATATTTAGAGGCGTTTGGAAGGTAACTTCTGGGGTCTGCACCTAATTTAATTGTCAGGAGTGCTAGCTATCCGTAATTGTCAAAGCACTGGCGCCCAGTCAGATTTCCAATCGACAGCATCCCTAATCAATAAAATAAACACTGATGGTGTTTATTGCGCTGTACATTGTGAGGTGTTGTTATCCAAACCATACAGTATGATTTCAATTCATCTGTCAATTAGGTCTTTTAAACCTAGATTTCTTCGATATACACTCTGTGGCTTTATTAAGTACACATTTCTAATCCTGAGAAGCACCTCCCTTATCCTAATACTACTTAAATAATAGTCTTGGACATTCATTTTTTTATGAACATAAATTTGCCCAAATTTGGTTGAAAGATGAAAGCGAAATCAGATGGATACAAAATAACTGGAGAGCTGAAGAGCTCAGGACGCTAACTCGATGCACTCTTGGTGTTAATGTTCACCACTGCATCTTATTATAGATAGCTGACACTACAAGTAGCAGCATCCTTCCTTCACATGGATTCAGCCTCAGTACCCATCTTATTTCGCTTTCATCTTAGCCCTTAAGGGCAGCAGCGGGAGACTTTACAACAGAGTAGAATGTTTTTTAAGGGGTGCCCTAGAAGGCATATTAGACTTTGCAATAGGAGAAATAGCCTTGTGGCATTATTCCCCTTCCCTCTACACCCAGAAAGCCGCTAACTCTATTACTAGGACTATTTCAAATTAATAATTAATTAATAATTTGGAAAACTTCTAGTACTCTAGACTCCTGCTATATCACCAAGATTTGTCCAAATAGGGAGGACTGAACTTTCCATTTTCTTTTTATTTACCTTTTCACATTTTTATGATATTTATTAAAGGTTAAGTTTTATTATAACTCTCACATTAAGAGAACACTTTTTTTGTAGACTTTTTTCTTTTTGTTCTTTTGTTTATTTCAATTTGATATTAACTGTTAAGGGTTATCCGCCTTTTTTCATGCTACCATAGCGTGTCCTCTTTATAAGATAGAGGTTCGGTTTCTCTTTGTTTCAATTACTGCATTCTTTGTAGTGTTGTTTGCAGTAAAATATAATAAATGTTTTCAATATAATGTACACAGCATAATTTATGGTTTGAGATTGTAGTCTCTCAGAGTTTCCTTGTAAGATCCACAATGGAAATGATAAAAGCATGTAGACAGACAGACAGATTAATTCACAGATGGACAATAAAATGGCCTCTACATGCTGTTTGTGCTTTATTTAGCAGTATTTTTATAGCCTAGAAATATGATCAGAGCCCCACAGATTTGAAAATAATTTCACATAGTGACAAATATAAATCTTATTAACCGGAACATGAGCTTAGGCAAGAATGTAGTTCTTTTTCCCAAAAGATATCTAACCAATAGTTTAACTGCTACTGGAACCAGAGATAAAAAACACTTCTGTCAGTATTTGCTGCTAACCACTCACATGTGCTTTTCATAAAATCCCTAAATCCAAAATGAATCTTTCCCACACATATTTGTCCTTCTAGATAAAATAAATAGTGGGTCCACGACAATTGTATGTTGCCTCCCATGACACCAGTACCATATGAAACGGAAAAGAAAATACAATATGTTAGATAAATGGTATGGATGAGATGGTTGGGATAGATTAGATAGGCAGACAGATAGATAGATAGACAGACAGACAGACAGACATACAGACAGACAGACAGACAGACAGACAGATAGATAGATAGACAGACAGACAGACAGACAGACAGATATATAGATAGATAGATAGATAGATAGATAGATAGATGGAGAGATAGATAGATAGATAGATAGATAGATAGATAGATAGATACTATGTAGATAGATATATAGATATAAAGATAGATAGAGATAGATAGATAGATAGATAATATGCAGATAGATAGATAGATAGACTGACAGATAGACATATATATATATATATATATATATATATATATATATATATAGATAGATAGATAGATAGATAATATGTAGATAGATATATAGATATAAAGATAGATAGAGATAGATAGATATATAGATAAATAATATGCAGATAGATAGATAGATAGATAGAAAGATAGAAAGATAGATATATAGACTGGCAGATAGATAGACAGATAGATAGATAGACAGATAGATAGATATATAGATAGATAGATAGATAGATAGATAATATGTAGATAGATATATAGATATAAAGAAAGATAGAGATAGATATATAGATATATAGATAGATAATATGCAGATAGATAGATAGATAGACTGACAGATAGATAGACAGATATATATATAGATAGATAGATAGATAATATGTAGATAGATATATAGATATAAAGAAAGATAGAGATAGATATATATATATATATATATATATATATATATATATATATATATATATATATATATAGATAGATAGATAGATAGATAATATGTAGATATATATATATATATATATAGATATAAAGATAGATCGAGATAGATAGATAATATGCAGATAGATAGATAGATAGATAGACTGACAGATATATAGACAGATAGATAGATAGATAGATAGATAGACAGATAGACAGACAGACAGATAGATGGAGAGATAGATAGATAGATATATAGATAATATGTAGATAGATATATAGATATAAAGATAGATAGATAGATATATAGATAGATAATATGCAGATAGATAGATAGATATATAGATAGATAGATAGATAGATAGATAGACTGACAGATAGATAGACAGATAGATAGATATATAGATAGATAGATAGATAGATAGATAGATAGATAGATAGACAGACATACAGATAGATGGAGAGATAGATAGATAGATAGATAGATTGCTAGATAGATAGATAGATAGATAGATAGATAATATGCAGATAGATAGATGGATAGATAGATAGATAGATAGACAGACAGACAGATAGATAGATGGAGAGGTAGATAGATAGATAGATAGATAGATAATATGTAGATAGATATATAGATAGATAATGTGCAGATAGATAGATAGATAGATAGATAGATAGATAGATAGATAGATAGATAGGCAAACAGATAGATAGAGAGACAGATAGACAGACAGACAGACAGATAGTGAGACAGACAGACAGATAGAGAGATAGACAGACAGACAGATAGTGAGACAGACAGACAGATATAGAGACAGATAGACAGACAAACAGATAGATAGATAGATAGACAGATAGATAGACAGACAGACAGATAGATGGAGAGATAGATAGATAGATAGATAGATAGATAGATAATATGCAGATAGATAGATAGATAGATAGATAGATAGATAGATAGATAGATCGATAGATAGACAGACAGATAGATAGATGGAGAGATATATAGATGAATATATAGATAGATAATATGTAGATGGATATATAGATAGATAATGTGCAGATAGATAGATAGATAGATAGATAGATAGATAGACTGACAGACAGATAGATAGATAGATAGATAGATAGATAGATCGATAGATAGACAGACAGACAGATAGATATATGGAGAGATAGATAGATGAATATATAGATAGATAATATGTAGATAGATATATAGATAGATAATGTGCAGATAGATAGATAGATAGATAGACTGACAGACGGATAGATAGATAGATAGATAGATAGATACATAGATAGATAGGCAAACAGATAGATAGAGAGACAGATAGACAGACAGACAGACAGATAGAGAGATAGACAGACAGACATATAGTGAGACAGACAGACAGATAGAGAGACATATAGACAGACAGACAGATAGCTAATGAGACAGACAGACAGATAGATAGATTGATAGATAGATAGATCAATAGATAGACAGACAGACAGATAGATAGATAGATGGAGAGATAGATAGATAGATAGATAGATAGATAGATAGATAGATAGATAGATAATATGTAGATAGATATATAGATAGGTAATGTGCAGATAGATAGATAGATAGATAGATAGATAGACTGACAGATAGATATATAGATAGATAGATAGATAGATAGATAGATAGGTAGATAGATAGGCAAACAGATAGATAGAGAGACAGATAGACAGACAGACAGATAGTGAGACAGACAGACAGATAGAGAGATAGACAGACAGACAGATAGTGAGACAGACAGACAGATAGAGAGACAGATAGACAGACAGACAGATAGCTAATGAGACAGACAGATAGATAGATATATAGATAGATAGACAAACAGATAGATAGATAGACAGACAGATAGTGAGACAGACAGACAGAGAGACAGATAGACAGACAGACAATCAGATAGCTAGTGAGACAGACACACAGACAGACAGACAGACAGATAGATAGATAGATAGATAGATAGACAAACAAATAGTGAGACAGACAGACAGACAGATAGACAGACAGACAAACAGATAGCTAGTGAGACAGGCACACAGACAGATAGACAGATAGATAGATAGATAGATAGATAGATAGACAGATAGTGAGACAGACACACAGACAGACAGACAGACAGACAGACAGACAGATAGATAGATAGATAGATAGACAGACAGACAAACAGATAGTGAGACAGACAGACAGATAGAGAGACAGATAGACAGACAGACAAACAGATAGCCAGGGAGACAGACACACATACAGATAGACAGATAGATAGATAGATAGATAGATAGACAGATAGTGAGACAGACAGACAGATAGAGAGACAGATAGAGAGACAGATAGACAGACAAACAGATAGCTAGTGAGACAGACAGACACACAGACAGATAGATAGAGAGACAGATAGACAGACAGACAGACAGGTAGAGAGACAGACAGACAAAAACAAACAAACAGAGAAGCAATATACCATTTGAATAGTATATATATATCAGGAATTGCACTAGGATTGCCATAACCAAAGCAGTAGACAGGACTAACAGATGGTTTACAAATGGAGAGTGTCTTCTGAAACAGCATTAAATGTTCATTGTGGCAAACATGTGCTCAGCCACAACAGTAAAACAACCTGCCTAATATTGTGTAGGTCTCACAAGTGCTGCCAAATCAGCTCTTATGTGTCGAGGTATGGACCCCACAAGATCTCGGGAACGTGTCCTCTGATATCTGGAACCAAGACAGTAGTAGTAGATCCTTTAAGTCCTGCAAGTTGAGAGATTTTTTCTTCCAGCACATCCCACAGATGCTCAGTCGGATTGCTCAAACCATTCCTGAACAATTTTTGCTGTGTGGCAGGGTTAGTTATCCTGCTTAAGAGGCCTCTACGATCAGGAAATATCATTGCCATAAAGGGGTGTACGTGATCTGCAACAAACTCTAGTAGGTGGTACAGGTCAAAGTAACACCCACATGAATGCTAGGACCCAAGGTTTTCCAGCAGAACATTGCCCAGAGCATAACAATGCCACCACCATCTTCTTCCAGTAGTGCATTCTGCTGTCATCTCTTTCCCAAGTTAACAATGCACATGCAACCCCCATCCACCTGATCTAAAAGAAAACATGATACAACAAACCAGGCAACCTTCTTCCATTGCTCCATGGTCCAGTTCTGACTCTCACGTACCCATTGAAGGGGCTTTTGGCAGTGGACAGGGGTCATAATGAGCATTCAGATAAGAGTGCAGCTACACAGTCCCATACACAGCAAACTACGATGCACTGTGTGTTCTGACACCTTTCTATCATGGCCTACATTGTTTTTCATCAATTTGAGCTACACTAATTCTCCTGTGGGGTTGGACGGGACGGGCTAGCCTTTTCCCCCCACGTGCATCAATGAGCCTTGGTCGCCAATAACCATGATGCCGGTTCACCAGTTTCTTTACTTGCATTACATTTGGTAGGTACTAACCACTGCATACTGGGAACACCCCACAAGACTTGCCATTTTGGAGACCCAGTTGTCTTGCCAACTATTTGGCTCTTGTCAAAGTCACTCAGACATCCTGTTAAAAATAACCTTAACCTCTCAACCCAAATATCTGGTAGCAAATGCAATCTGTGAGATGTCTTTTCCCAGTTATACAGCCAGAAAAAATATACATATATCAGAAATTATTGTGCTTCCTCTAATTCCCCAATTTCTCATGGATTTTCTCCCATTTTGCCCGCAAAATTTTAATTCCAGCAATCCTGTGGGATTTACTTGTGCGTGTGGCCTTATGCAAACATAAATACACATACATTTAATTTTATTTATTCTTTTTTTCCTGTTTTCTTTGGATGTTTCTCTGCATAGTTTACTCTTCACTATATATTTTTATTTTGACATATAAATTAATTTTTTTGGGGTGTGTTTTTTACTTATTTTCTTTGCATTCTCTGATACATTATTTTTCGCCCATGGAAAGCAGGTTTCTGAACCACTTTGATTGTTTGTTTCCACGGGGCGGGAAGAGATTTGCTGTACAGGGGACAGGCTTGTTCCTGAAGGAAGTAAAGGTCGCTGACACTGGGGAGTTTTAAACGGCTCTCCTTTGCCATGTGGAGTGCTTTGTGCTATTGGCAGGCCTGTGTCTTCCTGCGGTTTGTTTACAATATGTCATGTCCAACCGCATGGACCATTCGGTTCCATTGAATTCCCAGCATTAGCCAGGACGAGAAACACATCAAATAAACAAATCAGCATTTTTCTTTTACACAGAGCTGAGGCATGCTGTTTTGCCTAATCCCCTATTATTCTCAATATTTGAAATAATCTTGAGGAATCTGAATTTGTTCTCCGTTACAGGACATGCTAGGTGGTGCAAAGATAGGGTTTCCTTTTCTGAACTACAGGATACACTTTATATCGACAGACACTGTATCTTTACACAAAGGAAACTTATCATGGAATATGCCTGCCTTTTGTTCTTTGAGTGAATGCTAGTTCTGTATTGTTACCAATGTAACAGGCTAGTTTGTTTCTCTATCATTTATTTATCCAGGGAGAACACCCACTGCCTCTAAAGTTTGGAGTGAAATTTTGCCAATGTGGTACCTTTCACAATCTTGTACCTTTTTTTCTGTTTGGTTTTTTTCTCAGATATTTATTTTACTCACATGAAATCCACTGACAGATGGAATTGCAACCATTACATTTATACATGTTTTTGCTAAAATTTGAATTGTCAAGATTTCGAAGTGAATTTAAAATATCCAGGTTAGTTACCTTTTTTAAGTTACTTTGGTAACTAACCTGGATATTTTAAATTCACTTCGAAATCTTTACTTTGGGATAATATAATATGAAATTCACTATGAATTCTCATTGAAATCCTGGCAACTTGAATAATTCGGCACCTCGGTTTCCATGCGCCTGTTGAGGTGCTGCAGGATGTCGCAAGTAACTCCTCCGTCATCGGCGGACTACGCGCGCCCTCAGCTGAGTAAAAGCGACTCTGGAGAATAGCCTGGGATCACCCCCACTGGTCCGGAGGGGAGGGGAAATGGGGGTGGGGGGGTTGTAGTGGTTCTGGTAACTATAGTGTCCCTTTAAGTCTGTCTACTAGGTAAATATATAGCATGGGGCTCGAATAATCATTTGAGAATGAAGAATGTATTACCTAACATATTGGTAAAAATAAATAAATACATAAAAACACAATTGAAGATTTATTTTACAAGTCTATTTTACATTTTGCAAGTTTGGTGTTTGCTTATCACTTCTCACTGTTACATTCTGAAATATTTGAAATGCCAGTGATGATTGTTTCTTGCCTTGCTTCTCTAAGTCTGCGTGATTACTTTTCAACACCTTATTGACATTGTTTGTTTATTGTTCTATAACATGAGGAATGTGACTGCAATAAAATTGTCAGAAACGGTCAATCTTCCCAGCCACTCCTAACCAATAATCCTCGAGGCATTGGTATAAGCGGGACATATATAGGGGAAAACCAAAACGACATAACTAGTGAAGTACTACGTGGATCAAGTCACTTATTCTGTCCTGGAATATAAGGTCCAACAAATTCATAACAGAAAACGATGCTGATAATATGTATTGACATTTTATATATATTTGTATTTAATCTTTGTATGTTTTAATCTTTGGAAACAGCTGACAGAGGATTATGGGAGTTATAGCTTGCAGTACCTGTCATAGAAACAGGTGCTAATTATTAAAATGAAAAGAGAATATTGGGGAACACAATGTTTAAATTCTATATCCTGTGAGGTTGCACATGTACATAGATATATTAACCATGCATTGAAGGACCACTATAGGCACCCAGACCACTTCAGCTTAATGAAGTGGTCTGGGTGCCAGGTCCAGCTAGGGTTAACCCATTTTTTTTATAAACATAGCAGTTTCAGAGAAACTGCTATGTTTATAATAGGGTTAATCCAGCCCTCAAATCCTCTAGTGGCTGTCTCACTGACAGTCGCTAGAGGCGCTTGCGTGATTCTCACTGTGAAAATCACAGTGAGAGCACGCAAGCGTCCATAGGAAAGCATTGATAATACTTTCCTATGAGACCGGCTGAATGCGCGCGCAGCTCTTGCCGCGCATGCGCATTCAGCCGAAAGGGAGGAGAGGAGGAGGAGAGGAGGAGGAAAGCTCCCCGCCCGGCGCTGGAGAAAGGTACGTTTTAACCCCTTTCCTCTCCCCAGAGCCCGGCGGGAGGGGGTCCCTGAGGGTGGGGGCACCCTCAGGGCACTATAGTGCCAGGAAAACGAGTATGTTTTCCTGGCACTATAGTGGTCCTTTAACCACCCCACACAGAGTCAAGTTGTATAACTATATACTAATATCAATATTCTGCAGGGGACTGTTTGTCTATCTTAATTAACCCTTCCATACATTCTACTGTGCATCTTTTATCCATTATGCATACCTGCTAACTTTGACCCTGGGTTCAGGAACCAAGGTGGGCAGGCCTGGAAAGGGATAGCAAAAAATGATGAGTCTATTTGGGAAAGGGATGGGTCAGCCCATCGAGTGGGTGATCTGCAACATATGGGGGTGTCAGCCTGGAGTGAATGGACATCAGCCTATCTTGTTGTGGGGCCCCACTCAGCACAGACAAATGCTATGAGCACTGTTGAAGCACGCTCTGCAAAGTCCTAATGCCCTGAAATAATTCCGCACAGAGGAAGCATGTCTAAAGATGCACTCACGTTAAGAATTCTGGGGACAATTCCCTTGTGTCTCCAGACGTGGGATATCATGGACCCACTCAGGACGGCAGGACAAGACACTGGAATTGGGGCTGGACTGTTACAAGGTATGCTTTATATCTTTTTCATTGTGTAACAGGACGACTATTTGCAGACCTCTTTTTCCACGTAAAAACAATCAGTGATCTGGGGCATGCCACCATTTTTAAAGCTCCTCACATAATTATTAAAATAATAATAATAATAAAAGGACATATCTGTACTGCACGAAGTGGAACAAATTACATCAAACATCAACCTGACTTTAATTAAAGATCACAGAAGAATTGAAATACAATATATTTTGCCCCACTATCTACAAGAATGCTTGGATCCCATAAAAGTAAGGCTTGTTCTGGAAGTATGCTTGTAAAACCAGGGCAGAGACAAGTCTCTGCCATTGCATTTATCTCTACTGCCGATCTACAGATCTTAAAGCTGACCTACATAGAGTGTTTTGCAAAAGTGAAAATGAAACACAATTCTTTCAAGGTGACATTGGTTTTATTGTGTATACTGTGTATACTGTGCCAGCAAGGACACAGCTCCACTATGTACAAAATGAGGTCCCCCCTGGTGGCCAGACAAACAAGATGAGGGCCCCTTATTAGTTAAAAAGGAAAAAGAACACACCATTAAGACAAAACTACTGACAATATTCAACCAGTACATGCATTATTCACACACTACCCACAGCATTCAGGCAGTACATACATCATCCACGCACAGTATTCAGTCAGTACACATATCATTCACATACTACACACAGCATTCATCTAATACACACATGATTCACACACTACGCACAGCATTCAGGCAGTACATACATCATCCACGCACAGTATTCAGTCAGTACACATATCATTCACATACTACACACAGCATTCATCTAATACACACATGATTCACACACTACGCACAGCATTCAGGCAGTACATACATCGTCCACACACAGTATTCAGTCAGTACACATATCATTCACACACTACCCACAGCATTCAGGCAGTACATACATCATCCACACACAGTATTCAGTCAGTACACACATCATTCACATACTACACAGAGCATTCATCTAATACACACATGATTCACACACTACGCACAGCATTCAGGCAGTACATACATCGTCCACACACAGTATTCAGTCAGTACACACATCATTCACATACTACGCACAGCATTCAGGCAGTACATACATCATCCACACACAGTATTCAGTCAGTACACACATCATTCACATACTACACACAGCATTCAGCTAGTACACACATCATTCACACTCTACCCAAAGCATTCAGACACCACACACATAATCCATATACTTCACAAAGTATTTAGACGCTACCCACATTATTTAGATTCCATCCACATCATTCACACACTGCACACAGCATTCACACAATACCCCCAGCATTCACACACTACACACATCATTCACACAATACCCCCAGCACACACACACCCTACTCAAAGCACTCACATGCTACCTTCAGCATTTACTTGGTAGTCAAAGTTTTTACACACTACCGCCAGCATTCACACCCTGCTTACAGCATACACACACTGCACACATCATTCACACACTACCCACAACATTCAGACACCACTGAACACATTAAGCACAAACTACTCAGAGCACCCAGACACTACACACAGATTTCACAGACAGCATTCACATACCTCCTCAAGATTTACCTTTTTGGGTGTGTAGGTAGGAGGTTAAAGACAATGAGAAGGTTGAGAATAAGTGATATGAGAAGAGAAAAAGTGAGGGGAGAGAGGAAGGTTGAAATCGGAAATAACAGAGATCGTGTATTGATATTGTGTAGCGATAGACATTTGTATGTTTATGATTAATATTTCTTATTTTATATCA
The DNA here is from genome assembly GCF_036172605.1 of Pelobates fuscus. Classification (NCBI taxonomy): domain Eukaryota; kingdom Metazoa; phylum Chordata; class Amphibia; order Anura; family Pelobatidae; genus Pelobates; species Pelobates fuscus. The sequence goes on along the minus strand of NC_086318.1, from coordinate 31,515,269 downwards.
GGCAATATTCATTGCCTTATCTGAACATATCTAAATATAAATGTACTATTCTAATATGAATACTATTTATTTTAGTAAAATTATCCCCATAATTGTACTGAAGCCATAAAGATGCAATGTGCTATCAATTTACATTTAAAGACATGACTTTAAAGCCAGAAATAATATTATTTGTGACAGACAGAGACACAAAAATAGTTTCCGAGTAAGAATCTGAATAATTTAAATACAGTTTTGGACTTAATTAAAAATATTTTAAGGACATGATCTGAGTCGACAAGTCAAAATTGTTTTGTTTTATGCCTTTAAAACTGGGCTAGAATTTTTTTTTAATCTAACGTGATATATACTGTAACAATCTTAATGTATACAAAATTGCATTAATGAATACAGAGATTCATTGGCCTCAGTTTCTGAATGTGAAACTTGATAGTGTTCTGACATCTGTCGTTGACTACGATGTCCAGTCATATCTTGGAGGGGGTGATCATATTGTGATATCTCACAGGTTTAGTCATCGTAAGAGTCATGGTAAATATATTGATAGATCGTCTGTGTTGTTATCAGTAGGACAGGACTCATGTATTAGTTAACTGATCAAATTAATGGAACTCAAGAGATACTCGGTATTAATTTGCTGAACATTCCAAATCGGGTGGCTTAAGAATTCGCCCAAAGAAGCCTTGACATGTCCATCTATTTTTACAATTGAATTGGAAAGTAATAAAGCCGAATGGGAGCAGCTTGTGCAGTGACATACTTACATTTTTGACTGCCCTAGGCAGGTCAAAGCTTTACCTCCACCTTCCCATACACTCATACACACAGTCACATATTATATTCAGACTCAGTGACATGCATACATTGACACTCAACCACATACAGGCATTTACACATAGACACACAGTCACATACCTAGACACAAAGTGTCCCGCACTAGTCACAAAGTGCCCGCACAAACATACAAATACATTCACTTACAAACAGATCCAGTCAAAACATATGCACACAGTCATTTACATTTACACACTGTCATCTATACAGTATATATATATATATATATATATATATATACACACACACACTCTACACACACACATTCACAAGCATACACACATACATAAATATACACAAAAATATATATATAGTCGCACACATACAAATAACATAGTCAGCATTATCTTCATGTTGGCACTGGGGGGAGTGGGGGGAAGAGATATAGCTAGATTTACAGCATTCCTGGAGTCGAGGGTTGGAAAAACAGGGACTCCCCTCTGCCGGCAGCCCAGTTGTGGGCCAACATATTGTCAGGGCTCCGCGGGCGGCTGTGAGGGGAGGCTGCAATCTGCTCACAGCACTCACCCTCGGTCCGTCGCCGCCAGTGGTCCCCGCTTCCGCTACCTGTCGGCGAGCGGCGTCCTCTCTGCTTGACGCGCCGCTCGCGTCCTCCTCCTCTCCTCCCAGCGGCAGCATGTATAATGCTGCACGCTGGGAGCCGGCACATTTATCCGAACGCCGGGGTCACTCACGTGACCCGGCGTTAAAGCAACAGCACAATAATCACAGTGGGAGGTATAGATATCCCCCACGTGTGATTGTTAATTCTGATTGGAAGTTATCCATTCAGAATTAAGCACAGGATTTAAATACTTACCTTTCCTGTCTCTCAGTGCCCTGTTGTGGTCTTGTGATACCTGTATTGCAGTCTGTTCGTGCGTTTCTCCGATTATACCGATTATTTGGCTTGTTATTCCAATTTTCCTGTATTTTCCATTCCTTTGACCTCGGCTTGTTTCTCTTTCTCCTGTTTTCTGGCTCCCTTTACTTGGCTTGTCTCCTGCATTGGCGGATCCAGGGGGGGGGCAATGGGGCAATTGCCCCCCCCGAGATTCTCCCCTGCCGGCTAGTGCAGGGCTGACATTGCCCAAGTGCCAGCCCTGCATTGTGCCTGCAGACCGGGAGGGAGATCAGTGATCAGTGATCTCCCTCCCCGGTCTGCAGGCACATTACTGACAGCCGACCGGCAGGGGAGGGAGAGAGGACCCGGGAGCTGTTACCAGCAGCTCCTCCGGGTCCTCCTCTCGCGAGATTTGGAGCGTTGCCGCGGTTACCACGGCAACGCTCCAAATCTCGCGAGAGTGAACTCTAGCCCTGGAGCGCGGGCTAGAGTTCACTGGAACCACTGGACCACCAGGGATTCAGAAATGTCCCCCCTCCTCCTCAATAAAGGTAAGAAGGGAGGGGGGACATAATATATTTTATTAAATACATTTTTTTTTTATTTTTTTATTAAAAAGCCTCCCTTCCCTCCTCCCCTCCCCCATACACACTGCCCCCATACACACTGCCCAACATACACTGCCCCCATACACACACTGACCCCATACACACACTGACCCCATACACACACTGACCCCATACACGCACTACACACACTGACCCCATGCACACACTGACCCCATGCACACACTGACCCCATACACACACTACACACACTGACCCCATGCACACACTGACCCCATGCACACACTGACCCCATACACACACTACACACACTGACCCCATACACACACTGACCCCATACACACACTGACCCCATACACACACTGACCCCATACACACACTACACACACTGTCCCCATACACACACTACACACACTGTCCCCATACACACACTGTCCCCATATACACACTGTCCCCATATACACACTGTCCCCATACACACACTGTCCCCATATAAACACTGACCCCCTACACACACTACACACACTGACCCCATACACACACTACACACACTGACCCCATACACACACTGACCCCATACACACACTACACACACTGACCCCATACATACACACACTGACCCCATACACACAAACACTGCCCCCATACACACAAACACTGCCCCCATACACACAAACACTGCCCCATACACACAAACACTGTCCCCATACACACACTGTCCCCATACACACACTGTCCCTATATACACACTGTCCCCATATACACACTGTCCCCATACACACTACACACACTGACCCCATACACACACTGACCCCATACACACACTGACCCCATACACACACTACACACATTGACCCCATACACACACTGACCCCATACACACACTGACCCCATACACACACTGACCTCATACACACACTACACACACTGACCCCACACACACTGCCCCCATACATACACACACTGCCCCCATACACACAAACACTGCCCCCATACACACAAACACTGCCCCCATACACACAAACACTGCCCCCATACACACAAACACTGCCCCCATACACACACTGTCCCCATATACACACTGTCCCCATACACACACTGTCCCCATATACACACTGTCCCCATACACACACTGCCCCACAAACACTGCCCCATACACACACTTCCCCCTTACACACACTGACCCCATACACACACTGACCCACAAACACTGCCCCACATACAAACACTACACACACTGACCCCATACACACACTGCCCCCACAAATACTGCCTCCATACACACACTGCCCCACAAACACTGTCCCCATACAACACTGTCCCACAAACACTGTCCCCATACACACTGCCCCACAAACACTGCCCCATACACATACTGCCCCGCACACACTGCACACCTATACACACACAGTGCCCTACACACCCTGCTGCCCCCCCATACACACATTGCCCCAAACACACACACACGACCCCCTCATACACACAGTGCCCCCCATACACACACTGCCCCACACAGACATACAGTGCCCCCCCATACACACACTGCCCCACACAGACATACAGTGCCCCCATACACACACTGCCCCCTAACACACACACTGCCACCCTTACGCACTCACACTCACTTCACCGCTCACACACACACTGCACCTTTCACACACACTTCACCCCTAACACACACCACTTCTCCTATGCCCTATATCCCAGCAGACCCCAGGTAAGTTGTCAAACTGTTCTTAAACGGTATGACTACTTACTCCGGGGTGGGATCCTGGCACTACTGGCACCATAACTACTACATTGAGCTGTAGTGGTTATTGTGCTAGGATTATTTTTTTTAAATAATCTACAAGTGCCCCTCCCGAGATCAGGCTCTGGATCTGCCACTGGTCTCCTGACTATTCTTAGTGTGCTTAACCCGGCCATTCTAAGGACGGTATTGCACCCATTACTTTCTGTGACCTGTTAGTGTGTTAGGTTCCCGAATCGTGACACATATCACTCTGGAGTCTGCACCCATTGCCTTTATTGGTGATCTGTTGGATATATTTTAGCTGGTGTGTTCAAGAAGGAGCAGTCACCTGCTACGAAGAATTCTGAATCCATTCACCACCTTCATCCTGACCCCTAGCCTTTGTTGGCTTAAGCCCTAATATGTTCCTGGGTATTGGAAGAAAAGGAACATGCCAGAGACTCAGTACATGACAACACTAACACTATCAGCATAGTAGAAGCACCCTATAACGGGCCAAGATTCCTGGTATTAGTGCCATGTTCACACTTCCTAGGATGTCAGGACCTTCGCACCATGACTGTCTTGCTAGGTCCAGCTGAGTTTGGGAGTATTTCTAACTTGTCTGCATGTACTATTTTTTGTTATTATTTTTTATGGTACTGTCGTCAATTCCATCTCACATTTATCACCAGAGATCAGATGTACCAAACACTTAGAACATGTTCTCCTGTGTAACTATCCAATCAGTTCACAAGTTTATGATAGATTGATGTGTTTTTTAATTCCTACTGCTCTGCATAGCACAGTATAAATATTCAGCTATCTTAAATAAACACGCTGAGGAATTATACATTTCTACAACTGCTAATGATTTTTTTTTTTTCACACAATCTTCTGCTCTCAAGTGCATTACTCACTGCATTTACTGGCTCGTGCTTGCATTATGTCAATTGTTTATCCTCACTGGTTCTACATTTGTAATTACTTTTACTTTGTGACTCTATCTATCTATATATATATCTATATATCTATTATGCAATGTCAATCTGCCTTCTAAGGCCAGTAAGATTTTGTCATGTATAAATAGGGGCATAACTTTTCGTGATAAAAATATAATTTTGCCTCTCTCTAAATCGCTGGTAAGACCACACCTTGTATATGCTGTGCAACTGAAGATTATGCTAGCGCAGTGTACTAATAATGTTAATTTTAATAATGACAGGAGGCGAGTATTTGCATCTCTGATACAATAAATGAACATAATTAATGTATTTAAATTGTGTTTGTTGGTTTGGTAACTATATCCTATCGAGCATGTTCATTCTAATTACTGAGATAGAATAGTGACATACTACTATAAAGCAATGAATTGACCCTATTAGGTCAGTGATGCTTTAATACTGCTCTGATATAGCTCTGCTTTCTTTGCTGTGCAAACACTTTATTCATATCTTACCATTAAATGATTATCTGCAGACGTGTTGAATTGCTGCTTGTCAATACATTAACCACACTGAATCCTATGGGATCTCTTCCAGAATACATGACTTACTGGGATGACAAGTCTTTCATATACTGCAAGGTAGCACTTTCATTCTTTAGCGGGTATCCTGCAAAATTGATAATTGATTCACAGAAACACCATATTTGTCAACTATACAATTTTTACCAGGACAGTCCTGATGTAGAGTTCCATAGGCATCACAATGTAGGGTGAAGGCAAAAAAGGATTTATTGGAGATCAAAAAGGACAAAAAAAGAACGTTTTGGCATACATGACTAAGGCCTCGGCCGAAACATTGTATCTTTTTTTTGTCCTCTTCATCTCCAATAAATACTTTTTTGCCTTCACCCTACATTGTGAGGCCTATGGAACTCTACTTCTTGTTGTTCCTGGTGGGCTGCGGAACGCCCTCCACAGAGCTCATAGGTAAACGTACTTGTGTGCAGCACTGCTTTGACTTTAAGAACAGTACGGCAATTTGGGCTTCAGTCCCAGCAAAAATGGATCCTAGAACGTGTACTATCACAAAACCACCACTCCTTTGTGACTTTCTAAAGTGGAAAAATGGTTTCAAAAAATCACTATTTGTCTGCACTAGACCCAAAATAATGATATAAATCCCTCTTAACATCACCCCCATCTATTCTAGTATAAATGCTGCCATCACCAAGACAATTTATAAATCGGGTGCCTTAGGTTATCCCAACAAAATTAGATTAAATACTCACAAACCTCAGATTAGCAAAAATATAGATGAAGCCATAGCACTACTTATATGTCTCTTCGGTAATGTGATTCTTATTATAGTAGATATATCCCCAGTGAAAACAAACATGCTTTTAATTATGACTTTTTATTTCAAGGTATATCTAAAAATAGATTTTAAAAGCTGCAGGTCCCTTATTTGCAGCATTTGCAAGCCCCTCTGCATCTTTCCCAGGCCATTCCAAAACATAGCTGAAAATGCACATTTTAATATATTTACGTACAGATGTTTCTGAACATGTGGTAACCAAGGCAAATCATCTTGGTAACTGCATACAATTAATTTAAAACTAAAAATGATATACATTTCATTCACAATGCCCCCCAAAATAAAATAGCATCTAAAATCACTTCCAAAACTTTAAGTAAACGGCCATTCATTGAACAATATTCATTACAAATGTTTCCCAGCTTTCTCTGAAAGCTTATCTAAGAAGGCCTGGTAATAAAGAGCAGTAAACATAAAAAACAGATACTTGTTAGTAAATACCTACAATTATGTGGTTTACATACAACACAATAAAATAGACATTTATTTGATACCTTTTTCCTATACATTGACATTTACTGCCTTTTTCCTGTACATTGACAAATGGCTCATTTATCTAGTCTAGTTAAAGGTAGCCATATTAAACCTTACCATGCTGCAACTGATTCTACCACCTCAGTGAGTATCCATTCCATGCATCCACTACATGTGTCACATTAGTTAACACTATTTTAACAATGAAACAATGAATGCACACTGTATTTATTGACAATACATTTACCATGAACAATGAATCATTCCCACTGTGTGGCGTGTGCCACATTGTGGAATCTGAAGACTTGCTGGTCAGATTCCAGACTGTACGACACAGCTCGTGGTATGAAGCACAGGGCAGGACACTAAGACCCTATATAGAGTATGCCAGCAGTGTTCTGTACATAGCATGCCTTGAGTGTAGGCAGCCATTAAGGATGTAAGTTAACCTGGCATGCATGCACACCAGGCTTACCCTCTTACTCCATGTATGTATCTGCCCCTTTCTCAGGTGGCTCCACCCCCTCATTTGTGCCCACTCTAAGGCCTGCCTCTTTCCTTTAATGCTACCAATATAATTTCAACTCGACATTATTTTTTTTAATTCAAGATCAATATCACTACCTTGCCGTATGTGTTATAAATGTGTTTTACGTGTGTTGTAACTGCTGTGGCTTGTACCAGTTCATGGTGAAATTGTGTAGTTCGAATTACATAGTGTAGTTTCAAAACTGCAACTCACACCAGCTTCACAAACATCTCGTCAACAGATCAAATTACAAGAGAAAACAATTGATGTGCATGTGTCTTTTTAATCAAGCATTTAAAGTATGTCAAGAATATATTATTCCCTTGAGAACAATATACCGGTAGAGTCAAGTCAACACCCAAATGCATTTTCCGGGTTTTTAAATCTTTATTGTTTAGACAGGTTCACCTGAGATTTCTAGATAATACAAGATCGTAAAACTCGTGGTAATGAGTTTTATAATTGTTCACTAACAACACCAAATACCTGTAGGAATTCAATGAATCCACCTCTAGACTGATCTCCACCAATTTGAAGAACGTGTATTAAATGTGGATAAAGTTTAAATTATGCTCCAACTGTTAAAGAGGAACAATATTTGTTTCGTTGACTTTTGCTTGTTAAGAAATAAACAAAAAAAATATATATAAGGAAGTAGAGAATGGAATACCCTTAGAATTCTAGAATGTCATTGTATTCTCCTTAGCACTCCTTGATTGATTACGTTACATTCTCAATAAATCACTAGGGGCATTGTGATTTACTGTTGAATAGTGTTGATAAATGGTAAAATAACAAGTGAAAGAAATTATGCCTACAAACCTCTGAAAAAAAAGGTAAATGTGATATCTGAAGAAGGAAAATTAACTGATAGGAAATGAATCAACAGTGTATTAGCGTTTTGTATCGATGTATTGTATGTTTCGTAATGTACATTGTCTTTATTTGTTATTGTCTCTTTCCGTATGGAAAAAAATAAAGAACTTGAACATAAAAAAAAAAATGGAAAAATGGAAGGAAAACAAAAAGAGCCATTCAAAGTGATTTTATCCACCTTTAAATGTTCTGCAATGACATGCATTACAGGAAATGGAGTTATAAAATATAAACAGCTGTAAATTGTTAAATACTGTGTACCTCCTGCATTCTCCTAAAATCACAAAGTATAATAACTGCAAGGCAGCTAGTTACTGTCAGTGCCACAAACTTTTCTTTCTCTTTTTCATAAAAGCGTATCAATTAAACTATTAATAGCGCCCAACTGATTCCTCTCTTGCAACTGTGATTAGTTTAATACTATCCTTACATTTTGTGTCACTTTACCCCACTCCCTCTAGCATGTGAGCTCATTGAGCAGGGCCCTCAACCCCTCTGTTCTTGTGTGTCCAACTTGTCTGGTTACAACTACAAGTCTGTTCGGCCACCCACTGTAAAGTGCTGCGGAAATTGTTGGCGCTATATAAATAATAATATAATAATAATAACAATAATAATGTGTATGCAATGTAAAGTATAAAGATTTACTAACTTTTCCTCTATTCTAGCACCGATTCATGGGTGAAACTCTCTGTGGAACACCCACCTCAGGACCGTCCTCCACTTCTTCTGAAGTCTTCTTTGATGTGTTCTTCTTGAGACGCATCCCAAGGCAGAGCACATGAGTGACGTTGGCACGCTGGTTTCAAGGCCAGCATGCTGGTGTCGGAATGGAGTGACGTCACATCTCTCCATTCCTATATGCCATAGTTGGCGCTAGAAGGACCAGCTATGGAGTATAAATGAGCAATGCGGTTTGAAGGGTAAGCAGAAATGTATCTAGGCTTTTGTCAAATGGTCTTTTTAAACTATGGTGTAGTTAATTCCTACTAAGTAAAACAGTTACTACGGCAAATAATTTAGAGCTGCAGTTGAGAGAAAATATAAAAAAGTAAAAACATTTTTTTTAGGGAGTTTTAGCATGAAATAATTTCTGAATACTGTAGAAGTAAAAGTGCCAAACAGAGATGACAGAGGATATATGTTTCTTGAAGACTAGCACAGGTTCAATGATGACACGCTGTGATCACCGAGTAAGAGGGAAATGGTTTAGAGGATGTGAGAGAGTAGATGGTGGAGGAAGGGTGACTGGTGAATGTGGAGCCGGGAAGAAGAACATTTCTATTTTAGATGGGTTTATTTGCAGAAGATATGAGGACATCCAAGTGGCAATATAAAAAAAAAAAACAAGTAGAGATGCAGGAGGAGAGTTCTGATATCAAGGAAAGAAAACAAGATCTTAAAGTCATCTACAAAGAAATGTACAATAAAGTAATAAATGGAAGGACTCAAGTTCAGCGAAAGTAGGAAATGTGTAAAGCGTTATTTTATGGATTGGCAACAAGGGAGAGGAAAAACAAGCTATTCACCATGCTTACCAAGAACCGGGTCAGTCTGGAATCTATGAGGACTGTGAGATTTATTCACTAAACATCTTTTTGTGGTGAAAAGCAAATTGCAAAGTTTAAAGTAAAATAGTCCAGTGATCATTATGGCTGTGATGGAGAATCTTTGGTTTCAATATTCTAGCCTAAACTTTGCATTTTTTTGCTTTTTTATTAACTATAATTTGGTTGTTTAGAGAGTAAAACCTAGTGTTTTATCAGAATTCCCTTTTAAATTAAATATATTCGGGAAAACAAGTATTTTATTGCATAATTCATGTATTATTAATTTTCACATTCAAAGCAATAAATGAACAAGTATTTTATTGAGGCAGTTTTACCCATTCACTGACAGGGAGGTGCAAGATATTGCCTACCCTGCAAAATAAGGGGTTAATAGAAGGTCAGTCAGTGACTAAAGTTTAACATAGAGCCACTATACTAGTCAGAGGTCTGTTCTGGGAAATAGTCTTGTATTCATAACACCAGACACACTGTATACTATAACAAAAGGCTAAACGTGGGTGTGGAGGCAGTGTGCTGGAGTGAGATAAAAATGGAACAATTATCTCAAATGTCTCATTGGTTATGGCGACAAAAACATAAATATTCACACTACTGTTCAATGAATCCTGGGAAATTGTGTGCAGGGCACTAATAAATACACACTAAAAAGCATTTATTACAGTTGTAAGATTACATTGATTGGGATCAAAAATAAACGCAAAATATACACAATCTCGGCACACATTTCCATAACTCGAACAATGACACGTCTCATCTGTGTGACCTACCAGTGACGCACAGGAATTGTGAAACTCCATTGGTGTAAACCAAAGTTGGCATGACTTATTCCTTATTTTCTTCTGGCACAGCACCTCGACTAGAAGGGGATTTCATATCAAAACAGCCAAGTACTGCTGGTCAAATTGTATTATGATGTATGTTGATTGCACAAAGTTTAGGACTTTGCCCAAAAATTACTCTTTCTGCATAATTGCCTATATCTCGCATAGAAAGCCATGTCCACTCTTAATGGTTCCTAAAGTTCCGACACTGGTTTAGTTAAACATTGTGCCCTAAATAACAAAAAATTGGTGATTACTGTGTCAAGTGCGCTTATAGATATAATGAAGTGATGGAAAGCAGCTACACACTCTAGTGGGTGCTCACTTTTCCCAACTAAATATAGGAATGAACCAAAGTGAGTCTAGTACAGTCGAATCCGATTGAAAAAGCCCACATAGCGTGGGTGAAACGCGTCTCGGAGCTGAAGCCAACCTCTGGGACATTTTATTTGTTGTTTATTAACAATTGGACAATTTATTTTACTGTTTTTGATTTTAGATTTAAAGTTATAATAAATGTACTTTTTATACTAAGTCCCATTGGTTTTTTACCCTATCTTGCTGCTAAAGAAGGGCAGGTGCCCCCCTCTAGAGGCACCCAAGTCTACCATCCAGAGCCAGGTTTTCATTGGCTCAGAAAAAGGTGAGCACGACTATAACTACTGCAATTTTGATTTATGTTGAAACATAGCACACTAGGGGGTCTCCCTCTTCTTTTCTTCTCTTCCTGAGGAAACTCATTCCAGCTAAAGGGTGCAGTGTCTCCATACGACACTACTGTGGAAGCGATTTGAGCCTGTCCTTTTGAGGCTCTAATCTATGTGAGTTTGATTATTGGAAACATCATTATAATACATCTCTACTTGCAGATTTACACTATATTGTGTTGTATTTTTCTGTTTTATTCATATGTACCAACATACATCTGAGATTGAACCCTATTTTAGGGTAAGTGTATATCTATAGCGCTCCACTCATTTGATTAGTACAGTCTGGATATTTTATCCAGACGGTACTAGACTCACTTTGGTTCATTGTGCCCTAAATAGTCTATGTGGTTAAATAACAATATCAGTAGGAGCTTGCTCAGTCAGCTGGATGAAGAAGTATTGAGTGGGTATTGTGGAAGTGATGTTGCACTGTACACTGGTTAGCACACTATGCACAGGTTAGCAAGTTCAATTTCTAGGAAGTACAGCTCAGTCGTCGTGCTCTTGATGTTGGCAAATTAATAGCAGCTCGTCTAGCTAAAGGAGATTGTTCTAGGTGCTTTGAGTTCTTCTGAAGAAGCATTACAAGGAATCACAAACTGTGTTCTGGTTCATAGAAAAACAAAGAAAAAACTTACTGGTGCACTATCCCAAATCCCTGTGCACATTTAAATAACTAGAGGTTTTGTAGTATCACCCTAATGGCCATTAAATTGCAAGCTCACCTGCCACATCAAGGCAAAACTTCCTAGGTGAGTCTAACACTAACAATTCACCTTGCTTCTTCTTTAAGCAAGAAGGCAACATCTCTAATGGGAATGAGAGAGGTATTCTTCTAAAAGCCTACGCACTTATTAACCCTTAATAGGGAACACATAGGACCCACCTAAGAGGTTTTGACTTGACTTGGCCAAACCTGTTAGGTTGTTCCATTTCTCTCATTTCTTGGGCCCCTTGTCTCCCGATGAGCCCATGCAATTTGCTTTGTCCAGTCCTGTTTAGTTTTATCATTTTAGCTTCTGAGATCCATCATCTCTGTTTCCTGATGATGTCATTGATGAGGACATTTAATACTTGATACATCTTCTTTAAACTCAAAGAATTCCTTGTATCATTACATCATATAATATGACCCTGTGCTGCTATTCATCTATTATTATACTCATCTATTGTGTCTCAGCTTATTCCTTTCTCCTATTTATCATGGTTACCTCTGGCTATTAACTTGATATATTTGTGCTTCTGTCCTACCTAGAACATCTGCCATATTTGTTATCTGGCTGCTGACTAGGCACTCTCAGTGTGGTGAGGGGGGGTGGGGGGGGGGGGCTGTAAATGGTCTCCAGGCCCACGCTAATATAGTTGATCTCATTTTCTTTCTGCCTCTGATCTGACATAATTTAATTATTGTATTTATTATGTTTTATTCACATCAGCTTTTTTTTTTCAAACTGGATTTTTATAGGGCTTTCTTGTAGGCAAACCATGAAAATAAAATAAGGGATATATATATATATATATATATATATATATATATATATATCTGTGTCTTAGAATATTAAATAAAAACTATAGTCACCAGAACAACTACAACTTATTGCATTTGTTCTGGTGAGTATAATTAGTCCCTTTATACTTTAGAAAAGGCAGTGTTTACATTACAGCCTAGGGATACTTACACTGGCCAATCCTCAGATGGCTACTGGAGGTGCTTCCTGGGGCAGTGCTGCATAGTGTGACTGACATTCAATGCCTCCACCCTCTGCATGGAGACACTGAACTTTCCTCATAGAGATTCAATGATTCAACACATCTCTATGAGCCAGGACTTTGTTTGGCTTGTGCTGGCTCTGCCCCTAAACTGCCTCCTTGACAAGATCAGCCAATCCTATGGGAAAGCATTGCGATTGGCTCTGATCAACACTTCTGATGATGTCAGCGAAGCAGGCAGATCAGGGGCAGAGCCAGCACTAGCAGACTGGAATAAAAATAAGATTTTACTATATTTTGTGGTGCAGGTGGCTAGATTGAGTTTTAACACTATAAGGCCAGGAATACATGTTTGTGTTCCTAATCCTATAGTGTTTCTTTACGTTGTAAAATCTAATACACATAATTCTTAAAGAAATACAAATTATAACCATATGTGTTTAAATAAGATAAATTATTTTTCTCTTGAGAACAAAAGCTCTTCATAGAATAAAAGAAGAAACCATGTAAACATACATTCTCCTCACATAATCCTGATGAGTCTATATATATCCTTACCTCCAAATAAGTTATATTTCTTACCAGTTAGGCTAACTAACCTATACTCCAGCAGAAGTATATCATGAATATCATGAAATTACATTAAATTGTGATGGAAAAGGAAAAAAAAATTTAAACATTTTAAAAGAACACTCCCCCACCATAACCACTACAGCATGGTGTAGAGTTTATGGTGTCAGAATGCCTTGGTGCCCTGCAATTGTAAATAGTCAAACTGTTGACTTCTTACCTGGGATCCTCCAGGTGTTGCTCCCTGCCTCCACTACTTCCCTGCAGGAGCTTCTGCTATCTCTCCTGAACTAAGCTCTGATGTGGAAGGTTAGCCCGTTAGCTCACAGTGTCAAATGATAACTCTCAGCCAATGTCTTGCACTATGAAAATAAGACATCACGCAACTCTATCTCACATCTCTGTTGGGTTTTACTTGCAATGGAGACAGCAGGACCACTAAGTCTCCGTGATACAGGACAGAGAACTGCATATGGGACCAAACTGCTACATGTTTTTCATGAGAGTGACTGTTTTGGTATCCAGCCAATAAGGCTATTAGTATTTTTGAGCTCTTCATCTCATGCCATATATTGATTCAACATGTTCCCAAGATAGCAAGACAACATAAACCATTATGACCTCTGTCCATCCATCATAAAACTAGTTGTGTGAAAGAGTCTATGTATTCTTTCATCTTAGATCAGAGTTTTTCTTCATGCTAACATTGTTTGTCATAAAACCCAGCAATACTTGAGAATGAATGAAGGGGCATTCTAAGTACAACATATAATTGTAATTCTACAAGATTCGAAATATGGTAATTATGAATAAGTAAGAGAAAGTAAATCTCTCAAAGCGTGTTTGTTCGTCTGATGCATTTTGCTATTTTTTTTTTACGTTATCGAAATTTGGACGAATGGAAATTAGATTAAACTGAATACAAATATTACACCTAAGATAACTTTAGAACTCTAGTACATTACTCCCTAGCTTTGATAATTTTGAAAAACAAAAGCATTTAAAACACGAGTGGCTGACCAGTTGGCCATTTTAAGCATTGTCTGATCAAAGCTTTATCTTAGCGTGCAACATCATATGATCATCATATGACGACACTGTTCCTGTTACACTGCTCTGCTCTTGTGAGACTCTTCTTTTGACCAGAACAGGTTTGTGAAGTTTTGCCAGGAAAAAATGCCTTCGGCAACGTAGCACTGTGTTATATAGGGTGACATGAAGTGGAGAGAAAGTGAGATTTGTGAGAACGGGGAACGGGATTTTTAATTGAGAGGAGAGGAGGGAAGGCTAAATCTCTAATTTAGAGGAAAGAGAGCTGTGGTGAAGGAGACCTTTAATTAAAGGAAGGGTACATAAATTCCAGTGCAAATGGTATTATGGGACATTTTAGAATTTGCATCATATGCCAGGCTGTGCCAACACAACATTACATAACAATACTGGAGGCTTTGTTATTTTAGTTTTTAGTTTTTATGAATTAATTAATGTTGAACTGTGTCAACAAAAACAAATTAAGACAAGCACTGAGGGACAAGTCGGTCGAGATGTTAAATAATTTTGCCCGAAGCCATGTTGTTGTCAACTGTCCCCCGATAAGAAAGATTAAAGTCAAGGTAACTGATTTCACAATCCACTGTGTAAGTTTGATTGCATCACTAATTTTCTGTAGAAACTATTTGTGACTCAACTGCAGGAACTGATACCACATTTTTCCAGCAAAAAAGAGAGCAGAAATGAGTGGAGGTTTTAAGATAAACAGCAAATGTTACTGCTTATATGCAGGGTTGTATTTTGGATTTGTGCTGCCCTAGGCATGACTAAATTTGGGCACCCCAAAATCAAAATTTGCCCACCCCAATTCGTGTCAAGGCCATTTTTTTGACTGACAGACACATGCCCTCATTGATACACTGATATACACTCACTGACAGGTACACAGTCATTGGCACACAATGTTTAACCTACACACACTTTCACTGACAGACACACACTGACACACCCACTCACTGACAAGCACACACTTTCAGATACACATTAAATTACATACACACACTGACACACACTCACAGGCACACCCATTCTCACTCACAGATACACACTGACAGCTACACTCACTCACTCACAGTAAGGTGGACAGCCCCAGAACACGAGGCCAACAAGGCATTTGTCTGGGAGCTCGGAGTGGCAGTTTTTGGCGCCCTCCCCCCCCCTAAAAAGTGCCGCACTAGGCAAATGCCTTGTGGTAAATACATCCCTGCTTATATGTTATTTAATAATGACTATCACACACTATCAAACTGTGTATGTTAATTATTATTCAGAATTCAGACTTTTTCATCCAAAGGCCAAAATACTAATTAATTGATAAACTTTGCATTTGTAGACATCGGGTTTTATGTGTCAAAAGAAATAATGTAAACTTCATATGAAATAGTCTCAGGAATCGCTACTGAAATATATTATATATATGTATAATTCTTACAATTCACAGCAGTTCTAAACCACTTTCAGACCCGAGAACAGCCTAACGTTACTCTGAGCACATCACTAATTCTAGATTTACGGTGGAAAATATTTGTAACTCAGCTGCAGGAAAGAATATCAGCAGAAATGAATGTGAGGCCTCAAGAAAAATAAATTGCAAAGTTATGATGGTGCGTAGGATGAGCCTTCAAAGGTCATTAAAACCACATTACATAGCCAACAGGGCTGCAGGTAATTTGTCAAATTCAGTTTAACAACCCATTTACTGTCATTTCACAGGAAATGAATTCCCCTTACAGTTATGGTAATATTCCTAAAATAATTTACAATGAAGTTGAAAAATGATTAATCCTGTCAAGCATTTTGAGATGGCACATCCTCGTGACAGAACAGAGTCCTATGGCTATTGCCCTGGCTGTATTTAAAGGGACACTATAGTTACCAGAAGAACTACAGCTTAATGTAGTTGTTCTGGTTTCTACAGCCTGTCCCTGTAGATTTTTTTTAAGTAAGTATAGTGATACAATTGGAAAAAAGTATCCAAAAATAGAACACTCAGGTACAAAAATAAAGAGGGAAACTATGGAGTAAATAGAAAGAAGAAAATAGACTTAAAAAAGAGAAAGAATAGAAAATAATAAAAAAAATAAAAATAAAATAATAAAATAATTCTATGCACTACACTCTGCCGGTATCTCAAGCCTCCACCCAAAGCTGAAGAAACCCCAGCGGGACTATTAGGAAGTAAGTCCTCATCCGAGACCACATAGGGGATTTTTAAAAAAGTAATAAGGGACAAGGTATTGCTACAAGTTTTGGAAACGCAAATGGTTCTAGATCCAACAAGCAAATATCGATAAGCTTCACCACTCCACAAAGACTTTCGACACAAGGGAGAATCGGATCCGCAGCCCTACAGCCCCCCACCAATAGTTCTTCTTCTTTTTAAGGGAGGAGCTTCAAAGAGACCAGGTGTTAAAAAAATCTCCAGTGCAACAGAAAGGAAAGGAAAAAAGAGATCCACCTTGGTCCCCCATCAAAAGTATAAGACCAAGAAAAGAACCAGACGAAGACCCAACAAGAAACCAACCCATTTAAGTGATAATCTGTCAGACCAATACTTAAATATGGAGGAACTGTCACTACTACAAAAAGGTTTAAAATTTGCTCCCAATTATGGGAATTCCAAATTCAATATGTATATAGATTTACACAAATTTGTCAGAAAGTTGACAGTAAACCATTTTTGTTTTTTTATGGAAAATCAATGTAATCCACAGAACCTGGAGTACCACTACAATCACACAGATTTACACCCCAAATCTATTTTTTACCCCCAACAAACAAAGAATTACTATATTAGGGTATTTCAGAAGAAAATATAGAATGATCTAAAATTCTTAGATATAAAATCTAAACCTAAGGATAATTTATCAAAAAAGGAAAGGAAAGGGGGGGGGCGGGGCCGGACCGCCGAGCTGAACGGTCGCAAGTTTGAGCAGCTCCTGAAACTCACCAACTTCTAAAGCCTAAAAACATGAAATCCAAACTAACCGTAGACCGGCAGCACTGGCCCTCAGTGCTAAGGGCACACTGGATCCAGGGCGAGGCCGGCTCTTCGAGTTTCAGTCACCTGGAGGTGAGGTCTTCGATGTCCCAGTTGAGGCCCTCGCCGGCGGTGAGTGGGGCAGACGGCC
Source organism: Pelobates fuscus (assembly GCF_036172605.1). Classification (NCBI taxonomy): domain Eukaryota; kingdom Metazoa; phylum Chordata; class Amphibia; order Anura; family Pelobatidae; genus Pelobates; species Pelobates fuscus. The sequence goes on along the minus strand of NC_086318.1, from coordinate 31,497,530 downwards.
GCTGCCCCGCTATCCTGCCTGACAGCGCCCAGCCAGAGGCCCAGCACCAGGTGGATCCGGCCCTGTTCCCCCCCCTATGGACTGGTGGGGGTGATCCCGGTCCTCACCCAGTGGCTAAGCAAACCAGGCCCAACAACCCCATCGCCCGATTGGGGGCACGGGCGCAGCACACAAGATGGCGGACGCCATGTGCGCCGAGGTCGATGTGAACGGCTGCTCTCTCAAAGAGCCCACAGCACTCAGTGAGGCTTCTGAACAGAGACTCAGGGGTCGGAAGAATCTGCGTCCCCCACACCCTACAAAGCAACCCACCCTTACCTGTCGCATCAACGAGTCAAGCAAACTGAGGCACAGCCGAGCCGTCGACAGCCGTTGCACTGGAAGGTCAGAACACCGCAAAGTGACTACCCCCGCCAGGGACTTACGACTATGCCACCAAGCAAGGTACTCTCACAGCGGGTCCGACCACATACCCACCGTGCACATGTCCTGCGGCGCAGCAGCCCCAGAGAGGGGTTCCACGTGGCAACCGGCAACAAGCTTTCCCAGAGCTAAGCTAACTACTCCAACAGATCCTATCCTCCTGATGCCCAGACTTGGCTGTCTTGGTCCAACACGGCTTTGGCCCAAACCAGCAAATGGACTTTGCCCGGATCCCTACCGTGGTGGACAATCGTTCCCTGCCATACTGATACGATTGGGTATTGGCTAACCGCAAGTCAGTTCATATCGGCAAGATATCACGCCCCCCATACAGAGGACTCCCAAAGCCTGTACCAGAACGTGCATATTAGACCAGCCAGGGTGACATACCACAAGCAGCTTACTATTCAGACCCAGCATGCTAACACTTCAAGCTTAGGGGATCACTATACCAGCATTATCTCTTACCACACACATTAGGAACATCAGGCATATAAGCAGTTAAACTGGTTACTACCAATTGTTTACTGACACAACTTACAAGCTACTAATCTGTGCACATGCGCAAAATGTCAGCCACCACTTGTTATTCTTCATGCCTAGCTCTTAGTGTGCCCCACTTTACTTTCTTACATGTTACCTACTCTGAGAGAAAAAAGAAAAAATGTATAATGTTTTCTCAATGCCATATCAGTATTGTTGTATGTTTGTATATGTGCTTGCACCAGCTGTTGTGGCAGTGCAGACACAGATGTTCCTTTCATGCACAAATAAAATAAATAAGAAAAAAAAGAAAAAAAAAAGGAAAGGAAAGTTCTCAAGAACTTGATGGAGGACCAACAGATAGGGCAGCAGGTAAAGGTGGAGGATTGATGGTGTTGAACTTGTGGGACTATGAAGAAGAAAGTATTATTAGGTGACACTAAGACCTATATGGTTTTGGAAGAGAACCCTTGTGAGAGGTACAAGGAAGAATTGGTGGATCTCTTAGAGAAAGGCAAAATTAGAAGAATCCTTAATAAAAGAGAATATATATTTCCTGCAAATACCCCAGGATGGCTATATTGTATCATCTGCCTAAATCCTCCTGGAGGACCAATCATCTCAGGCATTGGATAATTGACATTGAATCTATCGGAGTATGTAGATAGGTTTCTTCAGGCAATAGTTGTTAAGTTAAAATCATATTTGCGAGATACTACACAAATCATTCAACGTCTATCCACTATACCATGGGATAAGAACTTATTTTTGGTCCCAGCAGATGTGATTTCATTGTACACAGTTATTGTACATCTAAATGGATGTGAGTCATCTCAATAAGCCTTGGTCACCAACTCGGATCTCAAAAATAATCAGATTGATTTTTTACTGAAATGTGTAGCATTCATTCTTAGACACATTTTTTTCTGGGCCATTTACATTTTTTATTTGTTTTAGCTTTAATAAGGAAGGGGTTAATAACCCAGATTGGAAAACTGGTGGGGGCTATATAAACCCCCAATCAGATAGGTATGCTAGCCTCTGATAAAGTGAAGGTGTCTTCACGAAACGTGTAAGGCATTTCAGCATCAGTCGTGAAGCAGTTACTAGAAGATTGTGGCGCAGTGGAACACAGGAGCAGCCCGATTGTGGAACGCACGTGGCATTCTGATACAACATACGGACTCAACTTTCCTCCTAGCCGGCAGGAGTTGAAGATAGAACGGGATGTCCACTTATAAGAAAGGAGGACTGGCTTTTTTAGTATTTCTACGTGCCTGATATCAGATGGGTATCTGTGAGTGTTTTTAATCTTTAAATAATATTTAAATAAAATATACAGAGAGCACTATGGCTCCTTTTTACTTGATGCTGCAATTTTCTATTTGGACCCTTTTCTGTGGTCTAATATGTCAGGGTACCTGTGGTCTCTACCTCCAAAAGAGGTAGAGACTTAGCTGTTCCACCATTCAGACGGTCTGATGACTCCCTTCCCGCGGGCTATCCGGTCATGCAAGGCCGGCCGCGAAGGAGTGACTGCCCTTTACACCATCTAGGCAGGAAGTCATCATCAGGGCACTCCCCCGGATCGACCTGTCAGTCAATTGCTGCAGGACCAATCAGGACGTCTCGGAGGTGTGGTTACTGCTCTGAACAGGGTATTTAACAGAGCTTCCTTCATTAGCTCATTGCCCTGTCGTGGTTCTAGCTTGTTCTAGTCACTCAGTGCTTGTGTATTCTATTATCCCTTTTGGTTTTGACCCGGCTTGTTTACCTTACTCTGCTTATCTCTGTTACCCTTGATTCGGCTTGTCTCTCGCTTACCTGTCTTCTGTTACCCTCGACCTCGGCTTGTCTTTGACCATTCTATACGGTACTACTTACGTTAGTCCGGCCATTCTAAGGTCCGGTATACGTATCTGGCTACTGTTTGTACTCTGCGTGTTGGATCCCTGTCCCGATCCTGACATTACGACAGGGCCAATGGATCCTGCAAGTACAAACAGTCAGCTGGCTTCTCCTGATCCTAGGTTTGAAGCCATGGATCACAGAATGGATCAGATGGCGCTTGCGCTACAGGCTCTATTATCTCATGCCAATAACCCACCAGAGGAGATACGTAATACCCCTGTTTCTCCTGTCAGTTTAGGTCTAGAGGTAGCCACAGTGGGTGCTTCTTCTCGCATTACCCCCCCAGTATGCTATGGTGGGGCTCCTGAGAAGTGTCGTGGTTTTTTAAACCAAATTAGTATCCACTTTGAATTGCAACCCCACTCTTATCCTACAGATAGGGCAAAGGTAGGATTTATTATCACCCTACTTATTGAGAAAGCTCTGAGATGGGCCAACCCACTATGGGAGAACGAGAACCCATTAGTGTATAACTATAACGCATTTGTAGCTGCTTTTAGAAGAACATTTGATCCTCCAGGTAGAAAGGTTAATGCAGCCAGATTACTGTTGCGCCTGAGACAGGAGAACCGAACACTGGTGGATTATGCACTAGAGTTCAGGTCTCTGGCGTCAGAAGTCAAGTGGAATGAGCAGGCGTATATGGATGTATTTTTGAATGGCCTATCTGAAGTAATCCTTGATGAGGTTGCTACCAGAGAACTCCCTGAGAATTTAGAAGATTTAATTTCGTTCATCTCTCGTATAGATGAACGTTTAAGAGAGAGACAGAACACTCGAGAGAGGAACCGGAGACCTTCTTTTAGGTTAGCCCCCGCTTTTCCAAGTCCTGACTCCACGGTATCTTTGCTTCCTGAACCTATGCAGATAGGTTATACCCGCCTCTCTGAGGAGGAAAGACAGTACAGGAGAAGAGAGGGTTTGTGTATGTATTGTGGAGCCAAGGGTCATTTACTCTCGAACTGTCCTAACCGTCCGGGAAACGCTCGCACCTAAGTCTCTCTAGAGGACAAGCCTTGGGTGTTTCTATTTTGTCCTCTACTCCTAATTATAAAGATCACAGGCTTCTGCTACCAGTTTCCTTAACTTGGGAGAAGGAAGTAGTAAGGGCTATGGCATTGATAGATTCCGGTGCTGCTGAGAATTTTATCGACCAAGCCTTTGCTATTAAGAACAATTTCCCATCCCAGCTAAGGGAGACACCCTTGGCCGTTGAGGCCATAGATGGTAGACCACTACTAGACCCTGTTATCTTTCGTGAAACCATACCCATTAGTTTAAATGTTGGTATCCTACACGTGGAGAATTTATCTCTTTTGCTCATTTCATCCCCTTCCGTTCCCATAGTTCTGGGGTACCCATGGTTGAAGAAACATAACCCTATTATCGATTGGGAGTTAGGGGAGATACTCTCGTGGGGCCAGGGTTGCCAGGATAGGTGTTTATGCAAGGTTTCTCCATTAGCTAATGTTAACATACCTGAGACTCCTATTCAGTCCACAGAAAGACAGATACCAGACCTTTACCTAGACTTAAAGGCAGTATTTGACAAGAAGAATGCCGATTCTTTGCCGCCACACAGGCCATTTGATTGTAAAATTAAGCTCCTACCTGGGACTATGCCTCCGAGGGGCCATGTATATCCTTTGTCTGTTCAGGAAAACTTGGTTCTAGAGGAGTATATTCGGGAGAACTTAGAAAAGGGATTCATTAGGAGGTCTTCTTCCCCGGCCGGGGCTGGGTTCTTTTTCATTAAGAAAAAGGATGGCACGCTGAGACCTTGTATCGATTACCGAGGCTTGAATAAAATAACTGTCAGAAATGCCTATCCTATTCCACTTATTACCGAGTTATTTGATCGTCTTAAGGGATCCAAAATCTTCACCAAGTTAGATCTCAGAGGCGCATATAATTTGGTGAGAGTCCAGCAGGGACACAAGTGGATGACGGCGTTCAATACTCGGTACGGTCACTATGAATACACAGTTATGCCGTTTGGACTTTGCAATGCTCCTGCAGTATTTCAGGATCTGATTAATGAGGTACTTAGGGAGTTTCAACATGATTGTGTCATTGTCTACCTAGACGACATACTGATACACTCTAGGGAGATTGAAACTCACCATAGACAGGTCAGAGCGGTATTACAGAAACTTCTGCAACATGGTCTATACTGTAAATTGGAAAAATGCAGCTTTGATCAGTCTCAGATAGATTTTCTTGGTTACGTGATTTCTGGGGAAGGGTTTAAGATGGACCCTGACAAACTCCAGTCTATTTTAGATTGGCCATTACCTAAGGGACTTAAGGCTATTCAGAGGTTTATTGGTTTCTCCAATTATTACAGGCGCTTCATTAAGGGTTACTCGTCTATTATTGCGCCCATTACCAATATGACCAAACAGGGGGCAGAAACTAAGACGTGGTCTCCTGAAGCTCTCGCTGCTTTCAAGAGGCTCAAAGAACTTTTTGCTTCTGCTCCAATATTAGTCCATCCTGATACGACTTTGCCGTTTCTACTCGAGGTCGATGCCTCTGAGACAGGAGTAGGTGCGGTTCTGTCACAAAGATTAGCGGTAGATAAACCATTACACCCGTGTGGTTTTTTTTCCAGGAAACTTTCTGGGGCTGAGAGCAGATATGACATCGGGGACAGGGAACTGTTAGCAGTCATTAAAGCCTTAAAGGAGTGGAGACATTTGTTGGAGGGGACCCTACACCCTATTACGATTTTGACAGACCACAAAAACTTGTCATATATTGGGGAGGCTAAGCGCTTATCCTCTAGACAAGCTCGTTGGTCCTTATTCCTGACTCACTTCAATTATGTACTGACTTACAGACCTGGTTCTAAAAACTCTAAAGCCGATGCATTATCTCGCCAATATGAACCTTCTACTGTACCTGAACCAGTTCTTTCTTCTATAGTTCCGAAGTGCAATATCATTGCTAATACGAATCTCAGGATTCATTCTCCATTACTGGCCGAGATCATTAAGTTGCAACATCTCGCACCTAAACAGACCCCTGCGGGTCGTCATTTCGTTCCTCCTGCTTTTCAACTGGAACTTTTACAGTGTTTACATAATAGCAAGATGGCGGGACATCCTGGTATTCGCAAAACTTACGCCTTGATCTCTAAGGACTTCTGGTGGTCTACTTTACGGAGGGATGTTGAGGAGTTCATCGCTGCATGTGAAGTTTGTACTAAAACCAAACAACCCCATACGCTTCCATGTGGACTCCTGCAACCCTTGGAGGTTCCAGAGAAACCATGGTCCTGTTTGGCCATGGACTTTATTGTCGATCTACCTATCTCTAAAAGACAGACTGTTATCCTCACCGTGGTTGACAGGTTTACTAGGATGGCACACTTCATTCCCCTGCCTAAACTTCCGTCTTCTCCCGAATTGGCAGAGATATTCGCCAAGGAGATTTTTCGCCTACATGGGATACCCTCTCAAATTGTATCGGACAGAGGCTCCCAATATGTTTCCCGCTTTTGGAGGTCCTTCTGCTCTCAACTTGGTATTAAATTAAACTTTTCTTCTGCCTATCATCCTCAGTCTAACGGAGCTGCTGAACGTACCAACCAGAAAATTGAACAATATTTACGATGCTTTGTTTCTGAACACATGGATGATTGGGTCGGTTTGATTCCTTGGGCGGAGTTTGCACACAACAATCTCGTTTGCGATTCTACTCATTCAAGCCCCTTCTTCATGAATTATGGTTTTCATCCGTCTATTCTTCCTTCGGATTCTCATTCCCAGGGGGTGCCGTCGGTTGATGTTCATGTTGCCAATTTGAGGAAGTTGTGGGATCAAACTCGACAAATCCTTGTGCACAACTCTATGTTGGTCAAGAAACACGCTGATAAACGTAGAAGGGCGGCCCCAGTCTTTGTTCCAGGTGATAGGGTATGGCTGAGCACGAGGAACATCCGTTTAAAAGTGCCCTCCATGAAGTTCGCTCCTCGGTATATTAGACCCTACAGGGTGCTGACCCGTATCAATCCGGTTGCGTATCGTTTAGCTCTTCCTAATACCTTACGCATTCCGAACTCGTTTCACGTTTCATTGCTGAAACCACTCATATGTAACAGATTTTCCTCCACAATAGCCCCTCCTCGCTCCGTTCAGGTGGAGGGTCAGGAGGAGTATGAGGTCACCTCTATTACTGATTCTTGAATCTCCCGGGGGAGAGTACAATATCTGGTTGATTGGAAGGGATATGGTCCTGAGGAGAGGAGTTGGGTACCTCAGGAGGATGTTCATGCTCCCCGTCTCCGCAGGGCGTATCACTCTTGCTTCCCATCTCGTCCCGGTTCATTCCGCCCGGTGGGCGTATCTGAGAGGGGGGGTACTGTCAGGGTACCTGTGGTCTCTACCGCCAAAAGAGGTAGAGACTTAGCTGTTCCACCATTCAGACGGTCTGATGACTCCCTTCCCCGCGGTCTATCCGGTCATGCAAGGCCGGCCGCGAGGGAGTGACTGCCTTTTACACCATCTAGGCAGGAAGTCATCATCAGGACACTCCCCCGGATCGACCTGTCAGTCAATTGCTGCAGGACCAATCAGGACGTCTCGGAGGTGTGGTTACTGCTCTGAACAGGGTATTTAACAGAGCTTCCTTCATTAGCTCATTGCCCTGTCGTGGTTCTAGCTTGTTCTAGTCACTCAGTGCTTTTGTATTCTATTATCCCTTTTGGTTTTGACCCGGCTTGTTTATCTTACTCTGCTTATCTCTGTTACCCTTGATTCGGCTTGTCTCTCGCTTACCTGTCTTCTGTTACCCTCGACCTCGGCTTGTCTTTGACCATTCTATACGGTACTACTTACGTTAGTCCGGCCATTCTAAGGTCCGGTATACGTATCTGGCTACTGTTTGTACTCTGCGTGTTGGATCCCTGTCCCGATCCTGACATAATAATACCATTTACCAAGAAGATATTTGTACCTATGTTATGTTTAATACTCCAGTATAGCTACTAAACTGTTTCAGCTTGAATCAAGAGAGACTCCAGCTGCTACTATAGCAGGAGCCTATTGTAACTAGCTTACATTTTTTGGACACTTTCTTTGGATCCACAAGTGTAACTTTTACAAGGAATTGCAACACTGGATTATTAATCTCTTTCCCTCCAATAACAGGACGACACACAGTTTTGGAGTGCAGGCTGGAATGTTTAATGGCAGCCACAACTAGCCTTATATGCATGTCCCCATGCAAGGGGCACTCCCCTCTGGACCTTGTGGGGGACTGCAGCACAAAGTCACAGACCAGTGACAAAGGTGTTTAAATGCATGACACTCCGATATACAAGCATACAATCCCTCCTCTCTGCCTTGGAGATAATTGGATCAGTAACTGTACTAATTCTAATCCAATTATTTCCTGGGAGACATCATTTTGACCGACCGTGTGTAGCGGAGAGGCAGTATAATCTACAAGATCTCCGCTGGTAGACAGAAACACAGGCAATAATCAGCATAGACAGGTACAGCATACAATATATTGTACGCACTTTATATATTTTTTGTTTTGTTTTTTCTTTTTTTTTTCTTTCTTTCTTTTCCCTCCTAGGCATCATTCCTGGTATAGTAAAATGATTAATTTCCCTGACGTTCAGCGTTTCCACGCTCTGCATGGAGATGATGAATGTTCCCCATAGAGATGCACTGATTTAATGCTGATTGGAGCTGCATTTTGCCGAGTGTGCCTTCTTATTGCTTTACAATTCGAAATCATTGGATTGGCTGAGATTGTCAAATTTAATGATCTCAGCAAAGAGGGGGTGGATCCAGTCCATGCAAAACCGGCATGGTGCAGGAAAAAAGGTGAGTTAATCAACTTTTTATCCAGAGGCAAGGGCAGCCGAGGACTAAAATGCGTTCTTACTACTGTAGTGTCAGGAATACATGAATACATGTTCCTATAGTGTTCCTTTAATGACTCATGGGCATGTCTTCCTCACGCATTCTGGCCAACATTTTGCGTTCAAACATGACATCACGATCTATCGTCACTCATGCATCAGACCAACCTCCAATTCACCTCGTTGACCATATGTCAAGGTATACTAAAAGCCTAAATACCCCCCAAAACTTTCCAAATCTTGTTCTGGTATTCTTTTGCAGAACCCATTAAACACACTGATTCTGTAGAAGAAAAAAATATTTAACAATTTACAACTTTTACTAAATAGAGATTAAAATGCCTTCTTGACTCCAGTAGCAATCATATTTTTCTCAGAATTAATATTTAACTAAGCTGAGTTGTACTTAATTTTTTTCGCTTGCATTATTTAGAAAGTTACCTAGCCACATTTTTATTTTAACAGCCAAAACAAGATAATTTGGCAGTAGGTTCCTCCTTTGACAGGCCCCAACTTCTATATTTCATGGATGTGTGAAAATGTTTTTTTTTTTATTTGCGTGGGATTGGAATATGCAACATGAGGGTCATATCAGATCTGCTGCTGGAGGCTGATTACCGTCGGGACAATGAAACCCTCGCCAACAAGGAACCTGGCAAAGCAAACCTAAACAGAGGAAGACGGGTAACAATATTTTCCACTATATTAACATTACATTTTTTCTACAGTAGAACATATAAAAAAAAAAAAAAGAAAGAAAGAAAACATAACGTAGTAGGGGCTCTATGATCCGATATGCCGGATAATTCATGATCACTTATAGCAGAACGACACACTTCTGGCTTGAGGTCACTTACACGAATCTTATTATGTGTTTGGAATGAATTTGGACAGTCTATACAGATCTGAGAAATTTCTATGAGTAATATTTTCTCCCTCACAGAGACATCTGCCTGGTTGGTTTAAAGTGGTAATAGAGGTGTGCTTTTGTGTTATGTTTTTGTTGTCTTCAATAATAGAAGCAAGAATTACAAACACATTTTAGCAAGTCTGTGGAAATGTCATGGTGTACTTTTTACATACAACCTGTTTCATGCTGGCAGCTGTGTAACAACTGATCAGGCTGCAGTCACACATGCCCACACACAGGGGCGGTGTGAGACTAATTTGCGCCCTAGGCAAGGCCAGCTACTTACACCCCCCACCAAAAACAAATATTGCCAACTTTGTGTGTCTCTATATTCCCCAGCCCCTTTGTGTGTCTCTTTCTCCCCAAGCCCCTGTTTTTTTTAATCTTTCTCCTCCCCAGCTGCTTTTTGTATCTCTTTTTCTCCCCATCCCCTTTGTGTGGCTTTGTCCCCCCAGTCCCTCTGTGTATCATTGACCCCCCAGCACCTCTCTCTGTCTTTTTTCCCCCAGCACCTTCGTGGGTTTCTTTCTCCTCCCCAGCCCTTTCAGTGTGTCTCTTCCACCCCAGCCCCTTTGTGTATCTTCCCACAGCCCCTTTGTGTCTCTTTCTCCATCCCAGTCCCTTTGTGTTTCTTTCTCCCCAGTTTATTTTGTGTCTCTTTGTTCCCCTCAGCCCCTGTGAGTGTCTCTTTGTCCACCCCAACCCCCCTCTGTGTCTCTTTGTCCCCCATGTGTCACAGATCTCCTATGTGTCTCTTTGTCCTCCCCAGTCCTCTATGTGTTCTCTTTGTTCCCCAGTCCTTCCGATACCTCTTTGCACCTCCCCTCCACCCTTTGTGTTCCTTCCGATACCTCTTTGCCACTCCCCTCCACCCTTTGTGTACTTCCTTAGTGGTCTACCTCCCATGACAGTTCACCTCCCTCCATATAGCGTGGCTGAACCTTGGCCCATGTTATCTTCTGTTTCCTCCACCGGGGGTGACAACAAGCTGCCCGGGGCACTCAGTAAGCACCTCCTGTTAGACCGGGCAGAGGATTCAGAAGATCATCTACCATGGTCCATGGCACATGCAGTGACTGGCAGGAGGGGAGTGATGTGCAGTTTCACTGAAATTAGAACCAATTGTCTCTGTTTATTTCCTACCCCAACACTTCTAGGCACAGGCCAAGCTACTGCCGTGTAGAAGTCTCAATCCCACCAGCCGTGACCCCCCTGGTAAGTATGTTACTGAGAACTAGTTAGATACCACTCTAGAGATGCAGTGGCATGTGTCATGTAAAATTCATGCATTTTATTAAACTATGTCAATATTTTTTATTTTTTTTTAAGTTATAAAAAAAAAAGAAATTACATCTATTCTTATTTTTTGTTAGACAATTTTTATTAACAACTTTCATTAACTATTTTTCTTCTGCTAAAAACATAAAAGTCAGAAAATGTTTTTATCAACTGGACCTAAACAGTGATTTCATTGGTAATTCTGTGATGTAAGGCTCCACAGGGCGATGTTGCAAGAGTAACAATAAAAAAACTATTGAGTTTTTTGGGGCTTTTCGACATTCATGATGCTAACTGGCAGATGCGTCATTAATCTGTAGTATGTCTATGATTTCAAATTAAAAAAAGACCTTAAAATGTGACTGGGAATGTCCCCAAGATGTATGTGTTATGTTATCCATTTTGCTAAAGTATATTTAGGTTACAGCGCTTATTCATCCTTTCATTGGTATAATTGATTTAATTAGTTTATGCTCATGAGCAAACAATTATAAAAAATAGTTTGATATTCTTTATTTGTTTCAAAAGTGTTTAAGTTTTTTTAGTTTTTAAATTTACTGAATGAAACAGATCTGTACGAGACGCAAATACAAGCGTTCACGATGATGAGGAAAACAACACGTTAGGAAAAGTCAAATTACCCTGTGACAGAGCTCCTGCACTCCGACAGAGTACATCCACCAAAGTAGCCCTTTTCCTGGAGCAGGATAGAAAGGACTATAGCAAAGTCCCAAACATCGACATATTATACATGCCCAGATAGGGCTACTCCCCAAGCTTAAAATTACTCCACACATGTACATCGGGTGGGATACTTAAAAGTGAAAAGTGGAGGGCAGACAGATCACTGCTTACCCATTTGCCACCACCTGTGGTTAGCAGGTAAAGGCTACAAAAAAAAATGATAAACAACTAAGAAAAAAATCTAAATGCGTTGAATGAGGCTTCAAAGCAGAAAAATCCTTATAAAGGCGTTCCCACACTTATCACTTATATTTACCAAATTATTTATAATTTTTATTTTTTTTATTTTGGTGGCTGGCTGGCTAGCGAGCACTGTTCAGCAGCCACTTAATTAACTCTTGCATTGTTTAAAGTTTAAATTATTTACCCACTAGCTGCTAATGTTGTCACCGGGCAAATATTTCAGATTTTTAGAATGTGTGCCTGAATTTGAAGCATACCTACTGGTGTTCAGTCAAGCTAAAATATGGAACGAAGCTGAATTGCAAAATTTGGATATTTTTAAATAGTGTGAAGTCTGGACTTTTCCATCCAAATGGCCCCTAATGCAGTTGGATGGTTTTGCCCCATTTCGTATGGGGTTATTTGGACTTCAGTGAACAACTTTGCAAATTATTTGAGCTGTTGCCTGCTCTTAGCATTCTCTAACACACTGTTTTTAATAACCCTGCACGTTTTTTAGTTATCTAAATGTGACAATAACTTATAACTGGCATGGCGTAGAAGACAGGTTTTGTTGGGAGTACTAACTTTTTTTTATTTTTTATTATTCTTTATTTTTGAGTGCATGAATGAAACAAGACAGCTTACCTCGCCACAATAGCGTTCGTAAGCATAAACAGATCACGTTGATATTACAATTGTGGCATTGAAACAGTGCACATTTTTTATGTATAGATGCATAAACAGATCTTGGATTAATATTGGTTACTCATTTCAATGGTACTTACTGGCTTAATCTGTGCTTTTTGTGAAGGGTGTGCATGCTGGATTAGTACAGTGCTTGCAGGTGAACAGTGTGTAACAAGATGTGTGAGCGCTGCTAAGTGTGCAAGGTTATGATATAGGCCACTGAAGTCTATTTTGCTGTGTTGCAGGTACCCAGCTAGGTCGGCTTTACAGATAAGCATAGCGCGAATGAAGTGCTCAATACAAGTTAAGGCCGTTTTAAGTGGGAGACCGAGTGCAACATGAGAGGCTAAGGCATGCGGTCACTAGACAGGCTAATCCAAACTATAAAAACATATAATAACATTGCTAACAAGTGTAATCAGAACGAGTGTTACATTGACAAAACGATTGACCAGGGTAATGGACATTTGAGAAATGCTTATTCTAAGTGTGCTAAGTTTCGTCTATCTCAGGGATGCATTGCTTGAAAGTATTGCGGGACAAAGTACTCCGTGGCTGGATGGACGTGGTGGCGTGGCAGCAGTCCGGGCCGCCGTGCGGCAGTGAGAGTCAGTGGAAATCGGCCTATTCCTGTTATCGGCACTAGCAGGGCACATATCAGAAAATCCCGTGGGGCCTCTGTGTCGCGGAGCATGGAAGTTGGAGGGGCTCTGTCGCTGCCATCCAGTCCTGCGTGAGTGCCTTGGGTGGTGAAGGTGTGTGCTCGGTGGTGTGGGAGTTTCTCTGCTCTCCGTGTTTTTTGGTGAGAGTGAGTCTCTGTATGTCCCCTCAAAGTAGCGGCTCAGCTCTCCTGGGTGCTGTTTGCGGCAGTGTCTCGCTGCTTGTGGGTTGAGCGTCGGCAGGTTTTTTTGGCTTCGTCTGGTGTAGACTGGGCATAGGCCCCTTGAGTGCGCCATTTTAGTTTGTGGGGCGGCAGGCTGTGTATAGTGGCTCTCCGAGTCCGTCGGTACCCGGGCTTGAGGTATCGGGTGCTTGGTCTGCGGCTGTTAGGGTTAAGTGAGGTTCTTGTTGCCTTCTGCTGCTTCATGTTGGTCGGTGGCATTGTTATGCGTTTCTGCGCTGGTACCCTTGCAGGGGAGGTGGCGGACAGTTGGGTGCTGTGGTGACTGTGGTTGCTCGATTTTGTGCCAGTATGGTTTGCCACCGTGTCCAGAAAAGGTTGAAGGCTGACCAGGGCCGGACTGGCCCACCGGGACACCGGGAAATTTCCCGGTGGGCCGGCACACCAAGTGGCCGGTGCGCGGCCGCCTAATGTGCACCAGCCCGGACCGCAATTACAGGGTGACCGGCAGGAGGGGATGCGCTCCCCTCCTGCCGGTCACAGAATGTAGCGTGGCCGGGCTGGCAGACCGGGTAGGGGCAGTGGCACTGGGCCAGCCTCTTCTCCTGGGGGGCCCCCCGAGGCTGGCCCTGCCTGCTTACACCCGGCGGGCATGCAGGCTGGCCGGTGCGCGAGGGAGCTGAAGAGGAAGCACTCAGGGGAGAGTGCTCCCTCGCGCACCGGCCAGCCTGCCTGCCCGCCGGGTGACCGGCCCCTCTGGAGCCCAGCAGCACCACTGGACCCCAGGGAATCCCCTCAGCACTCCAAAAGGTAAGGAGGCTGGGAGGTTAAATAAAAAAAAATGTGTTAGTGTGTGTGTGTGTGTGTGTGTGAGTGTTAGTGTGTGTGTGTGTGTTAGTGTTACTGTGAGTGTTATTGTGTGTGTTAGTGTTACTGTGAGTGTTAGTGTTACTGTGAGTGTTAGTGTGTGTGTGTGTTAGTGTTACTGTGAGTGTTAGTGTTACTGTGAGTGTTAGTGTGTGTGTGTGTGTGTGTGTTAGTGTTACTGTGAGTGTTAGTGTGTGTGTGTGTTAGTGTTACTGTGAGTGTTAGTGTTACTGTGAGTGTTAGTGTGTGTGTGTGTGTGTTAGTGTTACTGTGAGTGTTAGTGTGTGTGTGTGTGTGTTAGTGTTACTGTGAGTGTTAGTGTGTGTGTGTGTTAGTGTTACTCTGAATGTTAGTGTGTGTGTGTGTGTGTGTGTGTTACCTAGAGTGTTAGTGTGTTAGTGTTACTGTGAGTGTTAGTGTGTTAGTGTTACTGTGAGTGTTAGTGTGTGTGTTACTGTGTGTGTTAGGGTTACTGTGAGTGTTACTATGAGTGTTAGTGTTAGTGTCAGTGAGTGTGTGTCTGCTAGTGAGTGTCAGTGAGTCTGTTACTGAGTGTGTTTGTGTTAGTGAGTCTGTTTGATGTCTGTTAGTGAGTGTGTGTTTGTCAGTGAGAGTGTATGTTTTGTAAGTGAGTGTGTATGTATGTCTGTCGCTGAGTGTGTCTCTGTCAGTAAATGTGTGTGTCTGTTAGCTAGTGTGTATGCGTCTGTTCGTGAGAGTGTGTGTGTGTCTTCAGCACTTACCTTTCTCCAGCGCCGGACTCCCTTGGCGCTGGGGATCCCTCCGCCGCTCAGCTCCGAATGCGCATGCATGGCAAGAGCCGTGCGCGCATTCAAACCGCCCATAGGAAAGCATTACTCAATGCTTTCCTATGGACGTTCAGTGTCTTAGAATCGCGAAAGCTCCTCTAGCGGCTGTCAGTGAGACAGCCGCTAGAGGCTGGATTAACCCTCAGTGAAACATAGCAGTTTCTCTGAAACTGCTATGCTTTTAGATGCAGGGTTAAAACTAGAGGGACCTGACACCCATACCACTTCATTGAGCTGATGTGATCTGGGTGTCTGTAGTGGTCCTTTAACCCCTTAAGGACATTTCATGATTCCCTGTTATTACAGAAGTTTGGTCCTTAAGGGGTTAAGTGTGTGTGCATCTGCATGCACTGGTGTACATACCGCGGTCACAGGGTCCGCAACCCCTGCGACCAGGTGCCCGCCGCCATGTGTTGCGGCCCCGGCCTGGGCCCAGGGATCAATGTTCGCACCGGGGCCCCATAGGTCATGTGTATGCCACTGGGTAGGGGAGCTTCTGTTCCCCTACCCGGTCTGACAGGAACCTGCAAGCGAGAACGCTCCTCCCGCGAGCAGGCAGGTTGGAGCGTTGCCGTGCGTTACCATGGCAGCGCTCCGACCTGCCTGCCGTTCTCGCGGGAGAAGAGCGAAGTCAGCCTGCAGCCAGAGGAGCTGCAGGCTGAACAGCACGCACCACCACTGGACCACCAGGGATTGAAAAGTTCCCCCTCTCCCCTGGGCCCTGATCAAAGGTAAAGGGGGAGGGGATTAAAAAAAGTTTTTTTTATATAAATATATCAATGCTATAACCCCCCCCATACACACACTACACTCCTCCCCCCACCAACAGCACCCCTCCACACACACAGAACCCCCCCACACACACACAGAACACCTTCACGCACACAGAACTCCTTCATGCACGCAGAACCCCTCCACACATAAAAAGCACCCCTTCACGCACACAGCAACCCTTCACGCACACAGCACCCCTCCATGCACAAACGATTTCTTTCATGTTTGAGTGCTAGTTTTCATTTTTTTTCCCGCTTCCATATCTGCGCACTATGCTGGCGCGATGCATTACGGGGCTGGTATGGAATTTTTTTCCAGGGCTGCTTTTCATTCCCAGTCCGGCCCTGAGGCTGACGCTATGTGTTCCTCTTGAGGGTGCCCGCTTGCCAGCTGCGTTGATAGAGGTTGGGCCGGTAGGGGCCTAGAGGCTCAGTCTGCAGCCGCCATCTTGGCCTCTGGGTACATGCTGCTTGCAGTTTTGGAGGTTTGTGGGGCTCTGTAGCCCTGTGAAGTCCGGACCAGGATAACCCCCGCTGGTCCATGGGGGGGAACAGGGGCCCGCAGTTTTCGTGGTGGCTAGTCGCGGCAGTGGTATACCAGTCATCCCTCCTGTGCTCGCCACGTGAGTAGGCCTCACTTGCTCAATCGGTAGGCCTCACTTGCTCAAGTCGCTTGTAATGCCGTTTGTGGGGTATAATTCTATTCTGCTTAGTATCCCCTTACAGTCAGTGGCCTTTGTGGCCAGATTAGTCGCCTTTTGGAGCAGAAAAATAGCTTTTAAGTATAGCTTTTGCAGGAACCACTCTTGTGGTTCATGTCTTTCCAGCTCTGCTGTCAGGCCCCGCGCCCCCCCGGGAGTACTATCTTTTAATGTTGTCTCGGATCTCCTCAGATATTATGGTTTATTGATTGATTAAAAGTTTTTGGAAAAGCATAAATAAAGTAGAGCTGAATTATTTTGAACTGACAAATAAAAGCATGGGAATGTCTAAAATTACACCATTTGTGAGGTTTATAAAATTTCTTGAGAAAACAACTTGAAGAAATTTTTTTGGGAAAAGGCACAGCAGGGGCTTGAATTAAGGACAATGTCAAGCACGGTATGCAGAGCCCTTATAGGGAATCTATCATGGAAAATGTATTTTGTAGCTGGAAATAAATAATTATTTAATACAGATCAGAGATACAGCTAGGGAACAAGGACAAGTTAGCACTCTTTGCCGAGGACATAAGACCCTAAAATATATCTTATTCACAAACTTCCCCAAAATAATCTGGTTTGCCTAAAAACAAAAATTCTTGCGGCAGCACAGTTGTCCAAGGTTACAGCATGGCATTCTCCAGTCGGTCATCACAGATAGGTTGACCTTGAGGGTGAGTCTGGCACCCCAGATCTTACTGACCCTTTTTGAGAACACAATGTGTTATTCTCAGTTCATTGAGGAAATAGGACAAATATTCTATAAAAGGCACGTTTACGTCACATTCCTCCACTTTTAACGAACAGAGATTTTCCACCAGTCATGATACCATATCACTTTGCCTGGCTGGAGAATTTAGACTTGCAAAGATTCAGAGATTTATTTAAGGAGGGAATATGATAACATTTGATAGCCTAAAGCAGTGGTCCTCTAGCCTAAAGGCTAGAACAGCTTTAACCCCTGCTGACTTTTTAGGTACCTCCAGATCCATGGTTTCACTTAGAAACCTGATGTTCATGTTGTTGCAAACTGGGATCTGACATATTGCGAGATGCTCTTTTTTAAGGAGATTTACGTCAAAGGTTGGATCTCTATACTATACTCCTATATGACCACTACTGTCGACTGCAGGGACCTTCCTTACATTACAAGGTGGGAGGAGAAGCTGGGACATGAGATAACTTGAGATGACTAGACTGAAAAGGTTTAAAACACTGTTTAGATGGTATATTACCCCAGTCACACTTTATCACATTTGGGCATAAATATTCTGATCTATGATGGCATATTTGTGGTTTTAGGGGAATGTATGTGTGCATCTGGTGGACTTCCATAGGATATGTGAGGCAGTTATCCAGCAGCCTATACCGATGGACCCTTGGTCATTTCTCCTTACCAAGCCAGTTGAAGCTCTAAAAACCTCAGAGAAAAAGGCTCTTATTTAGAATGAGTATAAACTAACCCCAAGCACACCAGAGTAAAAGTAAAAAAATTAAAATATATATTTATTATTTTTTTTATTAGTTTATGGTTTATATTGGGCCCCATTTGTGTTTATCTATTCATTTTGCTGTTTATCTTTAGTGCATATATATTCATTTTGTGTTCTTTATATGTCAATCTTGTATTCAGACATTTATAAGACTGTCTAATTATTTGGTGAATTCGTATTTACTGTTATGTTTTATATACATATGAGATTATACACATGGATATTCAATGTACTTAGGGGATATTTGTTATATGTGTTATTGTGACTAAAATCTCTTATAGACTATACTTTGATTTGTAAACACATATTCCTTTTTTGTTCATTAGGAGCTTCTATTTACACGTACGAATGTTTCATCACGTTGTTTGGTCTGTTTGGTCGGTTTTCTATACAGGAGTACTGTATACAGGAGCCACATGCTTAAGCAATTACGTTTTCTGCCGTGTGCATTAGGAGAAGGCAAGTCTGATACACAGCCGGTTTCCAGGTCCAGCTAACGTGATTTTATATAAGATTACTCTTTTTTGGTCACTTGGCGTCACCGTAGGTAGAAGACTCTGTTTTTTTTGCACGTGATTACGTCTGATTGCAAGATCCCCCCTTCTCTTTCCATGTGGGTTTATTCTATACAACTGCAAGGGAGAGCGCTGGATTACGGGTTTTAAGGTGGTCCAGGAAATTCAATATTGAATTCATTGATAATACATCTGACAAAGATAAGACAATAGATAAGCCTTTTATAATAATTGTAAAAATATATTTTTTGTAAATATCTGCTGTTTTAATCAACTGTTTGCAGAGAGAAATGGATAAGGGACCTCCTTGCAATGAGCTTAGGGCCTTATGGAGCTTAGCGTGTCCATCAAAGTAAAGGAGATAACAAAGATCCAAACAGAAGTTAAAAGTAGTAAGGAGATTCTAGGTCATTTAACATAGAAAGATAGAAACATAGAAACATAGAATGTGCCGGCAGATAAGAACCATTTGGCCCATCTAGTTACAGGTTGTAAATGTGCATCATTTCGTAGATTTGGAAGAATTGAATTCAAAATAAAAGTGATTAGAAAGGCTTGTGGGCTTGTAGGGTTGTAAAAAGAGGTCATTTAGATGTCCTAAAGTGAGAATTGTCAGGAATTGAAAGTGAATTTCACATTTTAGCCTAAATTCTATTCGCTAAAGTAACATGAACCACACCAAAAGTATAAAATATTAATAAAAAATCTTCAGTTAAGCTTTATACTTAAAAATTACAAGTTATGTCATATACATATTCTAAAAGTGCACCGTCATTAAACTTTGAGTGTGCCTTTAAAAAGCAACAAGATGCATTCTTGCAAAAACATAAATTTCAATAATAAAATTTTTCAATTGTAGGGTAAAAGGGGTCCAGTGGAGGCTCAGCCTGATGGGAGTCAGAGCCTGATGGGAGTCAGAGTGGGAACTCTGACTCCCTCCTCTCCTTCCTCCTTCCTCCCGGTGTAAGCTGGGAGGAGTGACCGAGGCAGTTACTTCCTCCCAGCTGTGATGTCATCTCAGGTGGCCCGGTCACACTGTTAAAGCGCCACAGAGCTGACTGAGCCCCCTGGAAATGATTTTCCATCGGGGTGCCCCAAGAGCATGGGCCACTCGATGGACCTCTTTACGTGCGGCCCCGGCGGTTACACCATGCAGGTCGAAGCCACAACAAGTGGCGGCGGGCACCGCGGTCGCAGGGGTCCGCAGGGCTGCCGGGCCACCTGGAGTGGCGGATTCGGCCACAGCTGCGACCCCTGCAACTGCGGCAGTTCAGCCACTGGGTAGCACTTTCACAAGATATGGAAATAACATCCATTTCTACATAGTATTTTACAATATTTGGTTAACAAATTTAAACCTATTTAGTTTAGAAAAACGTCGCCTGAGAGGGGATATGATAACATTATACAAATATATTCTGGGCCAATACAAACCATTGTGTGGAAATCTATTCACAAACCGGACTTTACATAGGACACGAGGCCATGCGTTTAGACTGGAAGAAAGAAGATTTCGTCTAAGGCAAAGGAAAGGTTTTTTTTACTGTAAGAACAATCAGGATGTGGAATTCTCTGCCTGAAGAAGTGGTTTTATCAGAGTCCATACAGATGTTCAAACAGCTACTAGATGCATACTTGCAAAAACAGAATATTCAAGGATATGATCTTTCAATGTAGGGTAATAACTGCTTGATCCAAGGATAAATCTGACTGCCATTCTGGGGTCAAGAAGGATTTTTTTCCCTAGTTTGTTGCAAAATTGTGCTTCAAACTGGGTTTTTTTGCCTTCTTTTGGATCAACAGCAAAAAAACAAATGTGAGAAAGGCTGAACTTGATGGAAGCAAGTCTCTTTTCAGCTATGTAACTATGTAACAACCTATTATGTAAATGTTTCTATTTATTTCCTTTTAAGGTCAAAAGATCAGAATCTTTTTCTCTCCCAGGAAAAATGTCAATCACATTCCTCTATCTTCATGTCTAAAACATCATGTGAAACTCCTAAATGATTATATTGGCTGAGAATACATCAAAAAGACAAAATTATATTGCTTAATTGAGACCAAACCTCCTTCCAGGAAGATCGTATTCAGCACACGGAGGACATCATCGCTGCTTGTTGACAGAGATTAGCTTTGTACAGGAAACACAACATATGATAGTACTGCTCTGGCCAACATATACCCCAGGGAAACATAAATAATCCCTTCCAAAAGTACACTTGGGAAACATAAAACAATCGTATCAACATGTACCCTTGGGAAAGAAAATCATCCTAATAAAACGTACCACTGAGAGACACAGACCAGTCTTCTTATTAACATATACTCTTGAGAAACAAACTTCAAAGAGACATTTATGAGGTTTAACTGTGCAGATTCCAACCAGACTCGACGAGCTGTAATTAGATTATCTAAATTAGAAAACTAAAACCTCATTACAATAAATGAATGCCAACACCATTTACCATTGAGTTTTATGAGTCATATCAATTACAAATGGAAGAATCCAAATATTATCAGTATTGTCCTATTAATGGTTTCACTACCAAGCAATTTGTGAAAAAGACCCTCAAAATCCCAGTATTTTGGGTGTCTTGGAAAGTAATGTATAAATGTGTTTTTTGTTTATGTACGAACCAACATTTTCAATTATAGAATGGGACTATTTGATAACAAGTAAGTGATTTATAGTATATTATCAGAAACGAGATAAACAAGTCCCTGCTCTATTCCCATATACACTTCATATATATTACCCAAATACATTGTTCATACCATATCATACCATACCATGCTCATACCATACAGCTCTTACAGTGCAGCCACCTCAGAGAATGCAAGAGCCAACGCATTCACTAAACAACTAGAAAGTTCACGAAATAATATTTTTCAAAAACACCTGACTTATGCAAATATAATGGGGGTTTATTAACAGTATATGATCATACTTGCATAAGCCTGCCACAACGTCAATATACCGCATTATTGTCAGGCTTATGCAATGTATCACCATATACTGTAACTAAGTGACTGAGTGCATTGGATCTGGTATGTTTTATATATATTTGTTTATAGCAATTATTGAAATGTTGGAAAACATAAGGAAAAGTTTCAAAATGATTTAAAATAGATTATATACAATGGCCTGGCATCAAACACATGAACTATAGGGAGCTTTTAATAAATAATAACCTTCTAACTGTAATACTCAAAGTTAAAGGGACACTATAGTCACTTGAACAACTTTAGCTTAATGAAGCAGTTTTGGTGTATAGAACTGCTCAATCCTCTGCCATTTAGGAGTTAAATCCCTTTGTTTAGCAACCCTAGTCACACCTCCCTGCATGTGACTTGCACAGCCTTCCATAAACACTTCCTGTAAAGAGAGCCCTATTTAGGCTTTCCTTATTGCAAGTTCTGTTTAATTAAGATTTTCTTATCCCCTGCTATGTTAATAGCTTGCTAGACCCTGCAAGAGCCTCCTGTATGTGATTAAAGTTCAATTTAGAGATTGAGATACAATTATTTAAGGTAAATTACATCTGTTTGAAGTGAAACCAGGTTTTTTTTTTCATGCAGGCTCTGCCAATCATAGCCAGGGGAGGTGTGGCTAGGGCTGCATAAACAGAAACAAAGTGATTTAACTCCTAAATGACAATGAGTTGAGCAGTGAAATTGCAGGGGAATTATCTATACACTAAAACTGCTTTATTTAGCTAAAGTAATTTAGGTGACTATAGTGTTCCTTTAATGTTAATTTTATTTATTTATTTTTATATTTCAAAAAATAGCATGTGCAGCCCATGTAAAACCTCAAAGAAGATAACAGCTTAGTCATTAGAAGCTTTGATGTTTGACGCTAAATATATTATATGTTTATGAATAGGTCATTTGCAAGAATGTATTTTCATAAGTTGTTTTAAGGTTCACAAAGCTGTAAAGATGGTATCCCAATTGCAGTCAATGTTCTGTTTGTCAGATAGCAATGATGGCCATGCTGAGATTTAAATTGTTTGGCTGCCATATTGTCCACATGCTGATCTCAAATGATACAAAATGGCACACCAGTAAACAGGCTGGAGCTCTAGAACGATACAGTCTGTTTACTGATGTGCCATTTCTTTATGTTTATCTTGTAAGTGAAATTTGTGTTGAATTCAGATTTTAAATTAAGATATTCGGCACTATGTCCTGCTTTTTTACTTTTTTACATGTATCACCATTGCTCTGAAGTACTTATGACCCTTTTAAGATTTTAATAAATGTGTCTATTGTCAAGAAGTGGTTTGTGAGTGCATGTCACCCACGAGTAATTTTATCTTTGGTGTATAGATTTACTCTATATGTTTGTCTTTTGTTTTTATTTTTTCTGTAGAAAACTTTTTACATATTTTGGCTTTTTGCGGACCTGGAGGAGTTATAATTGCTCTACAGAATTAATGTGGATAGGGGTAATAATTTTTTGACAATTTTTATTTTTATTTGTCGTGAGTAAAACCAGTGGGGGTACAGAAAGGAAGAAAAGGGGGGGGGGGGGTTAAGGGTGAGGTAAGTTCTCGACCCATACATTTATTCACATCACCTCTATATAGTACAGTTAACAAACAAGATCGTTTTACATACGCATAGATACGCATAGTTCCTCGTGTATACCCTCGTGAACCTTCAGTCGTAATGTTTGCCCTTAGTGTCTGCAGTCTATATTGCCCCTAAGTACCTTTGCAACCTGTGTGTAGATGTTGTATTTTGTTTCGCAGGGGTCTGATTCATGTCGGGTGTTTCCGTGCCCAGTTCTCCCACACCTCATGTCTCCAGCTCGCTTGGGGCGAGATCTGCGTTATGTTGGATTCGTATTTCCCAACTTGGGAAAGGTTTCGTATTATTTCTTGCGTGGACGCATTATTGGGTGATAACCAATTTTTGAGCTGTTGGGCTGCAACCCGTATATGGAATATTAAATATTTGGTTGGTTTGGGGTAGTAGGCATCATACATGAATAAGAGTAAAGAGGCTGGAGAGTTTGGTATTGTGACTGATGTGTGGTGGTATATTAATGATATGACTGCTCTCCAGTAAGGTTGAAGTTTCGAGCATTTCCACCAGATATGGAGGAATGAGCCTGTATCTTGTTTGCATCTCCAGCAAACGTTAGATAAAGAAGGGTTCATGGTGGCGAGTCTTGTGGGGACCATGTACCAGCGATAGAGGAGCTTGCGGGTGATCTCTAAGTGAGTGGCACAGGATGACATACCCTTGGCCACATTCACCGAGGTTAACCATTCCTGTTCTGACTTTACTTGACCCAGATCCTTCTCCCAGGACTGTACCCAGGTCATGGATTTGATAGCCTTTTTAGGCATTAGCAATCTATATATGGTAGATATGTTTTTTTTTGCCGGCTTGCCTGCCATAATAAGTTTTTCAAAGTGTGTTTGGTTTGGTTCAGTGTGAGGGTTAGACCGCGATATGTGGGCTTTCCACCAGGAGGATACTTGTAAATAGGAGTGATGCATTGTGTTTGGGAGTATGTGGTCTCGTTTTAGAGTCTCAAATGTAGCCAGCCTGTCTTTATCTAAGAGAGTGTGTACATAAAGTATCCCGCACCGATTCCATGCTCTATAATTAAAATCTGATATCATGTGTGTTAATGCTTTAATGGGCATCGAGGGAGGGGTTGGGTGGCGTCCACACAGGAGTGTCCGGGAGGCGTCCCATATTTTTAGCAACGTTAGGGTAGCTGGAAGTACTTGAGAGGTGTCACCTCTTTTTTGAGGAGGCAGCCACAGTGTCGTATGCATGTCTTTTGTAGGCAGCCAGTATTGTTCTATATGGACCCATTGGGGATGATGCATGGTTTGGGTAATAGAGAATAGGCTGGCCAATACTGCCGCTCTATAATATAATTGCACATTGGGAAGGCCCATTCCCCCCGCTTGTTTAGGTTGGTATAGTGTGGATAAGGCTATTCTAGGCCTTTTGCCTTGCCAAATGAACGAGTTGATTTGTTTTTGGGGTGTTTTGAAGTAAGTGGATGGTATCTGCAAAGTGAGTGTCCTAAATAGATATTGTAATTTGGGTAGAATCACCATCTTAACTGCTGCGATGCGGCCTGACCAAGAGATAAATTTATGTCTCCAGTTTAGGAGAGTGGTGGTGATCTCTCTGCTTAGTTTGACATAGTTTAGATGGTATAAATTAGTTAGAGTATATGGGAGTTTGATTCCCAAGAATGTTAAGTAGTCAGTTCGCCAATCGTATAGGAATCGGCTCCTCAAGTTAGATAAGTAGCTCTCCTCCATCCCTAACCCCATAGCCTGTGTCTTAGAGAGGTTCAGTTTGTAATATGAACAACGGCTGTATCTCTGCAGAACAGAGTGGAACGCTGGCAGGGACTCTAGTGGATCAGTAATTGTGAGTAAGATATCATCTGCGAAGAGGTTCAGTTTATGTTCCTCCCCACCTACTCGGATACCCTTGATCTGTGCTGTCGATCGGATGTATTCGGCCAGGGGTTCTAAAGCCATGATGTAGAGAAGTGGTGACAAGGGGCACCCCTGCCTGGTACCGTTAGTGATAGGGAAAGGTGTAGATTGGAACCCTGACGTGAATACTCGGGCTTCGGGGTTGCTGTATAGAGATTTGACCACTGAGATAAATTGTGTAGGGATACCAAATTTACTCATGACCGCCTGCAAGAATGGCCAATGCAGGCGGTCAAAGGCTTTCTCAGCGTCCAAGGATAATAGGAGGCTGTTGGGGGTCTGTCTGTGCATGGTATGTAATAGTGCAAGGGCCTTTCTTGTACTATCCGATCCCTGTCTTCCACATACAAAGCCCACTTGATCGGGATGGATAATGGTAGGTAATATATCAGTCAGTCTATTGGCGTATATTTTGGCAAGGATCTTTACATCTGAGTTTAATAGGGAGATGGGCCTAAAGTTGGCACATTGGGTTGGTGACTTCCCGGGCTTAGGCAGGGTGGCCACATTAGCTGCAAGCATGTCAGATGGCATAGATTCCAAGGTAGTAGTTGAGGTGAAGAGTAAGACTAGCCTGGGTGCAAGGATGGAGGAGAATCTCCTATAATATACATTGGGAAAGCCGTCTGGGCCTGGTGATTTGTTTAGAGGTAGGTTATTTATGACATCCTCCACTTCTTTTTGTGAGATGGGGTCTGCTAGAATGGTTTGTTGTGTGGCTGATAAGGAGGGCAATTGTACGCCAGCTAGGAAACTAGATATTTCTTCTGTGGTGGGTTGGTGGGTTGCAGGGTCATTTTTTAAATTATAGAGTTTGCTATAGAATTCTGCAAATAGGTTGCTAATTTCTTGGGGTTTAATCACTTTCTTCCCATCTCGTGTTAGGATATGTGAGATTTTAGTGTGGGCTTGTACTTCTCTGAGTCGGCTAGCTAGAAGCGAACCTGCTTTGTTACCCATATGATATTCTTTAGTTTTAAGTCTGTTAAGTGTGCGTGTCGTCTTGGCTATATTGAGGTCATTGAGTTCCGATTGGAGTTGTGTGATGACTGTCTCGCCTGCAGGAGTCGGGTTGAGCATATGGGAAGCCGAGGTGTCCCTCAGCTGTCTCAGCAGGTTTAGAGATTTGGTTTGTGAGATTCGTTTGAGGAAAGAGGTACGTCTTATGAACAGACCTCTCATCACTGTTTTGTGTGCACTCCATATCATGGCCTGTGACACATCTGGTGTGTCATTGGTTATAAAATAGTGTTGAAGTTCAGACTCTACTTCCGAACTAAATGTCTCATCCTGCAAAGTCGATTCATTCAACCTCCACGGGTTACAACCTCTATACATGAAGCCGTCTTTAAGAGTTGCTAACACAGGTGCATGGTCTGACCAATTAATTTCACCCATGATGCATGACTGCAGCAAGTTAAGGTAGGGCCCAGGTATGAGTATCATGTCGATTCTAGAGTAGGACTTATGCGGTCTAGAATAATATGAGTAATTTCTGTCTGATGGATGGAGAGTTCTCCAACCATCGTATAAATTGAACTTCGTCAGAAGTTGTGTTAGCGCTTTGCATGTTGGCAAGAGGGATTTTTGTCGTTTTACCTGTGGTGGCAGTGAGGTATCAAGGGTCGGATCTAGGATATGGTTCATATCTCCACATATCACAGTGGTGCCCCTCTGTCTGGCTTCCACTTTTGTGAGTACACTAAGCAAAACGTTTTTCTGATTTTCGTTTGGTGCGTATAAATTCACAAGGGTGTATTGAACATTATTCAATAAACATATCACAATCAAATATCTACCCTGTGTGTCTGATACTTTCTGTAACAGTTCAAAGGCAACTGATCTGTGGATATATATAGATACTCCCCTAGATTTGGAGACGTGAGCAGAGTGGAACTGGTGGGGGAAGTGTTGCCCGCCAAAGTGAGGGATCTTTGCTTTGGGGAAGTGGGTTTCTTGAAGGCATAATATATCTGCCTGTAGTTTGCGGGTTTCATGAAGCAACATATGCCTCTTATGGGGCATGTTTAGTCCCCTGACATTATGCGAGTAGACCTTCAGTGTGGGGTGCTAGTGACTCTGCTTGTAACCGCTGTAAGATCTTGAGCATGGTGATGTACCTCTTGCCGTGTGTACTCAGTGATATACAGGCTAAAGGTTGTGGATGCCCTTCCCAGAGCAGAGCATCCAGAGGATCAGTTGAGCAGTGGGGGGTTGGGACAGAACCAGGAAGGATGAACATGGGATCAGAGGGGGAACAAAAACTATAAACCAAAGTATATACAAATATAGCCCGATCTCGGTGCAAGGCACTAGAGTATAGCGCCGTGGGGGGCATGGGATCGGAGGTGATAGATGGGAGATGACCTGAGCAGGCAATCGGTATTAGGTGCTATATGCATATTTCTAGAGCTGTGCAATTCGGAAGCAAGCTCCTAAAGTGTAATTCTGGGTTTCTTAGATAGGTCAAAGCACCTGTGATTACGTATTGTGAGATGGGATATCCCTATGGGTTTACATCTCGTGGGAGGGAAATCTAACATTTTGTAATTCAGCATGGTATCAGGTTTTTTCAGCCTAAGGGCTCCAAGTGGGCATCTAGTAGCTTATATATTCAGTACATACAATTAACTTGTGGTATCACCATACAATCTATTTAGTTTCTCCCTTATCCACCTTCCATATCTGCGTGGCATAGGCCGCATCGCGGGCAGTGCATCCCCCAAGCCCGGCCTCCCATGGTATCCAGATACCCTGCAGAAATAACGTGTCGGGGAGACGGGGTCCGGAAGGGAGGCACCCCCGCGACACCCCCCAGCTCACACATCAACATAGAGCCTTTGTACTTAGGGGATCAGCACCCTGTAGTAGTGGCCGAGGTTTAACAAGTCAGAAGCCGTGTCATGATGTGGAGGTGCGACTGCAACGCGGGCCTTACATCCCCCGAGCCCGGCCTCCCATTACCTCCAATTGACCATACAGAATTAACAGACTTGGGGAGACGGGACTCGGATGGGAACCCCCACATCGCACCTCCAACAAACAGAAATTGTAGAGTAACACTTGTCAAGCTTACCAAGGCTTAGTGCTCTATGAGGGCTTCCCGGTATTAACTCAGGAGGGACTAGAGCCGTTGAAGGCCTCAGCCTTCAGAAAGTTATGTACTCATTGTGTGTAGTGCGACCTTTACTGGGTGTATGCGCCCACCTGGACCCCCGGTGTCAGTGTATATGCCAAACCCATAACCTAGCTTAAAACAAAGTAGCTGTGCACAACCCTTAAACTAAAAAGAACCTCATTAGGTCAACGTGACCTGTTCTAAACAAATTACATTTTGTAGTGCATCATAAACGTAAGTTCATGGAAGGCTATAAGGGTATAGGATTAGCAAAAGTCATTAGCCAGAGACTACGACTGAGTCCCTTCTACCATGCACCGCCTGAGCGGGAATACTTGCGTTGGAACGTTAGCGGGCTGTGTGCCAGTCCTTGTCCACTCTGCGCGGTGGTTTAGGAGCTTGTACTTCGTTAGAAATGGGTAGGTTCCATTGATGCAAAAGCGTCATCCCGTCTTCGGCTGTAGGTATCACAGTGGTGGTTCCGTTTCGGGATATTATCAATTGGACTGGAAAGCACCATCGGTAGAGAATGTGGTGGGAACGGAGAGTATCTGTCACCTTCTGGAATGTTTTCCGCTGTCTTAGCGTGGCTGCCGAGAGGTCGGAGAATAACTTTACTTTCGAGTATTCCGCGGGGAGATCTGTCGCGGTTCTGCACCTCTTCATCAGCAGGTCTTTCACATGGAAATAGTGTGCTTTTAGAAGCACATCTCGTGGTAAGGAAGCTGATATATGTTGGGGCTTTGGCACCCGATGCAGGCGATCCAGCAGCAACATGTCTGTTGGGATCTCAGGCGCTAGGAGTTTGAAGAAGCCGTGTACGTAGTTTGGCAAATCTGCCGGAAGAACTGTCTCCGGTATCCCCCTCATTCGTATGTTGCTTCTTCTGGACCTATCTTCGAGATCCATAAGTTTTGCTTCACATTGGTGCAGCTGATCTGTAAGAGATTTAATTTGTTCCGCCGATTCGTTGTGGGCCTCGACCAGATCCTCCATTTTGGCTTCGACTTGCGTCGTGCGAGATCCGATGTCCTGTAGGTCCCTTTTGATTTCAGCTACGCTGGCATGCCAGTTCGCAATTAGTCGTTGGGATTGATCATCCAGGGCTCGTTTTAGGAACGCTGTGGTAAGTGGTTCTTCGCCCTGCGGCGTGTCAGCCTCCGATCCCGGACTGCTACCACCAGATAGATCAGCGCCATCTTGATTTCCCGCGGCCGCGGATTGTCTCGCCAAGGCTGCCACTTTCTTCTGGGCAAAGAAGTTTAATTTATCAGGTTTGTCCTGCTGTCGACGAGTTTTAGAGTGCGACATCTTGCAGTTTTGCGCTTGTTTCATCCACAGGGGTCTCACAAATCGCTATTAATGCCTAGCTCGTGGTGCAGAGCTAAAGGCTCAAGCGGCCATCTTTCTCCGTGGTTAGCCACGCCCCCCCAGGGGTAATAATTTTAACCCTAAACCTCCACTGCATTGTTTTTTCACATTTATTATTGATGCTACTGTGGTATATCTATACTTTTTGGATAAGTCTGTACGTGCATGCTATGTATGAAAATGTTCTTTATTTACTAAATGTACTTCATCTCCTTCTCTGCTGGCCCTGTTCTGAACTTTGTCACATTCCAGTGCTAAACAAAGCCATGTTTTTGTGTCTTCAGTAAAACAATTTTTTTAGTGCTTTTTCTGAGACCCCACAAACCATTTATATTAGTAATCATGGTTTTTTTTCCCTGGAAAAATATGCAGTTTCAAGTGGCATAAATACCTTTCCCAAAATATAAAATATGGATGAAATGCATGTGAAACAATATAAGTAGTATGCTTTTTCTAAATCCTAGAGAAAAAAATGAATGGTGCTATCATTGGTTTAACTTACAGAATTATAACGTTTTGTTTTATGCATTATAAACATTTGAAATGAACAATAAAATTTAAATTAACAATTTTTTAAAGCAGCACTATAGGGTCAGGAACACAAGCATGTATTCCTGATCCTATAGGGTTAAAACCACCATCTAGCCCCCCTGACCCCCTCTTACCTCCCTAAAAATAGTAAAATCTTACTTGAATTCAAGCCTGAAGCTGTTGGCTTTTTTCCTTTTTCCTTTTGACCTGCCTACTGCTTGCTGACATCAGGAGAAGTGGTAGCCTGATCCAATCACAATG
Source organism: Pelobates fuscus (assembly GCF_036172605.1). Taxonomy (NCBI): domain Eukaryota; kingdom Metazoa; phylum Chordata; class Amphibia; order Anura; family Pelobatidae; genus Pelobates; species Pelobates fuscus. The sequence continues at coordinate 31,467,289 of NC_086318.1, read as the reverse complement.
CCTCCCCATATGATTGGCTGAGACTGACAAAGAGGCAGATCAGGGGCAGAGCCAGCATGATTCAAACACAGCCCTGGCCAATCAGCATCTCCTCATAGAGATGAATTGAATCAATGAATCTCTATGAGGAAAGTTCAGTGTCTGCATGCAGAGGGAGGAGACACTGAATGTTTGGATGGATTTTAGGCAGCCATGACCCAGGAAGGATCTCTAACAGCTATCTGAGGAGTGGCCAGTGAAGTTATCACTAGGATGTAATGTAAACACTGCATTTTCTCTGAAAAGACCGTGTTTACAGCAAAAAGCCTGAAGGTAATGATTCTACTCACCAGAACAAATTCAATAAGCTGTAGTTGTTCTGGTGACTATAGTGTCCCTTTAACTTCCATAAATTGCTTTACAATTTAAATGGTACTGTCAGACAATCACCAGCGCTCACAGAGCAAATTAATATTAATCAATACACTGTGACCAAGATGCAGAGAACGTTTTTTTGAGCTGGGAAATATGATTTAGAAGACAAGCTACAAAATGAGTTAAATGAATTGGAAATGTTAGTTGCAGTGGAAGGTTATGAAAAAAATATCTGGTTTATTCTTATAAGAAGTATAATAATGGCAAAAATATTTTCAAGGTTAATACCTCACTGGGGACATTTTCATCAACAGGAATTTGCAGAAGACACAAGGTTATCTTCAGAGCCTAAAGGACGGGGAGTTTTAATATTAAACAGTGGAAGGTTCCTATCAGTTAAAGTTTGAAAACTATGAAATAGAAACCCAGTGCTCGAGTCCTGCAGGAACGCGTGGGAACAGCGTTCCTGCACTTTTTTTAGAGCAGGAACGCCGTTCCCGTTTGTGGTCCTGCAGGCACTCAGGGGGCGGCAAAAAATGGCTTAATGGTGGCTTAATGGCCACCTGATGGACCTCCCCGGCCGGCTCTTGTCTCTCTCTGTCAGACGCGGCGAGGGAGCTGTGTTCTCCCTGCTCCCTCTCGACGCGCGCCGTTTGCTGATGCTGGGAGCCGGAATATGATGTCATTTCCGTCTCCCGGCATCAGTAGACAGCCCGCGCGGCGAGAGGGAGCAGTGAGAACACAGCTCCCTCGCCGCGTCTGACAGAGAGAGACAAGAGCCGGCCGCACTGAAGCCCCACTGGACCCCAGGGACAGGTCCACGCCTGCTCTCCAGATAGGGAGGCTGGGTGGAGATTTTTAATTTTAAAAAAATATATATATAAAATAATTTTTGTGTATATGTGTGTGTGTTGTGTGTCTGTGAGTGAGTGTGTCTGGGAGTGTATGTGTGTGTTGGTGTGTGTATATGTATGTGTCTGGGAGTGTGTGTGTGTCTGTGAGTGTGTGTGTGTGTATGTGTCTGGGAGTGAGTGTGTGTGTGTCTGTGTATGTGTCTGGGAGTGTGTGTGTGTGTGTATGTCTGTGAGTGTGTGTCTGGGAGTGAGTGTGTGTGTCTGTGAGTGTATCTATGTGTATTTGTGTGTGTCTGTGTGTGTGTGTGTGTCTGTGATTGTATGTATGTGTGTGTGTGTGTGTATGTGTCTGGGGGTGTGTGTGTCTGTGAGAGTATGTGTGTCTCTGTGAATTTGTGTGTGTGTGTGTCTTTGTGTCTGTGTTTGTGTGTGTCTTTGTGTGTCTGTGTTTGTGTGTGTCTGTGAGTGTACGTGTGTGTCTGTAAGTGTATGTGTGCACCTGAGTGTGTGTGTGTACGTATTTATATATGCATACAAGTTTTTTTTTTTTTTGGTGGTGGGGTGGGGGTGGAACTCGAGTGAGTTCCCACACTTTATTCCCCAGGACTTGACCCCTGTAGAAACCAAAATACAATGGTCGATTCGAGTCCCAAAACCGGGTTTTATATCAACAGAGATTTTGATGGCAGATAAAAGCCTGCTGGCTCAGGTATTCTAAAAATAAACTAAAATAAACATACAGGTGATACTCAAAAAATTAGAATATTGTGCAAAAGTTCATTTATTTCAGTAATGCAACGTAAAAGGGGAAACTAATATATGATATAGACGCATTACATGCAAAACAACATAGTTCAAGCCGTGATTTGTCATAAGTGCGATGATTATGGCTTACATCTTGTGAAAACCCCAAATCCACAATCTCAGTAAATTAGAATATTGTGAAAAGGTGCAATATTCTAGGCTCACAGTGTCCCACTCTAATCACCTAAGTAAGCCATAACACCTGCAAAGGGTTTCTGAGCCTTTAAATGGTCTCTCAGTCTGGTCCAGTGGAAATCACAATCATGGGGAAGACTGTTGACCTGACAGTTGTGCAGAAAACCATCATTGACACCTGCCTCCATAAGGAAAAAAAGCCTCAAAAGGTAATTGCGAAGGAAGTTGGATGTTCCCAAAGTGCTGTATCAAAGCACATTAATAGAAAGTTATGTGGAAGGGAAAAGTGTGGAAGAAAAAGGTGCACAAGCAGGAGGAATGACCGCAGCCTGGAGAGGATTGTCAGGAAAAGGGCATTCAAAAGTGTTGGGGACTTTCACAAGGAGTGGACTGAGGCTGGAGTCAGTGCATCAAGAGCCACCACAAACAGACGGATCCTGGACATGGGCTTCAGATGTCGTATTCCTCTTGTCAAGCTGCTCCTGAACAACAAACAACGTCAGAATCGTCTTACATGGGCTAAAGAAAAACAGACCTGGTCTGTTGCTCAGTGGTCCAAAGTCCTCTTTTCTGATGAGAGCAACTTTTGCATCTCATTTGGAAACCAAGGACCCAGAGTCTGGAGGAAGAATGGAGAGGCACACACTGCAAGATGCTTGGAGTCCAGTGTGAAGTTTCCACAGTCTGTGTTCAATAGTGATGTCGCGAACGGGAACTTCCGCAAACGTTCGCGAACCGTGGAACCGGGCGAACCGCCATTGACTTTAATGGGAAGGCGAATTTTAAAAGCCACAGGGACTCTTTCTGGCCACAATAGTGATGGAAAAGTTGTTTCAAGGGGACTAACATATGGACGGGATCCATGGCAAAACTCCCATGGAAAATTATACAGTTGATGCAGAGTCTGGTTTTAATCCATAAAGGGCATAAATCACCTAACATTCCTAAATCACAATCGATATGGATTGACACCTGACATATGACATATTGACACCTTGACATATGGATTGACACCTGTCCTCAGAGACCCTGATACACACTGACACAGAGCAAAATAGGGACTGTTCCCCATACATAGGGTCACTTGGCAGATATGGATTGACACCTGTCCTCAGGGATCCTGATACACACTGACACAGAGCAGAATAGGGACTGTTCCCCATACATAGGGTCACTTGGCAGATATGGATTGACACCTGTCCTCATGGACCCTGATACACACTGACACAGAGCAGAAAAGGGATTGTTCCCCCTACATAGGGTCACTTGGCAGATATGGATTGACACCTGTCCTCAGGGACCCTGATACACACTGACACAGAGCAGAATAGGGACTGTTCCCCCTACATAGGGTCACTTGGCAGATGTGTATTGACACATGTCCTCAGGGACCCTGATACACACTGACAGAGAGCAGAATAGAGACTGTTCCCCCTACATAGGGTCACTTGGCAGATATGGATTGACACATATCCTAAGGATCCCTGATACACACTGACACAGAGCAGAATAGTGCCTGTTCCTCCTACATAGGGTCACTTGGCAGATATGGATTGACACCTATCCTAAGGATCCCTGATACACACTGACACAGAGCAGAATAGGGACTGTTCCCCCTACATAGGGTCACTTGGCAGATATGGATTGACACCTGTCCTCAGGGACCCTGATACACACTGACACAGCGCAGAATAGGGACTGTTCCCCCTACATAGGGTCACTTGGCAGATATGGATTGACACCTGTCCTCAGGGACCCTGATACACACTGACACAGAGCAGAATAGGGACTGTTCCTCCTACATAGGCTCACTTGGCAGATATGGATTGACACCTGTCCTCAGAGACCCTGATACACACTGACACAGAGCAGAATAGGGACTGTTCCCCCTACATAGGGTCACTTGGCAGATATGGATTGACACCTGTCCTCAGAGACCCTGATACACACAGACACAGAGCAGAATAGGGACTGTTCCTCCTACATAGGGTCACCATTTTAGCCCAAGGCAGCTCATCTCATCAGGCCTTTCTTAGTCCCTTCGGGATCCATCCCTCATTCATCTTAATAAAGGTGAGGTAATCTAGACTTTTTTGACCTAGGCGACTTCTCTTCTCAGTGACAATACCTCCTGCTGCACTGAAGGCCCTTTCTGACAGGACACTTGAAGCGGGGCAGGCCAGAAGTTCTATCGCAAATTGGGATAGCTCAGGCCACAGGTCAAGCCTGCACACCCAGTAGTCAAGGGGTTCATCGCTCCTCAGAGTGTCGATATCTGCAGTTAAGGCGAGGTAGTCTGCTACCTGTCGGTTGAGTCGTTCTCTGAGGGTGGATCCCAAAGGGCTGTGGTGATGCGTAGGACTTAAAAAGCTCTGCATGTCCTCCATCAACAACACGTCTTTAAAGCGTCCTGTCCTTGCCGGCGTGGTCGTGGGAGGAGGAGGATTACTTTCACCTCTTCCCCTGTTAGATTCCCGTTGTGCTGTGACATCACCCTTATACGCTGTGCAAAGCATACTTTTTAATTTATTTTGCAAATGCTGCATCCTTTCCGACTTGTTGTAATTTGGTAACATTTCAGCCACTTTCTGGTTATACCGGGGGTCTAGTAGCGTGGACACCCAGTACAGGTCGTTCTCCTTCAGCCTTTTTATACGAGGGTCCCTCAACAGGCACGGCAGCATGAAAGACCCCATTTGCACAAGGTTGGATGCCGAGCTACTCATTTTCTGTTCCTCCTCCTCACTGATCTCAATGAAGGTATGTTTTTCCCCCCAGCCACGTACAACACCACGGGTACCAGATAGGTGACTACGAGCACCCTGGGATGCCTGTTGTGGTTGGTCTTCCTCCTCCTCCTCAAAGCCACATTCCTCCTCTGACTCATCTTCCTTACAATCCTCTTCCAGCGTTGCCGCAGGTCCAGCAAGTGATGCTGATAAGGCTGTTTCTGGTGGTGATGGTGACCACAACTCTTCCTCTTCCTCTTCCCGCTCATCTACAGCCTGATCCAGCACTCTTCGCAGGGCACGCTCCAGGAAGAAAACAAATGGTGCCTTCGGTGCGACTGACTAGGTTTGTCACCTCCTCAAAAGGACGCATGAGCCTACAGGCATTGCGCATGAGCGTCCAGTAACGTGGCAAAAAAATTCCCAGCACCCCAGAGGCTGTCCTAGCACCCCGGTCATACAAATATTCAATAACGTCTTTTTCTTGTTGGAGCAGGTGGTCGAACATTAGGAGTGTTGAATTCCAACGTGTCGGGCTGTCGCAAATCAAGCGCCTCACTGGCATGTTGTTTCGTCGCTGGATATCTGCAAAGTGCGCCATGGCCATGTAGGAACGCCGGAAATGGCCACACACCTTCCTGGCCTGCTTCAGGACGTCCTGTAAGCCTGTGTACTTATGCACAAAGCGTTGTACGATCAGATTACACACATGTGCCATGCACGGCACATGTGTCAACTTGCCCAACTTCAATGCCGCCAACACATTTGTTCCGTTGTCACAAACCACTTTGCCGATATCCAGTTGCTGCGGAGTCAGCCACTTTTCCACCTGTGCGTTCAGGGCGGACAGGAGTGCTTGTCCAGTGTGACTCTCTGCTTTCAAGCAAATCAAACCAAGACGGCGTGACACTGCCGTATCCGGGATGTGGAATAGTACCTGGGGAGCTGAGGGGTTGCCGTTGATGTGGAGCAAGACGCAGCAGCAGAAGAGGACTCAGCCGAGGAGGTTATGGAAGAGGATGGAGTAGGAGGAGTAGAGGAGGTGGCAGCAGGCCTGCCTGCAAATCGTGGCGGTGTCACCAACTCCTCTGCAGAGCCACGCATTCCATGCTTGGCAGCCGTCAGCAGGTTTACCCAATGCGCAGTGTAGGTGATATACCTGCCCTGACCATGCTTTGCAGACCAGGTATCAGTGGTCAGATGGACCCTTGCCCCAACACTGTGTGCCAGACATGCCATTACTTCCTTTTGCACAATTGAGTACAGGTTGGGGATTGCCTTTTGTTCAAAGAAATTTTGTCCGAGTACCTTCCACTGCGGTATCCCAATAGCCACAAATTTTTTGAATGCCTCAGACTCCACCAGCTTGTATGGTAAAAGCTGGCGGGCTAATAGTTCAGACAAGCCAGCTGTCAGACGCTGGGCAAGGGGGGTGACTTTCTGACATTGGCTTCTAGCGCTCAAACCAGGGCCGGATTAACATAGGGGCTGATGGAGCTGCAGCTCCAGGCCCAGGCCCATGTAATAGGCCCATTTAAAAAAAATTAAAAAAAAATAAAAAAATATATATATATATATATATTTTTTTTTTTTACACACTACTCTTAGGTTTGCCACCTGACTGGTATTTTGCTGGCACAACCGGTATTTGAGGCTGCCTGGCCGTGCCGGTATTGCAGTAATACCAGCAATACAAATGCAGGTAATTTTCTCAGAATAAATGGAAATTACTCTGCAATACCAGCACCGGCCAGTAGGGGTCACTGTGTGTGGAGAGAGGCAGGGATAGGAAGTTACAGAATATCCCTGCCTCTCTCTACTACTCACTGATCCGTGGGGGAGCAGCTACACAGCACAGAGAGTCCAGACTGCAGATATACACCTCAGGTAAGTGAGGGATGGGGGGAAAGGCAGCAGGGACACATGGGGACACTGAGACAGTAGGGGACATATGGGGACACTGAGACACTAGGGGACACAGACACTAGGGGACACATGGGGACACAGACACTAGGGAACACTGAGACACTAGGGGACAGACACTGGGAGACCTGGGAACACGGAGACACTTGGGGACACTGAAAAACATGGGGACACTGTAAAACATGGGGACATATGGGGACACTGAGACACTAGGGGACACAGACACTAGGGGACACAGACACTGGGAGACCTGGGGACACAGACACTAGGGGACACTGGGACACATGGGGATGCTGAGACACATGGGGATGCTGTGAGACATAGAGACATTGGGAGACACTGAGACATTGGGACACGGAGACACTATGTTCCCATGTCCCCCAGCCAATGTCCCTAGTGTCTCAGTGTCCCCCAGTCTCCCAGTGCCGGTGTCCCTTGTCTCTCAGTGTGCCTAGAGTCCCCATGTGTCCCAGTGTCCCTATATGTCCCAGTGTCCATATGTCTATGTCCACAACTGTCCCAGCCAGTGTCCCCTCGTCTCCCAGTGTATGTGTTCCCATGTCTCTGTGTCCCTAGTGTCTTAGTGTCCCCATTTCTCCCAGTTTCCCTAAATGTCTCAGTGTCCCCATGTCTCTCAGTGTCCCCGGGTCTCTCAGTGTCCCCATGTCTACCAGTGTCCCCATGTCTCCCAGTGTCTGTGTCCCTAGTGTCTCAGTGTCCCCATTTCTCCCAGTTTCCCTAAATGTCTCAGTGTCCCCATGTCTCCCAGTGTCCCCGGGTCTCTCAGTGTCCCCGGGTCTCTCAGTGTCTCCATGTCTTGGGACAGTGGGAGAAATGGGGACACAGACACTGGGAGACTAGGGGACACTGACTCTGTGATACATAGGGACACTGAGACACTGGGTGACTTGCGAAACTGAGACACTGGGAGACAGGGAGACACTGGGAGCAATCCATCTATACAGCAGAATCAAACTGTGAGTAGTTTGTTGGTGATTTTACAGAATTTTCTCTGATGTCACTCCTTGTGATTTACATCATGTGATGTCACGCATAACCAATTAATTATACAAATGATTAAGGCTGATATTTTTTTTCCAAGACAGGTGGCAACCTTAACTACTCTTCACATACTTTTGCTTAAAGGAGCACTATAGGGTCAGAAACACAATCATGTATTTCTGACCATATTATGTTAAAACCACCACCCTGGCCCATTCTTGCCTCCCTGAATATAGTAAAATATTACTTGTATTCAATTCTGCAGCTGCTGGCTCAGAAATGGTGGTCTGAGCAAATTACAATACTTCCCCATAGGATGGGCTGAGACTGTCAACTAGGCAGATCAGGGGCAGAGCCAGCACAAGTCCAACATAGCCCTGGCCAATCATCATCTCCTCATAAAGATAAATTGAATCAATGCATCTCTATGAGGAAAGTTCAGTGTCTGCATGCAGAGGATGGAGACACTGAATGGCAGTGCTGCACACTAGGCAGTACTGCCCCAGGAAACACCTCTAGCAGCCATCTAAAGAGCGGCCAGTGGAGTTATTTTCTCTGAAAAGACAGTGTTTACTGCAAAAAGCCTGAATGGAATGATTCTACTTACCAGAACAAATACAAAAAGCTGTAGTTGTTCTGGTGACTATAGTGTCCCTTTAAGTTTGGAAGCTTAAGAGGGATGTATGGGAACAAAACTTGTGTGGACTGGCTGACATTAAAATTAGTTTAGGTAATGCAGACGTTGGTCTCTCTAACTCTGTGGCATGTCCCCTTTCTTCTACACTCAATGCATCCACCTTTTCTCTGTCTCAGACTATATACCAGGAACTTCTGCCTGCTACTAAGAAGGTAAGGAGACAAGTGGACCAGCGAGTGCTAGGGGACAGTCCTTAGAAAGCATGGAGTGAGCGCATCACTATGTCAAGCTCAAGGTGCTGCCTGCATAGTATGTCCTTAGTTGGACAGCCTGCAGGATTGGCAGGCAGCCTGACATGCATTTATGCCAGGATGACCTTCCAATTCTTTGGACAGACATGCCCCCTTTTTGGGCATGTTCACCCCTTTTGGCAGGTCTTGTCACGTGATTCGCGCCAGTGGCACACCCTTTTACCCCGCCCATTGACTTCCTGCTTCACTGGGCACTGCTGTTAGGGGTTATGGATTTACTTGAAAGATGAAAGCATAAATTAGAGAGATATTAGCATAGAGTATGTGTTTTCTTATAGCTGCATCCTATGAGTTTCCCTCCAGCACCATCTCCATCAGATACATGACGCTTGGGAGGTGTGACTGTTTTAGTGTTTTTGGTCGATAACATTCCGTAATTAGGCCCATCATAATTGTCAGCACCAGGCCCAGTGTGCTCTTAATCCGGCCCTGGCTCAAACATGTCCTTGACAGACACCTGACTGTGGGCAGATGAGCGGGAACTGCTCAAGGCGAGAGACGGAGTGGCGGATGGTTGAGAGGGGGCAAGGAGGACAGCAGTGGTTGACGTGGCTGAAGATGCTGGACCAGGAGGAGGATGGCGGCTTTGAGTTTGTGTGCTGCTTGTACTCATGTGTTGATCCCATAGGCGTTTGTGATGTGCGATCATGTGCCTACGCAAAGCAGTTGTACCTAGGTGGGTGTTGGACTTCCCACGACTCAGTTTCTTTTGGCATAGGTTGCAAATGGCATCGCTGTTGTCAGAGGCAGACACACAAAAAAAATGCCACACTGCTGAGCTCTGCAATGATGGCATTCTGGTGGTGGACACAGCATGCGTTGATTGGCGTGCTGTCGGGCTGACCCCGGGTGCCGATGCATGCTGTCTGACTGTGCCACTAGCTCCTTGCGACGACCTCCCCCTGCTTCCAACTCGTCTCCTCCTCTCTGTCTCCCCATCTGAACTTTCGCCCTGTTCTTCTTCTTGCCGAGCGGGCACCCATGTGACATCCATGGACGCATCGTCATCATCAACCGCTTCACTTGTATCTGACAACTCTGCAAAGGAAGCAGCAGCGGGTACAACATCATCATCATCACACCGTACGTCCATGTGTGTAATGCTGCCTGCCTGAGACATATCCCTGTTATCTACATCCTCTGGCAATAATGGTTGCGCATCACTCATTTCTTCAAACGGATGTGTAAATAACTCCTCTGACAAACCAAGTGAAGCGGCTGTGGTGCTAGTGTTGGTGGTCGCGGCAGGCGGGTGAGTGGTATCTTGAGAGGTGCCCGAAGCTAAGCTGGAGGAGGATGGTGCGCCAAGGTTCCGAGAGGAAGCTGTAGAAGATTGGGTGTCCTGTGTTAGTCAGTCAACTATGTCCTCAGAACTTTTCAAGTTCAGGGTACGTGGCCTCTGAAAACTGGGCATTATTCTAGGGCAAAAGGGAATCACATCACCACGACCACGATGGCCCCTGCGGGGTGGCCTGCCTCTGCCTGTCATTTTTTTTTGGATTAGTGGTACTATGCGTGCAAACTACTGTAAGACCAGATATGAGTGGCACTGTGCAGTGGCAGAGGTTGGCAGAGTACACGCTGTTGGCCTGACACACCCGCTTGAAGACAAGTAACTGCTATTCAATCTATAACAGTGAAAAAAGTGTTTTGTTTTTAAATGCACGCTATTGTGACACCAGATATGAGTGGCAATGTGCACTGGCAGAGGTTGGCAGAGTACACGCTGTTGGCCTGACACACAGACGCTTGAAGACAACTAACTGCTATTCAATCTATAACAGTGAAAAAAGTTTTTTGTTTTTAAATGCACGCTATTGTGACACCAGATTTGAGTGGCAATGTGCACTGGCAGAGGTTGGCAGAGTACACGCTGTTGGCCTGACACACCCGCTTGAAGACAAGTAACTGCTATTCAATCTATAACAGTGAAAAAAGTTTTTTGTTTTTAAATGCACGCTATTGTGACACCAGATATGAGTGGCAATGTGCACTGGCAGAGGTTGGCAGAGTACACGCTGTTGGCCTGACACACAGACGCTTGCAGACAACTAACTGCTATTCAATCAATAACAGTGAAAAAGTTTTTTGTTTTTAAATGCACGTTATTGTGCCACCAGATATGAGTGGCACTGTGCACTGGCAGAGTACACGCTGTTGGCCTGACACACAGACGCTTGCAGACAACTAACTGCTATTCAATTTATAACAGTGAAAAAAGTTTTTTTGTTTTTAAATGCACGCTATTGTGACACCAGATATGAGTGGTGGTACTGGGCAAGTGGGCACAGTATCCACTGTGAGCCTGACACACAGACGCTTGCAGACAACTAACTGCTATTGAATCTATTACAATGAAAAAAAGTTTGTGGGTTTTTAAATGCACGCTATTGTGCCACCAGATATGAGTGGCACTGTGCACACTGGCATAGTACACGCTGTTGGCCTGACACACAGACGCTTGCAGACAACTAACTGCTAATTAATCTATTACAGTGAAAAATGTTTTTTTGTTTTTTAAATGCAAGCTATTGTGACACCAGATATGAGTGGTGGCACTGGGCAAGTGGGCACAGTATCCACTGTGAGCCTGACACACAGACGCTTGTAGACAACTAACTGCTATTCAATCTATTACAGTGAAAAAAAAGTTTGTGGGTTTTTAAATGCACGCTATTGTGCCACCAGATATGAGTGGTACTGTGCACACTTGCAGAGTTCACGCTGTTGGCCTGACACACAGACGCTTGCAGACAACTAACTGCTAATTAATCTATTACAGTGAGATACAGTGAGATTTTGGAGGACTTCATGCTTCCTTCCGCAGATGAGCTTTATGGGGATGCTGACTTCATTTTCCAGCAGGACTTGGCACTTGCCCACACTGCCAAAAGCACCAAAGCCTGGTTCAATGACCGTGGGATTACTGTGCTTTGTTGGCCAGCAAACTCACCTGACTTGAACCCCATAGAGAATCTATGGGGCATTGCCAAGAGAAAGATGAGAGACATGAGACCGAACAATGCAGAAGAGCTGAAGGCCGCTATTGAAGCATCCTGGTCTTCCATAACACCTCAGCAGTGCCACAGGCTGATAGCTGTCATGCCACGCCGCATTGAGGCAGTAAATACTGCAAAAGGAGCCCAAACCAAGTACTGAGTCCATATGCATGCTTATACTTTTCAGAGGTCCGATATTGTTCTATGTACACTCCTTGTTTTATTGATTGCATGTAATATTTTAATTTACTGAGATTGTGGATTTAGGGTTTTCATGAGCTGTAAGCCAGAATCATCGCACTTATGACAAATCACGGCTTGAACTATCTTGCTCTGCATGTAATGAATCTATCTCATATATTAGTTTCCCCTTTTACGTTGCATTACTGAAATTAATGAACTTTTGCACGATATTCTAATTTTTCGAGTATCACCTGTATATAGCACATCCATATATAATATATTCCAGTTGCTACCTGCTCTCAAAGGTTTAAGACTAAAACATGTTTTAAAAAAAAAACACATGTTTTAATATTGGTTAACATTCTAGCTTTGCCTATAAACTTTCATCATGTACAGTATATGAAATAGCCATGACATCACTGCCATAATATCACTGGGGGTATTTTACTAAAGACCTGACTGTGTGATTCTCTACCTACCTGGTCTTTTCATTTCCAGTCTGTGTCCATCAAAACAAGAGTTTGGAACCCTATTTTAGTGCTAAACCATAAAAACATTAAAATCTGTTAACTGAAAGCAAGTACAGCCCCACGGGACTGTAACCAGGCACTATAACCAGTTCAATGAGATTAAACCTCTTTAGTTTAGAAAAAACTCGCCTAAAAGGGGATATGATAACATTATACAAATATATTCGGGGCCAATACAAACCATTGGGTGGAAATCTATTCACAAACCGGACTTTACATAGGACACGAGGTCATGCGTTTAGACTGGAAGAAAGAACATTTCGCCTAAGGCAAAGGAAAGGGTTTTTTTTACTGTAAGAACAATCAGGATGTGGAATTCTCTGCCTGAAGAAGTGGTTTTATCAGAGTCCATACAGATGTTCAAACAGCTACTAGATGCATACTTGCAAAAACAGAATATTCAAAGATATAATTTTTCAATGTAGGGTAATAACTGCTTGATCCAAGGATAAATCTGTCTGCCATTCTGGGGTCAATAAGGATTTTTTTTCCTAGTTCGTTGCAAAATTGGAAGTGCTTCAAACTGGGTTTTTTTGCCTGCTTTTGGATTAACAGAAAAAAACAAATGTGAGGAAGGCTGAACTTGATGGATGCAAGTCTCTTTTCAGCTGTGTAACTATGTAACTATGTAAGCTGATATAGTGCATACAGTGTCTTTTTTAAGTTCAAATGAATACATTGAAATGCAATATTAGTAAAGATACACCTGAAAAAAGGTTTTAAACACTTACAGTAAGATGACATGATAGTTATTATGACAGTTTAAATATTTTATATAACAGCTTTTGATTTCAATTTCAAAATAGGAAAAAAAAAATCAGTGCTCATATTAATATGCCAAGAATTAGTATGGCAGCAGCTATATAAACTGAATAAAACTCGGTGTGGTTTATAATCGTATAAAATGAAAAGTGGCCATAAATTTGTCAGTGAAAGAGCAAGAAAGATCTAAGAATTGACTACATGTGAAGAGAAAGATATATGATAATTGATAATTGAGTCCTACCAATTAGTGGAGCAGTTAAGTGGTGCAAGTTATGTAAAAACAATACCCACGGACGATTTAAGATCTTTGGTAACAGAGACGCCAAGGCCAATTTTCTGGACTGTTTTACCTGCTTCACAATGACGCTTGAAAGTGTATACAACAAATAAGGAGTCACATGTCACATGTCAGTCGCCACTGTGAAAGTGATGAGAAATATTTCACATATCTTTGTATGAGGTGGAATTACAGCAAGAATGACTACCAACCTTTAACAGACCAAGAAACATTACATGTGTACTCAATTTAGGATTTACTGGTACATGCGCTCTGACCAATGTGTCTCTCGGATTGGGACACCTCTTCCCAAAGCTGGCATAGGGACGTTCCCTCTCCGTATATTTATGCCAATATTTAGAGATCACTTTTATGATACCATGACTTTGTGAATAAAACCGAGAGAAACTGGTCTTTCTTTTCTCATTATTTTTATAACCATTTTGTCGGGAAAAAAAAAGTCCATTCTAGAAATATTAGACATCTCTTTCATTTCCTTTGTTAGTAAGTAGAGTGGATATCCTCTCTTTGAGGTGAAGCTGCTTTAATGCATCATTTTCAGTTTGAGACATTGAATAAAAGGCTAAAAGGACGGTACTCTTGCACCTTACCCAATTCAGTAAAAATAAGTGGTTATGGTACATAGAGTGCACCAGGCAATTAACAGGGCGCCACAGCCTACTTTGCGCTAATAGTGATTCAAATGTCATCGTTTTATGTATGTGCTTTACTTGTGTTATTTAATTGTACTTTTTTGTATTTGACTATTAAACCTTGACAACCACATTATGTTGAATCCACAATACAGTGACAAAAGACGGGGTGGGGGTGGCTCTATCCTTTGTGATAAAATCAGTGATAGCAGTTTAAATAGATGGGGATTTATACAATGGCATTCAGCTGTGACATTTAGAAGGATTTTAAGGGTTATGTGCATCGATAACATAGCTCATCTGTCAGTCTGGGGCCACTAACTGTGTTATCCAAAAAAAAAAGGTTTATCCAAAAATATTCAATCATTTGAAAAGTTTTTGCAAAACTATTACATTGAGGCCATAGTTTGAATGGTGACTGTGGCCCCCGTGTGCCTTCAATGCTTTTCTGTAGTATGGGAGAATTGCAGCAATCGCCACGGATATGCTATGTGTCCTCAATGATTTTCAAAGAGAAGTATTTTTTTTTTTTTCAATCTTCAGTTTGGCATGCATTCAAAAATGGGTACAAGTAATTGAAAGAGAAATTTGATATTTATTGAAAACAAGGGTGACTCACTTAGAATGTTCCTTTAAGGTAAATAGCTTCTTAAAAACAGATTAGATCCACAATGTGGCTCCCCCACATTTTACAGATTTTCAAGAGGCATGTTTTTCATGCTCTGATTTAATAAATAGCAGGAAGTGTGCTAACCAGATATAAATACACTGCGATTTACCTCAAAATTCCTGGGTAAATTGGGCAAAATGTACCCATAATGCTCTGTTGGTTATATATTCCCAATTTTTTTTGATAGTATCATTCTCGTTTGAAGAAGATGGTGTAAAACAAAACGTCTTTGTGAAAATTTGAACCCGGAAAAACATCACATTTAATTTCTATAAATGCTGCTATGTTGTCCAACGCGTCAGACAGTTTACTGATCAACGCGATAGTTAACATTGGGCTATCAAGGAAATAATATCTGAATTACTCAGAACGATCACTGTTTGTATAGTACATGCAAAACCAATACCTGAAATGGGGGTTTACCCTTGAGAGAACGATGACAAGATAACCGGAAACTGTAAACATCACAGATGGCCTCTGGGTTATATATGAATGAATAGGACTTTTTTACTATTAGAGAGCTTTCTCACATACAAAAAAAAAAATTATAAAGTCTTTTAATTTAAGGGGGAGGAGAGGAGATTAATATTTATGTAGATGCTATACCACTTTCTGTGATTGCTACACTTTGACAATTCCCATAAAACAGCATATATACTGTATCCACAAAACTACAAAAGGTTTAACACTGCTACTAAATAACAAAACAATTCGTACATTACCCGGTGTTCTGCCACACTGAAGTATAAAATGTACATATTAAGCCAGCACTCCAGGGTATTCAATAAAAAAAATAAAAAAAAAACGTAATTTAGGGATAATCCAAAGGTTACATGAAAAAAAAAATCAAAAAAGTAGATTTTCAGTTCTCTCAGACCTTTCATCAGGACATGGCTCTGATGAATGTTCTGACATAGAACTGAACTGTTGAATTTATTTTTGAAGAGTGTGTCCTATTTTTTTCATTTTGGAAATAGTGCAGATTTTAATCGAAATTTACACTTTTATCAATTATACTGGTTACGACCCCCTGGCTTTTTAAGCAGACAACAGGCTTTGTTACTTCCTACTTTGGGCAGCTTAGTTGCACTGAACTCAAGAGGCAGCAATTGCCCAGAGCTGCTCCATATCAAAGAATTATATTGAGCTGCATTGGGAAGTCTCTGATTGGACAGCTACAGAAAGTCTGGGCGGGGTTAGAAGAGGAGGGCTTGCCAAGGCAGCAAACAAGAGATCTGCAATTTTTGCAAGCTGTTTGTAGATATACCCCCAATGATAAAATGCACAATTAAATGAATGCAAGTTTTTATTTTGGATATATCTACCAAACAGTGATTTATTTTCATTTTGTATTTGGGCAGTGGAGTGTCCCTTTAACATCGTTATTTAAATTGGCATTCCGTGTTTAGAACCTTAGACTGGGTGATCTTCATGCACGCAAGATGTTATGAGCTATAGAAATTTCAATTTATATCACACTCTGAATTCCCATCCGCCCCACTACTGGGCAGGCTATTTCAATTTCCCTTTCAATCAGTTTTTGGCACGCGTTCATTTTTATTCTCTATGATGTGCCTCATGTGTCTTTTTTTCGGGACACATTCATGATTTCCGTTCACCGCGGTAGCCTCAGGAATATTGTTTATACCTGGAGTCCAAAGTAAAGGGTGGATCATGCAGACAGCTGTATGTTCTATAACCTCTCTTTCCTTTTTCCTTTATTACACAGTCTGGACTCCCCTCAGCCCTAGCTTAGCTAGTCTGCACTGTCGTGGCAATTACGTAGAATAAGAGACACAGGCAGCTTGGGACACATGACTGTGTATTCATCTTTTACAATGTTGGCAGTTTACAATTAACCTTTTATAAGTGTCTGAGTGTTGTTTATTTCATTCTCTGAATTTGAAAAATGAATTTGATTTAGTTTGATAGAATTTTTTATCAATAATATTATAAAACTGGACAGCTGCGGACCAAGAAAGATTTGCATTGCGGACATTTTTTTAAACACTTCACTGATTGCAAGCCCCTTACACCAGGGCTAGAGCGAAAACCATAAGATATTTAGTCCAGCCAGACACTGATAAAAATTACATAGACACATTTGAAGTTTCTCTTCCTTGAAGTGAAATAATTCAACACATTTGCTTCTGGCTACGAAAGCAGGCAAAGGATCAAGGTTTGTAAGTGTGTATATACATAGTATTCAGAAATCAGCCAATCATCGTCTGTCTTGTTTGAAGGTGAGGGGTTATAAAAGCTTCACTGGGACAGCTGCAACAGTGGGAGTCTGTGACAATCCCGTGAGTCCTATAAGAAAATTAATGAGACACTACATGAAGTGGTCTGGGCACCATGTCCCTCCCATTTTAACCATGTAGTGTTTAACATAGCCATTCAGCAAGCTTTTGAATAATTTTTCTGTGTTGCCCCACATGGCGCCTGGCAGTGAGGCAGAGCATTGGAAGCCATCAGACAGGCTTCCGATGCTCTGCCTGTGCCGAGTGCCTCGAGGGGTGAAGATTAAAATAAATTAACCAAAAAAATTAATCATTATTTTTTTTTAAATTAACCCCTTCCCTCCTTCTCCCTCCATATTGACTTACCCGATCGCCGCCATTCCCCCGCCAGCGAACGGTCATCTTCTTCTATGGGGGACCTGCCTGACAACCCAGGCCAAAAGTCCAGAGAATTTAATTTGCTAGCACTATATTTAGCCCTGTAACTTTCCAAGACACCCTAAAACCTGTACATGGGGGGTACTGTTTTACTCGGTAGACTTTGCTGAACACAAATATTAGTATTTCAAAACAGTAAAACATATCACAGTGATGACATTGTCAGTGAAAGTTAAGTTTTTTGCATTTTCACACACAAACAGCACTTTCACTGATGATATTGTTGTAATACTGTTTTGAAACACTAATATTTGTTTTCAGCGAAGTCTCCTAAGTATAACCGTGCCTCCCCATGTACACCTTTTATAGTGTTTTTGAAAGTTACAGGGTCAAATATAAAGCTGTTTTTTCACTTTGAAATTCGCCAGATTGGTTATGTTACCTTCAAGAGCGTATGTTAGCACAGGAATGAGAATTACCCCCATGATGGCCTACCATTTGCAAAAGAAGACAACCCAAGGTATTGCAAATGGGGTATGTTCAGTCTTTTTTTAGTAGCCACTTAGTCACAAACACTGGCCAAAGTTAGCATTCATAATTGCTTTTTGCATTTTTAACACACAAGCAAATATAAATGCTAACTTTGGCCAGTGTTTGTGACTAAGTGGCTACTAAAAAAGACTGGACAAATCCTGGGTTGTCTACTTTTCAAAAATATATTGTTTGATGGGGGTAAATTACATTGGCCGGCTTCAAAAATTTCCCAAATAGGACATGGGTGCATGATGACCAGCTGAGAAAATTCCAAGTTGGAAAACTGGAATACGCACCCTCCTAATAATGTATTTTAGCCCCCAGAGAACCCGACACACCTATACATGGGTGGTATCAATGTACTCAGGCGATGTTGTTGAAGATATATTGGGGTATTCTTTGGCAGTAACCCTTAACATTCTCTGTACATGTATTCTTAAATTGCAACGTGTGTCAAATAAATCACCAATTATTTTTCTTTATTTTTTTGGGGGGGAGGCATTGATTGGTGGTACAATGATTGCATGAAAATAGTCAAAATACTCCGGGTTAACTACCTTAGATTGTCTTCTTTTTAAAAAAATATATACATGTGAAGGGTTATTCAGGGATTCCTGACAGATATCAGTGTTACAATGTAACGTGTTAATTTTGGGAAAAAATGGTTTGGAAATAGCAAAGTGCAACTTTTACTTATAGCCCTATAACTTTCCAAAACAAAGCTAAGAACATGTTAACATGGGTATTTCTAAACTCAGGACAAAATTTATAAACTATTTAGCATGGCTGTTTTTTGGCGGCTGTAAATGCGTTACAGATTTTGGGGGTCAAATTTTAAAAAGGGTGTTTTTCTAAATTTTTTCATCATATTTTATAATTTTTTTATAGTAAATTATGATATGATGAATAATGGTATCTTTAGAAAGACCATTTAATGGCTAAAAAAAAAAAAGGTTTATAATATGTGTGGGTAACGTAAATGAGTAAGAGGAAAATTACAGCTAAACACAAACACCGCAGAAATGTAAAAACAGCCCTGGTCCCAAACGGTAAGAAAATTGAAAAGCTGTCTGGCCACTAAGGGGTTAAATAAAATTTGTAATTTTCATAGATACTTAAGTATCCAAACTGACCAAACTAACCTTGACAATTTTTTGCTGCAAATTTAGTCGTTAGGTAACAAGTTTTTTTGTTGTTTTTTTTTTTTTTTAACTCTGCAACTAATTAACAACAATATACTATTAAGTCCTGAGTGGTGCATTTGCTTATAAGATACTGAAACTGAAGGTCTCACTATAGAACAATGGAATTTTAAGGTATGCTGTGAAAATAACACATACGGTTTAGCTACAAAACATACAAAAACATAAAGAAATTTATGGAAGGATGTCCCTACTGCCCGCCACTGATAAGAAATACACTGAGGACAACGGCTGAGGACCTCACACACTTCCTGTTTTTCCCATCACCTCTTTGTTCTTTGTTACCGTTAGAAAACTATATATTAAATCCCGCTCAGAGTAAACACTGAACCTGGCAAGATAAAGTGAGACTAAAGTAAATAACATACATGTTCACATATTAACATTTGCACGCCCTGTTACACAAAGAGAGATATCAGTTTATTATCTATGTAGTTACATCCATGCGCGAGACTCCGAGCTCATTTCCACCAAATAAATAAATAATTGAGGGCAAAGTCAATGTCCTGCCAATGGGCGAAAAATACTATCACAATGACGTCATGGCCAGTGGAGCAATTCTCTGTCTTGATGCCATCACTATCACTGTATCTGTACTTTGCAGGTGGCATACGCTATAGCAGACACCAGCGATAACTTAGTGTGGGCAAAACTTGGTTAGATTTTTGTGGACAAGTGTTTCCCATAACAGTATTTTTTTCGTATACTAATCGTGTCCAGTGTTCTAAGCCTTACACCAAGTCTACACCCAAATACATCCTGACTTCTCTCTTCTTACCCACGTCTGACAGCAGTGAGATCTGCTCTTCTTTAAATTTATACTAAAGATTTCGCACATTGCGTCCTAATCCAGTTCGATGCAGACAAAGCCGGGGCAAGTATTGTAAAAGAAGAGTAAAAATGGAAATAGTTTTTAGATTCTCCTCTTCTCTGAATGCTTTCTCTGTGCTGACTGCCAGGTGAAAAGGGCAGAGCTTAGAACAACGATTGACAAGGAGCGAAGATGGAGGCGCCCAGTTGCACAAAAAAAAAAAGTGTGGACTTTACATTTCATTTCCTTTTCCAGACCTCACAAATTCATGTTTGTCAAAAATAGGCAAATGTAAACATGATATTAAAAATCTTGGTAAGTGGCAGCTTCCCTATAACCCTTTCCATTCTGTAATGGAAAGTAGAAAAGCAATGTTCTCTACTGTAGCATAAGCAAATATATTTTATTTATTTATTTTACTTATAAATTATTTTACCAGGAAGGATACATTGAGATCTCTCTCATCTTCAAGTAAGTCCTGGGCCCACAAACATTGCATTGTTACAATAGGGTACAGTATAATATTAAAAATACAAAACAGTAATAAAATACACATGTATACATTTAACACAGAACAGGTACGAAAAATATAAACAACCATGGTTACAGGTGCATTCTGTATTGAGATACGTTGACAGATATTTAGACTGGATTTTAGACTGGAGGAAGATTTGATTGTGTCCGTGAGGTTATTCCATAATTGCGGTGCTCTGAATGAAATTAAAGACTTTATTTTGGATTGTGGTATACTATATAAAGAGCTGGTACTGGATCGGAGATTATAGAAGGCATGAAGAGCAGGGGACAGCATTCTACTCATTAGGTAAAGTATAATAAAACCACTATAGGGGTCCATCAGAGCCACATAAACCATCAGGGGATCACTGTTTAGTACATTTGATTTATTTTTGAATCACATAATAATGATCTTTCTAACCTCGTAGACACCACAGAAACACAACAGAACGTTAATTGTAGATTATGCTTGCTTAAGTGACAGGAGGCGAATATTTGCTTTAAGATTCTCTTTACTAGCACTCCACAGCAGCACATTAACACAGAGAAAAACAACCAATCAGAAAAACGTTAGATACCATAAAACTCCCCTCCCCACACATAACTTCCTCTTTCAAGCTGCGACAAAACAGAATAACAAACAGAATAAAACAATGCAGTGTAACATAAGTCCTTGGAAGTCATGAATTCAACAATGACATCCAGCCAAGAGGGAATATCAAACATGGCACCACAGACGGACATTAAACTGAAACGAGATAAACAGAGTCGAAAGGGTTGGTTAGCTAATAAAATGTACTCTGAAAAGACATGCAGTCACCCAGTGCAACAACCAGCTTTACCGTAATATACAAAGATCCCAACCCTTCTATGCAAGAAACGGTAACATGAACAAGCGACAGGCAGCGGAAACAACATGTAGAGCTGCATGCATACCTGATATATCCAAAACGTCTAACAAAATGATCAAACAAGGGTTTTGTCTCCTGTCATTAATAAAATTAAGATTATAGGTACACTAAAGCTAGCAGAATCTACAATTTTATAACATGACAGGAGGCTTCATATTTTCTGTTTTAACACTCACTTAGCAAAGCAAACGATACATGCTCAGCCGGCCTGAAATGAAGCCGTCAGAAGGTGTCTTCTCAAGACCAGGCCGCAAAAAGTAAAATATCGAGAAGGAAAACGCTAGCTACTAAGGCTCCTGACGCCTCAGCGCCCCTACTGAATGGGCTCCGAAAGATAAATCTGCACCTGCTAAGGATAACAACCATCTGATCCATCGTGCCAAGGTAGTGGAAGGGATCGGTTTGCGTAGCCGTACCTATGAAACCAGTAGTTGGCCAGAGAGAGAAGGACAAAGATGAGTAGTAACTGCTACATAGTGAGATAGGGCAGAAAACCATGCGGGTGTATGGAGGTATGGATGGAAATAGCCGTCGAGTTCGACTTGGTACGTCTGGACACCTGAGAAAGTAACCCCTTCCTGAGATGAAGTGAACGTGTCAACATCGAAAGTCCGTACATCGGAGACCCGACGGAAGGAAATGAGGCATAGAAGCAGGGGAAACTTAGCCGATAATTGTCGTGGTGAGATCCTGGTTATCCAACCAATCCCAGAGGAAAGCCAAAACCATACGTACATCCCAAAGGGAGGTGTAATTAGGTGCCAGAGGGCGCGATAGTCTGATGCCACTTCTACCTTGCAATGGGTCCTGACCGATAGGAGGACCTAGAAGTGGCACGTGAGCCACTGAGATCGCTGACCTGGCCACGTTAACAGAACAGTACGATCTTCCCTGGTCAGAAGATGAGAAAGGAAAATCAGAACATTGCATACAAGGGCCATAACGGGATTGGGACTCGACTCCAGTTCCTCAGATCTGAGAGTAGGTCCGGGATCGATGGGAGGAGAAGCAGATCCAGGTATTACAATTGTAGGGGGCCCGTAAATCAAGGCCTGTCCCTGCCAGAGTGGAGTCAGAACACCAATGATATTCGCTGGTGGTGTATCTGTCACAGGACTCGGGAAATCAATGCAAAATGAGGGAAAGTATAAGCTCTCTGCGACAGCCATTCCTAGAGGAAGGCATCTAGCGCAGCACATGCGGTTGATGTACTGCATGGCCGTGGGGTGCGCCGGCTTGTAGGATGTGTCGGCACCAAAAGGTATGCGTCCTTCAGATCCAAACGGATGAACAACTCACGAAGGGTGGTGAATGCCCTCCATCTAAAAGTACTGAGAAACAACAAAGGAGTTTGATTGCTGCAGATTTATGACCGTTTGGAACTCTCTGGTCTTCTTTCTGACCAGGAAGATGGAGCTGATGAAGCCTATGTCGTCCTGTGCAAATAGAACTCCATGAGCGGCTGGTGACCCCTTGCAGACACTGGAAATGGAATGCGTGAGGCTTGGACAGGTGGGGAATGGAATTTGAATATGTAACCTTAGATCGCCTGTAGTACCCAAGCATCCGAGGACAAGTGTCTCACCCAGACGAAACAGTGAAACACCCTGACAGACTACAAGAGAGTCGTAGGGTAATGAAAAAAACAGGGCTCATCTGTGGGTAATCTTGCCTGGCCATGGGCTTTGTGTCCTCTAACTCACTCTGCTCTCTGAGTGGTGAAGGTACAAGAGGAATAGCTTGGGAAGAATGAAATTGAGTGGGATCCTCAGTGGCCGAAGGACAGAAGCGGCTGGTGGCACGACCCTGCTGCTGACCAGCCCTGCCAAAGAACTTGTGGGAGCCTGATGGAGCACTCTCTATATAGAGGGTTGTGCTCTGTTGAGCGTGGTGCATAGGGTAACATGTATATAAAGCTCTATGATAAACATAAAAGTAGGCCGCTAGCCAAGGGACCTTACTCCTGTGACCCCTGCTCTGAGAGCCTGGCATCCATGCATAGAAGAACAGCCACCTTTCTCTCCGTGCCTAGTGCTACGATTGCATTGCCCAGCAGGCATATGGGTTGCAAGGCACAGTCCCTGCTGATGGATGGGTCTAGAAGTACGCCCAGAGAGGGCCTAGTTGGCCAACAGCCCACCGGGCCTCCGCAAGCCACAAGGAAGTAAATCTTTAAAAGTGGTTGGGCACCGTCTGCGGGAGAGCCGCGTGCGGCAAACAGCTAAGATGGCCGCCAGGATCTTGCGCAATTGCCGCGAGATCCAAAATGGCCACCACGAGCACTCGTGGGACCAGCGGAGACATTCAATGCGGTACAGGGAGGCCGACGAAGGCAGCCCGATGGAACCTTCCACGGACCCGAGCAGCAGAAAAAAACACAACAAACAAATTAAATTAAACACATTACATAAATACAGTAAGCCTTTAAGTAGGAAGAAAAATAAGGAAATTAAGAAAGGAACAGATATATATAAAGGCAAGGAGAGGAAAAATCAGACTAAATTAAACACAATAAATACAATAAGCTCCAAAAGCCTGTCAATGGAAATGGGGAGAATAATAAGGCAATAAGAAGGGAATAGATAAATATATAGGCTAAGTAAAAATAAAAAAGACAAACAGGCAAAGAATTCAGCATAAAATAGTAAATCACAAACCCACAGCAACCCACATAAAAGCAGGAGGGAGTGGTACTCTGACCTGTGCTGGTGAGGAGCAGCAAAGAAAGAGGAAGTTATGTGTGAGCAGTGGAGTTTTATGGGATCTAACTTTTTTTCTGATTGGTTGATTTTCTCTGTGTTAATGTGCTGCTGTGGAGTTCTAGTAAAGAGAGACTTAAGCAAATATGAAGCTCCTGTCATGTTATAAAATGAGTACACGGAATGTACCACTTGGATTTTTATGACAAATGTTTGGAAGGGACCATCACCAGGTTGTGGTTTATATGTACAATAGAAACGTTGATGATCACTCAATGATTATATGGAAGTGTGTCTGAAGTTAAAGGATAGGATGTAGTGTCAAAAATACCCAGAAAGTTCAAGTAATCAATCTACAAAAAGTTATGAATTCTTAGATTGCTTTGTCACCTTCTTTACTCATTCTATCTCTCTTTTTCTTTCCTGCTGTTTTAGGGTAGCTTTGGAGGCTTTATTAGATAAAGACAATATCGTTAATGCCAAGCTTCAACACAGCACAGTACAGAAACATCGGTACAGCATATCACATACAATGCCACATATCCCTTTTGTGGCAATGTACCATGTAAAAACAGTTTCATAAATACATATATTCAGACAAAAATATAACACCATTATTGCGCACATATTCCCAAAATTCAAATAGGCAATTTTGCTTTGTGCTCATTTACATAATGTACATGGCATTCTGGGTGTGTTGTGGAAATGCAATCATTCCAAACTGTGTATAGGGCAGGCATTTAACGTTCTTTATGATACATCATGTTTGAAGTGCAGTATATTTTGAGAGTTTATGAATGTATAGCAAATTTATACATTTGGTAAATGTAAATAAATATATAAGTTAAGTTATTCTTGTTTATTTTTTTTCTTGGTAAGTCCTAGTTTCTTGGGGTGAAGATGTGTCAGGTGTCGAGGGATCAAATTCGGGGTTAAACCATTGCAAAGAGGTACGGCGGTGCAAGGACACTCTAGCCCCGTGACATGTTCAATAACATTCCTTTCATTCTATAACGTGCAGGAAATCGACTTTAGAAAATAAAGTTTATTGCCACGTTAATTGGAGTTTAGGAGAACAATGAAACAATACATATTCAATAACAACAGACATTGTAAAAGTGAAGATACCGCTAGATTTCAGCATTAGTGTTGCTATGATCTCAGTTCCAGGTAATCTACAGAAAAAAAAAATATTCTTGAGGGAGTTTCCTGTGCAGCTGTTGGGTTTTTTGTTTTTTTTAAATTAGTTATTTATGTATTTATTGATTTATATTGTGGTCACTTTGAGTGCCTATTTTTACATTAGTTTTTTTGTTTATTTGAAAGGTAAATCAATCTCTGAAGAAACCAGATTAATAACATTTAGAGGTTAGCTCTTTTTGCTAATATACAGAATTGGTGATTTTATATCACAGATCAGTGTCAGGAGCCCTCTTCTGGTAAAAGAGATTCTGCAATGTAACAACTAGTCTACAATGCGTCGATATTCTCGTGTAGTTTGAATTCTAAACAAAGCAATGCAGCGATAAAAAAACTAAAAATAGTACATTAATAATGACATATTAATACCTTGTCCCCTGATTAGATATTCCAGGCATCTAGTACTGCTTTGGAAAACAATTCTAAAACCCATAAGCTATAGACAGCAGCATTGTGTAATCAGTTCATGTGGTTTCTTTAACCCCTTAAGGACCAAACTTCTGGAATAAAAGGGAATCATGACATGTCACACATGTCATGTGTCCTTAAGGGGTTAAAGGACCACTCCATTCCCCAAAAGTACTTCATCTTGCTTTATGGGTGAGAGGTAGCCTAGTTTAACTTCAGTTTATAAAAGTGATGATTTCTATGAGAAATTAGCACTTTTAGAAGTTAACTAACGGATTAGCTAACAGAAGTGGAAGACACGTTCTAATTGAGTGTGCCGGCCCCCCTCCCTCACAGACCTCAGACCCGTTCCTCTGCTGCCAACGGGCGCGTGCATCCACGTGACCACCACCAAATCAGAGGCTACTCAATGAGAAGTCTCTGATTGGTTATTTCCCTGTGAATAGACTAAAAGTCTCTTCAAGAAAAAAAAGGGGAGGACTTGCTAAGGCTGCAGTCATAAGAACCGCAGCCTTTGCAAACTCTTTTACGATAAACCCCCAATGAATGAGTGGTGGACAATTCATGCATGTATGCATTGGGGGTATATCTACTAAAAAGTGATATATTATATTATTTTACTTGGTTGCAGTAGAAGCTCTTTTAAGGGCACACTTACAACTACAGATTTTGTTTCCTACTTTTCCTGACGTGTGGTGGAGGTGTAGACAGGTGGGGTAGATGTTGTTTATTGTGTTTGAAGGTGGGCATAGGTTGTACGATTTTCCATGATATATCCTACTTGCCGTATAGCAGTGTTTGTGAGCTAAAACTTTATTGGAAAAATGTTACAGTGCAATTCAAAAGCTATTACAGACGGATCGTAGAAAGGAATTAGAAAGGAAATGACACAGTTGGTAAGATCACATGTTCCAAACTAGACTTAGGTAGTAAATATATTTAGGTTCTTGCTCATGTGACATAATAATAAAGTCCCATGGAAACGTTATAATCAAAGAAAAAAAATATAACATGAGAAAGAAAAACAGAGAAGGGAGAAGAACCCTATAAACCTTTCCTCACAGTAACTCGACCTTTACCGCGTAGAGAATAGAATGAGAGGATAAAGGAGATGGGTTGATTGAGGTCAACCGGTAGGATAAAGGTCTATGCCTATAAAGACCCAGTAGTGTCACAGAGATCAAGGAGGAGAGGCACTATCTGGAAAGACAGAAGGTGATGAGTCCATGTTGCCATGTGCAAGAACGGCAATTTCAAGTCAAAGATGATAAACTATTTATAAAGTCTGATCTGCTCAAGGGGTCACACCCAACACGACGGTGTCAGAGGTGCCTCCAGCATCCAGCATCAGACAATAAGTGACCATGCAGCCTCAATAATTTATCAAATCCCTGAGTTTCTGTAGTTTTTCTGGAGAGCAATTTAATGGTTCAGAAGGTTATTTTCTGGGTGGAGGAGGGTCTGCTCTATCAGATGTGGATTTTCCTGAAGTTGGGCCGTCACGTCAGGCACAGTCTGTTCTTTATAGTTACATATAATGAAACTTAATGAAATATGTTTTTAAATGATGTATATTAATTTTATGTATTTATTTTTAATTTGCAAAAATGTCACGTTTAGATCTGGCTGAGCAACCATTTGTTTTGCCAGATTTTACCGTTATCTGAACAAAATCTGCTCAACTTAACTCACCTGCTGCTTCTGGTTCCCACAGAGATTAACAGAAACTATAGGTGACTTCCAATGTTTTATTCAATATTAGACAGCTCCACTTTAAGGATCAAAGCACTACAGGTACGAGATAGACTTGTGCATTAAATTTCAAACTAATTGTAATTCCTCTGGATTTCGGTAATGGGCAGGTCATCTAAATTCCATAACTCTGAAGCGTCATGTGGCCTTAGAACGAAACAACAAAACAAGTTTAATTTGCTTTGTGATTCTGAGTTTCGACTTTGGCTCCAAAAAAATTATATGAATTACAATATATATATATATACGCTCCACAAATATTTTAAATGTTTTTTATAATAGGACCATAAGATACATGGATGATTGACGGTATATATATATATATATACTGTATATACGCTACAGAAATATTTGAAATGTTTTTAATAATAGGACCATAAGATACATGGATGATTGTCTCCAAATGCTAACAAATACATCCTTTTTATTCTAAATGTCATCATATGTGTTAGACATGTGATTAAAGCACCACTCCATTATTATTTTTAACAATTTAGTTGATATATCCCTGAAAAGAAAACATCTGTGCATTTTTTTTCTGCACATTTTATTTGGGAGTTTATGAAAAAATTGCTTGCAAAAGCTGTATACCTGCTGTCTGCCACCTTTGCAAGCAGGGGCGTTCAGTCTGTGCTGGGAAATGCACCAATCAAAGGCCGCTCAATGAGAAGCAGCTATGCTGTAGGAGCGCACACACATTATATAATTACTTAATCTTATACAGCTTCTTGTGAATTCTACATACTATAGGGCAACCCTTTTCATGCAATGTCCATCAATATGTATATGTGATATGTGTTCCTGAAAGCATTGGGAGTCTGGTAACCCTACCTATAGTCAGCTCATGTCTCTAAACATTACATCTTCTAGACAATGGGCGCTCTGACTTGTTAAAGTTCCCCTAGAAATTGAATCGTTAGCTAATGTCATTTTTAATTAACAGAAAAATTTACATCTTACTTCCCTGAGAAGGGAATTAATGTATCTGGTGCAAATGTAAATCTGTTGCATGTTATTAATGTCTCACTCAAGGTCATCTAATGAAAAACGGGTTTGATTAGAAACACAAATATAAGAGGAAAGGGCGTTGTAAAACTCTAAATTGAATTAACCAATATCGATTCAGAAAATAAATTGTTTAATAAAATGAAGACTTCAGAGATACATCACAAAATGAGAAATTACTGTTCATCACCTGGACAACAAACATGGTTTTATGTCGACAAACCGATTAGTGAGAAAGAGGAGAAAAATATTCTTAATCTAAAATAACTCTAATTAATATAATTGAATTGTTTAAATGACACAAATTGATGAGTGCTTTTCAGAAATTGTATTTTAAACGATTCAGTCACCTGGTCAAACGTAAACCCCTTTCTGTCCATAAATAAAGGAAGATGCGATTAGTATAATAGTCACAAACAAAACACGAAACAGAAAATATATTTCCATTGAAATTTTTTTTTTTTTAAATGGAAAAGGCCGAAGCAGAAGGCAAGACATGTTAGACTTTGATATGATACAGATGTTGAACTTTATATTTAGGTAGATGTTATTATTTTAATTAATTCAATTTATAATAAACAGAAAAATATGAAAACTGAGGCAAAATGGTGAAAACAGGTTTTCAACATATTATATAGGTATTGTGTGTTATTTGTAGATTTTGTTGTTGGATTGAATCCTCTTTTATAAATGATACCGTTATTTTAACCATTTGGAGCGAATGGTTTAGGACATCAGACATTAGTAATAGCTAAGGACGATATTGAACATATAAAGTATGTTTTTGCGGATTAGTTACATTTTATAAAGTTAGTAAGATATTAGGTGCATTGTTAGATTACATCCGGGTGGTGAAGGCTCATTTAGAACAGGCTTTCCCAAACTCCGGCCCTCCAGATGTTGCTGAACTACAACTCCTATGATTCTCAGCCTATCTATTTCATTCATAGAATAATGGGAGTTGTAGGTCAGCAACATCTGGAGGGCTGGAGTTTGGGGAAGCCTGATTTAGAAAGACAGGAGATATCACTCCTACTGGGCTGTACAAACCCACAGTATGCACCAAAGTGAATGTGAGCAGTATAAGTGGTTGGTGGGGAACAAGGAGACACAAATATACAGAAACATTTCATTAGCAGCACGGACCCTATTGGGAATACTAATAAACAACTACACAGAATTACCCAGCTACTTTCTCCTAAATCACAAAGAGAGAATGATCTTGGAGTGCAAAGCTTTGAATATAATGTATTCCATAGACAGGGTGAATTTACCACCTATTTTTATCAATACGTTTTAAAAATAATGAAATAAAAATATAAAAAAATATATAAAATGACATCTCGCAACCCATCCTTGCCTTGTTTACTATAGCGTTACTGAGCAGACATTAATACATAATGCTCAGGAAAGGAGCCACCAGCGAGAAGTTAATGCACATTCAGAAGATTTTTCATGTGAATAGGTCCATTGGCAGCTCCCGTTCATAAACAGATCACCCTGCACAAACACAAGCTTATCACCAATTTGATAGACAAAACTCCACTGGGGTTTAATGGGGAACATACAGCTGTATGTTTTCTGGGAGGCATATTAACACTTCCTCTTGGATGTAAGGGAGAATAAATTTTATATATATATATATATATTTATTTTTTTTACTAATAATTATACCACTATGTGTATTACAACTGGTGTATTTTTGTTAAACCTTTAATTTATTTTCACATCTATAACAGTAATATATTTACTGGTACTAGCCATTCAAATATTGTCTATTGTTACTAAAACTGGAACTTGAGCTTTAATAATGTATTCAATATAATTTAACAACTTCTTTAATAGTTAAAACATTTTGTGACAATTATTGATAAAGACACTTACAATTGCTACAGTGCTTGGCTTCTAGGTTTCCTTATCTTGAAATGTAATTAATTAAATTAATCTCCTTGTTGCTCTGACACGTTCTGCTAAGGATGAATCATGAGGACATCCTTTGCTAAAGAAGAATGAATCGGAAGACCATGTCTCTCAATGTGGGGCACACCTCGACGCTTTGACGTTTGCCAGGACAATATCTGTATTATCCAAAGAAGAATGGCAAACTCTCGACAATCCTTTAAAATGTGACAGTGAGCAGGTGCCCTTTTCTGTTATCAAGGAAATATTATACACAAAACTCGATGTCGTAAATCACAAGCTCTCTAGGAAAGGGTGGGCCCTGTAGATAATTCAGAGATTTCAAGATCTAACTATTGTTTCGTGACAATGAAAATGCATTTTGTATTACCTTATAAATAGTTCTATTATTTTAAATGAAAGTGTGAAAATCAAAGATAAATGTAACATAATATCGAATAGACATACTGAGTTAGGCCGAAGGAAGAAAGAATACAAAGGAATCTTGAGACTACTGAGATTAAGGATGGATTAACTGGAATGTTGAGGTCTCCAAGAAGTAGAGATGAAATATTACTCAATAAGGAAGTATGGCAGCCAGGCAGAAAATAGGTCAAGGAGGAGAAAGGAGAACCAGGGGGGTAGTAAATAACGATAATGTTTGCAGGAATGGGTTTCAACTGGAGAATTGAGTAAACGTCAAATGGTGAGGGGGGGAGAGAGGTTTGAAGGAGCAGTGGGGTGAATTAAACATGAATCAACTAAGCTGAATATGAATACTAGCTCATGGTAACTGCTTACCGTTAAAGCCATACACTGAAAAGACTGCATCTTTTTTTGGGCTTCTTTTTAACAACTTTTATGTGATATTGTGATAACTTTTTATGTGATGTCTACAGGTATTAAAGGGACACTATAGTCACCTGAACAACTACAGCTTAATGTAGTTGTTCAGGTATGATCTATAGCTCCCTGCAGGCAATCTAATGTAAACACTGTATTTTCAGAGAAAATACAGTGTTTACATTGATTGATAGGAATACCTCCAGTGGCTGTCACTCAGACGGCCACCAGAGGGACTTCCTATCATGCAGGGCCCTAAAAAGGCCCTGTACACGTCAGACATATTAAAATACGTCTGACATGTGCAGAAGAGAGAAGGCACTGTGTGCGCGCCTTCTCTCTCCTGCCTGTCAGCAGAGGAGGGGGGCGGGCAAAGACCGCAAGCATGAATGGCGCCCTATGAAGTATGTGCGCATGGGTGGCGAAGCCGCGCATGCGCACAAGGGAGCAATGGCAGTATTGTGAGATTTTATAACTGTGGGTGGGGGTAGGAGGGCTGTATTTTAACACTCTCCACCAGCACTCACTCGGCAGATAAGTTACAGCAACAGAGCTGTGTTTTTCCTTCTTTTGAATCAACATCATAAAAGAAGGGGTGTCAATGTTGACCTTGATGGACCTTTTTTCTGGCTCTGCACCTTAAGAACCTAATCCAGCAAAATACACTGACTATCTTGGCTCTTACATTAGGACATGGCCAAGATATTTTATTATTATTTATACCTAGGATAGTGTTAGACTCACCATCTGTTTCTGTGTAGGGAAAGTTTCATGTGACTTGTCTCCCTACATAATTTAGGGTTTCTGTTTTATTATCCTATTACTTTCCTATGTGTCCCCCACTGAGATAACCTTTCTACCCAGTGATATAGTACCTGGAGTCCGAGAGAGGACGGTGACTGAAGACAGTTAGTCAGGGAGACAAAATTAGGTAAGAATAGAGTTAGTCTACTTCTATCTTCCTCGGACCATCTTCGTTTCTAACCATGTGATGACACTGACATCTAGTGGTCATATAATACAACAACAGCTTCACTGTCTATTCTCTGTTTTTGTCCTGATATTAGGTTTTATAAAGTAACAGCAAAATAGTCCAGGCACTCAGCAGATTTATTGGAAAAACTTGGCAGATACAGCAATGTTTCAATCCAATCAGGGATCTTTATCGGGCCTGATAATGCATAGCTTGAAAAAGATCCCTGTAGGGATCGAAACGTTGCTGTATCTCTCCTGTTTATCCTGATGCATGAAAACCTTGAGTGCCCGGACTACTTTGCTGTTGGATTAGGGGTTTGCCAGCCGAGGTCTACAGGTGATGAGAGTGCGGATCGCTCCCTTTTTTTGCTATTAGGTTTTATAAAGGCAGAGAGACTCAATTTTAAGGAAAATGTATTACAAATTCAAAAACCTCTTTGATCTAATAATTTTGTAATTATGGCTCAAATAAATTGTTTGGTACATTTCAGTTTTTTTTAAATGTGGAAATAAAAGGTGTTTTTCAAATTCCAACAATACAATAGGAGTAAAATATATCTAATTACATATTGTAAATTGTACATTTAATTTAAAAATATAAATTATATATATATATTACTGCTCCTCCTTTTCCCCTTTATTACTCACTTCTAACTCGATCTATAAATAAAATCTAAATTTAGTGACTGTCCCCTAACCATTAAAGGACCACTCTAGTGCCAGGAAAGCATACTCGTTTTCCTGGCACTAGAGTGCCCTGAGGGTGCCCACACCCTCAGGGACCCCCTCCCGCCCGGCTCTGGAAAGGGGAAAGGGGTTAAATCTTACCTTTTTCCAGCACTGGGCGGAGAGATCTCCTCCTGCTCTCCTCCTCCGATCCTCCTCTTCTCCTCCCCGTCGGCTGAATGCGCACGCGCGGCAAGAGCTGCGCGCGCATTCAGCCGGTCACATAGGAAAGCATTCATAATGCTTTCCTATGGACGCTGGCGTGCTCTCACTGTGAAAATCACAGTGAGAAGCACGCAAGCGCCTCTAGCGGCTGTCAATGAGACAGCCACTAGAGGACATAGGGGAAGGCTTAACCCATTCATAAACATAGCAGTTTCTCTGAAACTGCTATGTTTATGAAAAAATGGGTTAATCCTAGAAGGACCTGGCACCCAGACCACCTCATTAAGCTGAAGTGGTCTGGGTGCCTAGAGTGGTCCTTTAAGCATCCATATGGCACCCCAGAGTTACAGAATCCGGATCACCTGCCAATTACCCAAGACTTAGTCAAATCGCAATTTGGTTGAAGCTGGAGGCTATTGATTTTGGAATGACGTGTAAATAACAGGCGGGCAATGTAGCCAAGCAGTGATTGTACATACACTCTAATACAAACTTACAAACACTACTCCAGGGTGCTTTAAACATACACCATATACAAAGATAAAACAGAAGGGAATTGTTTTAAATGAGGGAGTTTAACTCTTTAGACCCTTCTGCCATGAATAGGGATTATGGTCCAAGTATATTTTTTTAATTGCTCTATCTCCTTTGTTTAACTTTACAGATTGGGCCCTCGGGGGCCTGGTAATTATGGCGTACTCAGGGAACTCTTTTTGGTTGGAGTAAATGTATAGCACAATATCCTCCGTCTTTAGCTTGAGCATGTGTAACAGTTTGCGTAGCTAACAATATGTTATGTCTCATTTTTGCACAGCTGTGTAATTAGGAATGAATAATGTGGCAGTCAGAATAATACATTATTTAGCAGTTTATTGCACAGTTTATATAGCCAGAAATAAATTATGTAACAGTTTGTTTTTTTGCAGAAATTATAGTATACTATACTCAATTAGCAGTATTCACATCGGATGGTTTTTAATATGTGAGTGTGTGTCCTAATTTGTGTGGTCATGTATAAGTGGCTGGGTCTGTCATCCATGCCACGGTCTTTTGGAGAGGCATGAAGGCCAACCTCTTGCTCACACACTATAGGCTTGGTCCCAAGAGACCTCGAATGGGGCTGGTGATGGTTGCAACCGATTTTACAAACTATGCATCGTTAGTTTGATAGCTCTGCAGCACCCTCTGCTAACTGAATAGAAATTTACATAATGATGGCATGCAACTTAGGGCAACCACATCGTTAGTTAATGTTTATATTGTTAATTTTGTATTGTGTTTGAAAAAGTTACTACTATTATATATTTAGTGTATTAATGATAATGGCTTGTTCTTCAATGTTCTGCATTTTTGTATTTTATACACTTTTCATCACATGTTTAAGGACAAGTCACCAAAGGCTAGTCCTTCCCAAAACTAAAGAATAGTGTTTTAGTTCCCTTGGGAACTGTGTGTCCTGTGTGGTTTGTTCAGGGATCCCAGTAACAGTGTTTTTGGACCTGTGGCTGGCTGCAAAGGTCCTTGATTCCTGGGACAAGTTAAGCTTGAGCTCAGCCTGAGATCCACAAGTGCCTTTGTAGAGGCAGTAGTTGAAGACAGAGTGAGCAGAAGTGTTGATACCTCCCTGGGAGAGGAACAGAAGAGGCAAAGGCAGCGGGGGCGATACCTGCTGGTGGAGGCAGGGGCGGACTGGCAACTCATGGCCCCCTGGGCAATATAAGACCACAGGTCCCGCTTGTACTCACCAGCTTGCAAGCTACACAAATATACATCGCACCCACATACAAGCACCGTCCACATGTTCATTCTTGTGTTACAAATAAGGGCTCTAATGGGGGAATAGGAGCTGTAGTGGAGTTATAGGGGATGTAATTGGGGGTGGACATTGTAGTGTGGGGGTTGGGTGGTTATGGGCTGTCATGGGGATAGGGGTTGTAGTGGGGGGATAAGGGATGTAGTGGAGGATCAAAACTCTAATGGGGAACAGGAGCTGTAGTGAGGTGGTAGGGGCTGTAGCAGTGATATAGGGGATGTAGTGGGGAAGAAAGACTGTAGTGGGTATAGGGGATGTAACTGGAAGATAGAGACTGTAGTGTGGAGGTTGGGTGGTTTGGGGCTTCCAGGGGTTATAGTAGAGGGATAAGATTGTAATAGCATATTTTAGGTCCTCAGCCCTCCTTTCCTACCATTAAAACATTATTTTATTTATCATTTTTCCAGAGCCACACAAATCTCGTAGCAGTTGGCTACACCTCCATGGCTGAGATTATCAATTTGACTATCTCCGCCAATCCAATGCTTTACATAGGAAAGCATTGGGAGGCTATTGCGCATACGCAGCAAAATGATGTGCTGCATAGAGATGCACTGAAGCAATTAATGTCTATAGAGAGCATTTAGCGTCTCCATACAGAGCATGGGTGAGTTGAACATAGGTGCTGCACACTGTGCAGCACTGACCCAGGAAGTCCTCTAGTGGCTGTCTGAGTGACTGCAACTAGAGGGGTTACTAAGCAGTAATGTAAACACTGCCTTATCTCTGAAAAGACAGTGTTTACATTAAAAAGCCTGCAGAGACATACTATACATGCCAGAACAACTATATTAAGCTGTAGTTGTTCTGGTGACTATAGTGTCTATTTAATTTTGCCTTTGATGTATTATTCCCCTGCTTTGCTATATTAATGTTTTCTATGTGTACCATTTTTTAAGTTGATAATCTGCATTGCACTCAGTGGTGGAGCTAAATTAGATAGGGCCTTGGTCCCAAACAAATTTGGAACCCCCTTATCGCAAGGATGGAAAGAAAGGTACATCCCATCGTCGTACAACTCCCAGCTGGGGATCTACCATATGCCCATCCTTGCAGGGTTGTACTCAGCACTGAGCAGTGTTTGTATGTTTATATGTAAGCAT
This sequence comes from Pelobates fuscus, assembly GCF_036172605.1. NCBI lineage: Eukaryota > Metazoa > Chordata > Amphibia > Anura > Pelobatidae > Pelobates > Pelobates fuscus. The sequence continues at coordinate 31,431,283 of NC_086318.1, read as the reverse complement.
GTTTTTGAATGCAGTATGTGTGTGAATGTACGGGTCTATTTCTGTGTAATGTGTTGTTATGTACTATGTAGGGGTGTGTCTGTGTGTAGTGTTGATGTTTGAGTGCAGGGGTATATTTGTGTGGAGTTTGAATGCTGAGATGTATACACTGCCATATATAAAAAATTATATATATATATATATATATATACATACATATACACATCTTGAGGAAGACCCGAACGGGTCGAAACATTAATAGTTTTTTATGTAATGCCTTTATTTGGAGTAAATTCTTAATTATCTATATAAAAGTCCTGAGAGTGCATCTCTTCATTCATCTCTATATATTTACAAAGGATGGAGTGCCAAGCTATCTACTTTTTGTATATATTGTAACGGACAAGGGGTTAAAAACCGTTTAGGCGATATTCCCCTTTCAGATATAAAGGCAGCCACTGTAGAACACCAAACTCCCAAATTGAATACAAGTGAATGCACCAAACTCCCGAACTGCATACAAGGGAATAAGGTAGCACTCCAATCTCCCGAACCGAAACCTCACGAATAGCTGCTAGCAGACGAACAGGAAAAGCTCTCAAGCGGCTTATACTCCTGGTAACCAGTCTCTATCAGCATACAGTGAATGCCCCCAAGAACGAGACAAGGCTCCGTGTTGTGGGTCAAGCAGTGGTCTGTTTTAATTAACACTCACAGACTTTTATGCAAGTCCCCATGCAAGGGGACATCCCACAGGGAGGGACAACATGTAACCAATCCCGCACAGTAAAACATAAAACACACCCAGCACAAACACATAAAATCCTCCCCTCTGCCTGTGATATAATTACTGAACACAATGGGTTAATGTAATTTATCACAGGCAGGAAAAATTCACTTTTTTCTACATATACTATAACTATATGCATCATATTCACATAAAACATGCATATTCGGAATCAGCATACTTTAAATACAGACATAACCAAAAATCAGACAAATCCCACCAGTAGATAAAAAGATAGCCGGAAGTCCTTTATGACCGACCGCAAGCACATTTTCCTGCCCAAAACAGTTCCATAGATTTGGGCTGTGCGGTCGGTCAATTTCCTGTAGAAAAACTGCTAAGTCCCATTCGAAGACACGAACAGGTCCGTTCGTGCAAATAGCACATTAAAACAGTATGTTTGAATTGTTGAATGTACTTCGACTTTTACCGAAGTGTCGAAGTGGAGGCGACGGTAAGGGTCAGCGGTGTTCGTGTATTTGCGTAGCCGATTTTAGTTCCACAGATTCTTTAGCATACACCGCTGACCATGTTCGAGTAAATTAAAATGGCCGCCGCCACGTGTTCCTTTGTCGAATGGTGGCCACTTCGACGACTTCGACAACTTCGGCACTTCGGCTGCATCCGAAGTGCCATATAAAAAGTGCCAAACCTTCCCCAACAGTATTTAAAGGACCAGAATGAGTGACATACACTTTGGTATGGCCGAATACTGTTTTTAAAGGGCCCAATCTCCCAGGGCCATAGTCCAAAGGCAGCAGGTGGGCAACAAGGCTTCTCCAATGCAATGTGGTGAGATTGCTCTCATCACATATATATATATATCCATTTTGAGCGTGACGTCACTTCCGGGTATTCTCCAGCGTGCAAACAGACGCGAGGGCCGCGTTGGAAGCCTAGCAACCGAATGGAATTTATTTCCGTTCTGCAGTACAGGGAGTCGTCATATGGGTACAGTGAGTCGTCGCCCCCGGGCCATTCTTGTTCGGATCGGGCTGCTCTCGTGTAGAACAAACATATTCCGCCTGGCAAGAGCACACAATTTTGCATCGTACTTGCATCCGATATTAACCCTTTATGTACCTTACGAATAGCTCCTTATATGCACTCCCTTGAGGAATACTTTTAGATTATAGTGACTTTTAATCTGCGTGGGTTTGGTCTAGTTATTCCATCTGATTGCCACTTGTGTTATGGTATTATGTTATTTTTATGTTATGCTAAGATTGGTGAGATAGATCCTGACTACATTAAGTCAGAAGGAACCTAGGTAATATATTTCTTCACACAGATTCTGGTTCACCATAGTTATTTTGTTGCTTTCTGTTAAAATAGGTTATAGGATGCTGCTATCAAATTTACCACTCAAGTACAATTTATGTTTCTATTAGTGGTCCCGCGAGGCCAACACCCATCCTCATACTCGGAGGTATTCGGCCCTCGGTCCAACGCATAGCTAGCTGCCTCGCATGTTGCATAGAGAGGGACTCACCTGTCACGGCCAATTCTATTTTTCTTCTACTACTCACGAAGAGGCCAACAACCCACCACTACGTTCTGTGGTATAGCCCTCGGCCCATAGTTAGAGCCTCTCAAGCCGCTTGACACTAGTAGGGCCTCACCTATCACCAATGAAGCTAATTTCTTCGCCGCTTGGCACTAGTCAGCAGACAGTACCTACAGGGAAACATTCTAAATCTCAATTTTCCTTTGTAGTATGTCTCAAGCTCCAGAAGGTGGAGACGAACTTTCACTCCCTCACTCCCCAACTAGGTCTGGTTCACCTTCCAGAGGACGAGAATCTGTCAGTCCATCACCAATTAGATCATGGACCATTTCGCGCATCCCAGGATATAGTGGAGAACAAGAGCTATGCTTATGGGGATCTATCAGTAGTCCTCAAGGCCAGGGATCCCAGGCTCAATAAAAACTGACCATTCCCGAGTTTGTACTGGCATTTGGGATTTACAGAGATGTAGTATGTACCAATTCTCCTCAGAGAAGAGAAGAATTGGATACATACATGCACAAGCTGGTGGACTTGGGGCACAAGTACGGCGGATATGCTTTCTATGATTACCATAGGTCTTTTTCAGCGGCAGCAAATTCAAACCGCCCATAGGAAAGCATTACTCAATGCTTTCCTATGGACGTCAGCGTCTTCTCACTGTGATTTTCACAGTGAGAATTGCGGAAGTGCCTCTAGCGGCTGTCAGTGAGACAGCCACTAGAGGCTGGAATAACCCTCAGTGAAACATAGCAGTATCTCTGAAACTGCTATGTTTTCAGCTGCAGGGTTAAAACTAGAGGGACCTGGCACCCAGGCCACTTCATTGAGCTGAAGTGGTCTGGATGCCTATAGTGGTCCTTTAATGTTGTGTTTCTCTGAATTCCATGGCTGTTTGTTATGGTTTGTGCTATATATATTTTTAATGGTAAAATCAGTGTCATACGCCCCATTGGGAGAAAATAAGCACACAGATAATTGGCGATTCACCCACAATCTGCTTCAAAGTAGAACCCCTGGTGTTATGGTACTCCCTTGATTCTTTTAATTCTGCAATCACATAATAGCTTAATGCTATAATACCATTCCAACACCAGGGAGCGCTGTCCTAAGGATGCACACACAGGATGCAAAAGGGAAGGATAATGATTTATTAAATCCCATTACTCTTTGCTAAATAGTGCTACAGGGGAGATTTTCCTCACTAATTGCTCTCTTTGGTAGATGCTTAGTTAACATTATTCTCTAATATAAATAAACAATTCCACCTAAACGCCATCACTGATATCTTAATTCTAATGTACAATGTTAGGCAATTATAGCCGAAAATGTGGCACCTGGGGCAGCATTTGGCACCCAGGGCAACCCCTTTTTTTTTTAATAATGTATTGCACAAATTTGTAAACATTGTAAAACCCCTGTCTTTCCCCTTCTACAAAACCCCTTTCATGCCCTGCCCTTGCTACAAACACCTGTACTGCCCCTTCTACAGAACCCCTGCACCCCCTTCCACAAATCCCCTGCTCAGTTCCCCTTATACAAGACCCCATCCACCTTCTACAAAATCCCTGCACCCACACACACACAGTGACAGGCAGACAGTCACACACAGTTACAGGTATACAGTCACTCACAGTTACAGGTATGCAATCAAACACAGTTACAGAGAGTCACACAGTAAGAGACAGACAGCCACGCACACACAGTTACATACAGCATCACATAATCACAGGCAGACAGTCACACACACACAGTCAAATGCAGATAGTCACACATACAGTCACAGGCAGTCACACACACAGTTAGAGGCATACAGTCACACACAGTTACAGGCATTCAATCACCCATAGTTACATACAGCATCACACAATCACAGGCAGACAGTCACACACACAGTCACATGTAGATAGTCACACATACAGTTACGCATTCAATCACCCACAGTTACAGACAGACAGACACACAGTCAGACACAGACAGTCATGCACACACAATCACATGTAGATAGTCACACATACAGTCACAGGCAGTCACACACACAGTTATAGGCAGACAGTCACACACAGACAGTTACAGGCAGTCACACACAGTCGCAGCCAGACAGTAACGCACAGAGTTACAGGCAGGCAGTTACATATACAGTCACACACACAGTCACAGGCAGACCGTCACACACACACACACACACACACATAGTCACAGGCAGACATACACACATTTACAGGCAGACTGTCACACACACAGTTAGAGGCAGACAGCCACACACAGGCAGACAGTCTCACACACACAGTTACAGGCAGATGGTCACACACAGTTACCGGCAGACAGTCAGACATACACACACACACACAGTTACAGGCAAACAGTCACACACACAGTTACAGAAGAGTGGGACTTCGATGGGTTCCAATGTGACCCCCACATACGACGGCATATTCATGGCGCATTAAGAGGAAGATTTCATCTATAAGAACATGCTGAAGTGGTGGCGCTATATAGATGATGTGCTGGTGTTGTGGGTTGGCCCATTGGAACCCCTCGAGGAATTATTTTGTTTTCTCAATGGTTTTTCGACTAGTATTAAATTTACTATGAATATGGATTTTGATTCAATTCCATTTTTGGATATACTTGTCTCTAAAGTTAATGGTAGACTAGAGACAAGTATTAATAGAAAACCATTATATAAAATACTGTGCTGCATTATAGCAGCTTTCACCCCTCTTTTACACTTAAATCTTTACCGAGAAGTCAATTCATGAGGGTAAAAAGATTGGTATCCATTACAGAACAAACCAATCAACATCTTTCAGAAATGAGTACTAGGTTTAGTGAAAGAGATTATCCTTCTGAATGCTACAAGATCAATTAGAGTCATTGAAAACTGTCAGGAGACAGGATCTACTGATAGCAAGACCTAAGCGAGACATAGGTAAAAGAATCAAATGTATTTCTCAATAAAATGTCTTGTCTACTGATTTAAATCAAATATTAAATAAACTTGGAATATATTATCTAGGTGTCACCCTGACATTGAGGAATTTAACAATAAGCCTATGCCTGTATATAAGCGAGCTCCATCTCTTCGAGATAAGTTAATTAAGGCTGAATTACCAAAACCGATCTCACAAACTCCTAAAACGAATGGCAACTTTCCTTGTCTAAGTTGCGTCTCATGCAACTCAATGATCAAAGGATCAGTATTTTGTCACCCGTTTAGTGTAAACAAATACCCTGTAAGACAACATGTTACATGTATAACTACTTTTGTGATATACTTTCTTAAATGCCCTTGTGGGCTCTTATATGTGGGTCAAACAACTCAAAAAATGAAGGACAGATTTTCAAAGCATAAATCCACCATTAGGACGGGCCTATTGGAGTTGCCTATACCCTCACATTTCAATATAGCTCATCATAACATTTCCCAATTGAGATTTCAAATAATAGAACACGTGCAGACAAATATTTGACGGGGAGATAGATTAAGGAGACTCCTTTTACGTGAAGCCTTTTGGATCAAAGATTTGGATACTCTTTCTCCGAAGGGCTTAAATCAGGAACTTGACCTCATCTCGTTAATCTAATTTTATTTGAAAAGTATTTTTTATTAAAAAAATGATTTTGTTTTATGTAAAAAAAGTCATTTGTCTTATGTAATCGATTGTTATTTTTACCTTTTTGTCATTACAGACTTTCCTCAATTGAGGGGATTGTTGCTGGTGTTAGTCTTCCAGATACATTAGATTTTATAATCTGACCAGTCTTATATTGTGAACATGAAATCCCTTAACACAATAGTGAACATTACATTTCTTAATTTCATAGTATAACTATATGATCAATGTGTTATGTATACTTATATATCTATGTGTTTCAGTATCCAGGTTATAGTCTTTATTGGTATTTTAACTGAGATGACAGTCTTCTATTATATCCTTTGTGGATATTTCTTTAATTTAATTATACTGCTGTCATCTCTCTTTATTATCTTTTTGCACCAATTTCTTACACCTTTTTTTTTACACTTTTTTTACATATGTATGTATACCTTTAATTCATAATATACTTTCCTATTTTAATCTCATAATTAATGGCTTCATTCTTCTATATGTATAGCCATTTATCTAATTCAAACACAGTTGAACACCGGTTTAAATCCTATATATTTTGCACTTTTCGATCACGTTCAGTGATTATAGTCGAATCTTTGTCTCTTTAAAAGTTTTAGATTATGCAGATATTATACACTTCCACTCCAAATGAGTCGTTCTAGTCTATCTAAGGGTACTTCTTTTTATACACCTTCCCTTACACATAAAAACTCTGCGAATGTGATGTGCTTTATGTGTTAAGGATACTTTATATTAATACTCTGTGATTTTGATCAAGGATTTCTAATCGATAATGGAAATTTCTGTACTCGTATACTCTGGTCTTATCTTTATACTGTATTTATGTTGTATATGTGTATTTTATGTCCTATATACACCTGGATGTTATGTCAGTATCCATATAAAATAATGTATACATTTCTTTTTCAAAGCTTGTTCATTATTGGCAATTAAGTATTAGATTATTTTTCAAATTAATATAATTAAGTGTTCTTGCATAGCAAGACCACTTAATGTTATCTCACATATATATTATTATTATTATTATAGCCCAAATTTGCCACCCTAACTATATAAATAAATAAATAATAACAGTTACTCTGCCCACTCCAGTTGTAGACTACTGGTGGAGGCAAGAACACTTCACACAATTTCCCCAGAAATTGTAGCTTTTCTAGTTAACAAAGTATTGTTGATAAGTAATATACTACTTACAGCTGTTAAACTACTTGCTTAGGATACTGATTCACATGTGTATTTTATAATTGTGATTGTTTAAAGTTTGTTATATATATTGTAAAATTGATTAATGTATCAGCTTGACAAAGACCTTTTGGGGTCGAAACGTTGCTGTTGTGGTTCTTAATAAAGTGCCTGTCTTGAACCAAGGAGTGCCTGGACCTCTATTATTTTACACACACAGTTACAGGCAGACAGTCACACATATACTAACATGCAGACAGTCACACACACACACACACTGTCTCTCTCTCTCTCACTTACTTACTTACCATATTGGCTGGAGGAGGAGTGGATTCTCTGAAGTCCCTCCCTGGAGTCTGTTAGTTGGGGAAGCAGGGACTCCTTGCTTCCTCTCCATATGCAGCAGTAACCGCAGCGGGTGGGGGCAGTGATAAGCCCCGCCCCGCCGCCGGATTGGCTCCGCCCCACTTTCCTTTTATGCAGCCGGTTTTGAAGTGACCGCATTGCTGGTCTCTGCTTGCGTGAGCTGTGTTGGCTGCCCGACGCCCCAGCTGCCATGGCAACCTGAGGCCACACAGCTCACACATGCCTGGCCCTGGTCATGACAACCCCCAGACCGCCCCCGCCACTTCCTTAGTACGCCACTGTACTTACCGTAATTTTCTTTACCTGGCTATTATTCATGGCAGCATATGCAAATGTTAGCCCTGCCCCATACAGCCGATAGGACAGGAAAAACACCAACGGCTTTAAAAGGAGGCTTCATTTCTTCATTTTCCTCAGTCAGTAACGAGCTCTACAGTACATAAATAGAGACATTGATGGGCGGGTAGTATATGCTTCCATGAATAACAGCCAGGAAAAGAAAATGACAGTAATTTACAGTAAATTTCATTTTCCACGTTCCTGGCTAGTCATGGCAACATATATAAATGTGAATACCGAAGCTTCAAAAGGGGAAGGACAGAAACGTAAATAACTGCAAATCATATAATCAGAACAATTCAACACAGATTAGAAGATTGAACTGCGTTAAGAACTTGACGTCTAAATTGGGCCTCATTGGCTGTTTTAACAACCAGTATGTAATGCCGGACAAACGTCTTCAAAGAGGTCCAAGTGCCAGCTTAAATTTCTGCGCACACTAGCTACGACAAATTAGAGGGAACACTGGTTAGGATGCTTGGAGTGTTCCTTTAAGGGTGACATAATCTGCTAGAGATATGGAATGTACAGTAACATATATTGTATTCTCTCCTGCGCTAACGTAACCTTTACAAAACTCCTCCCCGCTCATCAGATGCTTTCCTCTAGTTAAAGTAGATTGACTGCAGTGACACAAGCGCGTGGCACACTCGTGGATTTAATGACACTTATTAGACGAGTCTAAAAAGCTGCTGAGTCGTGATTCCTGGAATTTATACTGACAGTATACTTATTCACCTCTGACTCATACACATCCAATCTGCTTACACAGGACTTACATGGCCTCGAGTAACATCACTGTGAACGGCAGCCAGGCTGGAATAAAAGAACTGAAACATTCTAGAATCTTTATATAACATGGATGTCCTTATCTGATCCCATTCAGCACTAGAATATTTCTCCGCGGGGCAGCTTAGAAGTTTGATTTGAAAGATTATGCAATATTGACTAACGTGGCTATTCCGCATGACTATTGGCATCTTAGTTATATTTCATGCTATAATTCTTCTCCTGTGAGTCATGGGAATGGTTTTAGAACTGAGGGACATTTTGTGGTGTCTTAGATTTCAATTTTCTGAATCCCTTCAGATACGCACAGGTGGATCAACCACTATTGTGGCCTTTATAACAATTAATATTTTACATAGAAAGAAGTAGCTCCCGAATGCCTGCAGTGTTTGGGAGGGGGGGGGGAAGCATGAATGATATGTTACAAAATGCATGATTTTCTGCAGCCTGTAGGATCCTGAAAGTGTCCAATATATACACGGAGATTCTGATTGTCCCTCTGCTCCATTTCTTCCCGTAGGAGGTTGTGTTGGTGTATTTATGATTAAGATTTTTAAAGCTTCGTGCAGGTGAATAAAGGATTGAGAAATGTGTGCTTTGTGCATTCATAGTCTAGCTGGAAAATAGTTTGGATTTAAGCATCAGGACCTGGATTTTAAACTCCCTGGTCTGGATTTAAATGGACTCTCCAATGCCAGGAAAACAATCCGTTTTCCTGGCACTGCAGGTCTCCCTCCCACCTCCCATCCCCGGTGGCTGAAGGGGTCACTTACCTGAGACCCCCGTCGATGTCCCTCGGCGGTGGTTTCGGGTCGCCGCCGCCGCTCCTCCTCTTCATTACGTCGGCCGGTGGGCGAGACTGATCCCACCCGCTGACTGTGGAGACCTAATGCGCATGCGCAGCAATGCCACGCATGCGCAGCAATGCCACGCATGCGCATTAGAGCTCTCCATAGGAAAGCATTGAAAATGCTTTTCAATGCTTTCCTATGGGGAATTGAGCGACGCTGGAGGTCCTCACACAGCGTGAGGACGTCCAGCGACACTATAGCACAGAAAACCTGTGCTATAGATATGAAAGTGCCCTTTAGTGGCTGTCTAGACAGCCACTAGAGGTGGAATTAACCCTGCAATGTAATTATTGCAGTTTGTAAAAAACTGCAATAATTACACTTGCAGGGATAAAGGGTAGTGGGAGTTGGCACCCAGACCACTCCTGTGAAGAAATCCCTCTTTTATGTTCAATATTTCTTCCCTGTTCATTCGGTAGATGTAACCACCGAACAGAGACCATCCCCCTGGCTCGTTAAACTTCAAAGAATGCCTCAATTGAACCCTCAACCTGTGCGGCCGGCGTTCGTGGCTGAGAAAATGGCGCCCATCTTTTTTTTTTATGCGAACAAAGGCAGCGGGACTTGGTCGTCGAGTGTCTGGATTGGATATTGGGATTGGATATTGGGATATTGGGATTAGGATTGGATATTCTAGGTTTCCTTACAACTCCAATGGGCAGAAGTGGTCTGGGTGCCTGGAGTGTCCCTTTAAGTTTTCCGGCAGCTCTCAATCCGACTGAAATCCGATTCAATTTCAGGCTAATTCAAAGTCTGTGCCGCAAAATCTCGACAACTTCAAATAGTGTAAACAATGTCTGAATTTGGCAGTTCAAGCTGCACCGTACAGAGCCAAATTGACGCCATTCGGACCTTAAAGTAAATAAACCCATGAGAATTCTGACATTCATATTTACCGTCTCACATTTTTTTATCTTGTATTTCTAAGTAGAAAAAAAAGAGCCATGAAACCCTAAGGGTCTTAATTCTTAAACTTCAAAGAATGCCTCAATTGAACCCTCAACCTGTGCGGCCGGCGTTCGTGGCTGAGAAAACGGGGCCATCTTTTTTTTTTATGCGAACAAAGGCAGCGGGACTTGGTCGTCGAGTGTCTGGAACTAAAATCGTACACTTGACTTCCCGAACACCGGTCTCAACAAACGAACGCTGGATCTTTATTTTCCGAACAGCTAGAAACTGAAAACTGAAACTGAAACTCTGAAACTGCTATGTTTACATGTGAAGGGTTAAAACCTGAGTGACCTGGCACCCAGACCACTTCATTGAGCAGAAGTGGTCTGGGTGACTATAGTGTCCCTTTAATAATAAGTGCATGTATAAGCAAAATATGTGCATTTCTACCTGTTACCGGATAACAGAAGCTCTGGTTTGGGTTGTTTCGTCTGTCTTCTACACAACGCTATAAGTGCTAGAAACCCATCTTTCTGAAAAATGAGGGTATGTTTTATGTTTTCATATTTTTCCTCAAACTAAATGTGTGTGTGTGTGTCAGTTTCCTCTGCGTGTAAATGTGTATGTGTCAGTGTCCTCTATGTGTAAATCTGTGTGTCTGTGTGTGTGTCAGTGTCCTCTGTGAGTAAATGTGTGTGTGTGTGTGTGTACATGTATGTCAGTTTCCTCTGTGTGTAAAAGTGTGTGTGTGTCAGTGTGTTCAGTGTACTCTGTGTGTAAATATGTGTGTGTCATCTATGTGTAAATGTGTAAATGTGTGTGTCAATGCCCTCTTTGAGTAAATGTGTGTGTGTGTGTGTGTGTGTGTGAGTGTCCTCTGTGTGTATTATATTTTAATTTTTTAACTTTTATAGTTCAGATTGATAGTTCATATTCTCCTCTATACACAATATTCACATTATATCATAATTGTTTTGTATTTGATTTTTTAGACCTGCAGGGTTAATTCTCCGTAAAAGGCTGAGATACACACTGTCACACATTAGTGCAACATACTGACAGTATAGCAAATATAGACGTTCACAGTGGCAACAGCTTCACGCAACAGCCACTAGATGGCGCTTGCACTCACACAGAGAATGGCAGATGCCATAAAACCAATTACATGTCTCCATCGCCTTCTCAACAGCTATTATCTACCATGCCCTACTTATCTAACCTCAGGAATCGTATTCCATTATAATCACACAGAATTACCATATAATTACTTTTATTTTCAAATGTTTTACATACAAAGAGGGACTGGCTATCCTAAACAGGGACACTTGGGAGCTATGTAAATCCCAAGCTATGGCTGCCTGTGGATTTCATTTGATTTCTATGTATACATGGAATGCAGGGTTGCTGGAAAAGACAATGGCGGCAAGAAAAAAATCACTTTGTACGTCTTGAGTAATTTGTATTATAACACTAGCCCAAAGGGTGATTACTACACAATATAAAAATAGCTAAATATTGTTTGAAAACTAAAATCCCTAAATGTAATAAATCATATAAGTGCTTTCGTGTCACTTTGTGTCATATACCATCAATACAGAGCTAATTCTATTTTACAATACTCATCCTATGATAAATTCACTCTTCTGGGTTTAGTCTTATTGCTGGAAATCAATCGATTGCATATTGACTAATTCAATGAGCAATGCTAATGTAACAAATACAAATATGTCTTATTATTTCACACAGGCTTATTACACTATATAAGCAGATTAATAGTAAATGAGGGTCCCTGGCTTCCCATAGTCCAGCCCCACTGGAGGCGTGACTAAGGCAGAGGTTATGCACTTCCTTGTAGCCATACAGATTCATACCAGCAATGGGCGCTGTGATAGGCTGAAAGAGGTAAGCTGATACGCTCAGCCAATCACAACCGCACATTGCGGCTCAGGACAATGCTTTCTCATTAGCCTAAGCAGCACAGAGGGGAGGGGTTACTGGTGACTCTCATGTAACATTAAACCGTCAAGAACAGCTTAACGCTTAATGGAAGGACAACGCCAGGGGACTCCAGAAACTATAACCACTTCAATGTGATGAAGCATTAACCGTGCCTACAGTGTCCCTTTAACCTTTATCTACTAATGGACAAAATACCTAGTGAGCTGTGCTGCTATACATTCCCTAGACTGCTCAACCAAACTAAATGTCAATTTGATCCCATTTACGGTTTCTTTTTTGTTTCCACATTGCACGGAACACAAACACCGTACACGCCCTCGCAATTCCCGTCAGAGGCATTTCATGTTTATTAATTCCGGGTTTTGATGTCAAAGCGCAAATTATTTTCTGTAAATTAAATCAGATCCCATGACACGGTAATTTACAGAGCGGAATGTAATATAACTGCCGCTGCTATGTTTCATTATCATTATGTAATACAAAGATGTCCAAATCCCATTATTTATCTGCATTGAGATGGGATGGAGTCACTGAACAGCATATGTGTACAAAATGTGAGGGACTCTGGGCACACGCTGTTGTATATGTAAATGACAAGGGGCAGAAGCGTACTAAAAGGGGAGAGGGGAATTTTGCACCCCAGGTGACAGGCTGGAGGGGGTGCACACAGCATACCATCCTGCCTGTCACTCTTTGTATGGTGTTATCATGGCACACGGGTAAACAATTCCATTGACTTCTACCAGGAAGCTGCCTCACACTGATACAGGCAGTAATGGCAGCGTTAAATGTCACAGCAACCCCCTGCCTGTTAGCTGCATACTGAGTGGGAAGCAGAAGGAGTCCCTGCTTCCCCAACCACTAGACACCAGGGACTGTCCTGCCTTTTGCCTCCTCTCCTCCCTCCAGTGCCCATAAAGGTCATTTGGTTTGTTGCTGTATGCCTGTTTATGTGTTTTACAGTCTATATGACTGTGTGCCTGTAACTGTGTGTGTCTGTCACTGTAGCTGCATGTGTGTGTGACTGTAATGTGATTGTGTGCCTGGAACTCTGTGTGTGTGACTATAACTGTGTGATTGTATGCCTGAAACCAGGGCTGGGGCAAGACATTATGCTGCTTCGGTCCAAGTATGAAATGCTGCAGCCCACTCCCCCCTCCCCCCCCTTCCCAAAAAAAGACCAGAACATGTATGTTTCTGCAATGATAGTGTCTCAATGTGTGTTTGCTGTGGATGAAGCGTGTCTCTGTATGTGTGCTGGGTATGTAGCGTGTGTCTGTGTGTGTACTGGGGATGTAGCGTGTGTCTGTGTGTACTGCAGCTAATACACTTACCTATATACTGTGTCTGTGTATATGCATGTGTGTCAATGTTTGTATCTGTATCTGTATATATGTCCGTGATTGTATCTGTTTGTCTATGTATCTGCATGAGTGGCAGTGTTTGTACCTGTGTGTCTGTATATCTGCATATCTGCACATCAGTGTGTCTGTGGAACTGTATGTGTGTCTGTATATGTATCAAACACTGACACATATTCAGATATTGACGTACATATAGATGTACACACACTGATACACCTGCAGATACACAAACATACAGACATCCATACTGACATCCATACTGACACGCATACACATACAGATGCACACACTACCCACATACAGATACACACATACAGACAGATACACACTACACACACACAAACACACACAGATACACACATTAAAAAATTAAGCCACCCAGCAGTTTCATAACTTCTGCTGGCAGTGCCTGGTGAGAGTTGGAGGCCTGCTCTCCTGGGCTGGCCCCATCTTTGCAGCTCCCTCCTCCCACGCAGCTCAGTCTCAGTGTGTGAGCTTGGAGGAAGTGAGAGGCTTTCACTTCCTCCCAGCTCTCCCTGCAGATAGGAAGGGGCCCGGTCGCGCAGTTAAAGTGCCGCAGCGCATGACCGGGCCCCTGAGGGCATATCAACCCGATGGACCTTCACACAGGTTCCCAACCCACTATGTTTTGGGACCTCCTGTTTTAGATGATGACAGGGGCGGCAAAATGTGACTATAACTGTGTGATTGTGTGCCAGGAACTCTGTATGAATAAATGTAACTGTGTGATTGTATTCCTGGAACTCTGTGTGTGTGAATACGTTCCTGTGTATGACTGCGTGCATGTGACTGTGTATGTACATATGTTTTGGTGTATGTGACTGTGAGTGTATCCATATGCGTATGTGAGTGCATATATGATTGCATATCTATGTATGTATTTGTATATAAGTGATCCTCAGCACACTTCCTTAATGTTTCTCCAGCCTTGGTGCTACCAGCATATAGTTTTATACAGAAAGTAGAAGAGGTGCACTCGTAGGGCTTTTTCAAAGGTGAAATTTATTTTCTTAGTATAACAAAATTAATCCCGACGTTTCGACCCCTAAGGGTCTTAGGGATCGAAACGTCGGGATTAATTTTGTTATACTAAGGGTCTTAGGGGTCGAAACGTCGGGATTAATTTTGTTATACTAAGAAAATAAATTTCACCTTTGAAAAAGCCCTACGAGTGCACCTCTTCTACTTTCTGTATGTATGTATTTGTACATGTCACTGTGTATGTATATGCAGGAACAAAAACAGTCAAGAGGGTTCAGAAAAGTCAGAAGAAACGTGTGGATTAGGAGAAACACACAACGAGGGTCCGACACACACACAAAGAGATGGGTGCAGAGCGAAACAGAAGTTTAAACCTCTGAATAAGAATAATAAGAGAAGAAGACGCTTTAAACACAATATTGTATGTAAAGGACAAGGAGCTCTGGGCACACATTGTTGTATATGTTAAGATAAAGGCGCTCTGAGCACATGGTGTATACATTTCAGAGTTGCTAAAAACAATAGTATTTCAAACTGACAGCAACATTTTCACAGTATATATATTATGACACTCAGAAAGTGAATTTGATAGGATACATTATATACATCCATTTAATAAACAATATTTATAAATCGAACGTCTTAGTAGCTGTAATCGATGCACCTGTTCAGGAATCCGTTTGTAATATATTACAGATTATATTTCACTCTCGGAGTGTGTATACCAGGTGATTCAAATTAAGGGTTTCTAAAGGTTCACTAAACCCCCAATTTTAGCACTTGAAATTGAAATGGAAAACGGAGGCTAAAATAGCCAAGTTTTGACTGTAGTTGAATGTTTCCAGATCAGCTAAAATTATGCAATTCTGAATTAATTCGCTAAAATTGTGTGATTAGTGTATAACCAGCTGGCGATTCAACCCTGGTCAGACTTTGCTGACTTTTATAGAAATCAGAGGACATTCAATGACAAACTGCGACATGATTGCTCAAAAGCAAAATGCCCTTGGAAAAAATTCTATTATATTTGCTAATATGTCCATTTAAAGATTGCACATCGTAGATATGGCTGCTGCTCAAAAATGTCTATCTTTGTTATACTTTATATTTTTTAACATTTCGATTTCAGGTGTTTTACGGATATGTTTTTGCACTAATTAGTGTATGTTGTGTTTGATGCTTCTTCCAGGGGCAGAGAAAGAGCTAATGCACCTCTGTCATATATCTCACCCATACATGACCGCTATGAGGAGCACATGGTCAGAGACGCAGTCTCGCAGATAACTTTGCTAAATACCCTTGACATTGAAATTGTCGCAGCGATTAATGAAGGAAGGGATAAAGCAGAAACGGAAATGTCATAAAAAGTTCAAAAAGGAAAAAAAAACAAAAAACACAAGAGAGAATAGAAATTATTTATACTCCTAGGCATAGGCAGAGATTAATAGTTTGGGAGGGAAAAAAAGAAAAGTCAGGTTTTGCTTTTAAATGACACTTTTTATTGTGAATTTTTCTATTTGTAGTAAACTTTGAACACCATACGTCCTCTAAATGTGCCGTACACAAATAGAAGGCTTCGCCTGTAATTGTGGGGGGTACTTGGAACCCTATTTAAACCTAGTGAGCCCCTGCTTACCTGTCGTCGATGATCTCGGAAGTGCCCCTCCCACCGCACCCTCTATTTATTCTCATATCACCTAGGTGGGCCCTCTTTTACAGGCCTAACCTCACGTCAGTTTCGGCACACTTCAACTGACTTTGCTCTTACTAATTATGCTTCTTTTATCATTATTCCATACGTCCTCTAAATGTGCCGTACACAAATATATATTACAGGAGGTTCAGCCTTCCCAGCCTAATTCATGGTAGATGTGCTCTTGATGTAGCGTTTCCCACCTACCACCACTAGCAGGAAAAATAATAGATAAAAAGGTATAAAATAGAAAAGTCTCCCCTGCAGTCCTTTATTCTGTTTTCTTTCGAACGATTTAATGCGCAGTTGATTCTACGTTTAAAGTTAACAGACTCAGTTTTCACTATTGTGTATTCCTAAAAGCTGCAATTTTTGTAGAACCCTGCGCATGCACACTGATACAACATCGACGGTGTCACTATTGATCAGATGTTTTAGGCGCTAAAATTTAGTTACAATTATTAATATGCTAATAGGTAGCTGTGTTTCTCGTTTCTCCTATTCAATTGCTTATAACTGTTGTTGTCGTATCAAGCAGTGCGACATACGAAATAATTAAAATAATAATGGTTCTTAATTTCGTGTTTTTTGCTCACGGTTCTGAGACTTCACTAGTTTGAGATAAAACAAGGCTCAAAAAAGGCTGTGCTGTTGCGTAGCAAGGTGCCAGTCTAATGGGATGACCTTCCGCGATCAGAGACAGACTGTCTATGATGCCAGCATCGTGTCAGAATCAGATTAACATATCGGCAGGTTGATGGAAGTCCAACTCATTAGCCCATGCCCGAAATAGGCCCAGTGTTCTGGATTCTCCTTATACACCGCTCCTCGGCAGCACTGGGAGGAAGTGATAGGGCAAGTGGGGGCATATCTACTAAATGTTTGAAGTTCTTTAACATAGAGGAGATAATAACTGAATGTGTAGGGTTGAGACTAGCAGAAAGAGCCATGTCTGTCTGAATTATCATTTTCTTTTGCCGTTCAATAACATTTGCTGCGTGAGCCATAAAAAGTTACATAACCCAGAATTCTGGTACACACAAACCTGGACTCTAATTTAAAAAAAAAAAACATTGCACAAAGGTCTGCGTATACAGTTATGGGCGTGTGATGCAGCATAGCCTTATGGGATTTGTATTCCTGCAATAGTTGGAGAATCTCAGATGTAGCCACTTGCATTTATTATCAGGCCGTAATACTATTACTTTGATATACATTGTATTCCTGATCAACTGAGACAAACTATGCAGATAAATATTACAACGTGGATACTAGTGATTTGCTAATACATTACCTTTTAATTGTTAAAAATCAAAGCATTAGTGTTTTAATTTTTTTTTCTAGTGTTTAATTTAGGTTGAAATTTGTTCTGCTGAGTGCACAGTTAAAACGTACTCCCAAGCACATGCATTCTAACAGCTACCAAATCCTTACCCCCCTCCTCCCTGATGTACATTTGTTCTCTCTGCAGATAATCAGTGTGTAAATTGATTATTTTTACAGTAACGTCCCATGGCTGAGTAACAATATGATTTAATGCAGGTCGAACGACTTAATCTCAAAATTAGATAAATCATTTTAATGAAAAACACAAGGAGCAACGTATTCGACATCTAAAGTGTCATGTCATCTTTATAGAACGTTCGAGAATATTCGCAAAATTAGGCTGAAATGTGCAGATTAAATGGTTCATGTGTAGATATAGATATGGACCATATTCATGGCAGTTTGATATATGAGAAAACCACTCCACTTTCTACGTGCCATGGTATTTAATGAAGAAGGTATTTATTTTATCATTTTCACTCATGACTAAAGTTAAAATAACAGACTGATTATGGTTATAAAGCTTTTTTTTTCAGCGTTCCCACTGCAAAGAAATGTTGAAATGTCAAAAGCTCTTTACCGTTGACCCACCAGCCGGCAAAACGAAAATAACATTCAATCTAAAAGTTGGTGTAATAATTTTACCGAATGCTCGTGTTAACTAGTTCTAAGGAACGCCCACTTCAACTGGACATTTATTACTGCATTGTTTTCAGACGTCAGAATAATTTCTTCCTATAATTCCAAAAAGTCCTTTTGAAGTAGAACAACAAGCTTAGTCATAAAACGACGGCTACATCGTATCTTCTAGTAACAAGTCAGTTGTCACCCGTGTCTGGTCATACCCCAAGACTATAAAAGGCATTGTTAACATGCAAATAAATGTGATGTATCACACAAAGCTTCCCTTGTTTGTGACATTGTGTAACAAGGCCTCTGAAGTAGGTAAACACATGACTGGTGGCCCCAGCTTTCTCCATCGCTTATGACGCATGACGTTGGAATTCGGGTGTAGGGAAGTATTCGAAGGAATGTTTGTACTCACTCAGAAAGCAGCATACAATTCATGCATATTATGAATAAACAGCTGAAAGAGACAATATCCTACAAAGATTTAACAATTACTCCCACCGTTTGTTGAACTATTTCTCCCAGAATGCAATGCCAGTCTCAAGGCCACACCTGAAATAGACTCGTTTTTATTAGAGAATAATACAAGTATTTCGGACAAAATTGGGTGACTGGGACTTGTAGTTAAGAATGCCTGGAAACGTTCTTTTCAAAATTGTTTCATCTTTCATTTATTGTTTAATTTATATAGACTATAGATTTTCTAAATTCCTTTTAATACATAAATATAACAAACACTGACCCTGCTGACTATTTCGCCGGGCTGACCTGCTTGCATTGGCTGGTGAAGGTCCACTTTGGCTGGCTGGCTGACTTGCTTGCATTGGCTGGTGAAGGTCCACTTTGGCTGGCTGGCTGACCTGCTTGCATTGGCTGGTTAAGGTCCACTTTGGCTGGCTGGCTGACCTGCTTGCATTGGCTGGTTAAGGTCCACTTTGGCTGGCTGGCTGACTTGCTTGCATTGGCTGGTGAAGGTCCACTTTGGCTAGCTGGCTGACTTGCTTGCATTGGCTGGTGAAGGTCCACTTTGGCTGGCTGGCTGACCTGCTTGCATTGGCTGGTTAAGGTCCACTTTGGCTGGCTGGCTGACCTGCTTGCATTGGCTGGTGAAGGTCCACTTTGGCTGGCTGGCTGACTTGCTTGCATTGGCTGGTGAAGGTCCACTTTGGCTGGCTGGCTGACCTGCTTGCATTGGCTGGTTAAGGTCCACTTTGGCTGGCTGGCTGACCTGCTTGCATTGGCTGGTTAAGGTCCACTTTGGCTGGCTGGCTGACTTGCTTGCATTGGCTGGTGAAGGTCCACTTTGGCTAGCTGGCTGACTTGCTTGCATTGGCTGGTGAAGGTCCACTTTGGCTGGCTGGCTGACCTGCTTGCATTGGCTGGTTAAGGTCCACTTTGGCTGGCTGGCTGACCTGCTTGCATTGGCTGGTTAAGGTCCACTTTGGCTGGCTGGCTGACTTGCTTGCATTGGCTGGTGAAGGTCCACTTTGGCTAGCTGGCTGACTTGCTTGCATTGGCTGGTGAAGGTCCACTTTGGCTAGCTGGCTGACTTGCTTGCATT
Source organism: Pelobates fuscus (assembly GCF_036172605.1). Classification (NCBI taxonomy): domain Eukaryota; kingdom Metazoa; phylum Chordata; class Amphibia; order Anura; family Pelobatidae; genus Pelobates; species Pelobates fuscus. The sequence continues at coordinate 31,411,422 of NC_086318.1, read as the reverse complement.
GGCTGGTGAAGGTCCACTTTGGCTAGCTGGCTGACTTGCTTGCATTGGCTGGTGAAGGTCCACTTTGGCTAGCTGGCTGACTTGCTTGCATTGGCTGGTGAAGGTCCACTTTGGCTAGCTGGCTGACTTGCTTGCATTGGCTGGTGAAGGTCCACTTTGGCTAGCTGGCTGACTTGCTTGCATTGGCTGGTGAAGGTCCACTTTGGCTAGCTGGCTGACTTGCTTGCATTGGCTGGTGAAGGTCCACTTTGGCTAGCTGGCTGACTTGCTTGCATTGGCTGGTGAAGGTCCACTTTGGCTAGCTGGCTGACTTGCTTGCATTGGCTGGTGAAGGTCCACTTTGGCTGGCTGGCTGACCTGCTTGCATTGGCTGGTGAAGGTCCACTTTGGCTAGCTGGCTGACTTGCTTGCATTGGCTGGTGAAGGTCCACTTTGGCTAGCTGGCTGACTTGCTTGCATTGGCTGGTGAAGGTCCACTTTGGCTGGCTGGCTGACTTGCTTGCATTGGCTGGTGAAGGTCCACTTTGGCTAGCTGGCTGACTTGCTTGCATTGGCTGGTGAAGGTCCACTTTGGCTAGCTGGCTGACTTGCTTGCATTGGCTGGTGAAGGTCCACTTTGGCTAGCTGGCTGACTTGCTTGCATTGGCTGGTGAAGGTCCACTTTGGCTAGCTGGCTGACCTGCTTGCATTGGCTGGTGAAGGTCCACTTTGGCTGGCTGGCTGACCTGCTTGCATTGGCTGGTGAAGGTCCACTTTGGCTAGCTGGCTGACTTGCTTGCATTGGCTGGTGAAGGTCCACTTTGGCTGGCTGGCTGACCTGCTTGCATTGGCTGGTTAAGGTCCACTTTGGCTGGCTGGCTGACTTGCTTGCATTGGCTGGTGAAGGTCCACTTTGGCTAGCTGGCTGACTTGCTTGCATTGGCTGGTGAAGGTCCACTTTGGCTGGCTGGCTGACCTGCTTGCATTGGCTGGTTAAGGTCCACTTTGGCTGGCTGGCTGACTTGCTTGCATTGGCTGGTGAAGGTCCACTTTGGCTGGCTGGCTGACCTGCTTGCATTGGCTGGTGAAGGTCCACTTTGGCTGGCTGGCTGACCTGCTTGCATTGGCTGGTTAAGGTCCACTTTGGCTGGCTGGCTGACTTGCTTGCATTGGCTGGTGAAGGTCCACTTTGGCTAGCTGGCTGACTTGCTTGCATTGGCTGGTGAAGGTCCACTTTGGCTAGCTGGCTGACTTGCTTGCATTGGCTGGTGAACGTCCACTTTGGCTAGCTGGCTGACTTGCTTGCATTGGCTGGTGAAGGTCCACTTTGGCTAGCTGGCTGACTTGCTTGCATTGGCTGGTGAAGGTCCACTTTGGCTGGCTGGCTGACCTGCTTGCATTGGCTGGTGAAGGTCCACTTTGGCTGGCTGGCTGACCTGCTTGCATTGGCTGGTTAAGGTCCACTTTGGCTGGCTGGCTGACTTGCTTGCATTGGCTGGTGAAGGTCCACTTTGGCTAGCTGGCTGACCTGCTTGCATTGGCTGGTGAAGGTCCACTTTGGCTAGCTGGCTGACTTGCTTGCATTGGCTGGTGAAGGTCCACTTTGGCTGGCTGGCTGACCTGCTTGCATTGGCTGGTTAAGGTCCACTTTGGCTGGCTGGCTGACTTGCTTGCATTGGCTGGTGAAGGTCCACTTTGGCTAGCTGGCTGACTTGCTTGCATTGGCTGGTGAAGGTCCACTTTGGCTGGCTGGCTGACCTGCTTGCATTGGCTGGTTAAGGTCCACTTTGGCTGGCTGGCTGACTTGCTTGCATTGGCTGGTGAAGGTCCACTTTGGCTGGCTGGCTGACCTGCTTGCATTGGCTGGTGAAGGTCCACTTTGGCTGGCTGGCTGACCTGCTTGCATTGGCTGGTTAAGGTCCACTTTGGCTGGCTGGCTGACTTGCTTGCATTGGCTGGTGAAGGTCCACTTTGGCTAGCTGGCTGACTTGCTTGCATTGGCTGGTGAAGGTCCACTTTGGCTAGCTGGCTGACTTGCTTGCATTGGCTGGTGAACGTCCACTTTGGCTAGCTGGCTGACTTGCTTGCATTGGCTGGTGAAGGTCCACTTTGGCTAGCTGGCTGACCTGCTTGCATTGGCTGGTTAAGGTCCACTTTGGCTGGCTGGCTGACTTGCTTGCATTGGCTGGTGAAGGTCCACTTTGGCTAGCTGGTTGACTTGCTTGCATTGGCTGGTTAAGGTCCACTTTGGCTGGCTGGCTGACTTGCTTGCATTGGCTGGTGAAGGTCCACTTTGGCTAGCTGGCTGACTTGCTTGCATTGGCTGGTGAAGGTCCACTTTGGCTAGCTGGCTGACTTGCTTGCATTGGCTGGTGAACGTCCACTTTGGCTAGCTGGCTGACTTGCTTGCATTGGCTGGTGAAGGTCCACTTTGGCTAGCTGGCTGACCTGCTTGCATTGGCTGGTGAAGGTCCACTTTGGCTGGCTGGCTGGCTGGCTATGGTGCAGTTACAATGTATATAAAATAACATTCTTCTTTTTTTTAATTCAAAGAAAAAAAAAACCTCAGCAGACATTGCTACAGTTTGAAAGAACACTCCGGAGTCAAGTAGTTAGAAAATGCATTAGAAATGTGAGACATTAAAATAATAATGAAAAAAATACTCACATTTTACGTTTTTGCATTTGCTGAAAAATCCACACGCTTTGCCTCCTCTGCAGTGAGGGCTGCCCTGATCAGCCAATCATGAGGTTCTCTTCTAAAGCATTGGATACCTATTGAATAGACCATATTGTCTATTCAATAGGTATCCAATATTTACACTTTTAACCGCAGGTGGCGGCTATTCTTGCAGTGACACAGTGGTTATGGTACGCATATCCGGTCCCATTGTTTAAACTTAAAGAGTTACTCACCAGTGCGTACTGGTGTTTATCTATTAAGTTGCCTTTGAAATTTGTCTCTTCTAAAGCATGTCTGTGCTTATTCCAACAGCAGTGGTCACGTAACAGCAAGGGTTTGTGTCATACTTGGGAAAGGGTTCCTTAACAGAGCCAATCGTGTGTGTATTGGGGGGGAGAGGGAAAAGAGCTGCTACACTACTGCAGCAATCACTGACCGTGCAAGATATTGGCTTTATAACTTAAATATAAATTAAATATATGTTATATAATCATTGCTTAAAGGGATCCTATAGTGCAGCGTTGAATACATACACACAGACACACACACACACACAGGCTGCTGAATACACACATACTGCTGAGTACACATACACAGACTACTGAATACACATGCGTGGCAATGCTCTGACCAGCCTGCTTGCGGGATGAACAACCTCCCAGATCCTTCCCTCCCTCTCCCCTAACAAGGTTCCTGGAGGCCGGAGAGGAAGATCTTTGATCTCCCCACCGGCCGAAAAGGCAGACAGCGGGTGTTACGGACCGTTTCAGCAGACAAGGGGTTAAAATATGTTTAGGCGATAATCCCCTTTTCACAGACAGGCACAGCTACTGTAAAATCACCAAAACTCACGAATTGGATATAAGTGAATGCACCAAACTCCCGAACTGCATACAAGGGAATAAGGTAGCACTCCAAACTCCCGAACTGGAACCTCACCAATAGCTGCTAGCAGACGAACAGGAAAAGCTCCCAAGCGGCTTACACTCCTGGCAGTCAGTCCCTATCAGCATACAGTGAATCCCCCCAAGAACGAGACAAGGCTCCGTGTTGAGGGTCAAGCAGTGGTTTGTTTATTGAGGGCTACCTGCCCCTGTATTTATGCAGGTCTCCCACCTGGTGGACACTCCCCTAGGGGACCAGATGGAAGACTGTAACAACGGACAGACAAGTACCAATTACAGACATACAGCAGTAAAACATCCCCACAATGCATCCTGGCTTCCTCCCCTCTGCCCTGGAGAAGTAATTCAATTATCTCCCAGGACAAAGGCAAAACTCCATTACACACGTGGGGACACAAAGACAGACTGACTATCACTTTAAAATACATAAAGAAACATTTTATACATAAAACACAGACATGTAATATATCCCCAGATAGCTCAGGTCTGGGTGCACATTATTAGGTGAATGGCACCCAGACCACACGAATACAGTTTAATTGCCATGGAGTTAGAGTCTTTAATTACACAAATTGGCTCCATGGCATAGCTATCTGGGTTAACATTCACATAAAATAAACTACCGAATTTACATGCATTCGGTTAAATATATAAGAATTAGAACCAGGGGCTGGAGGCTCAGCGGTGCCTGCACGTAAAAGTGTCCGGGTTTGGTGCATGAAAGCCGGGCAGAAAAGCGCTGGCTGCCCGGGGAGCTCCAGAACACCGCCATCTAGTGGCCGCTAAGTGTAACCGCGGCCACCCAGTAACAATCAATTAAGCTGCGGTTAACCGCAGCTTCAGGGAGGTAAATTGGCAGCACACTCCAGCTTCTGGGTGGCCAATTAACGGTGCCGGCCGGCTTCCCACGGCTCTGGGGAGGCTGAAAAACGGCTGTTTGTTCGGTAGATAGAAATTAACCCTTTAACTGCCGGTCCATAATCCAAAGGCAGCAGGCGGGCAGCCAGGCTCCTCCAATGCAATGTGGCGAGATTGGTCTTGTCACAGCGGGGCTGGTTCTGTATGGGCTGGCAAGGGAGATAAAAGGATCTCCCTGTTAAACTCAGTTTTTCCAGGCACTTTTGGGGCACCTGGACAACTGCCCAGCGTACCAGAAAGACAGCTCTGTACTGAGGGAGGAGAGGGAAACGAAGAGGAGGAGAAGGTAGAGCATTACTCAGATAAGCATGCCCTTCCAGAAAAAACGTGGAGGTGTGGGAGTAGATCAGGAGAGGCAAGGAGAGGAGATGCATTGATGAAGAAACCTGGGAAATAAATGTATTGAAATAGATTGGAATATAATAAGCATGAGTATGGATTGCGCTGATTAGAGGCAGTGCTATCAGCTGTCATTTCTGATTATCTAAAGTGGAAAGGGGAACCACCAGTTCTCTGGAAATGACATCTTTAAATAAAACATCAACCTTTTTTCATGTGATGCTCTATTTCCTTCTTAATGTGTATTAACCCCTTAAGGACAGAGCTTCAGAAGCTTGTCTTTCACTTAATGACAATGGCATTTTTTGCTGTTTGCGTTCAACTGCAATTTGCATTTTACTAATTTATTGCACCGACGCATATTATATACCACTTTTTAAAGGACAGAAAGGGCTTTAATTTGATGTAACATATATATACATAAATGCTTATTTATTATAAAAAAAATACAGAAAAAAATTTTGATTTTGATTTTACAGTTTTTGCAATATTAATGTGTGCACAATTAGTGCAGGTTAAGGAAAGTAATTAAAAATAAATTAATTTAGTTGTTCTGATTTACAGAATATATAATGTGTCTGGGATTTTAAGGTTTTTTTTGGTAGTTACAGGTCACAAAGCACAAGGAGTAAAATAAACTTTTAATGGGGAGCGATTTTAGAATTTGGTATGTTTGTCTTGTAAGCTTAATAGCCATAAAAGAAAACAAAATTGCCACACAAAAGTGTATATTTATATAAAGTAGACACCACAGGCTATTTACCTAAGGTTGTTTTGACACTTTCTACGTAGCCATTTCACCGCCAACCTCTGCTAAATATTGGAGTACAATTGTATTTTGTGGGGGTTTTGGCACACAAACCTATAACAAAGAACTTCTCATGTGTATTTTGTAAAGTTGGTGTGTGCTAGTCCTGTACAAAGTTTTATTTTGTATTCAGTTACGTCTGCTGAGTACAACGGTACCCCCATTGTATGTCTTTGGCACTATTTTGTGAAGCTACAGTGCCATATAGGAGACCTGTCCTTTTCAGTATTCACAGTCGAATTTTGAGAGACGGATTTAATGAGCCTATGCTTCCATTTCGGGTATTATAGTAGTTTGACTGTTCAAAAAAAACCCACAAAGGCCTACCATTTGTAAAAGTAGACACTACAGGGTATCTCATAAGGTGCATATTGTGCCTTAACATGCCCCCATTATTTCACCAATATATGACAAAGTATGTGGTAAAAAATAATTTTGTGCATTTTTTACATACGGTTTGCATTTTTGCTGGGCATTTTGTATATTTCATATGTGCCACTAAGTTCAAACCCCCCAAATTATGCTCAGCTAAGTCTTCTGAGTAAAAGGACACCCCCATTGTATGTCTTTGGCACTATTTTGTGAAGCTACAGTGCCATATAGGAGACCTGCCCTTTTCAGTATTCACAGTCGAATTTTGAGAGACGGATTTAATGAGCCTATGCTTCCATTTGGGGTATTATAACAGTTTGACTGTTCATAAAAAACCCACAAAGGCCTACCATTTGTAAAAGTAGGCACTCCATGGTATCTCATAAGGTGCATATTGTGCCTTAGCATGCCCCCATTTGTCCACCAATATATGCCAAAGTATGTGGTAAAAAATTATTTTGGGCATTTTTTTTACATACAGATTGCATTTTTGCTGGGCATTCTGTATATTTCATATGTGCCACTAAGTTCAAAACCCCCAAATTATGCTCAGCTAAGTCTTCTGAGTAAAAAGACACCCCAAATGAATGTCTTTGACACTATTTCGTGAAGCTACAGTGCCATATAGGAGACCAAGCCATATCAGTTTTTACCGAACTTTGAATTTTTACGCTGGGCCTATGTGCAATTTCCAAGCATCTTCGCAGGTTTTAAATTCAAACTGCCCCACAAAGGCCTACCATTTCTTAAAGTAGACACCCCAGGGTATTTCAAAAGGCATAGTTTGAACCTTAGCGTGGGATCATTTTTCCGCTAGCGTGTACCAAGTGTAGTGGTAATAAGCGTTTTTTTCTGCCTTTTTGCCACACAAAGTGAGTTTGCACAGTATATTTTGCAAACCTTATGTGTACTACCACTGTATAATACTTCATATGTTGCTCAACTATGTCTGCTGAGTACAAAAATACCCCCGTATGTACCTTTGCCAGGTATATGTGGACATCGGAGGGGCATTTTTGGGAAACAGCCATTCCATTTTTTTTCAAACTTTAAATTTTTACGCTGTGCCCATGTCCCATTTTAGAGTATTTTACCAGGCTATATAATCCAAATACCCCATAAAGCCATACCATTTCTTAAAGAAGACATCCCAGGGTATTTCAAAAGGCATATTTTGAACCTTAGCGTGGGGTCATTTTTCCGCTAGCTTGTACCAGGTGTAGTGGTAATAAGCATTTTTTCTGCCTTTTTGACACACAAAGTGAGTTTGCACAGTATATTTTGCAAACCTTATGTGTACTACCACTGTATAATACTTCATATGTTGCTCAGCTATGTCTGCTGAGTACAAAAATACCCTGTATGTACCTTTGCCAGGTATATGTGAACATCGGAGGGACACATTTGGGACACAGCCATTCCATTTTTTTCAAACTTTACATTTTTACGCTGTGCCCATGTACCATTTTAGAGTATTTTACCAGGCTATATAATCCAAATACCCCATAAAGTCATACCATTTCTTAAAGAAGACATCCCAGGGTATTTCAAAAGGCATATTTTGAACCTTAGCGTGGGATCATTTTTCCGCTAGCTTGTACCAGGTGTAGTGGTAATGAGCGTTATTAAATGTATTTTTTAACGTTTTAAAACTTTTTTTTTACTTTTTAAAACTATTTTTTAAACTTTTGTTTTGCTTATTAATTTTTTTAAAGTTTCCTAAACTTTCGTAAAACTTTTTTTACAGATTTAACATTTTTCTAAGCTTTTTTTTTTACCGTTAACCCCTAACTAGCAGTAAGCAGCACTAACAGTAAATTCCCCATTTTCCCATAACTCCCACCCACCCCAGCTAGCAAAATATTTAATTATACAATATTTAAATTAGTTAATTAAATAAATTTAACCCCTGAGAGTTAAAAAAATAAATAAAAGTTAATCGTCAGGGGTTAAAAAAAAAATTAAATCGGGGGGGGCGGGGCCTGACTGCAGAGCGGAGCAGTCGCATGTCGCTGCTGCTCCAGCTTTTAATCGTGCACACCGCCGATTATCGACAAACTGCGGCTGTAAACCACATCCTGGTGACTCCCAAACGACTGGGGCTACCGAGACCTACATGTAGACACCAAGCAGGTTGATCTCTGCACCGGTCCCGATCCGCACGAGGTTGTGGCCTAAGAGCATGGCGGCGAGGGAGACGGCCGCTCTCTCGCCGCTGAAGCAAGCTACGAGACAAAGTCTGTGCCTCCGTTCCCCCCCTATGGACCGGCGGGGGTTATCCCGGTGCCCACCAACTGGACAAACGTAAATTCAGAAACTGCAGCTACCCACTCAAGACTGGACTCCGGATGCTCCGGGCCCAGCCACATGGCGGGAACATCACAGTCTGCAGAACCTAATCCCTCACAACCGCAACTCACAAGCCTGGACCTTATATTCCAGCGATTCTGGGATAAGCTGGAACGACTCCTCACAAGGCCCTCTTTTGCATCTGGAGGCATGACACAGGGGTCGGGGAAGCGGAGACGGAACAGGCCCGTCCCGGGCACTACACGCCCGCCTGTACCAGCGCAACGCACCGCCTGCCCACCCAAGCAGAGGGTCGTCAGGAGATCAACTCCGCAGCATCGACCGCACCGCCTGAGGCCCAACCGCCGCGGGCGGCAGCAGCACGCCAGGGCCCACCGCGGCACCCCAGCAGGGAAAAGCTCGGCCCCCAAGAGTGAGTACTGGGAGAAGATGGCGGCTAAAGAGCGAAGAGCGGAGGCCCACAGTCAAGCCACACTCTCACCCAAGGTACTGCCTACACACTCACTAAGCAGACGCAGACTCCCTCCCCCAGATGGGCGCAAAACCAGACGGAGCTCCCGGCGGGCCCGTAAACCCAAACGACTGACCTTGCCACAGACAGGGCACCGCCGAGGTAACCACCCTGAACATTACAGCTCACAATCCCGACAAGCAAAGGGAACCCTCCGGGCCCCACACTCAGCCCAGCAACGGAAACCTACGCCATTGAAGGGACCCGGGTGGCACCCTACAAGCCTCCCCTGCTTACCACGCAAAGACACCACTCCTCACTTAGACACGCTGGACTCGCTCAGCTGGGGCATAGAAACTGTACCCACATCAGGCTCATACCCCCTGGAAACTTGGGGCCGAGACGACAACACGCATCACCGTGCTACCAATCCCAGCGACACAGCTACCTTGCCTCCTGACGGAATCGGATAAGCTACCTTAAAGGACTGGCACCGGGCTGGACTTCCCCACCTAACGGTCTGAGCAGCTGCTCTTGCCCTTAAACGCCATGCACCGTATTTTGAGTTTTATGTCCTTTTCTTTTATAAATTGTCTTTCATTTCTGCATATGTGACCCACGTATGCTTACTAATGCACTACTAGGTTATGCTACCTTAGTTAATCATTGCCTAACGTGGTTTAGCGCTGTATTTTAACCAATTTACTCTCTTCATTTATAAGCAAAATATACTAACCTGTCCGCACAGTCACCAATACACGCATGTAATGATGTCAGAACTGTATTAAGTTTAACTGATATTACTCATACGACTAGTCTCCTGTTCTGGCTGTCTAGACATACGGCACATCAGGCTCACATTTTGCAGTCACACTGGCTTAGCTAACCAAGCATCGTAGCATTTTGTGCACCTAACTAGCTTGGATGTAGGCTATGTCATTTTTGTTAACCCTTTTTTGTTACGGTTTTGCATATGTTCAAATACATAATCATTTACAATCGCTATTGAATTTAGATAGACTTAGAATCTATGTTATAATCCCACTTTATAATAGCGATAACAAGCATGTAATTATTCTTGTCTTTGTAACTTTAAAAAAGAAAAAAAAAGCGACGACATCCAACATATATATTACCTTTAAGCTACTGTACCTAATCAATTGAAATACTCACTATTGCTGACCAGCATGCACCCAACTTGATTTTGCTGATATTATTTTATGTTTCGTTTACTTGTCGACGTTAAACCATTATGTATAAAAAAAAAAGAAAAAAAAAAAAAAGAGGCACGAATACTATGGAAATGTTAGTCACCTTTGTTATCGAACCCTGTACTGTATACTAAATGCACATTTCCCCCTTTTTATTCTGTATCCCAACTATTATGCCTCAATAAAATACAGATTGACAAAAAAAAAAATAATAATTAAATCACAGTATATTACTGTGTATTTTGATCACTGTAGGCAGTGATCGACTGGCAGGGAAGGGGTTAATTTTTATTTGGACTGGGTAAAGGATTTATTTTTTTTATTTTTTTACTTAAACGTTATTAAAACTTGTTTTAACTTAATTTTTTAACTTTTGAAAGTTTATTTTAAAACTTTTTTTAACGTTAACCCCTAGTTAGCGTAACACTAAATCCCCCAATTCCCCACTAACTTCCACCCTCCCCAGCTAGCTAAATTTATAATTTTAAAATATTTAAATTAATTAATAAAATAAATGTAACCCCTGAAGGTTAAAAAAAAAAAAAAAAAAAAAGATCATAGTAAAATGTAATCCCTGCCAATTGATCACTGTAGTCAGTGATCAATTGGCAGGGAAGGGGTTAATTTTTTATTAAAATGGGTAAAGGGGGGTGGTATTTTAAATAAACTTTATTTATTTATTTTTGACAGGGGGCAGGATCACTGATGATCCGTCTCCCTGCACTTCACAGTGAACCTGGAAGTGCAGGGAGGCGGAAGGTAAGTATACACAGCACATGTGCTCGCTCTGACATGCTGTCAGAGCGGGCACATGTGCTGGGACAGCGCAAGTCGGTGCTCCCGGTCTGCCTCTAATACAGAGGCAGACTGGAGCACCATTAACCCCGCGATTGCGGCGATCTGGGGTTAATTTTAACGGGTGACGGACGACGTCCGTCACTCGTCGTTAAGGCAATCCCCTGAGTGACGGACCTTGTCCGTCACTCGTTGTTAAGGGGTTAAAGATTCAGTAAATGACAGTGGAAGTCCATGTGCACAACCAGGAGGAGAAAGAGAAACATTGTTTACAGGATACAGGAGTGCAGAGGTCATTGGCGGTGTTGGGGATTGACCTTGACCAAGGGCTTGCTTTGGGCTAAACCCTCAGTTGGTTTCTAAGTCCAGCAACACGCCTGGCTGGTGCTTAGTGCAAATACTTAGGGTTTATTGTATAGCACTGACTATGCAGCTGTAAAAAAATATATATTAGAAGCTATTTCAATATTTTGGTTCTGCATCAGTACTTCTAAGCTACACGTGGTCATTGTAGTCAGAGATAATAAATACACTAATTTTAATGGTGAGATCCTTTTTATTCTCCCACGTTCTTGTCTGTGAAGTTTAGTCATAGCGTTTTAATATAAAAACATATATAATATAGTACAAATGGAAAAGTTCTGTTTTATTGTTTCAGTTTAATTATTGTTTGGCCTAAATGTCACAACATTTTATCTGTGCAGTACAACTCACTGTTTACAAGCTGGGATATATAAAATAATTATTTGTGGACACCAAATGAATGACAATGTTTTGACCAGTCCTCTGGTCTTTGTCAGCATAGCTGGTCGAAGCGTTGACCAGTCCTCCTATCTTTTCAGCATAGCTGGTCGAAGCATTGACCAGTCCTCCTATCTTTTCAGCATAGCTTTTCAAAGCGTTGACCAATCCTCTGGTCTTTGTAAGCATTGCTGGTCGAAGCGTTGACCAGTCCTCCGATCTTTTCAGCATAGCTGGTCGAAGTGTTGACCAATCCTGTGATCTTTGTCAGCATAGCTGGTCAAAGCATTGGCCAATCCTCTGGTCTTTTTCAGAAGAGTGGGTTGAATCGTTGACCAATCCTTTGGTCTTTTTCAGAAGTCTGGTCGAAGAGTTTGTCACTAAAGCTGGTTGAAGAGTTTTTTGGTGTACACAATAAACAAGCCACTCTTAAAGTTGGAGTTGTGGTGAACCATTATTCTATTTATCTACTTACTCTGAACTGTGGGTCCATGTGCACCCTCCTATCTGCATTGGAAGTAAGTGCTCACTACATTTACATTCTTTTGGCCATGTACAGACAGAAAGTGTGTCACAGTAAATATTTGTGAGGGTCCGTATTGTTGCCATGTTTTCAGCTCTGTCTTCATTGAATTGAAACTCGCCAGTCTTCCCTTGGCTTATCAGAATTATATATTATTCTCAATCGTCAACATTGTTATTCATTACGAGCAACAACACTTTCATTACTGAGTCCTATCTCCAGCCGCCACTGCTTACTGAAATTATACATTGTAAGGAAAGAATGTACTTTATCTCAATCTCTGCCAACTTCCTGGCACTTAATTACCCTGATAAGCAGAAAGCACTTGGTGATGCCAGGTTTTCCTTCAATATTTATTCTGATTTTCAGAACCTTTTATTAAATAGCTGGAGTTCAATTATTTTACAAGCCATTTCAGTATATCAATGTACTTTGTCATGTGAATAATTTATTATAAATTTGACTATTTGGCAAATAATTAGCAAACACAGCATTGCTGTAAGAATCTTCGGAAACATCCGGGGTGTGACATGCAATAGAATATTCTGGAGAAGCATGATGTATGGCCCTGGGCGTTATTCATTAAGCTGTGTATTGTGGAGAACGGACAAGGGAGCTGTACATTTAAGGCCTAAATAGTCAAGCTAGGAAAAAACTCTGTTTGAGTTTTTTTTTCCAGATTGGCTATTCTGTCTGCAATTTACATTTTCCTGTAATATATACACATATCCTGGTCAAGTGAATAAACCCAGGTCCAGAGCAAGGATTTTTGGCTACACAGGCAAAGATGCAGTTTTCTGCCACCTACCCCTTCAAAAAAAAAAAAAAAATGCATTTTCATTTGCGTGTTCCTTAAGAGAAAAAGGGGAATTGGGGGCACACCCAGAACATACATTTCTAAGTAGTGGTGCTTCCGTAAAGACCAAAATATAAACATAATACAGTTAAAGAAACAGCGCACCCAATTTTTTTTTACATTTTACCAGGCTACTCAAAATCCCCCATAATAGAAAGCAAATATAGAGATACTGTACAGTTACACCATATAGCCATACGTATGTCTTGGTTTTTATGGCAGTGCCATTATTTAGAAATGCATGTCCTGTGTGTTCTCCCAATTCCCCTTTTTTCTGTGTAGATTTGGAATCTGGACAAGCTGAGCGCCCCACCCATCCACCTTAGGTGCCCCTTTTAACGTGATCATAGGAAATTGAGGAGAGACTCTGGAAGCAGTATGAGCAGTAAGTATTGCAGTTAGCATGGTTATCTCCCATGTTAAAATTAGTGTAGGGCCCACCGGTATTGAGGTACTGAGATGTAGTGGTTCCCACGGGTATTGCGGTACTGAGATGTAGTGGTGGCCCACCGGTATTGGGGTACTGAGATGTAGTGGTGGCCCACCGGTATTGGGGTACTGAGATGAAGCGGTGGCCCACCGGTATTGGGGTACTGAGATGTAGCGGTGGCCCACCGGTATTGGGGTACTGAGATGAAGCGGTGGCCCACCGGTATTGGGGTACTGAGATGTAGCGGTGGCCCACCGGTATTGGGGTACTGAGATGTAGCGGTGGCCCACCGGTATTGGGGTACTGAGATGTAGCGGTGGCCCACCGGTATTGGGGTACTGAGATGTAGTGGTGGGCTTAACACTAGATGGCTATATGCTGGAACTGAATCACCATATTTGTTACCTAAGATCAGTGATTTTCAGTAGCCTTGTAAATTATAAACCAGTGAGTGCGCTGTTCCTTAATCTGTATTTTGCGTGTCTCTAAACCCCCCATTTGTGTTTGTAGCAGCCGTTGGTATCAATAAAGGGAGAATAGAGCTTCTGACGGGTGCAGCATTTTATTCACTCATCTAGAAAGTGCAGGAATGTTCTAAACGCCACCAGCAACGTATCGTGAGCACCGTGAAAACTATAAATTAACATGATGTAAAAAATAAATTTGCTTTTTGCTAACTTTTTGCTTTGTTTCACTGAAAAAGTTGTAAACAGAGTTGTAATGTGGAGTTTGTTTACCTGCATATACACAGTGAAATTGTATCAAATCATCTTAAGAAATATAACTCATATGTACAGAAATCAGTACTCCAGTGCTTCATATGCAACATCAGATAACATAGAAACATATCTTCAAGTTAACTGCACGAACACAATTAATGCTTACATTCACGTTTTACAAAACATACACATTCACACAGCATACCCCGCTCCGCTTGCCAAGGTTGCAAAACCGCGACTTGGAAAGTATTGGTATCGCCCACCTTCACACGAGGCACTGTTAGCTTGTTTGACACATGTAGGATGTAACACAGCGAGCTTTCTGCCGCCGGATCTAGCAGGTGGAAAGGTTATCCGTCTATACAAGTACCGGGGTACGCAACTCCGGTGATGTCAGCGTCGGACAACAAATAAATTAACTAGCGGTCATTTAGAGTGTTTATTATCCCCTCTTTTGAATGACTTACCCCAAATTTTACACCCTCCTTGTGTGTCTCTTTCCCTCAACCTTTTTGTCTCTCTCTCCCCTTTCCCTACATATCTGCATATCTCTTTCCTTATCCCTTTTCTGTCTTTTTTTTTTCCAAGGCCCTTTTGTGTATCTCCCCCAACGCCTTGTCTTGACCCCCATTTTCCCCTTCCCCAACCCGTATGTGTGTCTCTTTCACCCAACCCCTCTGTTGGTCTTTTTCACCTTCCCCTCTGCGTGATTCTTCTCCACAAAGCCCTCTGTGTATCTCTTTATCCCCTTCCCAACACCTGCGTGTCTCTTTCACCCAACCCCTCTGTGTCTTTTTCACCTTCCCCTCTGTATGATTCTTCCCCCCAAAACCCTCTGTGTGTCTCTTTATCCCCCAGTCCCTTTGTGTGTCTCTTTCTTCCCTTCCCTAGACCTTCAGAGTGTGTCTTCCTTTTATGTATCTTTTTTCCCCTTCCCCAGCCCCTCTGTGTGTTTCTTTCTCCCAGCTGGAATTTCCTACAGACGATCGTGAGGCCATGCTACATTAAGTGGCTGGCAGGAGGGGAGTGCTGTGCAATCATCCGGACATTGCGCCCTAAGACATACGGCCGAGCCGCCTTAAGGTTGAGTCAACCCTGAATAAACCCCAATACAATGAGATGTTATAACATGATCTGCTGAAGCTGACATTATTGGTAAAACGCATCATCATCACATTTGGAACATCACAGTCCTATCCCCATGAAATCGCCATTGTGAGTGTATGGTGCTCGGCGAGCTGAGGGCAAAATAAACAAAATAAAAGTTTGTTTTACTTAGTTGTTGTCAGGATCGGGACAGGGATCCAACACGCAGAGTACAAACAGTAGCCAGATACGTATACCGGACCCTAGAATGGCCGGACTAACGTAAGTAGTACAGTATAGAATGGTCAAAGACAAGCCGAGGTCGAGGGTAACAGAAGACAGGTAAGCGAGAGACAAGCCGAATCAAGGGTAACAGAGATAAGCAGAGTAAGGTAAACAAGCCGGGTCAAAACCAAAAGGGATAATAGAATACACAAGCACTGAGTGACTAGAACAAGCTAGAACCACGACAGGGCAATGAGCTAATGAAAGAAGCTCTGTTAAATACCCTGTTCAGAGCAGTAACCACGCCTCCGAGGCGTCCTGATTGGTCCTGCAGCAATTGACTGACAGGTCGTTCCGGGGGAGTGTCCTGATGACTACTTCCTGCCTAGATGCTGTAAAAGGCAGTCACTCCCTCGCGGCCGGCCTAGCATGACCGGATAGCCCGCGGGGAAGGGAGCCATCAGACCGTCTGCATGGAGGAACAGCTAAGTCTCTACCTCTTTCGGAGGTAGAGACCACAGGTACCCTGACAGTAACCCCCCTCTCAGATACGCCCACCGGGCGGAATGAACCGGGACGAGATGGGAAGCGAGAGTGATACGCCCTGCGGAGACGGGGAGCATGAACATCCTCCTGAGGTACCCAACTCCTCAGGACCATATCCCTTCCAATCAACCAGATATTGTACTCTCCCCCGGGAGATTCGAGAATCGATGATAGAGTTGACCTCATACTCCTCCTGACCCTCCACCTGAACGGAGCGAGGAGGGGCTATTGTGGAGGAAAATCTGTTACATATGAGTGGTTTCAGCAATGAAACGAGTTCGGGATGCGCAAGGTATTAGGAAGAGCTAAACGATACGCAACTGGATTGATACGGGTCAGCACCCTGTAGGGTCCAATATAACGAGGAGCGAACTTCATGGAGGGCACTTTTAAACGGATGTTCCTCGTGCTCAGCCATACCCTATCACCAGGAACAAAGACCGGAGCCGCCCTTCTACGTTTATCAGCGTGTTTCTTGACCAACATAGAGTTGTGCACAAGGATTTGTCGAGTTTGATCCCACAACTTCCTCAAATTGGCAACATGAACATCAACCGACGGTACCCCCTGGGAAGGAGAATCCGAAGGAAGAATAGACGGATGAAAACCATAATTCATGAAGAAGGGGCTTGAATGAGTAGAATCGCAAACGAGATTGTTGTGTGCAAACTCCGCCCAAGGAATCAAACCGACCCAATCATCCTGGTGTTCAGAAACAAAGCATCGTAAATATTGTTCAATTTTCTGGTTGGTACGTTCAGCAGCTCCGTTAGACTGAGGATGATAGGCAGAAGAAAAGTTTAATTTAATACCAAGTTGAGAGCAGAAGGACCTCCAAAAGCGGGAAACAAATTGGGAGCCTCTGTCCGATACAATTTGAGAGGGTATCCCATGTAGGCGAAAAATCTCCTTAGCGAATATCTCTGCCAATTCGGGAGAAGACGGGAGTTTAGGCAGGGGAATGAAGTGTGCCATCTTAGTAAACCTGTCAACCACGGTGAGGATAACAGTCTGTCTTTTAGAGATAGGTAGATCGACAATAAAGTCCATGGCCAAACAGGACCATGGTCTTTCTGGAACCTCCAAAGGTTGCAGGAATCCACATGGAAGCGTATGGGGTTGTTTGGTTTTAGTACAAACTTCACATGCAGCGATGAACTCCTCAATATCCCTCCGTAAAGCAGGCCACCAGAAGTCCTTAGAGATCAACGCGTAAGTCTTCCGAATACCAGGATGTCCCGCCATCTTGCTATTATGTAAACACTGTAAAAGTTCCAGTTGAAGAGCAGGAGGAACGAAATGACGGCCCGCAGGAGTCTGTTTAGGTGCTAGATGTTGCAACTTAATGATCTCGGCCAATAATGGAGAATGAATCCTGAGATTCGTATTAGCAATGATATTGCATTTCGGAACTATAGAAGAAAGAACTGGTTCAGGTACAGTAGAAGGTTCATATTGGCGAGATAATGCATCGGCTTTAGAGTTTTTAGAACCAGGTCTGTAAGTCAGTACATAATTGAAGTGAGTCAGGAATAAGGACCAACGAGCTTGTCTAGAGGATAAGCGCTTAGCCTCCCCAATATAGGACAAGTTTTTGTGGTCCGTCAAAATCGTAATAGGGTGTAGGGTCCCCTCCAACAAATGTCTCCACTCCTTTAAGGCTTTGATGACTGCTAACAGTTCCCTTTCCCCGATGTCATATCTGCTCTCAGGCCCAGAAAATTTCTTAGAGAAGAAACCACAAGGGTGTAACGGTTTATCCACCCCTAACCTTTGAGACAGAACAGCCCCAACTGCTGTCTCAGAGGCATCGACCTCGAGCAAGAAAGGCAGAGTCGTATCAGGATGGACTAGAATGGGAGCCGAGGCAAAAAGTTCCTTGAGAGTCTTGAAAGCACCCAGAGCCTCCTTAGACCAGAACTTAGTATCAGCCCCTTGTTTGGTCATATTGGTAATAGGCGCAATGATAGAGGAGTATCCTTTAATGAAGCGCCTATAGTAGTTGGAAAAACCAATAAACCTTTGGATAGCCTTGAGTCCTTTGGGCAAGGGCCAGTCTAAAATAGATTGAAGTTTTACAGGATCCATTTTAAAACCTTCCCCAGAAATCACGTATCCAAGAAAGTCTACCTGAGACTGATCAAAACTGCACTTCTCCAATTTGCAATATAGACCATGTTGCAGCAGCTTGTGTAATACCTTTCTGACCTGTCTATGGTGAGTCTCAATCTCCTTAGAGATTATTAGTATGTCGTCCAGGTAAACAATAACACAATCATGCTGAAACTCCCCAAGTACCTCATTAATCAAATCTTGAAATACTGCAGGAGCATTGCATAGTCCAAATGGCATAACAGTGTATTCGTAATGGCCATACCGGGTATTGAATGCCGTCATCCACTCGTGACCTTGCTGGATTCTCACCAAATTGTAAGCCCCTCTGAGATCTAACTTGGTGAAGATTTTGGAGCCCTTAAGACGATCAAATAACTCTGTAATCAGTGGGATAGGATAGGCATTTCTGACAGTTATTTTATTCAAGCCTCGGTAATCGATACAAGGTCTCAGCGTGCCATCCTTCTTCTTAATGAAAAAGAACCCAGCCCCGGCCGGAGAAGACCTCCTGATGAATCCCTTTTCTAAATTCTCCCGAATATACTCCTCTAGAACCGAGTTTTCCTGAACAGACAAAGGATATACATGGCCCCTCGGAGGCATAGTGCCGGGTAGAAGCTTAATCTTACAGTCAAATGACCTGTGTGGAGGCAAAGAATCGGCATTCTTCTTGTCAAACACTGCCCTTAAGTCTAGGTAAAGGTCTGGTATTTGTCTTTCTGTGGACTGAGTAGGATTCTCCGGTATGTTAATATTAGCTAATGGAGAAACCTTGCACAAACACCGATCCTGGCAGCCCTGGCCCCACGAGAGTATCTCTCCTAACTCCCAATCGATAATAGGGTTATGTTTTTTCAACCATGGGTACCCCAGAACTATGGGAACGGAAGGAGACGAAATGAGCAGAAGAGATAAATTCTCCACGTGTAGGATACCAACATTTAAATTAATGGGTATGGTCTCACGAAAGATAACAGGGTCTAGTAGTGGTCTACCATCTATGGCCTCAACGGCCAAAGGTGTCTCCCTTAGCTGGGATGGGAAATTGTTCTTACTAGCAAAGGCTTGGTCGATAAAATTCTCAGCAGCACCGGAATCTATCAATCCCATAGCCCTTACTACTTCCTTCCCCCAAGTTAAGGAAACTGGTAGCAGAAGCCTGTGATCTTTATAATCAGGAGTAGAGGACAAAATAGAAACACCCAAGGCCTGTCCTCTAGAGAGACTTAGGTGCGAGCGTTTCCCGGGCGGTTAGAACAGTTCGAGAGTAAATGACCCTTGGCTCCACAATACATACACAAACCCTCTCTTCTCCTGTGCTGTCTTTCCTCCTCAGAGAGGCAGGTATGCCCTATCTGCATAGGTTCAGTAAGCAAAGATATCGTGGAGTCAGGACTTGGAACAGCGGGAGCTAACCTAAAAGAAGGTCTCTGGTTCCTCTCTCGAGTGTTCTGTCTCTCTCTTAGACGTTCATCTATACGAGAGATGAACGAAATTAAATCCTCTAAATTCTCAGGGAGTTCTCTGGTAGCAACCTCATCAAGGATTACATCAGATAGGCCATTCAAAAATACATCCATATACGCCTGCTCATTCCACTTGATTTCTGCCGCCAGAGACCTGAACTCTAGTGCATAATCCACCAGTGTTTGGTTCTCCTGTCTCAGGCGCAACAGTAATCTGGCTGCATTAACCTTTCTACCTGGAGGGTCAAATGTTCTTCTAAAAGCAGCTACAAATGCGTTATAGTTATAAACTAATGGATTATCGTTCTCCCATAGTGGGTTGGCCCATCTCAGAGCTTTCTCAATGAGTAGGGTGATAATAAATCCTACTTTTGCCCTATCTGTAGGATAAGAGCGAGGTTGCAATTCAAAGTGGATACTAATTTGGTTTAAAAAACCACGACACTTCTCAGGAGCCCCACCATAGCGTACTGGGGGGGTAATGTGAGAAGAAGCACCCACTGTGGCTACCTCTAGACCTGAACCGACAGGAGAAACAGGGGTATTACGTATCTCCTCTGGTGGGTTATTGGCACAAGCTAATAGAGCCTGTAGCGCAAGCGCCATCTGATCCATTCTGTGATCCATGGCTTCAAACCTAGGATCAGGAGCAGCCAGCTGACTGTTTGTACTTGCAGGATCCATTGGCCCTGTCGTAATGTCAGGATCGGGACAGGGATCCAACACGCAGAGTACAAACAGTAGCCAGATACGTATACCGGACCTTAGAATGGCCGGACTAACGTAAGTAGTACAGTATAGAATGGTCAAAGACAAGCCGAGGTCGAGGGTAACAGAAGACAGGTAAGCGAGAGACAAGCCGAATCAAGGGTAACAGAGATAAGCAGAGTAAGGTAAACAAGCCGGGTCAAAACCAAAAGGGATAATAGAATACACAAGCACTGAGTGACTAGAACAAGCTAGAACCACGACAGGGCAATGAGCTAATGAAGGAAGCTCTGTTAAATACCCTGTTCAGAGCAGTAACCACGCCTCCGAGGCGTCCTGATTGGTCCTGCAGCAATTGACTGACAGGTCGTTCCGGGGGAGTGTCCTGATGACTACTTCCTGCCTAGATGCTGTAAAAGGCAGTCACTCCCTCGCGGCCGCCTAGCATGACCGGATAGACCGCGGGGAAGGGAGCCATCATACCGTCTGCATGGAGGAACAGCTAAGTCTCTACCTCTTTCGGAGGTAGAGACCACAGGTACCCTGACAGTTGTACAGAGTTCCGAGGTATTCAAGATATTTATACCCCATCACTGCAGTCTGGAAGCTGCTTTGTAGTGCTTCTCAGTCGATTTGGAATCTATAGAGCAGAACCTTATCAGCTCTGTTAGTGAGTGATCATTTGTCCTATTTTAATAATTAATTGTTGCCAAAGGTTTTATACTATGCCTGCTTTTTTCCAGTCTTCTATTTGTGCTGAAGTGGATTTTAAGTGCGATCTGTCTTTTTTATATATATATATATATATGCCAAAATTGTGCAGTCTAAATATATGGATACTATATGTATATATTTAGACTGCTCAATTTTAGAAAGTAATTTAATATATGCATGTATGTTTTAGTGGGCATGTTCGTTTAGAGTCTGTGACAAACTTACTTTCCTGTGTGTGTTTGTCCAGGATCTTTTGGCAACTGAACAGCCCTCTAGGGTAAGAAAACCAGGTCAAGAGAAAGTCCAGTTTCACAAAGGCCTCTGGCCTGTTTATTTTCTGTTGTTAAGAAGTAACAGGATACAATAAACAGCAAACCATCTTTCTCCTCCAAACACTTCCCTCACTCCACCCTGCTTTAACTGCAGTTATATAGCTGCTCACAGCCCCTACAGGTGAGGCTAATTACCTCATTAGGCAGTGAGCCAGAACTCCTTAGAAAACCTGGGCTGGACTCATGCACAACCACTCTGACAGTGGGTGGAGAATCGGCCCACCCTGCTCTAATACTCCACCCCAGGGACCCAAATAACAACAGAGAAAAACTACATTTAACCCTTAAGGGCACAACTTCTGGAATAAAAGGGAATCATGACGGAATATATCCGTCATCTGTCCTTAAGGGGTTAAAATTAACTTTCCCTGGGGCTGCATGTGCTTACCCACATGTCAGGATAGTGGCTGTGCAAAAGTCTGGGTGCCAGATATACACCCCTGACCACCATCCCCCAACACTCTGTCACAAGTCTTATGGGGATGCTGCTATTTTATATTTATAAAGTCAGATATAACAGATCTACTAAGCACCTTCCAACTCTGTATTTGCTTACAATGCATAAACATGCCTTGTAATTTTTTATTTTATTTTAATGAGGTTGCATAGCTCCCAACATTTCAATCAAAGAGGACAATTTAATTATAAGGGTGGGTTTGGTGGTGTGGCCAGGGGCATTTAGTATTTTTACTAAAGTACAATTCTGAATTAAACAGAATGTGCAATAAAGGAAGTGTAAACATTAGATGACTCTTTACAGGAAGTGTTTATGAAGGCTGTTTAAGTCACATTTCGGTGACTTACTAATAACAGTTTGAGCTCTGTTAAACACTCAAACACACCAAAAATATGGTGCTCCTAGAAAAGAGGGTTATTTAGATAGATAAGAGAGAGAAGGAATACGAGCCCGAAATCAGGACTGTTTAATATCCCCACTACTCCCAGGCACTAAATGTCTGGATGTGTACAGGGCCGTCTTTAACGAGGGGGCAAATGGGGCAGCTGCCCCGAGCCCAGTTACACTCTGTGGCCCCACTGCCCGCCCCCAAAAATATTTTAGCTACCTTGTGGGCTCGCGGTGCAGCTCCACCAGTCCTGCATTGTAAGGGGGGCCATCGGGTTGCCCATGCACTAATCAGCAGCTGGGAAGAAGTGAAGGGTGGTCACTTCCTCCCAGAGAACACTGGAGCCGCGCGGGAGGGGGAAGGCGGTAGAGAGGAGGGGGCCAGGCTGGGAGAGCGCCAGTCCCTACTCCTAACCACCCCAGGCTGCAACACTGGACCCCAAGGAAACCAGCCTCCAGCAAAAGGTAGGACACTGGAGGGTGGCTCTAAAAATGTTAAGTTTGCATATGTGTGTCACTATGTCTGTCAGTGTGTATGTGTGTCATTATTTCTGTCTTTTTGTGTCAGTATGTATGTTACAGTGTGTCAGTGTGTATGTGTATGTATGTCTGTCTGTGTGCCAGTATGTCTGTCACAGTGTGTCAGTTTGTCTGTCACAGTGTCTGTGTGTGTTAGTAAGTCTGTCTGGGTGTGTGTCAGTATGTCTGTCATAGTATGTGTCAGTATATGTGTCAATATGTCTGTCACAGTGTCTGTGTGTCAGTATCTCTGTCAGCATGCTTGTCAGTATATGTCTGTGTATCTGTATGTGGTCAGTGTGTGTATCTGTGTGTCTGTGTATCTGTAAAAAATTCTTGCACCAGGGCCATCTCAACTTTACGTCTGCCTCTTCGTTGGTGTAGAGGGAGTGAATGTATGCCAGGGAGTGCGAGAGGTTGGGGGGGGAGAGACAGGGCCCAGGGAGCCCATGCAAATGCTTGCCCAGGGTCCAACTGATATTAAAGACGGCTCTGGATGTGTACTATACACCTGGTGGAATGCAGGCTGGCTGGCTGGCTACCCATACTGGGATTTGTAGTATGCAGTAATTTAATGCCGTGCCTCCTCTTTAAAACAAGGCACATTGCGTTAATCTAATGTTCTGAATCACAACTAAATAATAGCTAGCGGTAGATCCTACATTGTGTCCATTTGATGAGTGGCAATGTGATCTGCGTGGATGTTATATAGCAGTGATGGCGAACCTATGGCACGCGTGCCACAGGTGGCACGCCGAGCCCTCTCTGTGGGCACGCGGCCACAGGTCCGCCATCACTGCAGAATAGGCGCCTGCCTGCCCGAAACGGCAGGCGCCTATTCTGCTTCCGGGTCGGGAGGCAGGGGGAGGGATCTGTGTAGCAGCTCCCCCGGTCCTCCCGCGCGATGCTGTGTGGAGCGTTGCCGAGCGTTACCATGGCAACGCTCCACACAGCATCGCGCGGGAGGACAGGGGGAGCTCATGGCAACGCTCCACACAGCATCGCGCGGGAGGACAGGGGGAGCTGCTACACAGATCCCTCCCCCTGCAGTACTTACCACCACCGGACCACCAGGGATGGCTGTGCCCCCCCCCACACTTCATTGGAGGTAAAAAGGAGGGGGTGGGATACTAACACACCACCCCTACCCCCCCCAGAAGTACCCTTACTCCCCCAGCACCACCCCTACCCACCACAGCACCCTACCCACCACAGCACCACCCCTACCCCCCACAGCACCACCCTACCCCCCCCAGCAGCACCCTACCCCCCAGCACCACCCCTACCCACCACAGCACCCTACCCACCACAGCACCACCCCTACCCCCCAGCAGCACCACCCCCCCCCCCCAGCAGCACCCTACCCCCCCAGCAGCACCCTACCCCCCCAGCACCACCCCTACCCACCACAGCCTCACCCCTACCCCCCACAACACCACCCCTACCCACCACAGCACCCTACCCACCCCCCAGCAGCACCCTACCCCCCCAGCACCCTACCCACCACAGCACCACCCTTACCCCCCACAGCACCACCCTACCCCCCAGCACCCCCCCAGCCCCCCAGCACCCCCCACCCCCCCAGCACCACCCTACCCCCCAGCACCACCCCACCCCCCAGCAGCACCGTACCCCCCCAGCACCACCCCACCCCCCCAGCAGCACCCTACCCCCCCAGCACCACCCCACACCCCCAGCACCACCCCACCCCCCCAGCACCACCCCACCCCCCCAGCACCACCCCTACCCACCACAGCACCACCCCTACCCACCACAGCAACACCCCACCCCACCCCCCAGCAGCACCCCTACCCACCACAGCACCTCCCCACCCCCCCAGCAGCACCCCTACCCCCCCAGAAGTACCCCTACCCCCCAGAAGTACCCCTACCCCCCAGCAGTACCCCTACTCCTCCACAACATTACCCCTACTCCCCCACACACAGTACCCCTACTCCCCCACACACAGTACCCCTACTCCCCCACACACAGTACCCCTACCCCCCCACACAGTACCCCTTACCCCCCACAGCACAGCACCCCTCTCACACACATACAGCACCCCTCTCACACACATACAGCACCCCCCCCACACACACACACACACACACAGCACCCCCCCCCCACACACACACAGCACCCCCCCAAACACACACACAGCACCCCCAAACACACACACAGCACCCCCCCAAACACACACACAGCACCCCCCCAAACACACACACAGCACCCCCCCAAACACACAGCACTCCCCCCACACACACCCAGCACTCCCCCCACACACACCCAGCACTCCCCCCACACACACCCAGCACTCCCCCCACACACACCCAGCACTCCCCCCACACACACCCAGCACTCCCCCCACACACACCCAGCACTCCCCCCACACACACCCAGCACTCCCCCCACACACACCCAGCACTCCCCCCACACACACCCAGCACTCCCCCCACACACACCCAGCACTCCCCCACACACACCCAGCACTCCCCCACACACACCCAGCACTCCCCCCCCACACACAGCACCCCCCCCACACACAGCACCCCCCCACACACACACAGCACCCCCCCACACACACACAGCACCCCCCCCCACACACACAGCACCCCCCCACACACACACAGCACCCCCCACACACACACAGCACCCCTCATACACACACACAGCACCCCTCATTTACACATACAACACGCACCCTCCCCCACACACACGCACCCCCCCCCCCACACACACACGCAATTGCCGTGTTGGCACTTTAAGGAAAAAAAAGTTGGCATGTATTGCGGTTTCGGCACTCGGGCTCAAAAAGGTTCGCCATCACTGTTATATAATATGGGTCTTTTCAAACTCAATTAGAAATGCATTAGTCTTCTTATTAAACTGTATTGCCTTAATACGCTGCAGATCTCTCCTAAGCAACAAAACAGTGTATCCTGCTTGCCAATCTTCTAACTAAATTACATTTTAAAAACTCCTTCCTAGTTTGTTTTGTCTGAAAGCTTGTAAGTGCTGCATCGTCTCATTGTGTCTGCTTCTGATATTGCCTGCAGCCTGGAGATACAGCAAAGGGGTTTATGTACTAAACAACGAGATGTTCTTACTACACTGGTACCAACTGGTACAATTTCGGCCAAACACCTACAATAAAAATGTCAACTTAAAACTCACTGTTTCGTGAATAAATCCCATAGGGACTCTGAAGGAGAAATCTTATATTCCAAAGAAGCTTAAGTTATTTTGCTCATGTAGTTTACAATCACAAATGTTTTATGGAAAATGCTGATTTTTTTTTTTTTTTACTTGCATTTTCGGATGACTTTTAAAGGGACACTATAGCCACCATAACAACTACAGCTTATTGTATGTGTTCTGGTGAGTATAATCATTCCCTTCTGCCTTTTTTGCAGTAAACACTGTCTTCTCAGAGAAAATGCAGTGTTTACATTATAGCCTAGTGATAACGCCACTTTCCGCTCCTTAGATGGCTGCTAGAGGTGCCTCCTGGTGTGACAGTGTGACTGACATTCATTCAGTGTCTCCACCCGCTGCATGGAGACACTGAACGATCCTCGTAGAGGTGCAATGATTCAGGAGATGCTGATTGGCCAGGGCGGTTTTTGGCTTGTGCTATCTCTGCCCCTGATCTGCCTCCTTTACAGCCTCAGCCAATCCTATGGGGAAGTAGATGCAAACAAAATAGAGGATACAGCTGTAGATCTACAACATAAAGAACAAATAAAAGTGTAACACTGTATACAAATATGTAAGTGCGCTGTACTGAGTATAACTCACAGGATGGATGAAAATAACTCGCCCAAGGGTGCCTCCCTTGATATCAATGGGGGGCCAAATCCACTCCTCTTTCTCCAATGATGATGGAACTGGACTCAGGATGGATGAAAATAACAATTCTGCTTTATTATAAAATCACAATAAAAAGTGATGCGATACCAGGTCCTACGTGTTTCGTCCTATCAGGACTTCCTCAGGGACCTCCTGGTATTCAATACCACAAGAGTGTAATGATGGCAGCAAGTAAAATCAAATCAGAAAAAAGAGCAGTATAATTCCTCCTCCTGGGTCTCTCTTTAATATGGGCGATTTTTCTTCTCATTGGTGGTCCGGTGGGCGTTGTCTGGTTGTTCCAGCTGTACATAGTTGAATTTTCCGGTCTTCACTGATCACTTCCCATTTTCGGCAGTTTAGGTGCGTCACTTCTGGTGCGCCAGTGCCGGTTGATGACTTCTGATGGCACATGCGTTCCATTGCACGGTCATCTTGCGGTTCACCTGAATCTCATATTACTGAAGTATAACTGATGGTAGTCTTTAGGGCTCAAACTTCATTAAAAAAACGAAGCTTTATCATGTTAAAACAGCAACGAGGGCAAGAGAAATATCTGTTAAGGTTTATCCCCATATGGAGAATTTGTACATCCTATGGTGTGCAGTTCTATGCACTGGCGCTCATCAGTCTAGATCTGTGGTTTCCAAAATGTTTTCACTTGTGTACTCCTTGGCAGTCAATTTCCATAAATTGTACCTCTAATATTAGCAAAATGTTTGTAATTAATGTAGTTAGTTATTTAAAAAGTATACTTTTTTTCTCTGCCCTATTTCCCATTTTTTCCACCTCAGGCTCTCCCTGCTCTTCCACTGCCACTCCTCTTCCCTAGGCATATTAGTATATACAGTGCAGAAACACTGACATACAGGCAGATATAACGATACACAAATACAAACAGTGCCACACATGCATATGCACATGCTAACAGATGCACAGATACACTGACATACATGCAGATACAAACACAGACACACACCAAACACTGCCACGTATCTAGCTACACAGAAGCAAACACAAATGCAGATAAACAGACACACGTCTAGCTACACAGACTCACAGATACACATATGCAGATGGGAGTTGGGGCTTGCACTGCTGCTCTGCCCATCACATCCTCCTCTCATTCACATGCAGCATGCTCTGTTAGCTTGGAGAAAGAGACAGGCTCTCACTTCCTCCCACTGATGAGTTTTTACAGGGGCCTGGTCATGCTGTTAAAGCACGGCAGAGCACAATTGGACCCCTGATGACAATGTCCATCGTGTGACCCCATGGGACCCGACATAATTTTTTTGCAAGCATACTACTTGGAAAAACGATAAAGAGCACACAGTCTCCCAATCTCGGTGAATGTGTTAGTGTCTACCAGATATCCAAAATAGGGGATAACCCTGGTTGAACGTGAATAAACAAAAGAAAAGAGGATGATCGAGGGTTCTCACAAGTAGACCCAAGATCATAGTATGGATATCTGAATAAGTGGTCTAAATAAAATAAAAAACTAAAATAAAAAATACAAATATACTTTATTATAAATATACAGAAAGAATCTAATCACTCAAAAAAACAAATATGTGAATCCCAGAGGGGAACTATAAAGGCTCAAAATGTCAGAAAAACATACAGAGCAGTCCAGCATCAAAATACCAGAGGTAAGGTGAAATAATGCCGGTGGCTGATCCTATCTAAGGGATGGATACAATGACCACCTGAAATAAGCAAATTCTTTTATACCTCTAAAGAATGTATCAAGCTGGCTGTGGCTACGGAGTATCTACACAGTGTCAAATAGTAGCGAGATGTCCTAATTGGTAGAACTGGGGTATAATCACGTCTAGTGTTTAACTGGGGTAGCAGCTTATGAAAAAGGAGACGCTAATACATAAACACTGGACCAGGTGCTAGTCCAGTCAGCGTAAAGTAGCTCAAGGTACTCGCTTGTACTAAATAGAGAAGCACCTGAATAGATCTGTCTCCATAAATGCTGAAATAGCCACTAAATCTGAAAAAAACCCTACTGTTTGCAATATTGGGTCTACTTGTGAGAACCCTCGATCCTCCTCTTTTCTTTTGTTTAAGCATACCACTTGGGAAACTGATTTGTATCCCCAGGTGGTATGCGTACAACGGGATGGAAACCACTTATCTAGATGATCTCAGCCAATTCAATGCTTCCCCAAGGAAAAATGTTCTAGTCAAAATACCACGCTGAGCCAAATGCTCTCAAAGAGAGTCATGTGAGCTATACGTGAGTTTAACTCTGTAATAGCTGTGCAAGTGCCTATAGTGGCAGTCGTCCTGACAGCCACGAGAGGCATGGTAACCATGCAATGAAATAAGACCGTTCCCGCAAGACTGCGCAAGATGTTATGGCACCCAGACCACCTCACTAGGATGGTGCTTATGGAGGCCAGTTAAATACTTTATTGTGTTCTGTGTTTCCTGTTCTGTATGACAGTTCTACCCCCCAAAAAAGTCTGTATTAAAATTGGAAAATAAATCTAACATTTTATTGGCATGTGTATGTCTGCTTTGCAATCTGTAATAAACTCATGAAAATCCCAATGCGTTTACAGAGCTCACCTGTTTTCAATTAAAGTATTAAGTGGTTTTAGAATAAGAACACCTCTCTCTGGAAGGCTTCAGAGTGTGTTATAGATGGTATCTAAACAAACAGTATCGTGACCTAGAAAAACCAGGCTGGGATAATGTTCTGGAAAAGCGGTTATGCAGAAAAAAAGTCCCAAATTATAAATCAGACTATACAGCACCAATAACCCATTAAAGAAATAATAAAAATTAAAAGAAACAGACTTTATAGAAGGGCAACAAGAATTTCTTCAAATGTAAAATGTAATAATAATAATAATAATAAATAATAATAATAATTCTGTAAAACATCTTCATGCATTAGAATATAATATGTCTGTTCCAATCAATGGAGATCCACATAAATGGCAAACTGAATTATTTTTGGGTCCTTACCAGTGATGAACAAACATCAACACAGATAATCGACATACAAATGGAAAGCGAAGTCCACTATAGAATACCCCTTTAACACAATACAGAATCATTATATTTAATATCTTACACAAGACTTGGTATATAAATAGGTTTTTTATTTTTTATTTTTATTTTTTTACAAAAAAAAAAAAGAAGAAAAAAAAAATCTGCTTACTTGCAATGCTTAACAACAGGTTTGATTGTATACACATAAGGTTAGATACTTACATTAAAGTATTTATTGGTGATGTAAACATACAGAAGCATTTTCAGTAACAAACACCTAGTATTTATTAATAAATTAGTCTACTTAAAGGCAAATTCTTTTTTGTCAGATGTTTTTTTTGTTTTTTGTTTCTTTTGGAGCATGTAATAAAGCACCGAAATAATTAACAAATAAAAAATATAATACGAGAAGAAGAAAAAAAAAAAAGTTTTTCTAGTGAGCGTGACCTTTTTCATAACGTCATAAAGAACACCTGGGCTTAACCGTCGGTCTTAATGTTTCAACGTTGACCTGTAGTTTGTAGACTATGCAAATGACATTGACACATTTGGGTTGGTATATATTTAATCTATACATTGTGCTGGTAAAATAAGTAGCAAATGTACAGAATATAAAAAAAAAAAATAATAATAATAATAATATTATACCTTATTGCCTCCTCCTTTTGGCCACCGGAGGTGGGGAAGAACGCGTGTGTGATTGCTCCGAATATTGAGATGCTGGGTAGGCTGTCGGTCCAGCTTCCCTTGGGTGTCCTTTTTGTATTAATAATTACAATGCCAATGCATTTTGATGACATCTAAACTATACATTGATCAGCAATTTAGCACAATGTATAGGTGTGATGTCAGTGTGTATGCAGATAGGTCAAGTCAGCCTTCCATGACAGCTGCCCCCTAATAATGCAATACTTACACTCCACAAAACAAAATCGTGGCATGACATTAACGTGGCCATACACACTCACAGACTATATTGGATATTATTAGAAATTGAGTTGCCATTTTTGAACCTGGCAAAGTGCACAATCTAAATACAATAGATGTGTAATAAAAGATGCAATATACAACATAGGTCTCAGGCTTTTATCGAATAGTATTTAAATCTAAACATTCAAGGTGCATCTCCTTTCTACAACTATGTCATTAGTCAATGAATGCAGAGGTTGTGTATGGGCTGTGATTTACTTGTTCCTGATTGGCTCTTGGCTTATTAGGTCCATTTCTTAATATGTAAGTGCAAGGAATGGCTAGTGCCGTTATGGAACAAACGTCAAACCATGTTACAGTTTCAACAAATACGTTGATACAGTATCCAAAAACAAAAAAACACCAAAAGTTAATGTTAAGACTTGGAAATGGAATCTAAGAAAAACAGAAAAACACAAAATAAAAGAGCAGGTATTGCCATTCCTGAGAAATAAACAGTATCAATGCTAAATTCACTAATGTGGAATCAGAAATGTAAAAAAAATACAAAGAAAATAATGTATAAACTACATTACAGCATTAACCAGCCATAGCAAATGAAACATTGCGAATCAGAATTAAAACATATTGCTCGTCTCTAAAACAGCAAAAAAATAAATCAATGTCTAGCCTTAGCAACCAAGATGAGGCTATCCATCACAGTTTTTATCCCTGTGAGTAGCCCACATTAGCTTCTCACTGATTACTGGCATTTATGTAGCCCCAACCTATTCTGCAGCGCTTTACAATAATATACCGTGGTTTAACAACAAAGACGACAAACTATTACAGATTTTGACAGGAACAATACGTTGATGAGGCCCCTGCTCCCATGAGCTTACAATCTAGAGTAAGTGAGGTGTCATAACACAATAGGAAGGGCAGCATGGGGGTTGACAGGACCCAAGGGACAGTAGCAAAATTGGAAGAAGAGAGAGAAGTGGAGAATGGACCCACTAATTAAGTTGAAAGAGTAAGATATAGATTTGAGAAGTGACAGAAATTCAACCTTTTTAAGATAGAGGAAAAAAAGGCAGAGGTTTAATAGTAATTACAGCATTTATCCCCAAGACTCAGTTGTCTTTATTTACTAACACCAGCGAGGATTTCAGAGAACTGACAACAGAGTTGCAAAAACAGAAAAGAAGAAGAAGAGAAAAAAAAGCAGAATTCGTCCATCTGTGCCCCCTGATGCCCCCCCCCCAACCCCTCTGGCGCTACCATCTTCAATTTTCTAAGGCGGTGGTGCCCGGATATTTCACTCATTGCCCATAGCTGGACGTGCAGAAACACGCTTTGCTGAATGCACAATACCACACTAACACTGGCATCATATTGACCCTCGTAACAGTGAGAGTCAACATTGAGGAGCAGTGATGTGCCACAACCAGACGTGACGCAGCGTTGGAGGGAGGTGAATATTTAACTAAAGGTCCGCCCAAGTATGTATATCTTTGAATCCAAGCATTTTCATTCATTCATTTATGTTTTTTTGGAGGGGCAAACTAAGGGGAAAAAATACAAAATAAAAACAAAAGACAGATCCACTTTAATATTTGCTGCCATCAGCTCAGCTTGTCACTCTTTGTGAATCAACTTGGACAAAGCATACTACAGACATACTGGGGAATAATGATTTCCTCAATTACAAGGAGGGCAATTCTGATGCCAGCTGTCTGTCCTGTAATGTATCTAGAATCTAGGAACTTACCTGTAAATCTGTAGGATCTGCCTATGAAGCTACATGCATAGCAGCTAGTACTGGGCATCCCTGATTTCCCTGATCAGTGGTGGCGATATAATGCCCTGCGCCCATTCACAGCTCAGCTTTTCTGCAGTAGGTACTCTACCCACCTAAGTACTGCCCCTTTCATTCCTTTAGCCCCGGCCAATGCTATTCTGTCCCATGTAAATAAGAAGGGATGGACATTGGGTCAGGCTGCACTCAAACAGAACACCTAACACGAGGGTGTCCATCCAAGGATCTTCAGATGTTAAAGGAACTGTAATCCAGAATGCTGAGGAACAAAATAAGAAATAAAATAGACTAACAAATGTTTTTCTCAGCCAAGTCTTTCTAGGAAAGCTTCCTAATCCTGTAATTTAAAGAGCGATCATAAAAAGTTAACTTTTGATATGTTGACGCACATATTTGCTAATAGGCAAAGTTGCAGCTGCTATAGCCACATGCTGTAAAAGATATTAAGGTTTTATTTCTTCCTGCGGCTTGATAACGTCACTCTCAATGAACACGGTCAGCGTTCTCTGCATATCAGATTGCTGTCAGTGTTTCATATGCTTAGACAAACCGCGGTCTGCAGAATACACAGGGAAAGCTGCACTCCCACTGGAGGGAACGCAGCATCAGCTAGCAGCTCCCACTGGAGGGAACGCAGCATCAGCTAGCAGCTCCCACTGGAGGGAACGCAGCAGCAGCTAGCAGCTCCCACTGGAGGGAACGCAGCAGCAGCTAGCAGCTCCCACTGGAGGGAACGCAGCAGCAGCTAGCAGCTCCCACTGGAGGGAACGCAGCAGCAGCTAGCAGCTCCCACTGGAGGGAACGCAGCAGCAGCTAGCAGCTCCCACTGGAGGGAACGCAGCAGCAGCAGCTCCCACTGGAGGGAACGCAGCAGCAGCAGCTCCAACTGGAGGGAACGCAGCAGCTCCAACTGGAGGGAACGCAGCAGCTCCCACTGGAGGGAACGCAGCAGCTCCCACTGGAGGGAACGCAGCAGCAGCAGCTCCCACTGGAGGGAACGCAGCAGCAGCAGCTCCCACTGGAGGGAACGCAGCAGCAGCAGCTCCCACTGGAGGGAACGCAGCAGCAGCAGCTCCCACTGGAGGGAACGCAGCAGCAGCAGCTCCCACTGGAGGGAACGCAGCAGCAGCAGCTCCCACTGGAGGGAACGCAGCAGCAGCTCCCACTGGAGGGAACGCAGCAGCAGCTCCCACTGGAGGGAACGCAGCAGCAGCTCCCACTGGAGGGAACGCAGCAGCAGCTCCCACTGGAGGGAACGCAGCAGCAGCTCCCACTGGAGGGAACGCAGCAGCAGCTCCCACTGGAGGGAACGCAGCAGCAGCTCCCACTGGAGGGAACGCAGCAGCAGCTCCCACTGGAGGGAACGCAGCAGCAGCTCCCACTGGAGGGAACGCAGCAGCAGCTCCCACTGGAGGGAACGCAGCAGCAGCTCCCACTGGAGGGAACGCAGCAGCAGCTCCCACTGGAGGGAACGCAGCAGCAGCTCCCACTGGAGGGAACGCAGCAGCAGCTCCCACTGGAGGGAACGCAGCAGCAGCTCCCACTGGAGGGAACGCAGCAGCAGCTCCCACTGGAGGGAACGCAGCAGCAGCTCCCACTGGAGGGAACGCAGCAGCAGCTCCCACTGGAGGGAACGCAGCAGCAGCTCCCACTGGAGGGAACGCAGCAGCAGCTCCCACTGGAGGGAACGCAGCAGCAGCTCCCACTGGAGGGAACGCAGCAGCAGCTCCCACTGGAGGGAACGCAGCAGCAGCTCCCACTGGAGGGAACGCAGCAGCAGCTCCCACTGGAGGGAACGCGGAACAGCAGCTGCGACTACAGGGAACACTGTCGCCCCCAATGGAAGGGTGGCAATTAACCAAAAACATTAACCATAATATATTTAAGACTTAATGGATACGGCTATCACAACACTGCAAAGTAGCATATGCTAATATATACCATGATATATCAAAAGTTGATTGCTCAGTTAAACCAAGCCTGAAAAATAAAAAGCTAATATTCTCTTAGAATGCTGTAACAAATAAATCACTATCGACCCATAACTGCAAAGATGAATTCCCTGCTTGCAATAAGTAAGAACATGTAACACATCAATCATCCTGACCAAGGTTTCCATTTAAAAATGGCCAAAATAGGTTAAAAGGATAATCAGAACGCCATAGTTTCTCCTCCTGCAACAACATTGACTGGCCTGAAGCAGTAGTGGACCCGCTTGCCCTACCAGTGACAGGCAAGCAAGAAGTGCTGTATGTGTATTCCAGTATTTAATTACTTTGTTAATGCTACAGCAGATCAGGGAGATGGCTGTAGACAGAATCGAGGAGTTTTTGGCTGGCCTCCTGGCTCTTTACTCCAGCAATCTCAAAAAGACGGTCAAGCTTGTCTTCTTCCTGTGGGATTTTGTCAATGACATGAAGTTCTTCAGGGCTCAGGATAGGAAGCATGTCATCGAAAATAGGCTGAAGGTCACAGGGGTCCAAACGAACTTGACGCAAAACTGTGTCCTTTTTTTCTGCGTGATAAAAAAAAAATACATTACAAGTCTTCTTTTCCATAATTGCAATCTTAGTTGGGTGTTACACACACACACACACCATTAAATAAATACTATAAGTGCCAGGAATACAAAGCTGTATTCCTGGCACAATAGTTCACTCTGCAACCCCCCCTCGCCCAGTCTGTCAATAAAGGGTTAAAAACCCTTTATTTACTCACCATAACCCAGTGCAGATGTCCGCGTGTACACTAGATCGTCCCATAGGAAAGCATTGATTAAGGGGAAAATTCTGACGCTGGATGTCCTCATGCAGAGTATGAGGATGTCCAGCATCAGTTACCAGACCAAAGGTCCGTTAGAAGCCAGGAAGCACTCTAGTAGTTGTCTGGTAGACAGCCACTGTGGGCAGACATAGCTGCAACGTAAACATTGCAGTTTCTCTGGAACTGCCATTTTCAATATTGCAGCACTTTGTGAAATTGGGACAGTGCACCCAGACCCCTTCAATGAGCTGAAGTGGTCTGGGTGCATATAGTGTCCCTTTAAGTCAGTATTGAAAATAAAAATCTTTCCCAACACGTAAAGTCTGTTAACCACTTACGGACTGAGCCAAATGTACACGTTTTGTTCCAAATAAAACGTAAACAAAACTTGGAATTTTACTATATGTCTATTCAGTCGTAATTAACCTCTTTCATATTATGTGCACCCACACCTATTATATATAATTTTATTCAGGAGAAATAGGGCTTTCATTTAACATCAAATATTTAGCTATGAAACATAATTTAACATGAATAAAAAATTACAAAATATGGGAAATTAGGAAAATGTTATTTTTTTAGTTCTGCATGACATTTTAACTGTGAATAAAACTGTGAAAGTTTGCTTTTACTGCAATAAAATACACAGTTGTATTCAGCGAAGCCTCGTGTAAAACAGTACCCCCTATGTACAGGTTTTATGGTATTTTGGAAAGTTACAGGGTCAAATATAGCATGTTACATTTTTCCGTTTTTTCACATTGAAATTCACCAGATTGGCTACGTTGCCTTTGAGACCGTATGGTAGCCCAGGAATAAGAATTGCCCCTATGATGGCATACCATTTGCAAAAGTAGACAACCCAAGGTATTGCAAATGGGGTATGTCCAGTCTTTTTTTAGTAGTCACTTAGTCATAATTGAGTCCTAACCTCAATATCTGAGGAAAGGGATTTAGGGGTGAATTATTCTGAGGACTTAAAGGTAGGCAGACAATGTAATAGAGCAGCAGGAAATGCTAGCAGAATGCTTGGTTGTATAGGGAGAGGTATTAGCAGTAGAAAGAGGGAAGTGCTCATGCCATAGTACAGAACACTGGTGAGACCTCACTTGGAGTACTGTACGCAGTACTGGAGACCCTATCTTCAGAAGGATATTGATACCTTAGAGAGAGTTCAGAGAAGGGCTACTACACTGGTTCATGGATTGCAGGATAAAACTTACCAGGAAAGGTTAAAGGATCTTAACATGTATAGCATGGAGGAAAGACGAGACAGGGGGGATATGATAGAAACATTTAAATACATAAAGGGAGTCAACACAGTAAAGGAGGAGACTATATTTAAAAGAAGAAAAACTATCACAACAAGAGGACATAGTCTTAATTTAGAGGGACAAAGGTTTATAAATAATATCAGGAAGTATTACTTTACTGAGAGGGTAGTGGATGCATGGAATAGCCTTCCAGCTGAAGTGGTAGAGGTTAACACAGTAAAGGAGTTTAAGCATGCGTGGGATAGGCATAAGGCTATCCTAACTATAAGATAAGGCCAGGGACTAATGAAAGTATTTAGAAAATTGGGCAGAGTAGATGGGCCGAATGTTTCTTATCTGCCGTCACATTCTATGTTTCTTACCTTTGGTTATGAATGAACCAGTCCTGCTGAGTGCAGAAGACCCACTTGAAGTAGAGTCACAACGGAGAAGGGGCTCAGACTCGTCGGCAAAGAACCCTTTGGTTTTGTCTAGGGGAGACGGCTCCACGGTGAGGACAGTGGGGTCAGGAGATTTAATTCCAGTCTCCTGAATTGGCACCTGCTGGTTAACATTCACAGGAAGGGTAAGCTTGTTATTTTCAATCTGCAAAGAGAGAAAAAAAAACATACAGTGAATTAAATAAACAAAAGCCGTATCAAGGAAATCGTAGAAGGATGAACTAAAATAAATACTTAAAGTATTATTAGTATTAGTATAAAGTAAATACTTCTACGAAGAAGTAAGTAGAAGTATAGATCAGGGTGTTGCAGTGGATGTGATCTATTTGGATTTTGCCAAGGCATTTGATACAGTTCCACACAAAAGATTAGTGTTCAAACTCAAGGAAATCGGTCTCGATGAAAATGCTTGTTCTTGGGTAGAACATTGGCTTAAAAACAGAATACAAAGAGTTGTCGTTAATGGTAAATTTTCAAGCTGGACAGAGGTGGCAAGTGGTGTCCCTCAGGGGTCTGTTCTGGGACCCCTTCTATTTAACATTTTTATAAATGATCTTGAAGACAGCATTGAAAGTCATGTTTCAGTGTTTGCAGATGACACAAAACTTTGTAAAATAATACAATGTGAGCAAGATATTACTTTGCTGCAGAAGGATTTAGATAGACTGGAGGACTGGGCACTCAAATGGCAGATGAAATTTAATGTTGAAAAATGCAAAGTTATGCACTTCGGCGTAAAGAATACACAAGCAACGTATACCCTTAATGGAAGCGAATTAGGGATAACAACACACGAAAAGGACTTGGGAATTGTTATAGACAACAAACTATGCAACAATGTGCAATGTCAATCAGCAGTGGCCAAGGCCAGTAAGGTATTGTCATGCATGAAAAAGGGCATTCATTCTCGGGACGAGAATATAATTTTGCCTCTCTATAAATCACTGGTAAGACCACATATTGAATATGCTGTGCAATTTTGGGCACCTGTTCTAAAGAAGGATATCATGGCACTAGAAAAAGTGCAGAGGCGGGCTACAAAATTAATAAAAGGAATGG
This sequence comes from Pelobates fuscus, assembly GCF_036172605.1. Classification (NCBI taxonomy): domain Eukaryota; kingdom Metazoa; phylum Chordata; class Amphibia; order Anura; family Pelobatidae; genus Pelobates; species Pelobates fuscus. Next base: position 31,373,699 of record NC_086318.1, on the reverse strand, counting down.
AACATATCAGCTATGAAGAAAGGTTAACAAATTTAAACCTATTTAGTTTAGAAAAACGTCGCCTGAGAGGGGATATGATAACATTATACAAATATATTCGGGGCCAATACAAACCATTGTGTGGAAATCTATTCACAAACCGGACTTTACATAGGACACGAGGCCATGCGTTTAGACTGGAAGAAAGAACATTTCGTCTAAGGCAAAGGAAAGGTTTTTTTACTGTAAGAACAATCAGGATGTGGAATTCTCTGCCTGAAGAAGTGGTTTTATCAGAGTCCATACAGATGTTCAAACAGCTACTAGATGCATACTTGCAAAGACAGAATATTCAAGGATATAATCTTTCAATGTAGGGTAATAACTGCTTGATTCAAGGATAAATCTGACTGCCATTCTGGGGTCAAGAAGGAATTTTTTGTCCTAGCTTGTTGCAAAATTGTGCTTCAAACTGGGTTTTTTTTTTTTTTTTTTTTTCTTTTGGATCAACAGCAAAAAACAGGTGTGAGGAAGGCTGAACTTGATGGACGCAAGTCTCTTTTCAGCTATCTAACTATGTAACTATGTAAAATATTAAGCACTGTTAATGGTGAGGAAAGGGACAACCCGGGCTGTAAGTTGCCCGCATTTTAAATGCATTATATTGATAAGGCATGTAAAACATGCAAATATGCAGAAATGAATTTAATTTGCACGACAAGCAGCAGCCGGAAATATTATTATTTTAATTTTTTTAAAGGTTGTTATGGTGTTTAGAATGACTCTTTGATTAAGCACTGTAAATTCTAAATATTTCATAAAACTACATTTTTTGAAATTGAATACTTTGTCTTCTAGGCAAAGCCAAGGTTGATAAAACTTGCTAGAAAGCCATTTCCACCATAGTGTTTTGTCGATTCCTACATCTGTTGCTAGTAATGGTTGTAAGATAGAGGCAATTTCTCAAGCATCAAACAGATTTATGGAGGATCCTGTGATCTTACACAAGTCTCGGTGATGTACTCTCGCACTTGCACAAGAGTATGACATGGACGCAGCTCATAGCAGATGAAGCACCAGGAGCTGAAGATAGAAGGACTGAAGAATGAAGTTGGCGCCGGTGAGGGATAGCTTCCGGTGATTAATTCTTCCTTCAGCTTCATATCAGCTGCGGCACACCAAGCAGGCATGACACCAGGAGTCTTTACATATGCAAAGACCGCCATAAGTGACAACGCCGCTTTAACAGTCTCTGTTCTTAGTCCCGACAGATCTTTCATTAGCACAGAAACATTGATTTTGATAGACGATAAAGACCATTTGGCACAGGCTTTATTCGTGTTTTTGAACAGAACACCATTTGTCATTCCAAAGCCGCCTTAAAATGTTCCTTTCCATTAGTCTCTAGTACCGTTGCTTGAAAGCTATTCCACACATCTAAATCTCTTTCTGTAAAAAAATAGGCACTGGATTTATCCTTAAAGGCACATGCTAAGTAACTTAAGTAACTGTAAATAAGTAATGTAGAGGTTCTATATTTTGTCCCTGCAGACTTTTCAATGCAAACACTCCCCTTTTCAAAGAAAATGCAATGTTTACATTACTGCCTAGTAACACCTCAAGTGAGCATTACTCAGAAGGCCACCCGAGGTACTTCCTGGGTCACACTGCGCATGGAGGTGCTGAACATTCATCATAGATATGCGTTGACTCAATGCATTTCTATGAGGAGATGCTGATTGGCACAGTGTGGCTTTTGCTGCACATGCACAATAGCCTTCCAATGCTTTCCTATGGGAAAGCATTCGATTGGCTGAGATCATCAAATGGATGATTTCAGCCAAGGATGCGAAGAGGGGGCTGGGCCAGCTGCGAGGAGACCAACGCAGCGCTTGTAAAAAAATAAATAAAAGGTGAGCAAATAACTTTTTTTTTTCTTTAAACTAGGGTAATGGGGGTCGGAGAGCTAAACGGCACATTTAGACCTATATAGTGTCAGGAATACATGTTTGTATTCCTGACACTAAGGTATTCCTCTAACCACCACAGCATGGTGTAGTGGTAATGATGGCTAGAGTGTCCAGGTGCCCTCCACTAGTGGTGTGTCAACCCATCTCCTACTCAGCCTCACTGACAATGCAAATGTAACATTTCCACATTAACAGTCAATTTCATCCAACTGGGATAGCATGGGTCAACTGTAAATGATGGGGGTTTGGTTTAAATCTCACATCCTCCAACTTAAAGGTACCAAAACAATGTTAGTTTAATGAAGCAATTTTGGTGTATTTTGGTGCCCCTGCAGTCTCACTGCTCAATTCTCTGCCATTTAGGAGTTAACTTTATTTCAGTACGGAGAGAATAGAGAAGAGGTCCTAACTACCATGGCCAAAGACTTCCAGCTCAATAGCCAGACTAACAGCGAAAACATGGACTGCACAGGCTCTGGGTACAGTGTATCTTGGCCACATTACGTGCTCCTCCTAAGTCTACTCCTATGCCAAGAGCCAGCTCAGGCAATGATATAAAAAGGACCAACTGCTTAGGTTAACGATAAAACCAACACCAACCCAATACTGTAATGGTTTTAGTAAATATACTGAGAGGGCCTCATGGGAATTCTGTCTATTCTGCCCAGGACTCAACGCTTTCTCAATATCCAGAGATGGGAAAACACATTGCCAAGGATAAATTAATCTGGTTAATGTCTGTCTCTGAGACCGTTTACCTGCAACACCCAGGACACCCAATGTATCTGTGCATTTCTGCATGCTGAATTGTTAGATTTTCTGAATCCCCCGCACAGCACAGGATGCCATGTGACTACACTGCAGTCACCGCACCTCGAGCAAAGCCTGCAGAATATACAATACATACAATTTCTCAGGGGAGGTTCTGCAACTGGATAAACTGTATCTGCCTTCAGTCTCCCTAGGTAGCCATTTTAATTTAATGATAAAAAAAAAAAAGGAAGTGAGAGAAGATGGGCTGAGATAAGGCGCAGGGCTGGTAAACAAGTAAAAAGGTTGCAGGAAAAATCTAGAGCGAGCACATATCTTGTCCTCATAATCCCCCTGTGCAGACACCTGTCACAATTTGCTGCATGAATGGAGAAGGCATTGCAGCAAGAGCGGCCGGCTCACGTGTGCTGGCAATGCAGAGCTTTGAGATCTCAGTCTGAATACTAATACAGCAAGCAGGGGGATCCGTGCAGCACTGCATGGCCTCTCTATAAATGTACATCAAGGGATTTACTAAACAGAGATTGCAGTGAAACAGGCAAACAAACCGCATTTACTGCAACACTATTGCTAAATTATAAAAATTGCTGAATTGAAGATTTATTTATTTTTTCCCAAAACATGCAATCCACTTTTTCATTCCCCATAATAATTACCAGTTTAGAGACTTTACTAAACCGTGAACTTGGCTTAACTAAAAACTGAATGGCAAAATCTATTCCAATAAAGGCAAGCTAGAAGAATTCTCTGATGTGTCTATTTCCAGATGTATTCAGTTATTTTAGCCTTGGGTTTCACGAATTTCGTTTTTATTCACGATGCACTGTTCAGTGGATAAACCTCAATGAGTTGCACACAAGCATGCAGTATTGGAAGGGGTTAAATATTATTGAAGCCAGTTCCCTGCTTATTAAACCCCACGGAGGTGAAAACCCTACAGTTATCAACGTAGCTACTTACCGGTACTAAGGGATATTCGGCGGCTGCTACTAGAAGCCTTGGCAGCCGAAATATATCAGAGGTGCCGTGTCAAGGTTAATGAGGATCGCTCTGCTGTTAACGTGAACTCTATTAGATCTTCCTGCCAGAGTGCTACAAATTCAGCATAAATCATCACAAACTGGGTTATTTACTAAGGGGAGAATTCAAAGTGATTTTACATTTAGAGCCAGATTAGCCAAACTGAAAGCACAGCGGGTTTAGAGAATGTTTCCAGTTCGGCTATGTTGATCTAAAATATAAAATTCACTTTGAATTCTCACTTTAGTGAATTTTAAAAGGACATTATTCTGGTAAATTATGGTTTCAACTCTGCTCAGCAAATAGCCCCAAGCTGCATCTGTGCCCACATCATCTTTAGGACAAAATAGCTTTTCCACGATTGCACTTCACATACTATTTATAAAATAAGACAACGCGGGCTGTTTAATATGGGACATTATCTCTTACATTTTCATGAAATTTATTTTTTTGCAATACATATACTGCAGTTTAATAGTGAAGGTCATGCGTCCCTTGAAATAGATTTAACCCAATGTTTTTTTTTTTTTTTTTTAACTTGACATGTTACAGAAGCTTGAAGTGCATGAACGACCATCTCCGGCTGAGATGATCAGTCTCCATGATCTCAGCCAATGCAAAGCTTCCCCATATGGAAGCATTGAACGGCAAGTTAACATGCGCTGTAAATTACTGCTCTGCACCAATCAGCATTTTTTCATAGAGATGCATTGATTTAATGCAACTATGGAGAGCCTTCAGTGTCTCCATGCAGTGTGTAGTCACTGAAAGTCGGTACTGCAATCTTTGAAAGTCCAAAGAAGTCCTGTAGTGGTCTTAGTGCCTACAGCGTCTTTTTAAAATTATTTCTGCACTACTAGTGCAAAAAGTAAATAAATCATTTAAATATATTCACTTATTAATCTGGATTGTTAAAATGTCTCATATGTTAAAATGTCTCAATGTCTCATATGTCCTGAATTTCACTTATTTGTGAAAGTTATAGGACACGTATTACAAGGAGTGAACTAAGGTGTTAAAGATAAATCTTTGCAAAATTTGATGTCCTGAAACTACAGCAGTCACAAGTTCCAAAACCGCTACACAAAACTACGGTATATATTTATAGAAATTGGAATTAAATTTTATCACATAATATTGACCTTTAATAGTGAATTTCATATGTACCATGAAATAAGGTTCTAAAATGAGAGAACCAAAAAGTCTTAAAGGGATAGCATCATCTACAAAACATGTGGATGATCAGGTCTGCATTGGATGAGCATGGAGCTTGCATCTATATTTGTGACAACGGCATGTATGAGGAAATTAATAGATTAAAAATGTGCTTGGCTAAAGTCCAATTCTGTTTCTCCACGATGGGTAAATGTACATGTAACAGTCTGCTTTCAAATAAGTTCAGTACTTGGTACCAAAAACCAGAAGTGAGAAGAAAAATTGAATGACAATTTAAGTTCCACTGTATCTTAGCAATATTAATGCTTTAATGAATATTTACATGTTGCGTGAATGACAGAACCGAACTGAAATGTTTGGGGTTATCATCATCAGTCCCTTCATGGCTTTAACACGTGAATTAATGGCAGATTAAGACTTAATTAAAATGTTAGAAAGACATGGAAGAGCAGAACATGTAATTACATCAATCATTTAAAAGGCTAGATTAAAAAAAGCAAATCTTCCATGTGACTGGACGTGTTACTTTATTTCCAGTCATGGATCACTTATAAAATTACAGATTGTTTGGTAAAAACATATTAAATAAATATAAGCCGTCATGTATATAATAACGCACATTAGCACACATGACTGCTGACCCAACCAGTCCCCAACCAACAAACCCGTTGCCCCCCCAATAATACACGTGACACTTCCTTCTTGTGGATAAGGGCAACGGCCACAGCTTTATTTAATATAATAATTTTAACTTAGTCCAACTCTGCCAGCTGTTGGGTGTTTCCCAACAGGCAGTTCTCCCAAATTCTGTACCATGAGCCTCGACAGCCGGCTCCTCGCCATCAGCTCTGTGTAGGCTGTCGTCTCCCCAAAGTTCCTTTTTTCTTCTGCGCTGTCCAGGGAAACCCGCCACCACGATGCCCACCTCGCGCACTACGCTGCGCCGGCATCGCGCCCCCCCCCCCCCTCCCCTGCCGACAGCGCCGCCTCAATTCCAGCTTGTAGCCCCATATTGAAGATATCTAACCCAATGGGGGACAAATGAACACCATCCCGTCTCATTACATCATCATTAACCCCTTCCAACTCAAAGTGCCTAACAACTATACCCCCCAGTTGGCGTACAAACCGTGACATGGTCATATTAACCTTACGCCTATAGCGCTCCAATGCCTTACCATGACCCCCGGACCGCCATACCGGGCGTGGAACGATCTCGGACCAGACGAGGGTCAGGTCCCGGAACAACACAAATCAGCGGGCCACGTCATGCTGCATCGCACGAACCAGGTCCACCGACCGTCGCCGTCAGACATCGTTCCCGCCCGCATGAACCACCAAGGTCACCGGCCCTGACACGCAGCACCGGAGCTGTACCAGCTCGGCGTACAACCCGTCCCATGACAATCCCCGAATCCCCCTCCAACGTACCCGTGCTACCTCGTACGATAAACCGAGGTTACGGCCATAGGGTCTAGTCTCAGCACGCCTAGCAGCCCAATAAACAAATGAATGTCCCACGATCCAGACAAATCGAGGAGAAGGACCTACAACGAAAATAACATACAACCATCACTGCTACGCTGCTAGCCTACAGAAAATGGGGGCGCACGTAGAGCTGGTACCGGCCCGACTGCCAGCGCCCCAAACGCTTGAGCGCCTCTGTAAGGAGGCCCAGCTGACTAGCCTGGGTGGCAGCCCCGATTTGAAATGATTGCCTGGTGTACAAACCTGGAGGCAACCCAATACTAACAACCCCTGCCCAAAGTACCCTGGCGAATTGAAACCGGGTGCTGACCCATCCCGGTGCCGCAACAGGGACCCCGCCTCCGATCCTCGCACCTTCAAGAAACCCCTCAGCAACCTAACCGGGCAAAATGCTCACCAGTAGCCAGAATCCGAACGATGCGCCCACTCCTACCTGATCAGTCTTAGACTTTCGAATGAGCAACGTCATGTCGCCCGTCGAGACCCTGATATCTGCGAGTTGCATGGCAGCTGGCCCCCGCGTACCTATCCAAAGGGCCGCAAAAAAGCAGATAGCAAAAGCGGCCCGGAACAGGAGAACCTCGTAGCCCGAAACACAAATCTGGGGCAGACGACAAGATCTCATAGGAGATGGGACGCCGAGAGTCCCGCTTACGGCCCTTCTTCCAGCCCTTCATGATCCGCGAGACGCAGAATGCCTTGGTTGCATCCTGCCACCCACACCACTGGAACAGAAAAGACAGGGCCGCTAACGACCTCTCTGCCGCTGCTACCGACTTACCCTCCTCGCAGAGTGACTCCAAGAAGGCCAGAGTCGCTCCTAATCTACCTTCGTCCGAAGACGCCTCTCTGTCTTTGCAGACATCCATCCATTTTCGCCATACTGCAGAATACGACCTCCAAGTCGACTCCGCCAGCGACTCCCTCGCCAATCGGCTCAAATGGTGGAAACCAGGTCCCATATACCCTCCGGGCACGAGGTGCCAGACCGCTCCGCCTCTGGAGCCGCCACTCGAAACCTGTCCCACTGAAACCGAGAGAGAGAGTCGGCTATAATGTTCTGCTCCCCAGGCACATGGCGCGCAACCAAACACAAATTATGTGCTAAACTAAGCAGTACCAGGTGCCGGAGGAGCGTCAACACCGGAGGCGACACAGACGTAGATCGGTTGATCATATGGACCACACTCATGTTGTCCGTGTGCACCACCACCTTCCGATTCGACAGCTCCACACCCCAGAGCTCAACAGCCACCACAATGGGAAAGAGCTCCAGAAACGTTAAGTTACTCACCAATTCCGTCTCTAGCCATTGTCGGGGCCAGGCCTCCGCGCACCAATGCCCTTGAAAGTAGGCACCAAAATCCACGGACCCGGACGCGTCAGTGTACAATTCCAAATCTGTGTTGGACACTGCCGGGCGCAGCCAGCAGGATTGCCCGTTGTGCCTACCCAGAAATGAACTCCAAACTTGCAGATCTTCTCGATGCCGGTGAGTGATTCGAATGAAGTGAAATGGTTGCCTGACTCCGATCGTTGACAATGACAAGCGACGGCAAAAAGCCCTGCCCATCGGCAATACCCGACAGGCAAAATTCAGATGCCATAACAAGGCCTGTAACTGCCGGAGCTGTACTTTTTTGGCCCCTTTCACCGAATCCACCAACCGTAGCAGGTTAGTGAGTTAGTTTCTCGTCCGGCAAACGGAAAACCATGCTCCACGTGTCCACCTCAATCCCCAAGTAGGACAGGACTCCCACTGGTCCCACCGTCTTCTCGGCCGCTATTGGCACGCCAAAATCCGCCGCGACGGCTCGAAAGGAATCCAAGAGCACCACGCAGTCATCCGACTCCCGTGGGCCCACAAACAAAATCGTCTAGGTAATGAGTTATCGACTCTATCCCTGCAACCCGAGCAACCACCCATTCCAAAAACGATGCAAACATTTCAAAGTAAGAACAAGAGATAGCGCAGCCCATAGGAAAACACATATCAAAGAAAAAGGAATCTTGAAACCGACAACCCAAGAGGTGAAAACAGTCCGGGTGGACCGGGAGCAGTCGAAAAGCAGACTCGATGTCCGACTTCGCCAACAGAGCTCCCTTCCCTGCCTCCCGGACAAACTCTAAAGCCCGATCAAACGAGGCGTAACGAACGTGTGACTCTTCCTTGTCAATGTCATCATTCACCGACCCTCCTGATGGGTAGGACAAGTGGTGAATGAGACAAAAGAATCCTGGCTCTTTCTTAGGAACTAACCCTAGCGGGGATACCCGCAAATTGGGAAATGGAGGTGTGTCAAACGGACCGGCCATGCTGCTCAAACAAACTTCCTTCCTCAACTTATCCTCAAGTATAGCCTCTTTTCCCACAACCGAACGCAGGTTGCCCGCCAGCGATGGGGAATCCGAATAAACAAACGGAATCCAAAACCCTGTCGAAAACCCCTCCAGCAGAACCCCGGCATCCTTATGCTTGGGATACCGGTCGAGCCAAGGGCGCATCCTTAGCACGCTCACTGGCGTCCTCCGCTCTAGGGAGATCCTCCCTATTGGATCTCCCGCCATGCTTGCCCTTCTTGAAACATCGCAGCGCAGGGTGGGCCCCTCCACAATGAGAGCACTCGTGCTTGAATCGACATGATCCAAACCACTTGCAATGACTCTCATTGTAGAGCCAGCAGACTCCCCTGCGCTGCCCGGCCGGCGCACTGGACGGCGCGCCGGCTGCTGCTGGAAAGGGGGACGGATGACTGGGGGTCATCAGCAAGAGCCAAAGGCACCCGTCCTGGACCCCAAAATCCATACCTGCACACACCGCCATCTTCTGGCGAAATTGTTGGTCATACCGAAACCAACATTGTCCCCCATAAACCTTGTACGCCCCCCATATTAGGTCTAAATACCCAAATAACGCTGGTGCCTTCTCAGGGAAGGCCCGCGTCAGCACACTTGCAAATATGGAGAACCCTTGCAGCCAGTTCCCAAACTGCTTACCTCTGTCGCCGTCCACCGAATCTCCCCGCCGCGGTCTATCCACTGACTCCCGGCCCGGGGGACCAGGGACAGTAAATCCACGTATTCACCCATGACAATCTTTTCCTTAACATCCAGCGCCACATGCATCCCTAGTGGGGACAGCTCACAACCTGCAAGCACTACGCCCTACCTGACCGGGCATTCAACTGACCCCTATCCTGTGCATGGGCCTGTGCAGGAAGAGTAACTGGGACAGACAACAAAGGCCCCCCCCTGGGAGCCTATCTAACACAGCCTTAAGCAACTCCAGTACTTCCCCATTGAACCCACTATCTACACTATCCCCATGGTTCATGGTAACTCTAGTGCTTTAATATAGTGAGTGTAGTGTGAGTACAGCGCCAGTAACGCAGTGAGTGTACTCCATGTGCTGTGAGTGTGAGTACAGCGCCAGTAACGCAGTGAGTGTACTCCACGTGCTGTGAGTACAGCGCCAGTAAAGCAGTGAGTGTACTCCACGTGCTGTGAGTACAGCGCCAGTAAAGCAGTGAGTGTACTCCACGTGCTGTGAGTACAGCGCCAGTAAAGCAGTGAGCGTACTCCACGCGCTGTGAGTACAGCGCCAGTAACGCAGTGAGTGTACTCCACGTGCTGTGAATGTGAGTACAGCGCCAGTAACGCAGTGAGTGTACTCCACGTGCTGTGAGTGAGTACAGCGCCAGTAACGCAGTGAGTGTACTCCACGTGCTGTGAGTGAGTACAGCGCCAGTAACGCAGTGAGTGCACTCCACGTGCAGTGAGTGTGAGTACAGCGCCAGTAACACAGTGAGTGTACTCCACGTGCTGTGAGTGTGAGTACAGCGCCAGTAACGCAGTGAGTGTACTCCACGTGCAGTGAGTGAGAGTACAGCGCCAGTAACGCAGTGCGTGTACTCCACGTGCTGTGAGTGTGAGTACAGCGCCAGTAACACAGTGAGTGTACTCCACGTGCTGTGAGTGTGAGTACAGCGCCAGTAACACAGTGAGTGTACTCCACGTGCAGTGAGTGTGAGTACAGCGCCAGTAACGCAGTGCGTGTACTCCACGTGCTGTGAGTACAGCGCCAGTAACGCAGTGAGTGTACTCCACGTGCTGTGAGTGTGAGTACAGCGCCAGTAACACAGTGAGTGTACTCCAGGTGCTGTGAGTGTGAGTACAGCGCCAGTAACACAGTGAGTTTACTCCACGTGCTGTGAGTGTGAGTACAGCGCCAGTAACACAGTGAGTGTACTCCATGTGCTGTGAGTGTGAGTACAGTGCCAGTAACACAGTGAGTGTACTCCACATGCTGTGAATGGGAGTACAGCGCCAGTAACACAGTGAGTGTACTCCACATGCTGTGAATGGGAGTACAGCGCCAGTAACACAGTGAGTGTACTCCATGTGCTGTGAGTGTGAGTACAGCGCCAGTAACGCAGTGAGTGTACTCCACGTGCAGTGAGTGTGAGTACAGCGCCAGTAACGCAGTGAGTGTACTCCACGTGCAGTGAGTGTGAGTACAGCGCCAGTAACACAGTGAGTGTACTCCACGTGCTGTGAGTACAGCGCCAGTAACACAGTGAGTGTACTCCACGTGCTGTGAGTGAGTACAGCGCCAGTAACACAGTGCGTGTACTCCAGGTGCTGTGAGTGTGAGTACAGTGCCAGTAACACAGTGAGTGTACTCCACGTGCTGTGAGTGTACTCCACGTGCTGTGAGTGTAATGTTGAGGCTGATAACCCAGGACATACTTGGAAACAAAAGAAATCACAATGTATCCTTCCTGGTAAAATATTTTATAAATAAATAAATAATACGTTCATATTTCCCAAATGATGGAGACCTGGTAATAAATTCCCGCACAGAATAACATATACTGTAAATGCAACTCCTAAGAGGATGTGCTTCATTAAATGGAGGGGTGCCATACTAAAAGTTCCCTGTAAAACTTTTTGAATTTAATGTGCATATCTAACATGAATTATTGCTAAAACTTTCCATGCCCTGAAACTGCCAGAGGAAATGTAATTATTGACTCAATTATACACTGACTCACAGAATACCTGATTTAATACAGAGGTCTTTGTGCAGAAAGCAGTCTATGTGCCAAGCAAGCACAATACAAAATGCAACCCATACAGCACTCACATCCATAGAGCTGGAAGGGAACTATAACTGCAATGAGCTTACAGGAACACTTTATTCCAATACAAAGCTGTACTCCCAACACTAGCCTTCCTCTGTCTAAAACTGCAATGTTTAGATAGGATGGCCTGGTCCGGGTGCCTATAGTGTCCCTTTAAGTGGTTATAGAATGTTTCTTTCAAGCAATATCCCCATCACCATAACTACTACAGCTTTAATGGAGACATGGAACCTAAATTAGAACCTGTCACTAGATATAAATCTACAATATTTGTATCCAACTTTAATGGTTAAGGGAACATTCCACAATTGACATAACAACCTACCCTCTCTGGTTAGGTTATGGTAGCGTGTCCATGCATAGGACTTAATACAGCAGCAAATCTACTCCCTGCTATCACCATACAAGCAATCGTACGGTATATAGTCATTACCATCTTGTATGGGCTCTCTCATAGATTTCATAATCATCACATTGAAGAAATTCTATTATGAATTTAGGTTAAAGAGCAGGTATTGTTATGCACGGTCCTGGAGCAAAGGTGTGTTTTTAACTAAACATGGGAATTTTCCACAAACATAAAGGGTGAAACTGTGGGTTAGCTCACTAATGCCACGAGGCGTGCCGAATTTACGTTATTAATATTTTATGGTTGATTCATTCCTTAATAATTTACTTTCTTTTAATTTCCTGTTGATTATTAGCTTTTGATTTGCTAACATGATGTGACATTGGCTAAAGGCAGGTATAAATGCCAAATAGATTAGGATGTCCTTATTCAATATGACTTGAGCACTCTATGCTTTAAAGAAGAACTGCATACCTCCCAACATTTGAAATGGACAAGGAGGGGCACTTAATTTTTAGCACGTCAAGTGGAGTGTGGACATAGATGGGGCCGTTTTGAGAATTTTTTGAGTGACTTACTAATAATTTATGGAACTAAAATATAATTTACAACAAGAACAATGTATCTTATTTACACAGACTGATTTCTAACCACACTCACTGTAGTTTATATACACATTACTGGGAGTATTATTGCTGTGGAGCTCTGTTATTCCCTCAGACAAACCAACAACATGGAGCTTCTGCAAAAGAGGGGCATTAGGATTAGAGGGATTTGGGATCAATATAGGGACTGTCCTTCCAAATTAGGAACACTTGGGAGGTATGGAACTGTGACCATTCCAGTTATTGGGGAGATATGTTTTAGAACGCTTTCATTACTTACTGAGTGGTGTCAACATATCAGATATAACTGTCCCCGGGTCATTCTAAATACACAGTGAAACAATAAACCAGTCACCTTGCACTCAGAGAGATGTAACCACTTGCACAATAAGAATACCAACCTGTTCTATGGGAAATGTTTGCATATAAAGTTACTGTATGTACCTAAGAATTATTGGATCACAAGTCAGTTAAAATGAATGAACAAGGAGCCAGCATAAAGAGCGATAGAATTCTATTCCGATGTTATGTAAAAACAAACAAACCCCTATCCACGTTACAGGATGTCACATGTATAACAATCAGGAAGAATATTTGGTACAATGCAAGTCAGACCATTTAGCCAATTCTGCAGTTTGGAACAAACAGTGATTCCAAAGTGAGGCTTGCGTCACATCTACCCAATAGTCTGATTTCTTCACCATGTCCTAAAGGGCAGATAAAACCCAACAGATGATGTAAAGCTCATATTTTATGCTGAGTACAGATCAGGCCAGATGATGTACACACAGTAATTAATACATTCTGGGTGGAATTATTATTAATAGCATTTATATAGAGTCATCATGTTCCTCAGTGCAAGAAGAAAGAAGGCCCTGCTCAAAGGAGCTTCTATTTCAGGTAGGCGATTATGTATCGTTTGGGGTCTTGCCAAAGACCCTTTTACTGGTGCGGTGGGCTGACCGGGAATGAAACTGGGTTCCTCAGTTCTAAGGCAATGACATTACCACTGTTCTGACCAGCCATTGAAATCCGGAGATGTCAAAAGAAGAAGCATCACACCTTAATATCACAGCTTTTTTTTTCTGTAGCAATTATTACAACACTGGTGTAGATTTACTAAACCGTGAAAAGCACCCACCATAATATCCACTATCTTTGTTCTGACGTCAGATACTCATTGTAATCACGTCTTCCTCCTATATAGGGATACGTATGTAGAACATGTCAGAGAATATCACATTTGCCATCAATCCCCGAAAATATCTGCATCCATCTACAATTTTCAGCTAATTGTATGTCTATCTCCTATTTCATGTGTAATTGTAAATGCCCTCCAGGAAAATAGGCAACGGCTGTCCAACCTTGGCCCTCAGATGTTGTTGGACTGCAAGTCCCAGATTTGGCTAGCAGAGAATTTTAAGAAATTATGTTTAGTAACTGCTGATGCGATGAACCTGGACAATTCTTCCTTTAGACCAGGATTTGCCAAACGGCAGTGCTCCAACTAAACTCCCATCAGCCTTTCAAGCATTTTTAGTGCACAGGGCTGAATTGATTGGCTGGGTATACGGCCAATAACAGGGCAGAAGAGGACAGATAGAAGCCACAGAGGAATATGAAACAGGGAAATCATGGTTTCGCATGGAGCCGGCAAAATACGTACGGACACTCCATGTTGGCGTAAGACTTGTTAGGGACCAGATTGTGATGATGGCAAAAGATAAGGACTTGATACTTAAAGGGACACTCCCGACCCCAAAGGATTTCAGATTGCGGATGTGCTTTACATGTGAAGAGTGTGTCCTTCTCCCCCCTCCCCCCTCTCAATTTCCTAAAAAGTGCAGATTTCAGTAGAAATTGCCACTTTTATTAATTAATCTGGTTACTCCCCCTGGTATTCAAGAAGACAACATGTCCTGTTACTTCCTGGTTTGGTTAGCTCAGTGAAGCTAAACTCAAGAGGCAGCAATTGCCCAGAGAACCTGCCTTACAAAGCCTTCTCATTGAGTTGCATTGTGAAGTCTGTGATTGGGCAGCCACAGAAAGTCTGGGCGGGGTTAGACAGGGAGGGCTTGCAAAGACTGCAGACAAGAGAAATACTTCAATGAAAAATACATAAGTAAATAGATGGAAGTTTCCATTGGGGGTATATCTGCTAAACTTTTTTTGTTTGGGCAGTGAGGCTTCCCTATAAAAGGACAAAAGCCTACTGATAAACAAAATCATTGGCATTGAGATGGGAATGGGAATATTCCACAAAAATAAGGTGGAACCGTAGGTTAGCTTACTAGTGCTATGAGAAATGCTGGATTTTCATAGTTATTTTATGGTTGACTCTCTCCTTAATAATTCACTTTCTTTTCATTTCTTGATAAATTATTAGCTTATGTGCTAACATGACATGACATTGCCTTAAAGCAGGTAAAAATGTAAATTAGGAAACTATAAACAAGTTTAATAACATTATTGACCCTTCTTTCTCAAAAACACTTGTTCCTGAGAATCTCATGTATTAGATGTAAATGTGCTCACTATGCTTTAAAGGGTTACTGCATACCTCCCAGCATTTCAAACGGACAAATTAATAGTAGTTTAAAGACACATTCCTGGGAGCATTATTGCTGCGGAGCTTGGTTATTCCCTCAGACAAACCAACAACATGGAACTCCTACAAAAGAGGGACATTGGGAACAAAATAAGGACTATCCTTCCAAAACAGGGACATTTAGGAGGTGTGATCCTGTCACTATTCCAGTTACTGGGGAGAGAAATGCAATATGTTTTAGCCTGCTTTAAATTACCTACTAGGTGGAATAAATATATTAGAAATAATTGTTCATCCTAAAAAACAAACTAACAAACCGTGAAACAATGAGACAGTGACCTTGGACCCAGAGAGCGATCTAACCACGGGCACAATAAGAATACCAACCTGTTCTATGGGAAATGTTTGCATATAAAGTTCCTGTATGTACCTAAGAATTATTGGATCACAAGTCAGTTAAAAGGAAGAATGAAATATTGTTTAATGAATGAACAAGGAGCCAGGATAAAGAGCGATAGAATTCTATTCTGATGTTATGTAAAAACAAACAAACAAACAAACCCCTATCCACGTTACAGGATGTCACATGTATAACAATCAGGAAGAATATTTGGTACAATGCATTTCAGACCATTTAGCCAATTCTGCAGTTTGGAACAAACAGTGATTCCAATGTGTCACACACACAACTATATGAAACATGGAAATCAAGGTTGTGAACTTGTTATACCTCCCCCCCACCCTCCCTAGATGTCAGACCTGTTACTTACTGGTTTGTTTAGCTCAGTGAAGCTGAAGTGAAAAAACATCAAATGCCCTTGCCTTGCAAAGAATTCTCATTAAGCTGCATTTGGAAGTCTGTGATTGGACAGCCTCATAAATTCTGGTAGGGGTTAGAAAGGGAGGGCTTACAACGGCTTCAGACAAGAGATCTGCAACTTTTGCAAGCTGGTTTTAGAAATACCTCATTAAAAAATGCATAGTAAATGCGTGCAGGTTTTCATTGGGAGTATGTCTGGTAAACTTTGTATGGGCAGTAGAGTTTCCCTTTAAAAAGGAAAACACCCTACCGGCAATGCCTATTGGCATTCACTAAACAGTCTCTATGCCCCCAAGAGTGAGAATTAATTCCAGGGCCCCACATCAGGAAATCCTGGACAACCCTGATGCAAAAAAACAAAAAAACAAAAAAAGTTAAAGAAAAAATGACCCTCAACAACTCTAAATTGTTTTCAATTCTGAGCAAAGCCCATTTCAGCCCATTGTAACATCAATTTTAGTCAACAAGCAGGAACAAGCAGAGCTCCTTGCTTTTCCACCTCTTTTTCAGGTCTTGTTCTTTCTTTTTATGTTCCTGATAGACCAGAATCCTAATTCTATGCCCTTCCACCATGTGAAAAGCGTTTTAAACGGTACTTCTGGCAGCAGCTCTTCTGATAATTGTGTTAGCACGGAACACACAATAAAGCCGATTCATCACTGGAACCTATTTTAGCTACAAAAGGCTCTTCACAAAACACGACCTGAGCATCAAATGACAATAGTCAACAGCCATCAGACAGGCGTAAAGCACTGCGGAGACCATTCTCAGCACAGAGTGCACCTTAATCAATCAGTCTATTCAGGATCCGCATCTCCTGCAAAGTCGCAAGGTGTGGCACAAATCACATATGCCGACTGCTTTCAGGAGAAATTACGTTATTAATAAAAAAACAAGTACCATGCTGACACATCAGTTTGCCATTTTAAAGACACATTAACCAGACGAGTGTTTAACGATTTGTGCACCAGTGGAATGAGTAATAACTCCAGGAGATTAAAAGGTCACAATATATTAGGGATGCACCGAAATAAAAATTCTGGGCCTAACCTTTCAGGTTATCATTACTATCCTTCATTGTGATATATAATCATCTGAATAGTTAATGCAAGCATGTCTGTTAAACTATGCACTACAAAAATAAAAGATATATTTTTTTTAAATTAAAAATGATTTTTTTTTTTCATTTTGGCAAATTTGACCTGTTTTCGGACGAAACGGGATAGGCCCATTTTCGTCCGATAATTTGGGCAGCAGAAATTTTGGTGCATCCCCAATATTAATTAATTTTTTTGATCATTAATGTCAAACTTGCACCCCCCAGGCCGCATGCGGCCCACAATGAATATCTTTGCGGTCCATCAAAGAAATGTATTGCTAAGGGGACCTGGAAGCGCACGGAGGCAGGAGGAGGTGCATGGAAGTGGGCGGAGGCGGGCAGAAGTGCACGGATGCAGTCAGAAGGCACATGGAGGTGGGCAGAAGCGCATGGAGGCGGGCAACATCATGCCCTGATGTGACATCTACATGCTCCACCTTAAAGGGGTTTCAGATCTGGCACAGGGTGCCGACAGCGACATTAGGACTCCAGATTTGGATACAAAATGTGACTGAACTTTTGTTTTTTTAAAACAGGTGCAGGGGTTTAGGAGAGGTGGGGAGGTTAGTAGAGCCGGGGGCTGGGGTTTAGTAGAGCCGGGGGCTGGGGTTTAGTAGTGATACCGGAGAAACTGACGGAAGCCAAGCACAGAGAGATGGACACAGGTTTCTTCAGGAAGGAAGAGATTCTTTATTGGATCACCGATCGGGACTCAGAGGGACTAGCGTCACCAAAATACAGCAAAGTCTGAGTACTGAATACATAGAGTACATTCCTTATATAGCACTGTAGCTCCTCCCACAATTAACTACACCCACACATACCCTTAACCTATTTAATGAATAGAGTCTAAACTCATCCATCCGGTCTAACCACGTGGCTCATCTGATACAAAGGAGAGGGACGCGTAATTCCAGTTCTTACATTCCTGCACCTGGTCAGTACAGTGATGACAGTATCTTAGCTACGTGTTATTAACTAACTGATACTACAAACACATATACATACATATGCCTTGTGGCAATCTTAGCCTGCTAAACTTGTATTTTACTGGAATTACATCACATTCCCCCCTTTGATGCCTCTGATATTTCACAATTACTTGAGGCATCACTTAACCTTGGTTTGCATATACCTCAGGTTACCATGAACCAGACCAGACTTATCTTATGATGTGAATCTTCAACATTCATCTTCTTGCATTGGTTCTCCCTGATCTAGAGCCTTATACTTATATATCGCCATTATCTGTGCAGCAGCCTTCCTCTCTGCTATACTTCCTATCAGGCTTTGCACAGACCTAACTACTAAGGGTATAAGACACGGTAGGAGTAGACACAACAGTAAAATCAGTAGGACTCCACCTACCACTGCCTTAAGCCCTCCAAACCACTCATACCAGCTACCAAACCAACTACTTGGATTGTACCCTTTCCATACCTGAGTAGGCACATGCGCTAGTTTAACCATATGGCTAGTAAGCTCAGCTATTGCTTGCCCTTCGTCATCTATTTGAAGACAGCAATTACTTAGGTTAAACTTCCCACATACACCTCCCTCTACTGCCAAAAGGTAATCCAAGGCTAATCTATTTTGGTAGACTGCTGTCCTCATCCTGGTGTTATGCTTCGCTAGAAGATTGAGCGCTTGTGATGTCTCATTTGTGATAATCTCAACCACCGCCTGTAATCTTATAATACGGTTGAGCATATAAATAGGGGTTCTATAACCAAAGGTACCATCCTCAGCCCACGTGGCTGGCCCATAGTAATCTATGATACGCTGGGGAGGCCATTCATCATCTTCCCAGGCGCCTATCTCTATGGGTCCCCTTTTCTTCCTATGATTCACATCATACACTTTAACACCTAAAGTCTCACCTGTTTCAATCGGTAACAAGAAGAAGGATGGTTTGAGCATACCCAACACACATGCCCCTTCCCAGTCCTGTGGCAGCTCCGAATAGGCTTTCTTACCACAGATCCAGTACAAATTTGCTGGGGCTCTCCAAGTAGATGTGATGGATAGATCAAACCACACATCCTTTAAATTGGCATATCTAGCAAACGGGTTAGATGGTTCTGAGACATTTGAAGCCGACCACCAAGTTGTATTCTTTGTATCATCATCATAAGCTTTTTGCCCTAGACAAGTTAATTCTCCTACAGAAGTATTATACATTATTCCTTTCCTTGCTATGCAAACATAACCTATGATGGAGGTCTTTAATCTCCACTCAGATTTACCTCTAACACTCATCTGATAATCGGCTTGTGAAGATATTAATTGTTGAACTGCCTCAGAACCGGACATTACCTCCTTTGCTTCCTAAGGCCATTGGTCTCCCATGTTAGTACCTCCACACACATAGCAGTTGGTAACATTAAGACTACCGGCAATACTTTCAGCTAAATCGATGAACAGGTTTTTAGCATTATGGGGGATCTTATTATCTATACTCATCTCTTCGTAAAAGGAATGGTATACTTGATGAGTCTGGGAGGATACCGTATCAGTCTCTATTCCTATAAACAATAATGTCCCAGGATCTAAACCCGTCCCGTATATTTGAAACCCAAATAAATTTCCATACTTATCTAAGAACTTGTCGGGGTTATTAATGAGTATATGGACTGGGTTGCATTCCATAGACTTACAATAAGGGCTAGTCGGCAACTTAGTCACTATCATGTCTTTGTCTACTGTCTGTCCCCAAGTTGCCCACCCCACACAAGACCAATATGGGCAAAAGTTATAATCTCTATTTGGGCATCTAGGACTTACATATTTATTTTTGCTACTGGGACAAATATATTTATCGTTAGACCCATACGTCCTCTCCCATCTAAGATCCCCACATACATTCCACGGCTTTCTACCACTCGATATCGCTTTACACGCATCAAATAGCAGAACACCCGAAGAATGTACGGATTCTAACACCGTTTTATTAATTAGGGTCCCCTGAGGATCTCCATTCCTGAGAGTCAACCAAATTGTACGAGGCTGATACTCCGGACTGAAGCACTTAGGTTCTCCTACTCCTAAATGGCACACACTATAATCTATATTTAAGTATCTACATCTCGATACATCTCCTTTACATTCGTATTGTGAATGCCAAATTAGGGTTTGGGAAATATGGTTACCTGTTCTCGTAGTCTTAATGCATACCTCACAGCTAGGAGTGTCGGTACCTCTACCTTCCTGAATATAAAAACACATATAAATAAACACTATCAAAAGCACATCTTTCGCCGTCATCCTCAGTCTTCGTCCGTGCGATGGCGCCTCAGCTTCCAGGATGTGAGGGGCTGCAGGGAATGGAGTTCTGCTCATCTTCACAGGTGTCCCTTCGAGACTTTCCTGGCTTATACACTATGTGATGGTAAGCGGACAGGCTTTATTATGGCCTTCTCACTCACACCTGTAACAATAAAATTTGTAATCCACAATAATTCCTCGTTACTCCGACTGAGTAGTGCGTTTTAACCGGATCTTGCAGGGATTCTCTGGATCTGCTGTAACTTGCCAAGAATCGACTGCTGCTGGTTTAACCCTGGAGTGATGTATCCACGGAGTCACTTCTGCTACTTTTATTGCTGTAGGGGTAGACAAAAGAACAACATAAGGACCTCTCCACTTGGGCCCTAACGGTACATTATTCCACTCTTTAATCCACACTTGATCTCCTGGATGATAACTATGAACAGGGGGATAAATATTCACAGGTAATCTATCTTGTACCCATTTCTGTACCTCCTCCATAGTCTTACCCAACTCTACAACCTGCTGCCGGGTAATTCCTTCTCCCAACTGACTCAAGTCCCCCCTTAAGTTACCAAGTACGGGAGGTGGTCGCCCATACATGATTTCAAAAGGAGAGAGGCCCATCCTTCTGGTAGGGGTACTGCGGATTCGCAATAAGGCTATAGGTAAGAGAACGTTCCACTTATGTTGGGTTTCCTGACACATTTTAGCCAACTGGTTCTTTATAGTTCTATTCATTCTCTCTACCTTACCAGAACTCTGGGGTCTATATGCAGTATGAAGCCTCCACTTTATACCAAGCATATGAGTCAGTTGTTGTAGGCACTGGTGAACAAAAGCTGGACCATTGTCCGATCCTATAGAACAGGGTAGTCCATATCGGGGTATTATTTCTCGTAGCAGGAATCTCACAACTTCTCCTGCTTTCTCTGTACGAGTAGGACATGCTTCTACCCAGCCTGAATAGGTGCACACAATTACCAGCAGGTAACGATGTCCACCCGATTTAGGCATCACTGTAAAGTCTATTTGTAGATCGGACATGGGGAGTCCCCCCATAAACTGAACTCCTGGTGGCTTTACTGGTCCTTGTCTTGCATTATTCTTAGCACACGTTACACATCTGCGTACAATGGCCTGAGTCAAGTTGGACAATCTTGGTATGTAGAAATGTTTTCTAAGAGATTCTTCAGTACTGTCTCTCCCAGAATGTGTCCCGTTGTGATAATTTTGGACAATTTCTACCGCTAGCGATGCTGGTATAACTATTCTTCCATCTTCTAGCTGATACCACTTGTTCTCCAGATACTTTCCCGGTTCAGTCTTTAACCACTCCTCTTCTTGAGCTGTATAAACTGGAGTCCATTGGGACAGTGGAGTTGGTATAAGAGCAGCTATATGCCCTACATACTCCTGTCTTCCTGATTCAGCAGCACGCTTAGCTGCACTATCTGCCATCCGATTTCCCTTGGTTACATCACCATCTCCTCTCAGATGCGCTCGACAATGTATGATACCGACTTCTTTCGGCTCCCACACTGCTTCCAATAGTTGTAGGATTTCAGCTGCGTACTTGATTTCTTTGCCTTCTGAATTCAGTAGTCCTCTTTCTTTATACAAAGCTCCGTGGGCATGAGTGGTTAAAAACGCATACTTAGAGTCCGTATAGATATTTACTCTTAAACCTTCAGCCAATTGTAACGCTCGTGTTAGTGCTATTAATTCTGCCTTTTGTGCTGATGTTCCTTTCGCCAATGGCCGAGCTTCTATCACCTTGTCTATGGTTGTTACTGCATATCCTGCATAGCGGATCCCTTCTTTCACATAACTACTGCCGTCGGTGTAATATTGAACATCGGGGTTCTGGATGGGAAAATCACGAAGATCTGGTCTACTTGAGAATACTTCATCCATTACTTCCAAACAATCATGTTGACTTTCAGTAGGTTGTGGCAAAAGGGTAGCTGGATTTAAGGTGTTTACAGTCTCTAAATGCACTCTTGGGTTTTCACACAACATTGCTTGATACTTGGTCATACGGCTATTACTAAACCAATGATTTCCTTTGTAATCCAACAACGTCTGTACTGCATGTGGGACTCGTACATAAAGTTCTTGACCCAGAGTGAGTTTATCGGCTTCAGCTACTAGCAGGGCGGCTGCAGCTACGGCTCTTAGACAAGGTGGAAGTCCGCTGGCCACTGCATCCAATTGTTTAGACATGTAGGCAACAGGTCTTTGCCATGATCCCAAGTACTGTGTCAATACTCCCACAGCCATTCTTCTTTGCTCGTGTACATACAGGTAGAATGGTCGTGTGTGATCAGGTAGACCTAATGCTGGGGCACTCATCAAAGCCTTCTTCACATCTTCAAATGCCGTTTGCTGTTCTTGGGTCCATAAGAAGGGGTCGTGCTCTGTACCTTTGATAGCTGCGTACAGAGGTTTTGCTAGTATCGCATAACTGGGAATCCATATCCTACAGAAGCCTGCTGCCCCCAAGAATTCTCGCACTTGTCTTCTATTCTTGGGTATTGGTATTTGGCAGACAGCTTCTTTTCTCTCTGGCCCCATAATTCTTTGACCTTCAGAGATATGGAATCCTAGATACTTGACAGTTGGCAAACACAACTGAGCCTTCTTTCTAGACACCTTGTATCCTGCCTTCCAGAGAATGTGTAGTAGATCGTGCGTTGCTTGCTGACAGATTTCTTTTGTAACTGCTGCTATCAACAAGTCATCTACATATTGTAACAATACACACTCTCCTGGGATGGACTCGAAATCCAATAGATCTTGACTTAGGGCTGAACCAAATAGGGTAGGTGAATTTTTAAACCCTTGGGGCAGTCTTGTCCAAGTCATTTGGCGTTTTGAGCCCGTTACAGCGTTCTCCCATTGGAAAGCGAAAATACATTGACTTTCTGCGGCAATTCGGAGGCAAAAGAAGGCATCTTTGAGATCTAAGACTGTGAAGTAAGTAGCCCCGCCCGGAATTAAAGCAAGCAGGTTATATGGATTGGGTACAACTGGATGTATGCTAACAACCGCATCATTGACTGCTCTTAAGTCCTGCACAGGTCGATACTCATCTGTGCCGGGCTTTTGAACAGGCAGCAATGGGGTGTTCCAGGGGGAAGTACAGAATTTTAGGATACCATACCGTATGAACTTATCCAGATAGGATTGGATGTTCTTCTTAGCCTTCTGCGGAATGTGATATTGTCTTAGGCTCACTGGATAAACCCCATGTTTCAGTTCAATTTTTATTGGTGGAATATTGCGGGCCAGTCCTGGTGGGTTGTTCTCTGCCCAAACTCCTGGTATGTTAAACAATGTCTCATCACTCCTAGGGTTTTGGCTAGTCAACACTGTATAAAGTCGCCACTCTTCTTCCTTTGGTACGGATAAAGTCATAATACCTGAAGGTCCATTAAACTTTAAAGATGTTGTTCCATCTGGTAGGAACGTAATCTGCGCTTGTAATTTGGATAGCATATCACGTCCCAGCAATTGGACTGGACATTCAGGCATATAAAGGAATTGGTGTTTTACTACGTGGCCTCCCAATGTACAGAGTCGACTTTTAAGAACCGGTCTTTCAGCACTTCTTCCAGTTGCTCCTATCACAGTAATAGTCCTTCCAGATGGAGGAGCAACTAGATTAGTCACCACTGAATGTTCAGCACCAGTGTCGATCATGAACGCACTCCTTTTCCCCCCTATTGATACATCGACCATAGGCTCCGCTCGACCAAGGGGGATGGAGCCCGGTCGGTATCAATAGTCCTCCATGACCGTGTCAGCCAATCCTACAAAGTCCCTACCTTCTCTATCGCGAGACCTTTGCGCTGCTGGAATATACCTGTCTTCCCTAACACTTCCTCTGTTCCCATTACTCCCTCTATAACCATTACTCCCTCCGGGACCTCCTCTACCTCTCGCTCTGCCTCTAAAGTTTCCGTAGCCTGCCCTGGGTTGGTCTCTCTCGTACTGCTCTCTTTGCGGACATTCGTTCCTCCAATGCCCTTCTTCCTTGCAATACGCACACTGATCCCTACTCAAAGGCTCCCTACTCCATCTATTATTGCCTCTATCTGGGCCCCGTTTATCTACGCCTGCGATCGCTACCGCTAGCATATCAGCCTTTTTACGCATCTTGCGCTCCTCCTCTTTCTTGCTTTCTGTTTCCCTATTCATATAGACCTTATTAGCTACCTCCATTAGTTGGGAGATTGACATACCTGCAAACCCTTCTAACTTTTGTAGCTTGCGCTTAATATCTCCGTAAGCTTGGCTGACAAAGGCGGAGTTAACCATTCGGGAATTGTCTGCGTCTTCCGGATTAAAGGGGGTGTACAAGCGGTACGCCTCCAATAATCGGTCATAAAAGACACTGGGCGCTTCATCGCTTTTCTGGATCACCTCAACTGTCTTCGACATGTTAATGGCTTTCTTTCCTCCGGCTTTCATGCCAGCAATTATAGCGTCTCTATAGGCTCTGAGTTGAACCATATCAGCACCATTTACGTTCCAATCGGGATCAGTGTTGGGATAATGTGTTGCGGCCCATGCTGCTGGATTAGCTTGGTTCAAAGCACGGGCTCTATCCTCTAATGCTTTAATGGCTGCTTGATTTATTCTTGTCCTTTCCTCATTGTTAAATAAAGTCATTAATAACTGCTGGCAATCAGCCCATGTCGGATTATGTGTCTGTACTATTGAGGTGAACAGATCAGTCATGGCTTGTGGTTTCTCAGTATACGAGGAATTATGGGTCTTCCAGTTTAAAAGGTCGGTAGTGGTGAAAGGGACATATACGAAGACAGGGTCAGCGTGTGCCATTTGACCTGCGGCATCGATATAAGCTGACCCGGGATTTAAGCGAAGAGGCATCTGATAGTGCTTTAATTGTTGGGCACCAGTCAACTGTCGGGTTTGGATGGGGCTACGTAGGGAAGCGTCAGTCATGGGTTCCGGTCGGGGAGAGATAGGGTATGGGGATGTGGGAGGTTGGTTTTGGGAAAAGGTAGTGAATAGAACACTTCGGGCCGAGCTAGATGAAGCTTGACCGGAAGTCTGAAGTGGCGCCAAATCAGGATATTCGTTTCTAATGGGGGTGGGTTCTGGTTCCGGAAGGGGAGATTTAGTACGAGGGGGGGTGGATCCTGTACTGGAGGAGGAAGCGGAAGTGGATGAGGGTAATGAGGGAAGGGTTACAGGACTTCCTGTATTTGCGTCACTTCCTCTTACCGGAAAGTAAGGGGGCGGCAAAGGGATCTCGGACTCAGGGGGCGTGTCCAAAATGGGCCTAACACCAGCCCTAGTGGACGAACAAGTCCTAGCTACCATGAGGCGACACTGTTCCTCGTGGCATGTCCGGAGCCATTTTGGCGAGTCATTTACGGCCTGTCTCCAACAATCAATATAAGGAAACTGGCCGTAAAGTTCAGGCCTACCTGATACAGCCACGTGTAAGCGCTGTACCAGAGTTGGATCCAAACTGCCACGTGGCGGCCATGCCGCAACCAAAGTAGGCCACTCCCTAGTGCACAAAGTGACCAAACGTACAGGGGACATCTTAACCCCAAAATCACAAACTTTGAATCCCTTTTTAAAATTCTTAACCATACATCCTAAGGGATCCGGAATCGTTGACTGCGACGCGCCCATATTTAACAGTGGAACGTCGTCGACAACGATTACTATACACGCGTACTATTCAACAGTCACACCCGTTTCCTCTGGCAACAGCACCACGTGGTATGGTTACCAAGTGAAACGTACACAATAACAATAAACACTCAGGGAATTCCCGTACACACACAGCTGCTACACCAGTCACTATATAATCAATATTATGCCCTTTGGCGTAACTACACAGTCACCCACGCTATAATTCTCTATATACGAATTACCCGTCTATAACACACCCCAGTAACATCGTCTTTTACAAATAGCGGTTACAGTACGGTTAGCATAGGTCAAAGCACAAGTTAAGGTCACAATACAATTATTAGTGGTTATGGTGTTAAAACAGGCAATGGACGACAATGATTAGTACTTATTATATAATGTCAGTAAATATACAGGGTTATGGTACCGTGCACTATAATACAGCAACACACTATTAACACTCTCGCTAGACGGCTGAGCTCGCGCTATCTAACAAGATATACACTTTACTAAAACAATCGTTAACACATTTACAATTCCCAACTAAACTATTGGCCAGTACCTTGAATGGACTACCTAAAACTATATACACCCGTTTTGGTTAGCCACACTGCCCAATCACCACATATACATAGCGAGCTAGAGAACCGAATTTACACAGACGCCTCTTAGTCGCACTATACAACGAGCTAGAGAACCGAATTTACACAGGCGCCTCTTAGTCGTACTATCAAAAGTCTAGTGGGTTCCAAATTTACACGCCTTCCCACTTAGCCCAGATAGGATGAGAACTAGCGAACCGAATTTACACAGGCGCCGCTTAGTCTCCCGGTCCCTCCGACCTAGCGAACGTAATATACACCCTAGAACGCTAGTCTAGACAAGACACCGGTGTCCGGCTAGGGCTATCTTACACCTGGACCCCGCCTGACTAACCAAATCAAACGGTCTGACTAAAGAGCGTTCGATCGAGCGGTGCGCCTTCGCTCCTTCCCTCCGACAGAGGGGGCAGATACAGATTCAAAAACCCCTTTGGGCCTACCGCACAATCGGTATACCCCTAGCGGGTCCTGCCGTCTAAAACAGCAGTTATCTTACCTCCTCGTTCCTGAACCTGAGTTCACACTCATCGACGGGGACACCCCAGCACTTCTCACGTAGAGGCCGATGATCTCCTGGACAACAGACCAGTGGCGCCGAGACGAAGGGAGGTCCACGCAGAAGTTCAGGGGTGCAGCCGTAGAGAACGTGGGCAAAGATAGACCGTCTCACGCCTCTGCCTCTCAGCTACCGTTGAACGATGAGCTTCCCGGCCAACGCACCAAATGATACCGGAGAAACTGACGGAAGCCAAGCACAGAGAGATGGACACAGGTTTCTTCAGGAAGGAAGAGATTCTTTATTGGATCACCGATCGGGACTCAGAGGGACTAGCGTCACCAAAATACAGCAAAGTCTGAGTACTGAATACATAGAGTACATTCCTTATATAGCACTGTAGCTCCTCCCACAATTAACTACACCCACACATACCCTTAACCTATTTAATGAATAGAGTCTAAACTCATCCATCCGGTCTAACCACGTGGCTCATCTGATACAAAGGAGAGGGACGCGTAATTCCAGTTCTTACATTCCTGCACCTGGTCAGTACAGTGATGACAGTATCTTAGCTACGTGTTATTAACTAACTGATACTACAAACACATATACATACATATGCCTTGTGGCAATCTTAGCCTGCTAAACTTGTATTTTACTGGAATTACATCACAGTAGAGCCGGGGGCTGGGGATTTAGTAGAGCCGGGAGCTGGGGATTTAGTAGAGCCGGGAGCTGGGGATTTAGTAGAGCCGGGAGCTGGGGATTTAGTAGAGCCGGGAGCTGGGGATTTAGTAGAGCCGGGAGCTGGGGATTTAGTAGAGCCGGGAGCTGGGGATTTAGTAGAGCCGGGAGCTGGGGTTTAGTAGAGCCGGGAGCTGGGGTTTAGTAGAGCCGGGGGCTGGGGTTTAGTAGAGGTAAGGGCAGAGGGGTGAATAGGGTTTTGTAGAGGTGGGTGCTGTTTTTTTTGTTTGTTTGTTTTTTTGAGGTGGGGGATGAGGTTTTGTAGCGGGGGGCTGGAGTTTAGTAGAGGGGTGTGCTGGTTGTTTTTTGAGGTGGGGGTGAGGTTTTGTAGAGGGGGGGCTGGAGTTTAGTAGAGGGGTGTGCTGGTTGTTTTTTGTTTGTTTTTTGAGGTGGGGGATGAGGTTTTGTAGAGGGGGGGGGGAGGGGCTGGAGTTTAGTAGAAAACATATATACCACATGTTACTGGGAGTTGTATTGATACAAGCACTTTCTAAGCTCCAAAAAGAGAAATAAATCAGTTTCCTTGCAAAACAGGAACGCTTGAGATATACCTAAGATTGGTGCTGCACGCAGCCATCACCTCTCATTGAAGAGACAAGAGGAGATGTATAAATGCTCATTTCTGCTTACAGCCAGGAGGTGTAATGTGCAGCTCACGGATTCACAATTTGCTATTCAAATAAACAAGTTTGTAAAACGAAAGGTTGCAGGAACAAGGTTCTAGGCACCATAACCACTTTAAAAAAACTAATAGTAATGCTTTCCTTGTGTATACCTTTAAGAGCAGTGGAGAGCACATCTCATAAACACATAGCAAATGTGTACCATGAAAGATTCGGTATGTCTTGTATGAAGTGACCTCAACCTGTGGGCACATACCATAAATTACTTAAATGTAAACAATTTGTAAATCACAAACAAAATTGACGGAACCTGTGTAAAGCTTTATTGGCATTCCATCCATTATTCAGTTTGTTTTGTTGAATGGAAAAGTGATTTAAACATTTCGGCTAACATTACCAAACGGACTATAGAAAAGTTGGAAAATTCTTTCCTATTGCTTTTTTTGGACAAAATCACTGTAAAAACTATCCACTTTTTCTGTTTCAGTAAATATAAATAGCAGGACTAAGACAGACGTCAGACCTTTCGCTCTGCCACTGCAGATAGACAGCAAATCCGTCGGCTCAAACCGGTTTTACACACAAAACATTTCTCACTGCACATTTTTATCAAGCATAATATTTATTACTAAAAACTCCCAAGACCGCCCATGCCTCAGGATCTCACAGAATAATAGAAATAAGGGAGGCATCGTTTCAGCCAAAGTATAATCAGCATTGCTAGTCAAATGCAGTACACATACTAATAGTGTACACTTCATGTGTTCGTGCCCCATGATCCGGGAATTGGAGGAAAAAACTGCCTGATTACAATGCAGTTCATCAATCACTTACTGGCACACAGCCGCTCGGTAGACAATTTCAGATTGTGCATATACAAAACTGTACAGACTCGTCTGTACAACGGTCAGGGTCACAGGACCACTTGTCTTGTTATTGTGTTATCATTAGGCAAAATAAGGTGGGTTAGGGTTTTATGATTATCCAACACGAGGTTTTTACCGAAAAATAAAACTGAAAAATATATATATATATATATATATTTTTTTACATTTATTTTTTTTGGTACATAGAATGCGCTTACTATTTATAACAGTATATGGTGCGGCCCTAAAACGGTTAAAAAAAATTTAAAAAAAACTATTCAAGCCTCAAGGTCCCTTTTATCCAACATGAGGTGTGTTTGCAATAATATTATTCCTAAGACGTTATGTTTATATTGCTGAATTCATTGGGCTATTGCAAACACAAAACACTCACGCCTCATCCGCTTTCTAAAAGGTAAACACGGTCATGAAAAGACCAGAAAAATAATAAAAAAATATATTGCTCTGTGATTCAGAACGCCTCCTCCACGTGCACGTAAAGGTGTAGAAAACTTCTTATTCAACACTTAATACATTTATAACAATCTATTTAGGATTTTTTTTTAACAAAAAATAATAATGTTTTGATAAAAAATAAACAGAGACATGTTATGTGCACATGATAGCTTCCATAAGCTCCTGTGTTCCTGTACATCCAACTGGTCTTGTTGCCAATACTTGTCTGTTAGTCCACCAATTCATTGTACAGCGCTACGGAATTTGTTGGCGCCTTATACATAACTATAATATATCTTCTATTTCAGAAGATGCAAATATGGTAGTCCAGCTAACAGAAATCATTAAAGTGCACCAACCATAGCCATAACATAACATGGC
Source organism: Pelobates fuscus (assembly GCF_036172605.1). NCBI lineage: Eukaryota > Metazoa > Chordata > Amphibia > Anura > Pelobatidae > Pelobates > Pelobates fuscus. The sequence continues at coordinate 31,343,613 of NC_086318.1, read as the reverse complement.
GTCACTTTAAAACAGACCAAATCGCTAGCAAATGTACATGTGATAAATTATTCAGCCATCTTTAACTTTTTTTGAGATTACTGCGCTGTCACCAGCAAAACAGTAAAGTCTATAAAACAGGACGTCCACCTCCAAGAGACGTGGTACAGTACAATAACTTTTTATGCAAGCTAGGATTTGTGGGATGCCTTTTGTATTATTTGAAAACTAGCTGACTGAATACATTGCTCAATGCAAAGCACCAACCCAAGTTTTGTCAGAAAGGGGTATAGCCAAGTGGAAAAAAATACCAGCGGCATCAGCCATGGGTACATTTTATTGCCCCTCCCTCTTACATTGAACTCCAGCCTATACCACGATCTATTACTTACCATAAACACTAACATGTTGAATGAATCACATTATGACACTAAACCTTTGTGAATAAAGTTAGTGTATTATATAAACCTACTGCAGACCTCCCAATAGTCTCGCTTTTGGTGGGACAGTCCCGATATCAGGGTCATGTTATGCTCCATTCCCTTGGTGTCTTGCATCTGAAGAGACCAGGAACTGTCCTGGGCAGCACAATGCAAGCGAGTCATTAAATGCGCTAATGATGTGCGGCAAGCTCTTCAACCATGCAAGGAGGACTGTGCATGGATTGACGGCTAGGGGCAAGCCAGACAGCTTGTCAGTGGGACAGATCCGGTAATTATGGGCATTCCCAATAACGCTCGACAGGTCACAGGTGATGCCCCCTCAAGGCCCCGCACACCCCATCCCCATTACATACCTTGTTGGGAGGTATACTGCTGCATTAACCCTGCATCTGATGTATAAACCCCAAACTTGCAGCACTAAACCTGCACCCACAGCAATACCATCTACACTGTGCAGTATCATCAACATGGAAACCATCTAAACACCCATAGGCATCCGCTACAGAGCACAATAGGGGGAAAGTGCCCGGTACCCCCGAATTTAATTAAATGGGGCCTAAGAGGCATATAATAGCTTACCCCCCATATCAAATCTAAGGGCACGTGTTTTTTTGTTTGTTTTTTTAAACATGGCAATAAGGAACATTTTTTTAATATTCCTTTTCTTACCAGCTTCTGATGCACAGGTATCTCTCGCTCTGGTTTCCATGGATACGAGAGAGCTGCTTTGTTATTTTATGGTCTAGTTTAGATATTTATTATGTGACTAAATGAGGAAAAACAGAACAAAAATAAATAAATGACCAATAGCATGTAGATAATCTCAGTGGATGCCCTAATTAGAGAGCGGAAGTCACTGATAGCGTACTTCTAGGAATCAGGAATTAATAGCCTTTCATTCCCTAAATGGGAATCTTGCATTAAGCCTTTTACAATAATACGACAAAAATAACAATAATGGGAAACGAGATATCAAATGACTCATCGTCACAACAACATCACATCTCAAGCAACTAGAAAGGCCATTCCAGCCTAGGTTACTTAGCCACCCCTGACCTCTGGTGATAAATATGTGCAAAATGGGAGGGGGGTGGAGGGGGCTTTATATTTACCATGAAAAACTGGACATTTAAAAAAAAAAAACAATTTTACAGAATATTTCAGAATTAAGAATAGAAACCACGGATAAATCATGAGGATACAAAGCACTGCACGAGTTTGATGGTATTTTTTTTGTATGTCAACAATTATCATAACGCCACAGAAACCTGGAATGCGAAGGCAGATAAAAACACATTGGCCCATCTAATCTACCCATTACATAATCTCTGATTGATACCGTTTATTTGTCCTTCAGGATAGTCTCATGCAAACACAAACAGTCTTCCATTCATTTACTACTAAAAGTAACGACTACAGTTTCTGTAAAACGGTAAAGGACTATCAAAGCACGTAGGCACTCTGATCACAATGTAATATGAACGTCATTTTTTTTTCTGAAAAAAGGCTTAAATGTACCGCGAGTTTGCTAGAAAATAATTCCGTTCGTGATAGATCACATTTGCACGCTTGGACTCAGCAAAGTTGTATTCACTATTTATCAAGCGTCATGTAGAATAGACTTATGCAGTCTGAGACTTTTAATAACTTGAAAAGATGGCGGGACAGTGGTATCCCACATTGATTTGTACTCCAGAATTATTTACTAAATTGGGAAATGACAAAACTATCGCAAAGTAGCAGAGGAGTTTAAATGCTCTGCGCAAGACCAAAAACTTGCAATTAACTAGTTTAATCTTCACACTGCCCGGTCGGTGTACAGAATCACGTCACACCTTACCACCAGTAAATCACACTTTTAATGCTTCCGGGAAATGTCCAGAATGAGTAACTGTCTTGGGGATTAATTTTTTTAACTTTACAAGACAGGTTTGTAAATACACTAAATGCACAAGATGAAAAGACTAAACTATTTTAGGACTCTTTGCACAATAACAGTGTAGCTGGGAGTGAAGTCTGAAATGCCATTCTTGGTAAAAACATCCTATCTTGAGGTTATGACTGTCCGTTTCCAAGACTGTGGAAAATGCTTATCTTTGGTTTCACAAGGGGGGGTTTGGCTCTCGGTAGGAGTAAACAGGTGTTACCAGGACGGTACCTTGTAACAAATAGTGCACACATTGTCCTAGACATGTCGGTAACAGTATCAGACTGACAGTTAATATCAGTTTACCGAAATAACATGGTTGCTAATAATGTCCTGCAGATAGTAAGTCTTATCCAGCTACACGACAAACTGGTAAACACAATCATAGTTTTTGATAATGGATCACATTTTGTAAAGATAGATAAACAGAGAAATGCATGGTTGGAGGTGGAGGGTGTGCTTACATTAATACAACTATACATTGACATCACAATTGCAAAAGGCACAGAGAGGGCATTTCATGCAAATTAACTTACCAAACTTCCTTAATCTTAATCATTTCAAAAATTATTTCTGAGCAAACCAAAATATTTTCCTTATTTCTTTTTAGAACATCACAGTGACATTTGCAACATAGTAACACCGTTGATTGTGAAGAGTCACCCACTAGTTAAAAGGAACACTCCGATCACCATAACCACTACAGTCTGATGTAATGGTTATGATGTCAGAAATGTCTTTGCACCATCACAATGTTACTTGTAAAAAGCACGTTTTAGACGGCACATGCACTTTGTTGCAACCAGTTTGAGTAAAGTATCCTGAATTTCACCCTTGAAGTAGTGTGTCTATTTGTACTCCATTAGAATGGCTTGACAACTTACCCGAGTCTGTCCAGGTGCTATATACATTTTTCCCCTGCAGGAGAAGCCAAATGGCTCTATTAAGCTAAGCAAAGCTGATACAGGGTACTCTCAGCTGACGCTCTCTGCCAATGAGTGCTGCCCTTCTTAGTTCAGTATAGCCAACCTTTCCTAAGACTGGAAGCAAGGTATGTAGCCAAGGGCACCTGGTGGGACTCAGGCCATTTAAAAAAAAAAAAAAAATGTTACAAAGCTGGTGGAAGATCTTAAGAACCATAATGCAAGTCTATTGAACAAAAACAAGAAGATATATCATGCAATACTGTAATGGCGTGTTCCATTGTACTCCCACACTGTTACATCGTGAATGCAGTTATTAATGCACAAGTTTATATTGTCGAATGTAAACTATCTGCCCGTCCAAAATAAAGGAATCTAAAAAGAGACATTCCTGGCACCATAACCAGTACATGGTTATGGTTCTTGGAGTAATCCTTTAGCTCTAATGTTAGGAATACAAAGATGTAACATGTATCTCTACAGGGAGCATTCAGTGTCCTTACGTCGAATATGGAAACCAGGAAGCCCCGCTAGAGGCAGTCACACAGACATGGTGCATTAGGCAGAATTGTAAACACTGACTTTTCTGAGAAAGGGCAGTGCCAACAGTGCCCAAAACCACTTTATTAAGCTGTAAGTGTTATGGTGCTTAGAGTTTTCTTTTAAGGCGAATAAAAACATTTTTTTTTTTTTAATAAAAACAAAAAAACACAAGCAACTAAAACCATCCAAAATTGGATGCAACAAAAACACAAAAACTAAACTGCCTAGGGACACAGCTTAACAAAACATGTATGAGAGTAAAGAATGCAGAGCCCTGGTAATGATTAACCCGATTTGTGCAGAGAAATGTGCCGGTCTGGTTAGAGATTGTGGGACATGGCAGGAGCAGCGTGGGCTCTATCCTAGTAATATGTATCCAGAGGTTTGATTACAGCGTACCAGAAGACACACACGCATTCATTATTCAGAGGTCGGAGCACATTCTGCAAGACGGAAAGGTAAACAATATCAGAATAGGACACCTTAGAGAACAGACAGTATCGTTTCACTGAAACAATGATGAAATGTCCGTTACAAATGGTGCTATGAATTAAAATGCACCTGCTCTGCTAAAATGGCACATTATAGACAAAGAATGTACTCTATACAGGGTGCTAGGCAAGGGATATGTTATCGGTATGTTACAATTGACATATATATATGTATGTATATTTGTATGCAAATGCAGGCAAATACAGAGCTCTGCATTTGGTACCTTCAAAAACAACGTAGAAATATTGTGACAATCGGCCTTTTGTTGTACAGGTAGTATTATTTGTACTTTACTTCAGGGCTGCCATCAGAAATTTTGGGGCCCCTGACACAGCTCAAGGTCTGGGCCCCCTGGCGCCTGCACCCGAGTCCCCCCCCTGAGTCCGCCCACAGGGATGCAGTCCCCCCCCCCCAGGCCCAACCTAGGCAAAAGTAAAGTTTGCCGCCCCCCATGTGACATCACAGTGCCCCACCCATATGATCTGCCATGTTAACTAACACAGTGCTGCAGTGCCGCCGTATTTACAATAAAAGGCCTGCAGAGACAGGCTATAGACACCAGAACCACTACATTAAGCTGCAGTGTTCTGGGGACTATAGTGTCCCTTTAATGTGAGGTAAATTAGAGATTAGTGCCACGAATAATATACTAGATGGCCTACTTACAACCAGATGAGGATGATGATGGGCTTCAGCTGCCGTCTGGCTCCACTGGTCTGGTGTAGAACAGGCTCTCTGGAGGCGGTTTGTAACTGTGGTCACAAAAATCAATGTTCTGGGAGAACGGGAAGCAGCTCCATTTTTTGAGGGCCCTTTACACAGCTCAAGGTCTGGGTCCCAGGGTCCACCTTCATGTTCCACCAATGAGTTTGTTCACAGGGATGTGTGTGTGTGTGTGGGGGATGTCCTGATGTGTGTAAGGAATGCATTGTGTGAATCTGTGTTTGTATGTATAAGGGCTGCAAGGTGAGTTTGTGTATGTATGGGATGCAGTGTGTGTGTCTGTATGGGATGCAGTGTGTGTGTCTGTAAGGGATGCACTGAGTGTGTGGAAGGGGTGCATTGTGTGTTGCTGTGTGTAAGGGATGCATTGCTTGTGTATGTGTGTCTGTGTGTAATGCATTGTGTGTTTTTCTGTGTGCAAGGGGTGCATTGTGTGTGTGTGTGATGGATGTCAATCTCTGCCCCTACCCCCGTCAATTTCCTTCTTCTCCCCCCCTCCAATTCCCTTCCTCCCTCCCTCTCCCCCCTCCAATTTCCTTCCTCCCTCCCTCTCCCCCCTCCAATTTCCTTCCTCCCTCCCTCTCCCCCCTCCAATTTCCTTCCTCCCTCCCTCTCCCCCCTCCAATTTCCTTCCTCCCTCCCTCTCCCCCCTCCAATTTCCTTCCTCCCTCCCTCTCCCCCCTCCAATTTCCTTCCTCCCTCCCTCTCCCCCCTCCAATTTCCTTCCTCCCTCCCTCTCCCCCCTCCAATTTCCTTCCTCCCTCCCTCTCCCCCTCAAATTTCCTTCCTCCCTCCCTCTCCCCCTCAAATTTCCTTCCTCCCTCCCTCTCCCCCTCAAATTTCCTTCATCCCTCCCTCTCCCCCTCAAATTTCCTTCCTCCCTCCCTCTCCCCCTCAAATTTCCTTCCTCCCTCCCTCTCCCCCTCAAATTTCCTTCCTCCCTCCCCCCTCAAATTTCCTCCCTCTCCCCCTCAAATTTCCTCCCTTCCCCCCTCAAATTTCCTCCCTTCCCCCCTCAAATTTCCTCCCTTCCTCTCCCCCTCCCTCAAATTTCCTCCCTTCCCTCAAATTTCCTTCCCCCCAACAAAATTTCCTCCCTTCCTCTCCCCCTCCCTCAAATGTCTTCCCTTCCTCTCCCCCTCCCTCAAATGTCTTCCCTTCCTCTCCCCCTCCCTCAAATGTCTTCCCTTCCTCTCCCCCTCCCTCAAATTTCCTCCCTTCCTCTCCCCCCTCCATCAAATTTCCTCCCCTCCTCTCCCCCCTCCCTCAAATTTCCTCCCTTCCTCTCCCCCCTCCCTCAAATTTCCTCCCTTCCTCTCCCCCCTCCCTCAAATTTCCTCCCTTCCTCTCCCCCCTCCCTCAAATTTCCTCCCTTCCTCTGCCCCCTCCCTCAAATTTCCTCCCTTCCTCTCCCCCCTCCCTCAAATTTCCTCCCTTCCTCTCCCCCCTCAAATTCCTACCTCTCCCTCCCCTCCCTCAAATTTCCTTCCTCTCCCCCCCCCAAATTTCCTGCCTTCCTCTCCCCCCCAAAATTTCCTTCCTCTCCCCCCACTCCCTCAAATTTCCTTCCTCTCCCCCTTCAAATTTCCTCCCTTCCTCTCCCCCCCCAAATTTCCTTCCTCTCCCCCTTCAAATTTCCTCCCTTCCTCCCTCCCTCCCTCCCTCAAATTTCCTCCCTCCCTCTCCCCCCCTCACTCCCTCAAATTTCCTCCCTCCCTCTCCCCCCTCAAATGTCCTCCCTCCCTCTCCCCCCTCAAATGTCCTCCCTTCCCTCCCTCTCCCCCCCACTCATTCAAATTTCCTCCCTCCCTCCCTTTCCCCCCCACCCCACTCACTCAAATTTCCTCCCTTTCCCCCCCACCCACTCAAATTTCCTCCCTCTCCCCCCCCACTCACTCAAATTTCCTCCCTCCCCCCCACTCACTCAAATTTCCTCCCTCTCCCCCCCACTCACTCAAATTTCCTCCCTCTCCCCCCCACTCACTCAAATTTCCTCCCTCTCCCCCCACTCACTCAAATTTCCTCCCTCTCCCCCCACTCACTCAAATTTCCTCCCTCTCCCCCCCCACTCACTCAAATTTCCTCCCTCTCCCCCCCCACTCACTCAAATTTCCTCCCTCTCCCCCCCCCACTCACTCAAATTTCCTCCCTCTCCCCCCCACTCACTCAAATTTCCTCCCTCTCCCCCCCCACTCACTCAAATTTCCTCCCTCTCCCCCCCCACTCACTCAAATTTCCTCCCTCTCCCCCCCCCACTCACTCAAATTTCCTCCCTCTCCCCCCCCACTCACTCAAATTTCCTCCCTCCCCCACTCAAATTTCCTCCCTCTCCCCCCCCCACTCACTCAAATTTCTCCCTCCCTCTCCCCCCCCCCACTCACTCAAATTTCTCCCTCCCTCTCCCCCCCCCCCCCCCACTCACTCAAATTTCTCCCTCCCTCTCCCCCACTCACTCAAATTTCTCCCTCCCTCTCCCCCACCCCCACTCACTCAAATTTCTCCCTCTCCCCCACCCCCACTCACTCAAATTTCTCCCTCCCTCTCACTCAAATTTCTCCCTCCCTCTCACTCAAATTTCTCCCTCCCTCTCCCCCACCCCCACTCACTCAAATTCCTCCCTCCCTCTCCCCCACCCCCACTCACTCAAATTTCTCCCTCCCTCTCCCCCACCCCCACTCACTCAAATTTCTCCCTCCCTCTCCCCCACCCCCACTCACTCAAATTTCTCCCTCCCTCTCCCCCACCCCCACTCACTCAAATTTCTCCCTCCCTCTCCCCCACCCCCACTCACTCAAATTTCTCCCTCCCTCTCCCCCACCCCCACTCACTCAAATTTCTCCCTGACACCCGGCGGGCGCGCGAGGGAGCACTCTCCCTGGCTGAGTGCTTCCTCTTCAGCTCCCTCGCGCGCCGCGTACTGATGCCGGAGCCGGAAGATGACGTCATCTTCCGGCTCCGGCATCAGTACGGTGCGCGAGGGAGCTGAAGAGGAAGCACTCAGAGGAGAGTGCTCCCTCGCGCGCGCGCCGGGTGTCAGCAGGGTCAGCCTCTGGGGGGGGCCCTGAGGTGACCGGCTACTGGGCCCCCCAGGAGAAGAGGCTGGCCCAGTGGGTACATACCGGGGTCGCAGGGCCCCCTGCGACCCGGTATGTACCCACTGAATGTGGGGCCCGGACGACTTGAGCAGTCCGGGCCCCCCAGGACCGCCGGGCCCATGACAACCGTTGCGGTTGTCATGCCCTGATGGCGGCCCTGCTGTACTTACACTGTCTTTCAGGAAACTTAGTTCAGTTTCATTTACACGTAGATCTCCAACATATTCCACAGTGCAGTACAAAAGGTGGAGTGGGAATTAGAGGCAGGGTTTCCTCATTACTCACTGCTAAATAGGCAGGGCATCTCCATAAAACAGGTCAGCATGAACTTATTAAGGTCACGGTGTACAGCAGTAATGCTCTTACAGCCATAATGTTGGCTAAGCATCAGGGGAGATGTAGTCAACAACATCTGGAGTAGATGATTATCCCACAATAAGTGCTATACTGCTGGTCTTCTTCATTTACAGCTGCACGGGAATGAAAACCTATCAGTAACTGCTACCATCAATCAAATTTTAACTTTCCAGAACAGATGGGGTTAGCCTTGGACCCCAGATTCTGGCAAAGTATCATGGGAATTGTCCCTCAGAAACATCTGAAGTGCTAAAGTTAGCTTATTATTGTTCGAGAAGGATACAGATCGAATGTTGACTTTGTGCAATGGGCCTCTTTCTGACATTAACTTTCAGTTCTGAACAGAAGCCAGCATTACGTAACAAAAGATAAATACAATCCTGATATTTCCTGCTTCCATGTAGGTGGACAGCTAGATTTGGGTTAGAAAAGTTAATGTCTCATCGTGACCTGCCAAGTCTCTCTTCTAGAGCAGAGCTATGCTGAGCTGGCAGGCGCGTCTGTGTACAGTGTCCCAGTGCGTAGAAGCATGGCATACCCTGAACGTGCCGGAGACAGACAGACTGACCAGATACCAATGCCCCTTCTTGGGTTAACCCATCGCTTATAAATCTTTGTTATTATTATTTTTTTAAATAATTTGTTTTGCTCCATAAACTCAAGTGTTCCATCTCTGCCTCATGTGTAGATGATGTTCTAATGACTCGGGTTCCTGGGAGCTGTTGTTCAGCTGTTCTGTAATAAAAAGCAGAAAACTGAACTACAACTCCCACAACCTCAGCTGTGTTATTGTAATTTAAAGGGACACTATAGGCAACCAGTCAACTCCATCTCAATTAAATGGACTGGATGCAGTGTCCCTGTCCTTTTAACCCTGCATTATAAAAACATTGCGTTTTTTTCCCATTTTTAATTGCAAAGTTTACATTGTAGGTTTAAGTCCACTTCTAGTGATTGTCCGTATGACGGCCACTGGAGGCGCTTCCGCGGCATTGACCAAGTAAAACTCAGTCACGTGATGCAGAATAGGAGTACGTTGATTCAATACTTTCCTGTGGGGAAGTTTGTATACCCACAGTATTACCGCACACGCACATTAGGTCCTCATCGCTCCTCCAGGAGGAGCACTGGATTGGCCATAACCAGTAATGTCGTGGGAGGTGGAGAGGTAAGTAGCAGCGAAGGATGTCTCGGTACTGGACAAAGGTGACAGCGACAGGAACACTATAGCCTTGGGACTACAGATTTTATTTTTTATTTTAATCAAATGAGCTGCTTTATGGATATCACCATTACTTATTCATACCAGATCTATAAACGCTTTTCCTTTGTCTGTTCTTGTTTTGTACTGCTGAGGATATTAAGTGGGTACTGAGCACACAGATGGCAGCTCTAAGCAGCACTTTTCATGCACTGACACCACCACCAAGAAGAGATACGCGTTGTTCAGGAAACCAGGGAAACATGACCGTGAACTCTTATCGTAAAACTCCCAGGACTTTAAACAAACCCAAGATCAAGAGTGAAATGCCATGCAAAACCAGATTCAATCCAGTACAACTTGCTCCACTGCCCAGATTTAATGCTGCGGTGTGGTAAAAGTCAAATGGAATAAATGTGTGTCATATCGGACACTCCAGTATAATACAGCATTTTTTACAAACCCACTGTTAGATGCCAGCTGTTAATTGTTTTCAAAATGAAAATCAGAAAAGTAGGTAAAGCGTATTGTCTCTAAAACAGACAGGATGCAGCTTCACCACAGCCCACGGGTACCAAACATCGCATTTTAACACTAGAGGCATTCCTCTCACATACTACTTTAAGCCCATTTCTAGTTTATATATTGAACTATAAAATGTGTATTAATTTTATACAGCTCTTCATAATGATATGAATTATGGTTATGTAAATCTGTTTACTGATGTATTTTTTTTCTTTTACTTTTGTATCTTTTATCCCCAGCGAATAGCGATAAAATGGTTATGCTCTCCCTTTTTGGGTGCAAAGGATTGGTTTCTGATAGAGGTGCGGTATTCAAGTTACACGTAAACTGTCCAGGCAGTGTGAGTGCTTACCTACACTAACTATAACCGCTTTCTGCATCAGAAATTCACAACACCCAGAAACCCTTGTTGTGCAGAAGTGAACGGGATATACTTATCACTGCCAGGGCAAGAAAAGAGAGAAACGAGGCTGGCTGAGAAATTCCCATATCTGGGGAGACCTCACTGCAGAAGCTGAAAATGTGCAGCAAATGTGAGTATCCGTTTTAGTTTTTGTTGTTTTTCCATCACCTATAGAATCCATAAAACTAAACACAAAAATGGGTAGAATCCAGCCTGGAGTGTCTCTTTAATTTGTGGATATTGGTTTGAAAGGCTTAATGTCCTAAAACTACTTACACAGTTCTAATTTTCAGTTTGAAGATGCAAGCATCAAGTGCAACAACAAACTACACAGACAATTACTTTTGTAGCCAATGAAGCTAAAAGCTATGTATATCCACGTGTCTGGCGTGTTTTCTACAGACATCACTACTCTATGGATCACTGAGTTCTGATTTTAAGAGAACTCCATGTATCTGCGAGAAGTCTCAATGTTCCGGGGCAGTTTAGAAAGACTCACTCATGCCTACTGAGCCCGGAGCTCGGGTGTCTCTGCAGTCTAGTTTGTCAATTGGTAAACCAGGTCACAATCTCATCTGAAACAGGTCAAACCAGGTCATTGATCCAATGTATATAAAAAAAAAAAAAAAACACACAGTATGCTCTGCAGATGAGTCACTGATGTTTTAAAAAGAATAAGACAGCTATCCTGCATTATAACCGCTGACAGGGCTGTCTTCGTGTAACCACTGGCAGTATCACGAACAACTGTACCTGGTCCAACAGGCTTCTGATAACCAGCATCACTCAAATGACAGCCAAGAGCAGGCCCCCAAACTGCTGTCTGGAATCTCAGAGAGAGACCTCCTAAATACCTCACCCCTAACCCCTCCAGATAGCCATGTGGATATGACATCTCTCCCGTACTCCATCCGCAATTCAAAATAAATAAAGATGTCTTTCCTTCCCTCCCCCATTACCTCGAATAACTGTACTAAGGGTTGCTCAGATCAGCACAGGCTTTGTTGCAACGGTAAATAAATATTCAGAGGGTTTTAAAGAACCTTTTATTTACACTGGACTAGACCTTACCATACTGAATTGCTTTTTAGGTTTCTGAAACTTAGGTTTCAATGGATTAAATATCTAGTGGGTATTTTAATCAGAAAAAAAAAATTAATTTTTACAGGCAATTTTGAATTACAAAGCTCATAATGAATTATTTATCGGTAGTTTATACTCATTAAAGTATGTTCATTGTTGTTTTTGTGAGCACTTTATGAATATGAAATGCTGAGTTTGAACCATGAGGACCAGCTAAAATAGCAGGAGTTAAGAATCATTAAGTTCAAAACGAGAACACAAGCATGGAAAGTGATGACCTACCTGTACCGTATCCTCCATTAGGCCTCTGATCTTCTCCACAACATCATTGCGCCTGTGTTGGCGTAAAGCGCTTATGAGTTTTGCAAGAGTGGCTTCCGGCCCTCGGATAGTCCAGTGCTGTAAGGCTGCATAGGCTCGCTCGTGGTCTGCCGTGTAACCGTTGGAGAACGCCGCCACCTCCTGCTCGTTTGCATTGCAAAGAAACTGGTAAATATCTTGCCATTGGCTCCCGACCTGAGCTGCCACAAGCTTCAATATGTCAATACCTGAGGGGAGAAACAAGGGAAAGGATTGAGAAACATTGTATCATTTCATTCTGCAGCCACAGGCTTTATATCATCACTCCTCTGGAGTTTACACCATTGCATAGGGCTTTGTAAATCACCTCTAATTAGTGTTCACCTTTTTCATAGACGTTCCATTTTATTGAAATATATTTTATTTAGCAAATTACATCGTAATGCAGGGCAACCAGTGCATTGAAGGGCAAATGAAGAGGAGAAATAGGACCAATTAAAGGAGCACTATAGGGCCAGGAACACAAACATGTATTCCTGACCCTATAAAGTTAAAACCACCATCTAGCCCCCCATGGTCCCCTTTGCCTCCATAAATATAGTCAAATCTTATTTGTATTCATGTCTGCAGCTGCTGGCTCTGCCCATGTGACATCATCAGAAGTGGTGGTCTGAGCTTTCACATAGGATTGGCCGAGACTGTCAAGGAAGCAGATCAGGAACAGAGCCAAAGACAGGCCTGGCCAATCAGCATCTCCTCATAGAGATGAATTGAATCAATGCATCTCTATGAGGAAAGTTCAGCGTTTCCATGCAGAGGGAGAAGACACTGAATGGCAGTGCTGCTTACTCTGCAGCACTGCCCAAGGAAGTAGCTTTAGAAGCCATCTGAGGAGTGGTCAGTGGAGTTATCACAAGGCTGTAATATAAACACTGCATTTTCTCTGAGAAGAAACTGTTTACAGCAAAAAGCCGCAAAGTAATGATTCTACTCACCAGAACAAATGCAATAAGCTGTAGTTGTTCTGGTGACTATAGTGACCCTTTAATTGTCACTGCAAGCCTAGAGTATCCACGGCACACTCTCCAGAAGCGAATTTCTACTCGCCAATGTCTACAGGGCAATTGGAAATTATGAGCCTTTTCCTCAGCATTATGTTTAATTTAACGCGGCACTGTCAAACATGTGTGTTTCATGAAGATCAATATTTATATAATATTCATTTTGACGGTGTTGAAATTTCACTGAAATTGCAACCCACTCAAGAGATATACGGAGACAAATCATGCCATTTCTAGACACTGGACAAGGCTATTGCTATCTAGAAGTGTCAATCCCTACAGCCGTCACCAGTGATGGCTGCAGGGAATTGGCTCTGTCAATGAAGAATCCCACGGTAACACAAGATCTTCCATATACCTCAATTCTGTACTGTTGCACATGCTTGTCAGAAAATGACTTCTAGAGTTCATCTGCCCAGGGGGCAGTGAACCGCAGGAGTGGAGGTGCTATTACATTCAGAAGAAGCTTGCAGAGGATCGAGATGCCTCTAAGTGTTCTCCTGTCTGGCACAACTCGAAGCCTGTAAGTTTCCGGTGTAGGTTAACAACCCTGGGGCTAGTCCTTCTGGAGCCTCTTTGTTATGAGTCATTGGAAGTATGGGGCCTGGGTTTGTTGTGAGATGCATTTCAAAGCAGGGAGTACACCATTTGAGGGATGTCCAGTATTTCCTACAAGACCAACACTGGTAGAGAGTACCTAGATTTCACATGATCTAGAGATAACCACTTAGGGTACTTAGTTTTGTGTTGCCAATCTACTACTCACAAAAGGTTTATACATGGCAAATCTGCCCTGCACCTAGCTGTAGGGAGACACAGAGTATTCTGTCTGAAATGTCCCCCGTTCCATACATAACCCAGGAACAACATTCTTCGCGTTGCAAAAATGGCTTGGGGACCATGATGGGATTAGATTGGAGTAGGTAAAGTATCCTGGGTAGGACATTCATTGTGAGAACAAGACTTAATCATCTAGAATTGCGAGTGTAAAACTTAATGATCGAGCTTTAAAAACAATCTGACCATACAACTAGAATCTTTGCCTGGATGACCGGATTTGTTTTTCCAGAGAAAGAATATCAAAGATAACTGCAACAAAACGTTCTGTGACATGCCATCAAAATTGCTGGTTCTCTTGAAGGTCAAGAAACGTCCGCACAGAATTATCTTGTCTTGTTGTGTACTTAGAGGCTGTTTCCCCTGCAATCTTTTTACGGGTTTCTCTAGAAACGTGTGATCTTTCTGAGCCAAGAGCCAGATTTTTGGACAGAACAAACAGATGCAATACGGTAAGGATAGGCAAACATTGGACACTCCGGATACTGGCAAAGAAGCAGTGAAGATGTATTCCACAGCATACACCGCAACAGAGTATCTATCAGTATCCCTGAACTTGCAGCATTTTACAACCATGAACACATCTCATCATTGCTGTAGTCCATTGTGTTTAAAGAGATTTGCAAAACTCATGGAATATTATTCCCAGCATAGTTACATTTCAATAATTAGAACAACACAACCAATTGTTGGTTGTATGCAGTCCATTCTTGATCTAAAGCACAACTGTCACTTTCTGTAATAGTGCCAGTTCTGGACTCCCAGTTCTGGACCAGTGAATGTTATTGAAGTGCTCACTGGGGTATAGTAGGGATATATAGAACACACATTTACATCTTCGGCATTGGTGTCTAGGCCAATACCATCGCCTCCTATTGTACATCAACAGAGAAATGCTTTATAAACACACACGAGCCTGGATATCTCTTCCATAGAGCCAAACCGGAGCATTTCCCTGTACAAATGACACCTGTGACAGTAGACGTTAAACAACTAACCATTTTAGATAGATCACACAAAATATTCAAGAGGTGAAAATATAAGTTTTTACATAATGTACTCACTTATATTTTTTTAAAATAATACACACAAAAAAAAAATAAAAAAAATATACACATAAATGTTCAATCCTAAACTTTATCTAATCTGTTTCTATTAACAACCTGTGTCTGAAACGCATTTTTTTTTTTCCTGAGCAAGAAATGGAGGGACTGTGTTTTCTAATTTACAGAAGCCAAGTAGAGAAAACTTCAAAATTGGAAGTGCTTAAAACAAGATTTGGTTTGAGATTTTAATCAAATTTACCCACAATCCATCAGTGAAATCAGTTCCGCAGAAGGACACACAGCAGACAACGTGGGCAGAGGATAACAAAATCGCTTCATGCAAACACTGACATGCAGCATAAACAAGCAATGATCATAGATCTAAAAAAAAAAAAAAAAAAAAGGCAAGTGGCAAGGATGGGAATGTAATTATTTAGATATAAGAGGACATTAGGAAAGGAGAACTAAATAAAATAAATAAACACGTGCCAGGGCAGCTTTAAATGCATCTCTTCTTTATATGAAGTGTTGCTGCTGATAGCCTCCTATATGTATTAAAAAAATGAAAATGAAAGGCTGGATGGTAAGAGATTATTGTAGAGCGTACAGCATTGCGGGGGCACGTATAGGTCTCCTATGTTTGAAATCTTCAATAAAAATTGAAACATGAAAAAAAAAGTTATTGTATAATGATCTGCTACCATCCCGCCTTTGCTCCATATATCACAAGAGCCAGACGTCTTGTTATTTTTATCTGTATCTGTGCAATTCAGGGATGTGAGCAGACCATGCTGTGAGTAGAACAAAGTATCCACCTAGATCTAGTCCTTGCTGCATAGCAGCAGATACACGGGGACCTTTCTGTGGAGGGCACCACCTGTTGAGAAGAAGGCTAGCATATTGATGTAAAGTTTATGAGCCTGACATTTAATGGCCCCGCAACAGAAATGTAAGTGTCCACGGGGGTAACAATGTACATTTTATAGATGTATATAAAAAAAATTTCAAGAAAATATATGTAACACAAATTATGGACTGATACATAGCAAATACTCAGTCATTATATTAATAAAAATGTATAGTGTGCAAATATTTCATGAAGAGTTTTTCTCCTAGTTGGACTCAAAGCGGTTTAGCACATTCATTTGGAGTATTGAACTTGTCAGACAATAAACAGATGTTAATGTTACCATTACCCAAATTAATAGCCCTCCATCTATCAATTTCTGAAGGATGCGCAGCTTAGTTGGTCATGCCAGGAACTAAAACTATAACCACGAGGTCTGAACACGCACTTCAGATACAGTATTGAGAAACTCTTTGGAAGATGTTTTTGGAATAGTTTAAATGAGACACAAGGAGAAACGAGAACGGGTGTTTGGGACAGAAAAACAGTTTTGTAGATTTTATCCAGTACGTTCCTCAATTCCACTGAGAAAGTCATTGTTTTTGTGGGACGTTCTGTTCTAACCATCCCAGTAAATGATCCACTAACACTTCAGTGAGGCGTGCACCACCAGCTTTCCACAAGCAGCAGGCATTATTTTCCCAAGATTCCGTGTGCACACATGAAGACCAAGTCAAGTGCAGGGAACCATGGAACATTTTAAATTTCCATTGAATGCAAAGCTCTGCCTTGCATCGGATTCAAAATAGAACAAACAAAAAGGCATCAACTGATCATTTTTATACAGCTATCAGAATATGCCATTCTCTACACCCAAAACGGTGAATTTTAAAAAGGAACATCTAATGCTGAAAGTCACGATGAGTCCTGTTTAATATATCCAAACTAGAAACAGTTCATACTGTCAGATCCAGAGATTTATAGCACAATACCAGCTCATATTCTCAAAAACCAGATGGATGAAAAGGAAATGGCAAAACAGATTGTTAGAGTACAATATTCAAACTTCTGTTTACAGGCAACAGATAACACAGCTATCTCGGATTCTTTACTTAAAATGTAACTCCAACCATTATGGCCACTTCACTGATTTGAAATGGTTATGGTGGTAGGAGTATGGAGGTGCAGCATGTCGTCCGTATCACTGCAATCTTAATCTTCTCCTTTTCAGGCGCACACATGCAAGGGGAAGAACAATCTCCCCTCCAATCAAGGGTTTTTTTGTTTTGTTTTTTGTTAAACTGAAAATCCCTCCCTCTCCCCATTCCCTTATCCCTTCCTTCGCCAGCTCAGAAAACATGCACATCCATTCTGAGCTGGTGAAAAAGCTCCAATCACAATCTTCTCTAGGAGATGCCATTGACTGGACCACACACGGTATTTTCTGACATCAGATGAAGGAGAAATATCGGCGCCTGAAGCTTCTCCAGGTGCTAGTCTACAAGTAAGATTTAGGTCATTTTTTTATGTTTTACATGGGAGGGGAGGACGACTAGTTAGCAAGCACTGCAAGACCAAAAAAAATAAAATAAACTGTCAAAAGGGTTGTAGTAATCCTTTAATAGTAAGGTTTACATTGCAGTTTGTGTTTAGGCCAGGTTTTTAATTAATTTATTGGGATTAGCGATGCTGAATCTGCTTGTTTTGAAGTTGTGCCAGAGAAGGGCCTGATCACGCCTGGTACAGAAGCCACACACTATGTAACAGGCCACAAATGTAGACCCAAACATATAACTACGCGCAAGGGTGTTTAAAAAAAAATGAATCGATGCTTTTTGTAAGAAAGTGGGGAAATAATTATAATCATAGTAAAACCAGTGAAATATGTATCTGAAATGTCACTTATATAAACAATAAGCAAGCAGTTACAACACTTGTATGGGTGTTTTATACAAGACAACAAATGTTTTTTTAGAGGTAAACCCACACAACATGTAAGTGGAGATCTAACAGTCTAAAGGGATATTCCACAGCCCAAATACAAAATAAATAAATATAAAATTGCTGTTTAGCAGATATATTTCCAATGAAAACATACGTGTATTTGATTATGTATTTACCATTGGGAGTATATATAAACACATCTTGTGAAAACTGCAGGTCTCTTGCCTTCAGCCTTTGCAAACCTTCCCCTTCATTACCTGTTGCCTGCTTGAAAGCCAGGGGAAGTAACCAAATTAATATTTAAAAGTATCAATGCCTGTTGAAATTTGCTCCTTTTATAAAATGAAAAAAGACAAACTTTACACAAAGCTTTTCAGCAAGCTAAAGTGCTTTACAGATGTGAAGGGTCTCTTTAAATTTGCACCTGTTTGGCATAGGGTGCACATCTTGAAATAGAGCATATCAAGTAAAAAAAAACAAAAAACAAACCGTATGATACTGTAAAATAAAACCAGTGTGATGTGAGTAAATACACTCACATTTGATGGAGCCGATGGGTGATTAGAGGCCCATAAGATTAAAGCCAATCACCCATAGGCTCCACCAAATGTGTGATTTTATTTTACAGTATTATACAATTTTCTCTTTTTTTTTTTACCTTTTATGTTATATATGAGGATACATACCAGACGTCAAATAGGGGTGACTCTTAAGTTTAGTGCGGTACTTTCACTTTGTGTGGGTTTATCATCAAAACGTACTTTGTACAATATCAAAAGTGTTTTACCATAAGGGCACGCTGGCAGCCTCTCACTGCTATTCAAGTAGATGTCCTTGCCTAACTTAATGGTAGTCAGATTTTAGACTTAGGAATTATTAAAGGCAGAGTCAAACCGAAAAGCCCCAGGCAACCGGAGTGCTTTGCACCACCATTGTTTTTCTTATAATTTACCAGACTGGCAAAGTTTTAAGTCGTGTGGGTTCCATCTCTTCCTGTTCCCTCCAGAATTTGGTATATCACACTGAGGCCCCAAAATATGGCATTATATTTTAGCACTCTGTCTGAGGGATTGAAGCATTATAAAATATATTAGAAACGATCTGAGCAGTGGGGAGCAGAGATGTTATTCTATCTGAACTGTGGCGAAAGTAATCTAGCCACTGGTTCTTGGAAGGGCCTGCTTGCCAGCCTCTTGCCCCAGGACTATGGCCCATGTATTAGACCTAGGTTCAGGACTGTGGAAAGGCTTTGTTCGTGCCTTTTCCCCCTCTATAGTTCGGTATATGGGGCTTACCGAACAGATTAGACTATTGCTGTTCATATACCTACATGTCGGTTCGTCCACCCATTGTAAAGCGCTGCGGAATTTGATGGCGCTATATAAATAATAACATAATAATAATAATACCGAATGAACTGTTGAACGGACCGACCACCCAGAACAGTCGTGTGCTGTTTATTGCTCTCATTGACCTCGCTAACCGCAACGTTCTGAGTGGTTAGCTGGGTGGCCGTCGTTCGTATGTGCAAAAAGCGTCATCTTCAGCAGCGAACGCATACCGCGGTGTTTGGTCGTCGAGTGCATGGAACTATATTTGGACACTTGATGGCGCAGACACCTCTGGGACTTCCATCTCTTCCTTCGTTCGACTGGATTAACTTGAAAAGAGCGGTGTTCGGTGGAAACACACTCCAGAACAAGAGTCACAGACTAAGTATACATACAAACCGGTTACATTCATATTTATGTTATATTGTGAACTACCAAACTAGACCAACCACAAACCCTGATTCTCTGAAACAGTTTTGGGCATGGGACCATGCGTGCGGTCAGTCAAACTAAGACTTCCATGAAAAACCTGAAGCCCTGAATCGATCTGGGTGATTTTTAGAATGTTGGTCCCCCACATCGGGGCTATCAGGAGATATGACTATATTGGGGGTATTTTTAATAAGTTATATAAATGTGTGTTTTTGTGTCTGGAGATAATGGAGTTAATACAGTGCTTGACTCAATTATCTCCCAGGTAAAGAGGAGGGATTAACCCATTATGTTTGGGAGTGTCCTGGATCTGAGAGCCAATGTGATTGTGTTTTTGTTTCTACTGTGGTTTACTCTCAGGTCCAGGGGTAGAGTGCCCCTTGCATGGGGACCTGCATATAAAGCCAGTTGTGGTAGTTGTGGCTACCAATAAACGAGTTCCTCTTCACCCTCAACATAGAGCCTCATCTCATGTGTGGAGGGGACAGCTATATTCACTATGGTGATTGCTATATCACTATGCTCCCCATGGATTATAATCACTTGCTCTTTTAAGAGTATATTGCTACACTCTCTTGGAGGAGAGGTCTACCCACTGGAAGCTGGATTCTGGTCTTGGGTCCAGGGTGGGTGGAGGACAGCGAGACCTCAAGTGGGGACTACAGTGCTGATGGTGTCTAGTGGAGTGCTTGGAGTACTCGATGAGAACTAGGAGCATCAAATAGCGGAGGCACCCGGTTGGATTGACACAAACACTATTCACTCTGAAGCTACAACACGAATGGCTGGGGAAGGGGCCTAAAAACCGTGCATCACTATGCCATACGCCATAAGAAATACAATTCTACAAAGAGCACAGACAGAGGAAATCAACCCAAAAAAGGTGGGTTCATTTCATACGTAGAAAATAGTAATGTTTAATGGGTAGATCATTATTTTACTGATTGCCAGTCCTTAAATAAATAAATAAATAAATAAAACAGTTTGCCAGTGAATCAGACTTGTATGAGTCTTGCTTGGAGGGTTAAGACAGACTTGGTTTGATTCCAGATAGCCCTTGAAGCATTTTCTAAGCATACGTCTTATCAGATTATTAGACTGATCTATTAAACTAACAATTCGACCAAACCATCTGTCTGAATTGTGTCATTTGTGTGTACTCTTCCTTATTCCTTCAAGGACTATCAAAGACATGAGTGTACAGTCCACTCATACCCTCCCTTCCCCTCTTTAACCATTTAACCCCTTAAGGACCAAACTTCTGGAATAAAAGGGAATCATGACATGTCACGTGTCCTTAAGGGGTTAAAGAGCTACATTTGTTAAGTCTAGAATACTAGATCAGCTTTGACTTAGGACTGTCTGCATTTAAAGAATATAAAAATTGTAAAAAAAAAAAAATTCATTGAAGGATTTTGATTACGTTTTTTTTTATTTTATTTTTTTACAATGTGATAATCATAAAAAAAAAAAACACAAATTATATTTAAAGCGGTTGACATGCCCCAAATCCAGTCCCACTTTGCTCTGATTCAATAATGAGCACAGAAAATTAAATTAAAATATTCCAGTTATGACTACCTCTGTCCATACAATGTATTTTGTGACGTAATTACATAAAAATAAAAAAAAACTAGGCATCACATGCTGTGCCTGAAGGCAATAAAAAAAAGTTACATAAATTATTGCCTTATAGGGACACTCTAGGTTGGAACTACCCCATTTAAATGTATTGCATTAAATATATATATATATATATATACACTGCATTTACAGTGATACTGTAGACATCATAGCCATCACAGCTGGCTGAAGTGGTTATGGTTCCAGGAATGTCAATGTGTTCTGTCTGTCCGAGTTCTGATTTTTTTTGTATTGTAAGGAAGAAGACTGTTCTGGTCAGTCTCGAATGTCACAGATTACTCAAAAGAAATACATTTTTAATACGCATGTTTTACATTTCCCCCAGTAAAACATCTGGAAAAAAAAAAATTGAGTTTCCCATAGAATGTTCTGACCGGTCAATGATCTATGATTGACAGGTGGGAGAGGGTAATCAATATGCCATTAATGTCACAGCACGGTGTGAAGTTCCTGGTGCGGCTTTTCTACACACACTCGTGACATCACTGAAGTTGCTAGCGGTTCACTCATAAAGAGGCCTGTGATTGGACCAATTCTCTGGCTCAGAGAGCATGTATGTGCTCCGGGCCGGCTAGTAGAGGTTGGGGGTGAGAGGTGGGAGGCTGCCTAAGTCACGTGTGCTGGGTGTGTAACTAGTCCCCAGCACAGAATTAAGAATAGCTCATGATGTGCAGTGTTTCAACCCGAAATACTGCACATACTGACTCCTACCAGATCACTGAAGTGGCCATGGTGGTTGGAGTATCCCTTTAAATCTCACCTCTTCAGAATAGCCTGTGGCCACCCAGGGTAATCGTCATTCCTCAAACCTTTCTCTTACTCTCTCAACTTAATTAATGGATCCATTTTCCACTTTACTCTCACCTACCAATTCTGCCACTGTTGCACCCGGTCACCTGGTTGCTGTCCCACCACGCTGCCCTTCCTGTTATGTTTTTATACACCACTTTCTCTAGATTATAGAATAGACAAAAACTACTGGATGAGCATATCCCTGTGTTTATTTCAAGACAGACTTGAATATCTTTGTAATTAAACACGTTTATTCCAGAACCATTTATTTTGCATATCAATTAAAGGGAAGATACTATGTGGCAAGATGCAGTAAAATCGGAAAAGGTTGAATGACCTTTGGGAGCAGTGCATTAACCAGGATAAATCTCTGGGGCTCCCAAAAAATATAAATATTTAATTTCAGTGTTCTTGTTTTGGTAGAAATAGTCAGCGGTGGCCACTTAGCACAACGTACAGAGCTCTCATTGTCCCAGTTATCGCACTTGGCGTGACACACTTAACACAATGACATCACAAAACGAAGCATATACTGCTGGAAACAGAGACTGGCATGATTTACCTACACAAGGTCAGGGTGAAAACAGAGACTTGGCTTTAAGGTAATATTTCAAATTCTGATTTAGAAAACAAAACAAAAACAAAAAAAACACACAAAAAAAAAAAACAACAGACATTCTAATAAATAGAAAAGAAGACGCCCATATTACAGCAGATAGCAAATGGCCTAATTAGCGATCCGATTCTCGACGAGTCTGGACTACATGCATGACTTGAGGCAGGCAAACAATACATGTGATGCTATGCAAGGAACAAAAATCCTTTGATAAACAAGAGCCTCTATACCACAAAGATCACTCTAAGCCTCTACATGATATACACACACACACACATAGAAGCAAATAGGCAACACAAGTTTGTCAATCAAATGTAGACAGAAAAAAAAACAAATGCGTTTAACCATCCAGCGACAAATAGCAACAGAACCGGACAACATAAAAAAAAAAAAAAAACACTCCCCCATTAGCGGTTCCCACCATTGGTAACAAGTCATTCACACCCATAAGGTTAGCGAAAAAGTACGGTTTGATTTTGATTCAAAAAGTGCCTTCACTCACACAAAAAAAATATATACATTTTATGTCCCCCTGGTTTAGCCAGAAATTGAAGCAAGATCTCACAAAATGCTCAAGAGTATGATATTTAGAATAAAGCCAGTGTGGGACTACCAACGTGGACGTAATAGAGCTCTGCTCATATAGCTCTTTATTATTCATAGAAACACAGAGGCCATTACAATGAGCTGTCTGTATGCGGATCTAGAGAGGGTTCCTGCACGTTACTGACTGAAACATGGCTTGCTGAGACTCCTGGGAAATGTAGTTTACAGCAACTAGATATTACTGCATATAAAAAAGGATGAACCTAAAATCTGAGAATATTGGGCAACCACATAATCTACAAATCCTTATAACCTGCTACCTGACACTGTATCGTTCGTTTGATCACTAGGGACTCACATTGTGTGTCTGATAGACACTGAGCGTATGTACACAGAGACAATGAGATAAGAGACACAGGAGAAACACAGAGACTCAGAGAGACAGAGACACAGGATAAACACGCAGAATGTACAGAGAGAGAGAGATACACAAATAAGGTACATACACAGAGACATAGGCTACACACAGAAAGAGAGACTGTGGTGATGTATACATAAAGACAGCCACGAGGGTACATACACAGAAAGAGGGACAAACACAGAGGTAAATACATCAATAGAGCTGTATGTAGACAGATTGAAGTATATATGGGGATAGAGATAGACACTGAAAAAGATAAATGGTTAGAGAGACACACAAAAAGGTAAACAAAGCAAAGCAACAAACACGGATGTACATACACAGATATAGATGAACCCACGGAGGTAAATATGTTTGGAGACGCACACATACAGAGGTAAATAAATAGAGATGCACAGACACAGAAAGACAGAAACATAAGTATTTAAGATACACAGACAGACAGAGGTAAATACACAGAGGGGGAACAATACAGGTAGGAACACGGATAGTGGTACATAGACAGAAGTAGGTTAGATACACAGACACACACTTTGAATGTGGCATATAAACAAAGAGGGACTTGTACAGATACAGAGAATGTGAGAAGGACAAACACCGGTAAATACACTGGGAAAGAGTCATGAGGCACATTGGAGATGACATGCAAAGTGACATCATTGTGACATCATAAGGAAATGATATACATGGTCCGTGTGAAGTCACAGTGAAAGTGAAGCTGTCAGATAGAAACTTGATACTGATCAGACTGGCAGAGAAGGTGTGGAGGAGGCACTATAACGAGCAGACCGGAATACTTGACAAGATATTCCTAGAACTATTACTTAGCCTACACTAGTGTAATAATAATACCGATAAGCTGCGTGTGTAGACAGCTGACAACACTGACACACAACTCCCAGTATCTGCAATTCACTGCAGGAAACAAAATTAAGGGTCGATCTATAAATGTAATTTGCACGCTCTTTCCCAGGGAGTTTGAGGATTAACGCCTTCAGATTTGCTTTCCACGTCCTCTAAATGGAATTGCGACACCCACATCTAAAGAGCATGCTGTACAGCCGGTTTGAACCTGCCTGATCTGAGCCCTGCGACTACGCTGAAACAACAGTTATAAAACCAAATAAAGGCAGTACAAAGCTCCATCCTGGGGGGATCCAGGGCTCATGTGGGTCTCATGATACACTGTAACTGGGAAGTTAGATTTAGCCTGTCGAAGGGTAGACGGAGTTCATGGTCAAGCTTTCACAGATTCAAATGTTTAATTTGGAGAGAATAGCAGAACACGTCACATTGTAACAGCTTCACACACATCGAAGGTTAGATGCATACAGATACACACAGTATAAAAATATGCATTTGATCGAAAATCAGTATTGATCGAAATCATGTTTTCTAATCAATGCTTTTGATCTATATTTGAAAACCGCATTTAAAATAATTTTTATTTTTTTTTTAAATGCTATTTGAACATTTGAAAAGACATGCCCCGGCTATATATAGTCCTACAATCCCCAAACTTCTTTTAATGCACACGGAATAAAAAGTAAATATATAAAATATACACACAATGTGTGCTCATACTAAAAATCTGGCCAAGTATCAAGATGGGACAACAACTAGGCAATCAATTTTTTGGCCACGACCTGGTTTATAGGGTACTTCAGGTGACAGGCTCAGGATAACCGAATTCTGCACTACGGGCGCTGAATGGTTTATCATAAAGACAAATGATGTATTTACTGGAAGGTCTATAGATAGACATTATCTATAAACCCTGTAGGTACTGCATTACTGTAACATTCCCCTATAGGCACTCCTTATCCAGCCCAGCTTCTATTTGCCGTGCATGGAGACACTTCTCTACGCTCTCGACATCAGTCACTCCATTCCTATACTCCTCTAGTAGGTGCTAGAAGTCCTGGCAAGGAAGTAACCATAGCAACCACAGCACATGCACTGTGGATTCTATACTGGAGAGCCAGAGAACAATCTAGGTAGGTTCTCCTGTTCTCCCAGTCAGTCAATTCTACAGCCCAGAGATCTATGCTGAAGAACAGATTGAAAGGTAGGGACGGACTAACTGTTTTAAATAGCTTTTTCTCCTAATCTATACAGTTAATAGCACAGTCTATAGCCAAAATGTAATGTAGTACTAAACAAAAGGTTGTGTGTACCATTACAAGTACACTTTAAGGGACACACACACACACACACACACACACACACACACACACATACATACATACATAGAAACATAGAATGTGACGGCAGATAAGAACCATTCGGCCCATCTAGTCTGCCCAGTTTTCTAAATACTTTCATTAGTCCCTGGCCTTATCTTATAGTTAGGATAGCCTTATGCCTATCCCACGCATGCTTAAACTCCTTTACTGTGTTAACCTCTACCACTTCAGCTGGAAGGCTATTCCATGCATCCACTACCCTCTCAGTAAAGTAATACTTCCTGATATTATTTTTAAACCTTTGTCCCTCTAATTTAAGACTATGTCCTCTTGTTGTGGTAGTTTTTCTTCTTTTAAATATAGTCTCCTCCTTTACTGTGTTGATTCCCTTTATGTATCTAAATGTTTCTATCATATCCCCCCTGTCTCGTCTTTCCTCCAAGCTATACATGTTAAGATCCTTTAACCTTTCCTGGTAAGTTTTATCCTGCAATCCATGAACCAGTTTAGTAGCCCTTCTTTGAACTCTCTCTAAGGTATCAATATCCTTCTGAAGATATGGTCTCCAGTACTGTGTACAGTACTCCAAGTGAGGTCTCCCAAGTGAGGGGCATACATACATATCAGCTGGTTCAAAAGCAGTTTAATTTATATAAAAACATGAATGAAGGATATAGTAGCCATTGGCTACTATAAACCAACTTAATCCATGATTGTTCGTGATTGAACCGGAACGTGTCTGCTGTAGGGCAATGTTTTCAGTAAACGCAGACTGTTCACGATGTTCTATGATGAAAGTAACACTGCTGTGGGATAGGCATATAGCTGGAGATATGACCAACTTCTATTGAAGGAAGAGTGGGACATCGGTGATAGGAGTAAAGACTGTCTGTAATATGGTGCTTGGAATAATCCCTTAAAACGGTTTATAATTCATACTTTAACGCACTTTATCTACCGTATTACAGTACAATTTGCAGGTCTCCGTGAACCCTTCCAGTAAACGTTATGATGATTTGGGCATGTATTTGTAAAACAACACTCTTTCGAAATAGCCATTGGCAGTTCCAGGGCAATGGTTCACACCATCTGTGCCACCTTTATCACATCACTGAGTTGCTCAGATATGTGAATTGTATAAAACACGTTTATTCGTCCTGCGATCCAAGTGGTTTTACATGGTCACAGTTCTAAAGGCTGAAAAAAAAATAAAAAGACTCAATCCATCAAGTTTGGCCTTTGGCACATCTATCAAAAAGCAATTTCAAGCCATTTCAAGTTTTGCTACTAAATAGGAAAAGGGCATCTTGCGTGCTATGATTCATTGGTGTTTTGTATATTTGAATATGGATTTACAATTAATTTGGATTTTGAACTACTTCTATGCGATATTTCCCATTTTAGATATCAGCTGTTAATTAGTATAAAATTTTGCATTTTCAATCTCTGACATAGTGGTGGCTTGTTCTGGCGCAAGCTGAAACAGTTGCCATATTTCTGGTGAAAATCAGCATTGAACAATTTCAATTATATATTTTACAACAGCTGGAAATCTACCTTGTGGCCATCTAATGGCTATGGGCCAATACCTTATGGCCATCCCTGCTAGATATGAGTCAGGACTAACCTAGGCACATGTTTCACAGAGCAGAGAATCCAGTTAAACCACGCCATTATACAACTACTATGGTTGGAACCATGTGCTATACCGCTCCAGCATTCTTACATGGACTGGGATATTTCAACCACTCGTACAGAGAAAGAGAGAAATTTGAATAGATATTGTGTACAGTCAGCCTGGAGATTGGAATTATAATTGTCTTACGTCTCCCCCTCTAGAAGGCCAACAGTGACATTGAATAGTCTACAATCTAACAAAGATGATCATTAATGGAATAGATTCTACAAGAACAGCACACTGTCAAAGCATAGAATTCAATACATTCTTTTCATGGGGAAAACATTTTATTTCTACCAAGGCAGTCGGTTAGCCTGGGGCCAGTCAGAAATGCAGAGATGTTAGTGACCTCTGTCAGGGCTGTAACAATGAATACACTGGTTGAACATGAAAAATAAAATACATGTTAAAGTATGTCTATACTATATCAGCCAGGGTGGGAGGGCTGCGGAGGAGGTGAGTAGGTGAAGAGAGCAGCCATATATGTGCATAGTCCTACCTGCTTGACAGACTGCCTTGCAAGGCAACGTGGTCTGCACTCCCCTAGTGCAGCACAAAGCACATTTAAAGGAACACGCCAAGTTCTGTAGTGGTTATGGTGCTTGTAGTGCCATGACACCTCCCCTCAGTGTAAATAGTTAAACTGTTTGCCAATGACTGGGAACCAGTCACCTCCTTCATTGAGGATCAGAGTGTCCTGCTAGGAGCTTCCATTAACACTCCTGACTTAAACACCGCCATACAGGGCCAGTCGATTGGCTGCGAGTGTCAGCTTAGTACAGGGAGCTTCCAGGTCACACGGAGGAGGTGACTGGCATCCAGTGAATCCCAGGTAAGTTGACATAGGGTAGCAAATGTTTTGACTTGCAATAAGGGAGGGCAACAGGTCACTCTTGGCACCAAAACCACTAAAGCGTGCTGTAGCGGTCATGGTGCTTGTCCTATAATGACAGGTTCAAAACTGTATTACAAACACCATAGCAACCCTCTGCCCCACCCCCGGCGATGTAAAGAAAAACAGAACAACACTTTTTTTAACTTGATTCCAGCGCCTTCTCCTCCAACATAAGCTGATGGGTGGAACCGAATGTGCATGTGCACATTCTTTCTCATAGGGTTTTTTTTTTTTTTTAAACACCCTGGACATTCTCATGCAAAGTGTGAGGAAATCCAGCGTTGTTTCACAGAGTCAAACTATGAAACTGCAAGGAAGCACCCCTGGTGGCTGTCTGGTAGACAGTCACTAGAGGCAGGTTTAACCCTGTTTCTCTAAAAAATGTTTTACATTGCACGGTGAAGGCAAGAGGGGCATTGCACCCAGACCCCTGTCTTAGAGAATAGCCACTGCATGAAGCGTGATTTGGTGCAATGAGAGGAACCATGCTGTGAACAGAAAACCCCGACATTCTCAAAATAAAAACTTTACACGTTCACATATCAGCTGCAGGTTAAATGTATTTTAAAGTGACTCCGTTAACAGAAATAGACGCCTATGTTTATTCTTTTTAATTCTGTTCAGCAGTAACCAACATAAAAGTGCAAATCTGGGAGCTAATCTCCATTTGGCTGCTGATATCACATGATCTCTGCAGACTTTTTTTTTTTTTTAAAGTTTAAAAACTGATGCAATTTCAATATGGCTGCCTCCATGTTGAACCACTGACGGCTCTCCACTGGTAATTCCGGCTAAATTTGCTGTTGCTTGACATGATTAATTTTGCAGTAATGTTTTTAAAGGATATATGTAAAGAAATTTAAGGTGACAGCACCACTTTATATTTATGATTAACTAAAGTGAATAATAAAAATGAGCAATTAACACAATTAAACGGCAAATAAACCAGATACAGAATTTAAAGTGCTGGCTAACATTTCATAATAGTGACCATGACGAAGCCATGGAACCCTTCATATAAAACACACATTAATAGTTTCTGCTCACCATGCCCATTGCAGTAGTAGATCCATTTCTCCCGGTTATGAGCCAACGCATTGGACTTTTTAAAACCCGCTTTCTCAACAATGGAACTTGGATCCTGCTTTGGTCCTTTTTTTAAAGTTCGGGAGCTTTTCCGGACACTACACACCACAATGATTACTAGTACAAGAAGCAGGAATAAAACGATCATCCAAGGAAGGTGCTCATTTATGTCAAAACGATTGGAGTTCTGCCGGGGAGGTCCCCTTTTAGTGGTCTTAAATTCAGTGTTCTTCGCACTCTGACCGGCAATCTTCACTATTCCTGGGTGCTGGACCACGTCGGTCAACTGAGGTCGCTTGGTATGGTCAGTCTGTTGGCGTGACGTGTCCCAATTGTCTGTCTTATTCAAGTATTTTGTGTCATTCGTTCCAGATTCAATGTAAACGTCGGGAGGCTCTAAAAGACGAAAAGAAAAAAAGAGGTATTGGTTACAATTGCCATTTTGTAGAAAATAAACAATGAAACAACCTATGGTCAAGTTAGATTGCGCTCACATCTATGAAACGTCTAAGCTCACTGAATGATGTGGTTTTCGACTTTGAGGTAGCCCTTTTCCAAATTAATTAAAAAGTACCTTTTCGTGCTAATCACGGATCCTACTCTGCAGCTTTGAGAGATCGACTGTTTGTGTTGGCTTTCACGTAAGCTTTCCACGAAGCTATGCCACCCATCATGTAAACAAGACACCTGGAAATGGCGGCTTGAGGTAATGTGAATGAAAAGATTCTTTGTTTTTATTAGAACATTACCATGAATACTGACCTGGAAAACATTAAACAGCCAGCTCATTTCTTTGTGTTCACTTACCATTCCGGAACTATGTCTGCATCACCAGGACATTCCACTGCAAGTATTGTCAAAATGTATACTTAATGTAAAATAAAAAAAAATTAGAAAAGTAGATCACAGCAGT
The DNA here is from genome assembly GCF_036172605.1 of Pelobates fuscus. NCBI lineage: Eukaryota > Metazoa > Chordata > Amphibia > Anura > Pelobatidae > Pelobates > Pelobates fuscus. Next base: position 31,313,344 of record NC_086318.1, on the reverse strand, counting down.
GTCTGCTACCCACACTTTGGAATGAGAAGAATTATTAGCCAGTTTATAATACTAGCATGTTTTAAAGGAATATTCCACTGCAGTGTTTATGATGAAAGGGGTGGCACCCCTAATTGTAAGTATTCAAACCAGAACGTTTGTGGGGTCTGTCCCGCACCTCTCCCTGCTTCCACTACATCTGCCAAAGAACAGGAAGCTCCTGTTTTGGAACTTCCTTTAGCTATCCTGTGCTAAGCACTGCAGTGGCTAGCTCGTTGGCTGAAAATGCCATGATTAAAAGCAGTTATTGCTCTGGCTTCCCATCATGATCTTGCTTCCCTAAGCCACTTTTTTATTTTTATCAATTGGATTACTCCTTCAACCTAACATCTATCACACATTTAGGGTCTTAAAATTCCAAGAGAATTAGAAGTATTAACATTTTTGTGAACTTTGTAACGGGAAGTTATGTGAAATTTCGATGAATGTTAACGGAGTACGGTTGCCGTTTTCAAGTACCACCAAAATGATGTGTTTTAAACACACACACATATAAATGAGACGAAAACGAAAAGGTCAATTGACTTGATCTAAGAAGTGTTGAAGCACAACTAGATCAGAGAAAATTTAATTGAAATTCAAATACAATCAAAAAATACAAAACAAATTACAGACTGCTCTTATGGGCAATGAAAAGGTTGACAACCTTTGTCATTTCCGAGTAGCTGTCACTAGCAACAGTAGAGGGGAAAGGCATCTACTCTTGCTTTGCACCAGACTAGAGGTTCTATTAGGAACTCTTGTGAATACAACAATGACAAGGATCCTGGTCTGAATACATCATCTGAAATACAGATAGCTGTGTCTAGGAGGTAGAGCTTTGTGTGAGTATAGCGCCTATTAGCTTCTCCAACAGCAAACAATAAAAACAAGCATGTCATAAAGATGACAGCAACACTTTAAAGCTATACATTCTGCACTCCTTAAAGGTCATCTTCAAAGGGTCCTCTTCAGCCTATTGTTCCTGGAAGTTTTCTTGTAATTGTCCTATTTATAGTTAAATCCCCCCTCTCATAATATTGTAAAGCGCTACGGAATCTGTTGGCGCTATATAAATGGCGTAACAAATAAATAAGTAGGGATGCAGAACAAGAGATACACTTCTAAGGTACAGATATGAAAATATATATATATATATACACAACCTTTTGATAGCGAATTAGGCGATATCTATATAAAAATAAATAAAATTGCACATAGTGTATTACAGAATAAACATAGAGGACACGCAGGATGATAATGTGGAACTCACAAGATTGCAGTGATAATCAAGCCCATCATCCTCAGTCAGAAAAAATCTTCAGAATATATGAAACACAATCTTCTATTTTTCCTTGTAAAGTAAAAGAGACAAAATAATAGTGCAGATGGAAATAAAACTTGACAGAAAATATTATACAATGCACTTACAACAGGGTCCAAATAAAAAAGCATGTAATCCACTCCAAAGTGGTAACGACAGCATACAGAGTAAGTCCTCCAAATAGTATAATCCGACGCGTTTCGTCAGGGATTCTGTCAGGGATTCGTCAGGGATTCTTCCTCAGGGATTCTGTTTTTCTGTTCCACAGGTCGCCGTTTAAATATGCCGCCAAGATACCGGAATGTGCTTCACCTGTATGGATTCTCCGTCGTGTGCGTTTCAGCTTGGAACGCACTACATCCGTCCGGCGTCACTTCCGGTTCCGGTTTGGCGATAAAACCCTTCTGTGCGTTCCATGTTGGAACGCATAGGCGAAAAAAAACGGGTGTCGTTACCACTTTGGAGTGGATTACATGCTTTTTTATTTGGACCCTGTTGTAAGTGCATTGTATAATAAATTCTGTCAAGTTTTATTTCCATCTGCACTATAAGATTTTTTCTGACTGAGGATGATGGGCTTGATTATCACTGCAATCTTGTGAGTTCCACATTATCATCCTGCGTGTCCTCTATGTTTATTCTGTAATACACTATGTGCGATTTATTTATTTTTATATAGATATCGCCTACTTCGCTATCAAAAGGTTGTATATATATTTTCATATCTGCACCTTAGAAGTGTATCTCTTGTTCTGCATCCCTACTTATTTATTTGTTACATTATTGTTTTTGGTGTTGTAAGAGGGCACACTTTTTGGTAGGTTTGCTGTCTTTGTTTTTTAGTGGTTTGGGTATTTCTATTGCCTTAGCTATATAAATGGCAATAATAATAATAATAATAATAATAATAATAATAAAGACCATCACAAGTTCATCTTCTATTAATATATTTATTTGAACAGTATAACATACATCCTAAATCCTAGGCAGTTGTTGGTTCCCATGGACTGGTTTGGCAATGCTTAAGCCAGCTCTTTCCAAAGCAGCTCTCATGTACCTCCAAAAATTTGGGATTTGGGCTACTATGTTCCAATAAAGAAATGGACTATTAAAAGGTGGGTGACGTGGCGGTGTGTGAAGTTTTAAGATGGTGGGGTGCCAGACTCCCCCATAATTTTGCTCCTCCCTACACAGTGCAGAGATACCCGTACAATACAGAGAGCTGAGCATAATGCAGAGATACTCATACAATAAAACAAGCTGGACACAACATAAAGATATCTATAAACTAGACCTGAGTACAATACAGAGATAACCATACCTCAGACAGAGCGGAGGAAAAAAAAAATAGAGATATAATACACAGAGCAGGGCACAATAAGGAGATACTCTTAACTATCCCACACAGCCTCAGGATCACAGTGATTGATTACACAGATTTGCAATACAGAGATACCCATACAGTACATGTCTCACCATAATCCATCTCTCTCTCTGTCTATCTTTCTCGCCTCTCTTGGCTCTCTCTCATGCGCTCATCTTCAGTAGTTGTATAATAACTTTAGCTTTCTATTAAAAAGGTACACACTGGTCACCAGATCAACTTCATATAAATTAAGTTGTTGTGTTGGTGGTGGTGCACCTCCTCCTCCTCTCCACCAGCATCTCCCCCTCTCCCCCAGCGCCTGATTGACATCATTTCCTGTCTCCCGGTGGCATCATCGGAGGGCACGGAGGGAACAGTGCTGGAACAGCACATAAGTCAGTGGTCCCTCGCAGCCATCCATCCCACTCACCAACGATACGAAAGCAGAGTAGGCGCCTGCCGTTTAGGGCAAGCAGGTGCCTACTCTGCATTGCTGCCTGGGGGGGACTAAGGCTGCCGAATGGCGCCCCCATAAGGTGTGCCGGCCCTAGTGATCCAGCGACCTATGACTGTGTGCCCACAGAGAGGTCTCGGCGTGCCATAGGTTCGCCATTGCTGGCTTAAAAGCATTAAATGACGCCCCTGGGGGACCTGCAGATTTATTAATGGCTTGCCAGCATTATGGCTGTAAGAGCATTGTGGGAGTTGTAGTCCACAACATCTGGAGTGCCGAAGGTTGCTGATCCCTGTACTATTGTATGCAGCCCATGGAGTTAAAAATACTTTATTCTTATTAGTACTTATAGGGTAAAGATTCCAATTGTAGTAAATATTAAGAAATACATTTGCACCGTATCCTCTGGCTGTTGTACTATAAACATAACGTTATATAACGTAAATCTCAGACTTCTGAACAACCAATTTAAGGATTGTGATATTTTTTTAAAAATAATCGTATTGCATCGTATGCCTGGGTAACTAAATAAAATAATAATAAATTGTGCCAAACAAATTAATTAACGTGTCTCCTCTGTAAATGCTTTAATCATCCTTACTGGGGTCAGGGAATAGTGAGCGATCACTTTTAGAGACCTGACAGTTCCACTTTAAAATCTCTCTAAATGGTTAAAATCAAGGCTACGAGAGGATTGCGACCAACAAGGAAGGTCGAGAGGATTGCGACCAACAAGGAAGGTCGTGTTCTCTAAACACGTTCTGAAAAAGAACATTATGAAAATGCCGCTGAAGTTATTTGCATCCATTAGGCAGTCTATGGAAAGGTTTATATCTGCTCAATGAGAGCTTGTCCTTGCTTGCTGTGGTCTCGGGGGCTTTTTAGATTGGGAAGAATCACTAGGAGACAATATAGAATGAAAGCTTGAATGCCCTCGAACAAAATCTGAATTTGGTTACAAAGACAAAATTTCAAATGAACATAATCATTTTTTGGTATCCCAAAAGCAGCCATAAAATTAAACTAATTTATATTGATATAGATGGAATTTTTCATAAAATTGAAATCTTGATTTCTTTACAAATATCTTGTGTCTAGGGTAAAACGTCATACGAAATAAATATTTATAAAATTTATATAAATAGTACCATTGAAGATGAAAGGTACACGATCTCATTGAAGTGGTCTGGGTGCAGTGTCCCTGTTCCCTAAACCCTGTAATGTAAAACGTTGCAGTTTGAGAGAAACCTACCTAATTCCACGACAAAACGCTGGATGGCCTGACGCTTTGCAAGAGGATTTCCAGCGCGTTTTAAAATCATGGGAAAGCAATGATTTCCTATGGGGAAAGCCTAATGCTTGTGTCACGCTCGTAGTGCATGCACATTAGGTTCCCCCTCATCATTCCTTTAATATATATTTCCAATATGTTTTTTTTTTTTTAAATTCTTTATTTTTGGTGCAGTTTCAGCGAGTACATAGAAAAGTAGTCATGCCACAACATTAGATGCACAATAAAACATTCACAATTACACAATTCACAATTCATACAATTATTATGTGTTGGGCCGAGTCGAGTTATGCACATTTTGTGTTGGTGTGGGCTATGTGGTTGTAGCGAGGATCCTGACATGCCAGTGGTGTGTGTTTCTATGTGGCTGTTGTCGTCCCGAGGGGACTATACGACTATGTTAGAACACTGGCACAGGTTATGGCCTTGGTAATCATTTAGTTCCTTGTGTGGTTTGACGTGTGTCCTGGTGGGTAACAGGTAGGATCTAAGCCTTTATGTCTCGTCTAAGTGTGAGTGCGGTATGAGATGGAGTTCAGTTTATGTGATGTACTGTGGGGGCTCCTTAGAGGGCTCTGCCCTGTAACCCTTGGCATTCGGGTTGGGGGGGGGATGAAGCACACTAGTTGAACCTAGGCCGTCGTTTCATCGGCACGGGGCCGTATGGTCGGTGTCACCCAGTGAGGGTGGGTCAGCGGACCAGGTTATGTGTGGTTTAGGTCGTCTTCAAAAGATATATCAAAACAGGGTGCGATATACATCGAATATAGATAGCATAAAAACATAATAACAGTAAATGAAAATAAGAGTAATAGTCTGGTGTGACCAATGCAGGTTTCAGGTTGCCGGTCCCGGCAGAGTTGTGGCTGGTGCCCTGGTGTTAGTGGACAGTCCCAGAGTAGTCAATAGAGCCGGTCCTTCTCCTACATTGGAGATCTTGTAATGTAGGTCATCTTTAGTCACCCATAGTGTCCTGGGAGTAGCCCATTTGTACTTGAGGCCCGCTGTATTTCCAATATGTTGTGTCAGTTTCGTCCTTCCTGTATGTTATGTTTTAGTATTTAATGGCACAAAGGATATTCCAAGCACCAAAACTACTGCTTAAGGAGCTCAGGAGTTAAATCACTTTCGCAGCCTAAGCGATACCTCCCCTGGTTGTAACTTACAGAGAATTTAGGAAACAATTGCTCAATTTTCAATCATATCTTGCAGCACATTGTGTTTACTTTAGAAGTTTGTATCTCTGCCTCTATTAACTGAACTCTAATCACACACAGGAGGCTCCTGCAGGCTCTAGCAAGCAATGCACAGAACTTGAAATATAATTGTTAAACTCATTGTGCAACATATTTAGTTTGAACATAAGATCTTTCTTTACAGTAAACGCGTAGGGAGACGGTGTAGGTCACATGCAGGGAGGTGTGGCAAGGGCAGCATAAACAAAGTTATTTAACTCCTAAGTGGAAGAAAATGAAGTTGTTTTGGTTATTATAGTATCCCTTTAATGTTTGGCTACATTTTCTTGAAGACATGGCCCTCTTCATCCTCCAGACACGTACATTGCAGTGGCATGACCTATGCATCAAAACCCCGTCAATGAGCTTAAGTGTTTTTGGTGCTTAGACCAACCTTTTAGTTTTGGGGTCCCCCTAACTCCCCAATCTCAGTCTCAAGCTATATTAAAAATAAAAACAAAAGATGTTCCACACTATTTTATATACAATATATAGTAACTGTGGTAACAGGTGTAGGACCAGATACTTGTATACCAGACAGCTATTCTGCTGGCCCGATTGCCCGGGTTTTTTTTTTTTTATACCAGGTAATTTGGAGAAGTGGTAGACTACAGAACTGTAAGGTATTCAGATATATGGAACCATCGGTTTCTTCCTACACACTCAGTAAGCACTGACTTTGCTGCTTCCAAATCCAAATCCTGTCTTGGTTAAAACCACTGCCTTACGGTACAGCACAAATTAATTTATTGGGTGAAACACAGGTTATATCAATGGATTCCAGATGTTTGAGCACACGGAGATATAGGCATTAGCCACACATAGATGAATCATAAGCAAGGGACACGTAATCATGGAGCGGGGGACATACAGAAAGGTTAAACTAAGCAGAATAGGCATGTTCAAAACACTGTGCGTGGAATGTAATAGATTGCCATTACTTTTATTTACTTTATTTAGAGTCACTCTCATCTGTGCACACTAATATGATTATCCCGATACTTTAATATGCATGTTTATCGGTATCCAAGCAACCCCAGAACACATCATCACGCTCTAATCACCGAGGGATTCTGTCACTATTGGTGAGTACATTTACACTTAATGTATATATAGATTTAAGTAGAAGACTTAAGGGGTCGAAACGTCTGTTGTCCTGTTATTTAGACCCTGAAGTAAGTCCCGAATGGGGACTGAAACATTGGGCAATTTTTAACATTATTCAATAAAAAAATTTGTTTTTAAGTCTGGTGAGCAGCCATTCCTTTTTGCTATTTGTGTCTATTGGAGCTCTGGTGCATGTACCCGGCGTTGGAATTAACTAAGCGTGAGTGCAAGTTTTTTTCCGTTTATATACCCTACATTTGCCTATTTTTCAGGTTTCTGTTATTTTCCTTTGAACTAAAAAGACTTCAATGAAGCTCCAATTGATTAAGAAAGAAATAGAATTAGTCTGTTAAAGGCTCCTACATCTTGATCACATTTAGCAGGATACCGTACAGTTACAGCACAACATCGAATGGACAACACTGTATCAGGGTCAATAATTCTTTAGCATACTCACCATTTTCAGCACGTGTAGAATTTAGAACCGGTGGAGGTGAAGAAGAAAGCGGTCCACAAATATTGTCACGTTTATTCGTACCAGGGCTTAGGACCCCCAGACCAAGTTCTAAGCAGTTTGTGTGCGTCTTGCATTTCATGACGCTAGAAGGCACATCCGAAAAGGTCCTGCCAGAGCATATCTTACACTTGACATTTTCTGTATCGCTTCCTTTTTTCCTGACACCCCATCCAATTGGGCAAACGGTGTGTGGTGTACAGGTGTCATTGAACAGAAATGCACCTGTTGGACAAGAGCACTCGCGGTCAAACAAGGCAGTACAAGGCATTTTCTCAACCAACGGCTTTTCACAAGGCGGTCTGCAGGCATGGCACCTCTCAACCCCGTTCTCGTGTTTTGTGAAGGTGCCATTGGTGCAAGGGCTGCACTCTCGAAGTGTAGACTTTGTACAGTGTCTGGACACATAGGTACCGGCCGGACACTTGTCACATATTAAGCTTGCATTGGATTCGGGGTCGGTGTGGTGGTATTTCCCAGATGGAAGTATTATTGTTGTTTTCTCAGACAGTTGCACCGACTCAGCCTCTACGAAGCCAAGATGGACACTAAGCTGAATGAGCACAAGCTGAAAAAGAATAGGGAATAAAACAAAAAAAAAGTTAATAAAATGTGTCTCGTAATAAAGTAATAGTCAACTTAGGACATGTTATTCAAGTGATCAGTGAAAATTTTAGACTTTAAACATTATTTCACTTTTTTTCCTCAAACATTGTTTAATTATTTAATTTGCTGCCCTCTAGCCAAAAAATAGTAACAGGTTAAATATTGAAAAAAAATTATTTGGATTATTTAACAGATTGCTGTATTTAAGAGTTTTCTAAAAGCCTGTTATTGCATTAAGTACCTCGTTAGCTAGTTAATGTAGTTAATTATTAAGACGATTAAGAAGTTTAAGCTTCACCTCCAGGCTCAAGGCATGAAGTTGGCGAATGCTAAAGTTATTTAGTATTTTGTTAACGGCTTGAAGTAATTTGCAATGAATCATATCAATAAAAAAAAGCAACAGTGGTATTTACAATACAATGCACGTGGACAGCACACGCAAATGATTCCTTATGGCAGTAATGGTTAACCCAGATGTTACTTAACTAACTTCCTCCTTAACCCCTTAAGGACCAAACTTCTGGAATAAAAGGGAATCATGACATGTCACGTGTCCTTAAGGAGTTAAAGGCACCAGCTATATAACTCAGATGGCTTCTTAAAGATGCCAATAATCTTGGAGGCACATGTACTCAAAAGAGGTGAACCAATGACTTGCTACCTTTCTGAACTGTAGACATTTTTCTAAACTTAGACATTTTCCAATACACTGTCTTCCCCTGCATACGACCACATCACGGCACGTAATACAGCTGCTACTGTAAGGAGCGCAGTAAAAAACAGGAAGTGACAAGGGGCTTTACTGCAGACATCACAGAATACATTTAAATAGAGTTGCTTATTCAGGTAACATATCACATTTGATGGAGCCATATTCAGCTCCTTTTTTTTTTTTTTTTTTTACTTTTTGCAAGCACTATTTAAAATCTGCATTCCCAAAACAGTGCAGATCCCATAAGCATTTGAGCTAAATTATCATTTTTACAGGTATTTCAGTTTCACTTTTTCCACCTTTACAAATTACCCTGAATAAGACCAGGAATACCGTATTTTAACCATTAATAATTAAAGTTAATAGCTGGAAGAAATGTGGGATCTGTAGCCTATTACAGTTGCTGGGCTGCATTATTACAACCAAGTTTTAAGTTAATACACAGTGCGGGCCAAAATTCAGAGTAGGATTTGACAGGGAACGTATTTCCCATTTGTTAGTATTTACATTTTCTATATTATAACTGGGTCTTGGGCGATTTAACAAAGAAACAAGTAAAAATAGTGGAATTTTTGTTTCACTACTAATAGAACTGTTCAAAAAGCAGATAATTGTAAGAAATTCAGATTAATTGCCCACCATGTTCACCCAACCTTTCAGCTCCGGATTACTACCTGTGGGGATATCTGAAGGAGTGGGTATACGTGATCAAAGCACGCACACCTGGGCAGCTGAAAGAGAATATCCAGACAGAAATTCTAGGCTAGATCCTTAAACATTAACTAATGTTATGAACAATACAACCAAACGATATGATATCTTCTGTACCAAGTCAAAAAAATCTCCATACATTAAAGCATTCATTATATGTAATATCATTGGTTCATTAAGAAGAAAAAAAGTTAGTTGTGTCCTTAAACCCTACTCTGAATTTTTGCCCAACCTGTACATTTGAAAAGTCGAGTCGGGGCCTCGTGGCTCTTGATTCCAGCTATAAGGTTTACAAGTGTCAGCCATTTTGGGTAGTCCAACATCCAGCCCATAGCTTAGTGCTGCCATCAGTCAGTTAGAGTAATGCAAGCTTGTTCAGTCCAGTGGTGACCAGGATAACCCCAACTTGTGTACCTGATGCAAATCCTAGATCGAGGATCGCACATTTCCCTCAACTAGGGGCAAGTGGTAGGCCACAAGCTACACTGCGATCCAGTGCAGGGCTAACACTACTTGGATCAGTGCCAAGAGAAGCTCTAATGGGAAGTTTCTGTCTCTTCTGGGGCTGCAGAGAGACGGGGAGCAATGCCATTCGAAAACAGATTGACTAATGACATTCGGGGACCAGGGCAATGTAGTGACCATGGCACACAGAGTGTTAATTTAGGATTAGTGCTTAGACTGTCCCTTTAAGATGAATCATTAGTATGTCTCTGCAAATAAAATGTATATTATTTTCCAATTCCTTTCAACATCCAGTTGCTATTGGTATAAATGTTGATCCTAATGACAAAACTATTTTTGCAAGTCCTATGAGTCCTTATTGACTGGATCATCACGTGTCACCCTGGGTAGTCACTGGGGATTATTGCAAATGACTAATCAGCTCAGAATTACTACACCGATTACTATTTACACTTTCACTGAAGCTGAGCAAGCACAATGAGTTCCTCCAGGAACAAACTAGCCATGTTATACAGTCATCTTATGGGAAAGACAAACAGAAACATTAAATGACGATGGAATTCAAAGACATCTGGGGATCCAAGGCTGCTCATCACTATTCTTGGAAACCTATCATTTTCCACAAATTCTCTTGTTATTTTAACCCCTTAAGGACACATGACATGTGTGACATGTCATGATTCCATTTTATTCCAGAAGTTTGGTCCTTAAGGGGTTAAACCTTTACATGCTGTTCCAGGCAGTGTATGGAAGTCTGATTAGACCTTGCAATGCTATGGACACGGCTCATATGCATGTACAGCACTGTTGGTGGGATGCCAGAGACAGTGTGCGCATGTATATCATTTCCCCGGGGCAGTGAAAATCACCCTCAATGCCGAATTGCAGGCAGGTAAGTGGAGTTTTTTTTTGTTTTGTTTTTAAACTTCCTTCCGCTGCTTTATACTGCCCCAAAAACAAGGAAACACCAGAGAAGAACAATTACACTTTAAAGAAATACCTTGTAAAAAGAAAATAAAAAATGATGAAAAAAATTTATACACACACACACACACACACACACACACAATCTCACAAAAGGGAGTACTGTACACCCCTCACAGTTTTGTAAATATTTTATTATATCGTTTCCACGCTCTGCATGCAGACACTGAACTTTATCATAAGATGCATTATTTCAATGCATATCTCTGAGGAGATGCTAACTGGAGCAGCAGAGCATTTTGACGCAAATGCTCAAAAGCCTCCCAATGCTTTCATATGGGAAAGCATTTTATTGGCTGAGGTCATCAATTCAGCGGACGTGCGCGACGCTGGAAGATGGTACATTTTATAGATATTTAAGGGGAACCCTATGTTTTTTGTTTTTTTTAACACCATAGGGTCAGTAATATATTTTATATTCCAGAACCTATAGTGTTTCTTTAAATAAAAATGTCCGTCTAACCAGCACTTCCCGTGGGCACTGAGGGAATTTGGCATTTAAGCTTCTTGCCATGCTGGGAATCAATTATAGTTATCAGTTTGTTCAAGGTTAATTTTAGAAGGTCGTTTTGACAGCAGTATAATGAATGGCTATCATATTGATTGCTGCTATCAGACGTGGAGCTTAATGATGGCTTAGGAACTAAGAGGACAAGCTATTAACAATCAGTTAGTATTCTGGAATAGCGCAAAGTGTTAAAGGGATTCTCCAACCAGCATCAACACTTCTGCCGTTAGAGGTGGTGATAAAGGAAGGAATCTCTGTATGTGTAGCATTTCTGCTTAAAACGCTGCACAATACAGAGATGTTTGCATTTTTGTGCAGGGGGCTAGTTACACCCCTGGCAAACATGACTTAAATAGTTCATAACTCTGTTCTGGTTGCGTAGTGTTAAATCTGTGCAAAACTTACATCTGCCATCATGAGCAACTACCCTTGCAGACAGCACTGCCTCTTTAATTTGAGGCCTTCCGGCCTTCCCCACTTCTATGTAGTCCTAATCTGCATCCATTTTTTAAAATGTCCTCCTTCCCTTGTCCACTCCTTACTCCCTCCTCAAGGTCATGGCACGCGCATGCTCTATGAGCCGGTGAGAACGATTCAATCAAATGCTTCTCTATGAAAGGCATTCGTTAGGACCACGGAAAGAAAAAAGGCAACATCAGACGGGGAGGGGAAACCACATTCATATAAAGGGGGGAGGGAAAAACTAATCCCCAGCCGAGCATTCTAAATTAAACACACATTATTTATATGTCTTGGTGTAACTCTTTAAGGTTAGGGTGATTAGTTAACAATGTGATAGGTAATCGTCAGAAGAAATAAATGGGTTGTCAGAGTTGGTAAAAATGTACTGACGTAGACGACGACTAAATGTACCATATATCCCGGTAGCACAAGTCGATCAAGCTCATAAGAAAACCCCTAAAAAATTTAGAGGTTTAGTATATAGAGTTAGGCCTATATTCGCAGGATAAGTCAACTTACAAAATAATATGGCAACTTTGACTCCTGCATGTACGTTAAATTGGAATACAGTAATTGTACTATAATTATACAGTAAATAATATTGCAGAATTCAATACAAGGAGTCAGAGAGTCAGGGGTGCTATGAATTGAGAGGTCAGAGGTTTTGTGTACTGACTGCAAAGCCAGAGCAAGGGGTTAATGTTCGGGTGTGAAGCAGGTTTCGGAATAAAATGAACGATTAATCATTTGGAAAGATTTAAAATCTATACATTATAAATCACTAACCACTGCATGTTAATGGTTAGACGGTATCTGCTAAGATGTAATAAAACGTTTCCTGTAACTTCGCAGGTTCCGGACAGTTACAGTTACATTGGGAAAATCAGTTCACAGAGATAAACTTCTCACACCCCATCTTTCCCCCAGGGACTGAGTGTAACACCTGCCTGGGTGATCTGATTTAAAAAAAATAAATAAAAAAAAAAAAAAAATCCGTAATGGGATTTTTCTAGCAAAATCAGTTTACATGACAGCTTTAAACAATTAGTAACAAGATTGAGAAAATAACCGGAACTGAAAGCAGACTGTTAAAAGTAATGACACACGTAGAACAAAAATAGAAGAAAGCAAGAGACCTGATACTAACGTAGTCAGCAGAAATCACACAGAGATGTGTACAGTCGCAATCCTTGCGGAAACAAAATACTACAAATGGGAACCGGGCAGGGCTGTTCCTGTAAGATACTCTAAAACTGGAAGTATAATAATAAGTAGACCTCGATTACTCAGCGCAGACAACCTCACGGCTGGCTTATCCACATCATGTACAACTACAACTCCGACTACTCCAAGTCATCATACTGAGTGAGGATCAGGGGACGTTGAAGAGCAAGAGCAATTATTGCCTACAAGGGTGGGGGAACAGCAAAACGTATTGGAAGACTAAGGATAATCATTACTGTTAACAGTCTTAAAGAGAAAAATTCAAATTACCTTAAAGCGAAACGGTCATGCCGAATCTTTTTTTTTTTTTAACCCCCCTCCCGCCTCCACTACATCCAATTGACCCTTTAGTCACCCCCAAATGCCCCTAAGCCCCCCAGATTACCTTTTTTTTTTTAATCTTCATTTTCTGCCCTGATCTTTATTCAGGGCGCCGCCATCTTTGTGTGGGTAGGTGAAGTCCCTGTGGGACACGTCATCTGCCCACACTAGACAGACTGAGATTCCCGCACATGCCCAGTGAAACAAATTCTAAAATCTTTGTTTTTCAGCCGCAAAAAAGGCCAAATAAAAATCCATTATACCCGTCGAACTTAAAATAAAATAAAAAACCCGAGCAAAAAAAAAAAAAAAAAAAATTCATCTTCACCCATGGAGGGCTCCGCTCAGACTGAGCTCCGCATGGCGGGGGAAGGCCATGGGTGAAGAGGGATTATTATTTTTTGCGCTCTGGTTTTTTATTTTATTTTAAGTTCGACGGGCATAATGGATTTTTATTTGGCCTTTTTGGGGGCTGAAAAATGAAGATTTTAGAAAAAAGAAGACGTCGAATGGTAAGTTTAATTTTACTTTACAGGGTAGTAATTTTATTCCCCCCTCACTATTTTTTTAGGGTGAGGGGGGGTAGGTAGGGGCCTTTTTTTATTTGGGTGGGTGACTAGGGGCTTGGGGATCCCTAGTCACCTTTGATGGGGGGGGGGGGGGGAATTTGACTTGGGGCCCCCACCCGCCGCCCAGGGGTGGGGGGCCAGGGGGGGAGGACAGTAGGTGTCCCCCCCCAATTATCATTATGGCCCCCACCGCCCAGGGATGGGGGCCTGGGGGGAGGACAGTAGGTCCCCCCTCCATTGTAATTTATGGCCCCCAGCCACCGCGCAGGGGTGGGGGCCGGACAGTAGGTTCGTCCCCCCCCCTCATTATCTTTATGGCCCCCACCCACCACTCAGGGGTGGGGGCAATAGGTATCCCCCCTTATTTTACTTTAGGGCCCCCACCCGTCGTTTAGGGGTGGGTGCCAATAGGTTTTTTTTTTTTGTTTTTTTTACAGTGAGCAGCCATAGGCTGCCCACTGTTTAATAGACATGGCCCTACTCGCGGTATAGCGAGTAGAGGCCGAATTTACTAATACTAAGTAATCTTTAGCAATTTAGGTCTTTCAGCCTTTTAGTAGATAGCTCCTTAATACCGTGGGAATTAGGGAGTTCTCTACTAAGCGGCTGCAAGATGCAGCCACAGCACGAATAGGATCAGAGTTTTTCATTCAAATTAAATTCCGACACGAACAAAGTGCCGAATTGCGTTCTAAAACAAACGAACATACTGTTCTCATTCAGTTAGAACGCAATTCGGCAGTTTCGGCTAAAATGACATGAAGCATCGTGGGAACAGGGAGGAAAGGTAAGAATTGTGGGAAAATTGCTCTGACCAGCGGAAATGAAGAACTCTTTGCTTCTCCGCTGGTCAGAGCTGGTCAAGCGGAGGAAACCTCCATAAGGCAAAGAGTCCCTACTTTGTCTTATGATTTTAAAGAAAACTAAAGAAGACAGGGAGAAATGAAGAACAGACCCTGAGAGAGGGGGAAAAGAGGAAGAGATTGAGGAAAGGTAAGTTCGGCATGACAGTGCCGCTTTAAATCAGCCCCAGATACATTGAAAACTTCAGATATCACAAAGATAGATGATCTATTCAATATACCCAAGCAGAAGTTCTTTAAGGTACTGAATAATGTATTAAGACTTATTTTTTGCTATATTACACCTTTATACAAACAATCTCTGATGTCATTGTCTCCAAAATCTCCTGCGTCATCATACCACACCTTCCGCCTGTCTCTGTATTCCATCTGTCGCTGTATTCCAGCCTTCCATCTTCGTGATACTTTGTCACCATATCTCAGCTCCCCTGCCTGGTATCATGGTGTCCTGTGAAATCAAAGTCCAGCACTGCTTCATGTTCTAAGTAACTGGATTTTATTATAACTCCATCTATCCTACTTCATGTATCATCACGTCCCCTATATCTCCTGCCTGATCATTCTAAGTCATTTTATTTCCATCTCTCCTGTGATTCCGTGTCAAAGTTGAGACGTAAAAAAAAAAAAAAAAAAATAGTCTTTCGAGAAACTGATGATGAAAGTTCTGTTCCGGTGAGAATCTCTGATATGTTATCATAACTTTGCCATCCGTAATCACGGTGGCATAAAACAGAGGCTTTGTTATATATAGTATTCTTAGCTTCTTGCTCCCGGCAAAACATTTTCCATACACTATTCTTCACTCGTCTTGGCCCATGAGACTTAAAAGGGATACTATAGAGTTAGGAACACAGATTTGTATTCCTAAAACTATAGCTCCGCTGTGCTTCCTCCTCCGTCATCGGACGGGCAGACCGAATGCGCATGCACGGGCAAGCATTGAAAGTGCATTAGGCCCTCCCCATTGGAAAGCATTGAATCGATGCTCTCTGCTTGGGTTTTCACGGATGCTGGATGTCTCCAAAACTGCAATGTTTTATATTGCAGGACTAAGTGCGACAGGGACATTGCACCCAGACCACGTCAATGAGCTGAACTGGTCTGGGTGCCTATGGTGTCCCTTTAGATGATGAAATAACTTTGCAGTTAATAAAGGAGAATTTGTATTTAGCGTATTTCTGTTTATGTTAACACACATAACTAGGAAAATCTTTATTTCCTGTTTGTGTGGTTATTGATGTTTACAAAATGGCAAAACACTGGATAAAGAAAGAAAATATAACGATAACTGCTCACATGTCATTTAAAAGACAAATTTCAGGATTTTTGAAATACGTGAGTGAACATTAGAATCATTCACAATAAATAGAAATTGCCAGAGATAAATACAGGCCTGGGCACTGGTAACAAGCTGCCATTGTACTATCAGATTGCTACATACAGGGGGCTTTGTGCTATAGAGAATAGGAATTAACTGTTCCTTCCCGTGTAATT
The DNA here is from genome assembly GCF_036172605.1 of Pelobates fuscus. Taxonomy (NCBI): domain Eukaryota; kingdom Metazoa; phylum Chordata; class Amphibia; order Anura; family Pelobatidae; genus Pelobates; species Pelobates fuscus. The sequence continues at coordinate 31,297,116 of NC_086318.1, read as the reverse complement.
GTTTATATTTCTACATTTTACAAATTGTGATCCAGAATTACAGGGTTTGTTAATATAAAGATACTGTCCAGGTATGGGGGGGGGGAGGATTTTATGATCATTAGGACTGTACTCAATCACTGTAGACAGGCATCCACGGGAAGGATCACAGACACGAGTACATATAGTACACCAGAACAATAGGGAAAGCTTTGGATTGGCTTAAATCGTCAAGGGAGTGGGATGGGGGCAGGGCCAAACACCATTTTGGCCAATCAGAAACTCCTCATAGAGATGCACCGAATCAATGCATCTCAATGAGGAAAATTCAGCGTCTCCATGATTTTCTCTGTAAAGGCAGTGTTTGCATGAAAATGCCTGCAGGTAATGATTATATTCACCAGAACAACTACATTAAGCTGTAGTTGTTCTGGTGGCTATAGACACTCCTTGAGGGCCTTTTAATGTAAACCCTGCATTTTCAGAGAAAAGGCAGTGTCTATATTACTACCTAGTAACACCTCCAGTGACAGTCACTCAAACGGCCACTGGAGGTGATTCCTGGGTTAGTGCTGCAAGATGTGCTGAACGCTAGCCATAGAGATACATTGATTCAATACATCTCTCTGAGGAGATTCTGAAAGACGCAGCACATGCACAGTAGCCTTCCAATGCTAACCAATGGGAAATCATTGGATTGGCCGAGTTCAAATATGATGATCTCAGACAAGGAGGCAGAGTGACACGGACTACCTTTTTAAACTAAAGAGATGGGGGCTGACACTATAGTGTTCCTTTAAATGTAATTGCTGGAATGGTAAAGTCCCCAAAACGTGACAGTCCTTGCAAATCAGCCACTAAAAATGCAATCGTGAAAAAGGGTCATGAGCACAGCTCACCACTATTACAGCTACGACACCAGAATTCTTACTTGCAAAACTTGGAGTGTTGAGATCACCAAGCATCCCTTTGTAATATGTGACCTCAAACTACCAAGATAAATCCCAGGAACATCCCAAACACCATAAATACTACAGTGTGCTCAGTACAAACCAGAAGATCCTGTTCACAAGCGTCCGCTGGCTCATCTAAGCTAAGCCCTGCAGTGCAGACATAACGCATACACTGAGAGCGTTGGGAATAGAGAATTTCTGTCTCTCATTGAGATGTAGTGAATGTAGGAGGGGGTGCCCAGCAGACACGAGGAAAGAAGTAAAACCATTACAAGGTAGGGCACTCTCGGCCTAGTGACAATGCAGTGGTTATGGTGCTTGGGAGTGTTCCTTTAAAAGGCTTATGAGGCAATTCCTTAAATCAAGTCAACTATGTTGGTGTTTATATTTGTTTTTAAACCCCTTAATGACACATGACATGTGTGACATGTCATGATTCCCTTTTATTCCAGAAGTTTGGTCCTTACGGGGTTAAACTAGTCCTGTATAGATTAATTTTCTATTCATACTAAATTATTAGGTTAGTATCTGTCCTTCAAAAACCATCATACAGATTAAAGAATTGAACTTCAAGACAGCAAACGGTTTGAAAACCGGTTTGGCCTCTGCTATGCGCAAAATGCAAATAAACCCTGGCACTGGAAGAGTTAAGATAATAACCTAACAGGATAGTATGTGCATAGTAGACAAGGTGGCAGTAACCAAAAAACTGAACATTTATTTTTTAAATGGCAAAGCGTGTGGGCCATTGAAAAGACAGCTCTGTCCTTACACCATAAGGGATCTTAGCCATTATCAAGACATTTCCAATCTACTGATTGAGAGGTAAGAAGATTGGAATAGTTTAGTAGAGACAAGATATCAGTAAAATATAGTGATTCATCCATCTCCAATAATAGATCAGAAACGCAGGCAGATGGAGAGTCTGAGCGCCAGGATTGGCATCTGGATATTGCGGCATCTAGAGACCGCTCCAAATCCGTCTCCATCTACGCCTACAATCGCAGCTGCTTAAGTGTTGAAGGAGATGAAGGCTTGCTTTTTAACTTAATAGAATATAACTTGCTTCTTTGCAATTACATATAGGATTCATTGATTACAGTTACATTTTCCTGGAAGTTGAGCTATTTCAGAGTACTTTGCTAATTTGGTGAATCTGTCATCATTCAGAACACTGACAGCTACCTCCGGCACATCACGTGTTTCTGACCTGAGAGTCATGGGAATTAGAGTTCAGAAAGACCAGCATTTAAGACATATTCTATTTATTTTATTGCAGTTATAGGACAGGCATCACTCATTAGTCTGCACTAAAATCCCCCAGGCCATCTTAGTTAAGGGGTCTGGGTGTGCTGGCCCTGCCATGTAAAAGAGTATAGTTTTGTAGCAACAGCAATGTTTAGCCTGAAGGGTAAAACACTACCCTAATGAAGGTGACACTGACAGCCAGGAGAGGCTCTTCCACTGCACTGACTGAATAAAATGTGGCCATGTGATGCGGAAGCCCATAGGAAAGCATTGGATGCAAGGTTTTCCTTTAAAACCCATTGGATGCTCGTCAAGTACTCGCCACACATGCGCATCAGGACCCTTGCTGGAGGAGGCCATGCCTCCCCAATGACATCATGGCAGGAGGAGAGTTGAGCAGCGCCAAGGGAGTCTCTGGGAAAGAAGGTAATAAAAACCTTTATTTTCTTAATTTTTATTACAAACTGGGGGATTTAACTGGATATAGGGGCACAACAACAGCTTCAGGAATACAGATGGTATTCCCAACGCTATATATAGTTATTGGAATCTTTTATTTCTGCAACCGAACATATGTACATGGTATTAGCGTGGCGACCCATACATGGAGAGCAAAAGAAGCTAACCAACCAATTAATTAATTCTAATCTAAATTTATAAAAAAAATATGCAATTCTGAAAAAGTCTGTTGCTCTCCTTCACTTTGGGGATGGCAGTACCACAACAGTAAAACATCGGGCAATTTATTTTTCAATTCACTACAACACACTGGGCTGGGTCACTGGGTCTTTTATCTCTAAATGTTAATACAATATATAGAGATAACAGCTACTTTGTACCACTTAGAACAAACAGTCCTTTAAATGTGTAGAAATGTAGAAAGAGGTATGGAGAGAGTCTTCCTGATACTACCAAGGAGCACAGCTCAGAATAACCAAACTCATATAAAGTCATTAAATGCAGTATGGGCGCAATGGTTTAATGCAGGGGTGGGCAATCTGCGGGCTGCAGATTGCCCACCCCTGGTTTAATGCATGCTTTACGGTGATTAGACACAAGACTTCATGTACTAACCAGCTGGAGATTGTTAGGAACAAATATTCATTTAAACGGACACTATAGTCACCTGAACAACTTTAGCTTAATGAAGCAGTTTTGGTGTATAGAACATGCCCCTGCAGCCTCACTGCTCAATCCTCTGCCATTAAGGAGTTATATCCCTTTGTTTATGAACCCTAGTCACACCTCCCTGCATGTGACTTGCACAGCCTTCCATAAACACTTCCTGTAAAGAGAGCCCTATTTAGGCTTTCTTTATTGCAAGTTCTGTTTAATTAAGATTTTCTTATCCCCTGCTATGTTAATAGCTTGCTAGACCCAACAAGAGCCTCCTATATGTGATTAAAGTTCAATTTAGAGATTGAGATACAATTATTTAAGGTAAATTACATCTGTTTGAAAGTGAAACCAGTTTTTTTTTCATGTAGGCTCTGTCAATCTTAGCCAGGGGAGGTGTGGCTAGGGCTGCATAAACAGAAACAAAGTGATTTAACTCCTAAATGACAGTGAATTGAGCAGTGAAATTGCAGGGGAATGATCTATACACTAAAACTGCTTTATTTAGCTATAGTATTTTAGATGACTACAGTGTTCCTTTAAGAAAAGGTTGGCCGCACTTTTTTCCTTTTACAAAAGTATTTAACACAAGTATCCTAATAACTGGGAGGGGAGAATTTAATGGTGCGCACACTCTGTGCTGCCGAGGGACAGTTCTCTGGTGTCCCCAAATGCAGGTCTCCAAAGAACTACATTTGGACCGTGGAACAGGACCCAGAAATCAGGACTGTCCCGCCAAAAGCAGGACTTTTAGGAGGCCAGCATGAACTCTATTGGACAGAGACTACTAAGGTATCTCCCTAAACTGGAACGCCAAAAGTGATCATGCACGCTCTAATATAACCTGTACCATGCCAAGTACACCGGTGAGCGCTATATAAATAAAATATACACGAACTATATAGCTACTACAATTCTCTTCTACTGTAAAGTAGCGTGTGGTATATATGCACAAGGCATTCTCTAAAACATACATTATCAAAAATGACAACAGCTCGCTCACAGATGATAAATAAAGATAATTGGTGATAGTAGACTAGATTTCTAAATGTGATATGCATTGAGGTTTTAACAGAGATCACAGATAGGGAGAGTGAAGCATTCACATGAATAAAGAAATTAAATCGTTAGAAGAAAAAAAAAAAAAAAAAAAAGCTTTAAAAAGCTACCTATCAAAGGATAAATAGAATTTAAATTTCTGTGACATTCATCCACATACAATATTCCGACAGGGGATGGATGAGTCACGTTTCCCTAACAATAAAATGGTTTATTCAAATGTCTGAATCAATGACTGTAGGGACCCATGCTGGGATGTCCACATTTCGCTGTGTCTGGGGTTTTCTCTTCAGTGGGGATGAAGAGATTAGGAATGTGTCTGCATTAGAGACGGTAACACTGTATACAGATTATTTCCAGGAGTAATTAGATTACTCACGGAGCTATACAGAGTGCACACGTTTGATCCAATTTGGGATTTCCTCGGCATTTCCAGGGTGGAGACGGGTGGCGGTGTGATAATCCCAGTTAAAATAACTACGATATGGTAATGCTACAACAATCAAACAAGATATGACATAGAATGGGGGGGTGTTACTATAATCACTGTATTAAATTATGGTACTTAGTGTGCCTTTTTAAAGATTCTATTCATTTTAGGCTGAAAATGTATAGAATATGTTGGTGTACTCCAAATGGAATAATAAAAATGTAAAAAATTAAAAATAAAAACCCTCAAAATGCTCTTTAAACGTTCTAAACCAGGACTGCCCAATAGGTAGATCCCAAGATGTACAACTTCCATGATACTTTGTCATTGTAAAGGCACTCTAAAGGCATGCAAAGCATTATGGGAGTTGTAGTTCTACCACATCTGGGGATCTACCTATTAGACAGCCCTGTTCTAAACTACGTGCCAATGAAAGACACAAACAAGTGGGGATCAAGTTCCGAACCTTCTGTTTTTCTTGTATTCAGATACTTATTCGTATGCCGCTGAATAAGGACTTGATCAAGCAAAAAACATAAGACTTCAGAATCTCTACTTTCTGTTTGTAGCCCTCTGATCATATTTATTTAGACACAGGGGAGACTCGATATTGAATGAATATGGAGTATAAGCCCAAAACAATTTAAGGTTGCCCAAAAGAACCAACTGGACAACAGCAAGTTCACAACAGATGCCAAAAAGTAGATCCTGGCTAAAATATTAACCTCCATAAATTGAAATCGAAAACACAGAGATAAGTAAAAGAACGGGAATAAGGAACATTTGGGTGGGGAGGGTGTGTAGACATCTGTATGGTACAAATCATAGGAGGATTCATGCAAGCACTAGCAGGGGACAATGGAACTCCAAAGGGCCCACAGGAGTTGCTTTAATGGAGATGTTTTGGATGTTGTTAAAGTCATTCAAATGCAAGTTATTCTTATATAGGAGAAGATTCCTGCTCGCATACAATAAGTTAAATTAAAGTTACAGATTGATCATTTGTTCAACTAGGCTTCCTGAGCAAACACCCTGTGATATACAAAAAACACCCTTCCGGCCACATCCTGCAACATCAAATCCTCTAACCCTACATCACTGTGCATCTCAGCTTTAAACAGCTGGTTTAACGTAAAGCAGAAGTGATAGAGAAATAGCAGGAGAGCTAACAGAGGCCCCTGCTTAGTGACACCACCTCTCTGTCAGAAGCAGTGAAGGAGGGGTCCAGCTTGACTTCTTAAAATGGGGGAAGCACCGCATGGTGACCTGCCCATTCACCCCGATAACCTGTGAATCTGCCCCCACTCACCTCCAGAGTCTGAGAACATTTTCCCATTCATTCTGCAAATTTTCCCATTCATTTTTTTGTGAGAATTTTCCAATTCACCCCTAAAAGAAATGCAAACTTTGCATAGTGCAATATAGGATTATGGAATTCTGGTTCTTGTAATCCAGCAAGAGAGACCAGTTTGAACACCATCGCAGTCTACAAATACACAAACTGGCTTCTAACTAACCAGTGACTTGTACAGACAGCCATCGAATAGTAAACTTTAGTCAAAAATAGCAACAAAAATAAAATAATAAAAAACATACTTATTAAACAGACACTAACTGGAATATTTACCAATCTGTGAATTATTGGGGATCAGGCAAAAAAATAAAAAAAAACTGAGCTGGAATTGTAAGATTTGGAAAATATTTAGTTAGTTAGTTAGTTATTCTATGTGTCTGACATTCACAGTTTAGTGAATAACCCAGTTAGTTTTCAGAAAGCACAGAACTCTAGATTTAAATTCTAAGCATTGCAGAAATGAACAACTCAGGACTGGTTCTCTGACGGCAGATCCTGATATAATCATACAATAAGGATATAGTTAGCAGCACAATGTGACACATACAATATACACACACTGAGTGAAGATTATTACTTTATACATAGCACTAACATTCAACAGTGATACCCAGCTTTTAGATCTAAAATTGCAAAACCACCATTCTTTTCAGATATATAACACTTTTCTGAGCTGTTAGTGAAGGTGCTGAGTAGATCTGCTTTGCATCGGCATATGAATTCTACATACACCAGGGCAGTACTCTTCATGAAGAAGTTATGTGTTTATCAAAGCAAGGATAACCTGGATTACCTTATGTTGGCTATGTTGGGTTATCCCGGTCCTACCTGGCAAGCACCCGGGCGGCAGACACCTGCCACAGTGAACAACAGGCTGACTCAGACCAGCGGCAGCTGCGATCCCCTGGGCTGCCCAAGATGACGGACACACTCGCCTCGCACACAGCATCGAACCACGTGGAGCGAACACTCCAGGGTATCGACGAGCTATTTGCCCGATTCTGGGCCAAGCTGGAGAGGCGAGCGTAACCCACACAACGACCCAGACAAAAGGAAACCCAGAGAGGCCTAAGCCCAAAAACTGAAGGCTATCAAACAGGCACAAAACCTACCCAGCAAACCACCAAGCCCAGGACCAGCCCACGCAAGCCGAGGGTCAGAGGGGCGCTTACCCAGCAGAGACCACCACGTGGGCGGAAAGAACCCCGCCGCAAGCAACAAACACGCAACAGGACCCTCCACCGCCTGCGTGGAAAACAGGACTTAGGCCTTCTGGGTCATGGGGCCTGGAGCCCGAAGTTGACAGCCCTTGAACCGACCCGAAGCCAACGAGAGGGTGAGTGCTGTCCAAACCCTGGAGAAGCCAAACGCCCGCAGCAAGAGCATACCGGACATGGGTATCGGTTAAGCCAACACTGGACTGATTACCTGTGGGGGGTGGCCACCGGCTGCAATAAACACTGAGCACTGAGGGCCTTACAGCGCACATGGAACTCTGATCTCCCCCTGTTGCCTCTGAAGCGCTGTGCAGTATGCCAGTAGCCTTTTATTGTCTAGCCTATATGTGTTTAAACACTTAGTCAGCCACATTGCAACCTTAGGCATCTCCCCATGTACTGATGCAGCCTCAGATTATATGTCTAGAACCACTGCTTAGCCTGGGTACTATGCCCTTCACCTGCCTCTTATGACTAATACCCTTGCAAACGTATCCTGGCATTGTTAGACAACGACTGCATAACTACATTTTGATAACATAGCTATTTGGTAAAGTCTGATAGAGATATAGATATAGACACACAAACACAGAAGGTATATCTTCCATTCATATTGGCCAATTCTTCTACCCGAGATCACCAAATTGGATACTAGTGAGCAACAACTGTCTGTTCCCCAAATACAAATCAGCAAACCAGAAACTGGAGCCCTGGCCAATCAGTGTAGATAGCAAATATACAGGGGTCAATGGACATCGCAAAGGGGAAACGTCAGAAAACATTAACACAAAAAACAATGAAATGATATTTGATCTCCCAGGAGGAATAACTACAAGCTATGAAGAGAGATCTCTAATCTAGCCATTGTCTAGGTTTATACATCTCGAACTGACATTAACGGACACAGGGCTGGGTGTTAATCAATGTATTCTGGGAATGAAGAGGTTAATAATATGGGCTCGTCACACTAGGGACAGCAGCATCATGGGAGTTTTCAATATGAATCTCTATACAGCCAGGGATTGAAAGAGGAGAAAGCTGATATTACGAAACAGAGTGAATTACATTTCTCCCCGGAGTATTGCAGTAGTTGAATTATTTCTGTGCCCCAGACCCACTGTACAGGAATGTGCACTCACTCGAACAGATGAGGTTGAAGCCCCCGAGTGCCAGTCAGAGGTTAAAATGGGTTTAGTGTCCAAGAGGTTCTGCAGCAGACACCTTTCATGTACAATGTAACCGAGCCACGCTAAACATTGACGTTAGTTTAAGCCCTGTGTGCACACTCTCTGTGTCCGTAATGGTAACAAGGTATCAGGTTAATTTCCATTTACAAATCCTGAATCACACCCGGCTGATTTGCAAGGTGCAGAGGGTGGGGCTGGGATTAACCATGCCTGCAGAATGGAAATCTGCGGATTGGGGATACCACGGGAATAGGAGCACATGGTAGATGGAGAGGTGTAAGGGATATGTTATTAGATGGTAGGGATAGATAACAGTTACTGTATTTCACATTGGGGGCAGGTGGTAATCGTCTAATGGAATCTGTTACATGTACCAATAGCAAAATGTTTTTAGATGGTGGGTAAAGTTACAGACTTTACATAGTGAGGTAGGTTAGGTATTACAAGGGGTAGGTTATGATTATTAGATGCAGGTAGGTTCCCCCTCCCGGAATAAAGGTAAGCATCAGGGATGAAGGAATACAATTTAGTTGTAGTTTAATTTTTTAGCTGCCCCATCCCACATTACAGCCCCTCTCCTCCCACTACATTAACTACAACCCCCGCTACAGCCCCTGTCCCCTCACTATAGCCAATAACCCACTACAGCCCCTGTCCCCTCACTATAGCCAATAACCCACTACAGCCCCTGTCCCCTCACTATAGCCAATAACCCACTACAGCCCCTGTCCCCTCACTATAGCCAATAACCCACTACAGACCCTGTCCCCTCACTATAGCCAATAACCCACTACAGCCCACGTCCCCTCACTATAGCCAATAACCCACTACAGCCCCTGTCCCCTCACAATAGCCAATAACCCAGTACAGCCCCTGTCCCCTCACTATAGCCAATAACCCACTACAGCCCCTGTCCCCTCACAATAGCCAATAACCCAGTACAGCCCCTGTCCCCTCACTATAGCCAATTCACTCCCACTACAGCCCACGTCCCCTCACTACAGTCAATACTCACACTACAAGCCCTGTCCTCCCCACTACAACCCCCCGCTGCAGGCCCTGTCCTACCCACTACAATCCCCCCATCCACTGTACAGCGCCTGTCTCTTGGAAAGGGTACTTGCCACCTGACAGACAGGTAAGTTATATGCAGGTAAGGGTGACACTGGATGGAGGAGAAGATGGAAGGTAATAAACCAAGGGAATATTCAGTTATACAGTCAGTATCCAGGTACTTACAGTCAGTATCCAGGTACTTACAGTCAGTATCCAGGTACTTACAGTCTGTATCCAGGTACTTACAGTCAGTATCCAGGTACTTACAGTCAGTATCCAGGTACTTACAGTCAGTATCCTGGTACTTACAGTCTGTATCCAGGTACTTACAGTCAGTATACAGGTACAGTATGTACTTACACTCAGTATCCTGGTACAGTATGTACTTACAGTCAGTATCCAGGTACTTACAGTCAGTATCCAGGTACTTACAGTCTGTATCCAGGTACTTACAGTCTGTATCCAGGTACTTACAGTCAGTATCCTGCTACAGTAGGTACTTACACTCAGTATCCAGGTACTTACAGTCTGTATCCTGGTACAGTATGTACTTACAGTCAGTATCCTGGTACTTACAGTCAGTATCCTGCTACAGTAGGTACTTACACTCAGTATCCAGGTACTTACAGTCTGTATCCTGGTACTTACAGTCAGTATCCAGGTACTTACAGTCAGTATACAGGTACAGTATGTACTTACACTCAGTATCCTGGTACAGTATGTACTTACAGTCAGTATACAGGTACTTACAGTCAGTATCCAGGTACTTACAGTCAGTATCCTGCTACAGTAGGTACTTACACTCAGTATCCAGGTACTTACAGTCTGTATCCTGGTACAGTATGTACTTACAGTCAGTATCCTGGTACTTACAGTCAGTATCCAGGTACTTACAGTCAGTATCCAGGTACTTACAGTCAGTATCCTGGTACAGTATGTACTTACACTCAGTATCCAGGTACTTACAGTCAGTATCCTGCTACAGTAGGTACTTACACTCAGTATCCAGGTACTTACAGTCTGTATCCTGGTACTTACAGTCAGTATCCAGGTACTTACAGTCAGTATACAGGTACAGTATGTACTTACACTCAGTATCCTGGTACAGTATGTACTTACAGTCAGTATACAGGTACTTACAGTCAGTATCCAGGTACTTACAGTCAGTATCCTGCTACAGTAGGTACTTACACTCAGTATCCAGGTACTTACAGTCTGTATCCTGGTACAGTATGTACTTACAGTCAGTATCCAGGTACTTACAGTCAGTATCCAGGTACTTACAGTCAGTATCCAGGTACTTACAGTCAGTATCCTGCTACAGTAGGTACTTACACTCAGTATCCAGGTACTTACAGTCAGTATCCAGGTACTTACAGTCTGTATCCTGCTACAGTATGTACTTACAGTCAGTATCCAGGTACTTACAGTCAGTATCCTGCTACAGTAGGTACTTACACTCAGTATCCAGGTACTTACAGTCAGTATCCTGCTACAGTAGGTACTTACACTCAGTATCCAGGTACTTACAGTCTGTATCCTGGTACAGTATGTACTTACAGTCAGTATCCAGGTACTTACAGTCTGTATCCTGGTACTTACAGTCAGTATACAGGTACAGTATGTACTTACACTCAGTATCCTGGTACAGTATGTACTTACAGTCAGTATACAGGTACTTACAGTCAGTATCCAGGTACTTACAGTCAGTATCCTGCTACAGTAGGTACTTACACTCAGTATCCAGGTACTTATAGTCTGTATCCTGGTACAGTATGTACTTACAGTCAGTATCCTGGTACTTACAGTCTGTATCCAGGTACTTACAGTCAGTATACAGGTACAGTATGTACTTACAGTCAGTATACAGGTACAGTATGTACTTACACTCAGTATCCTGGTACAGTATGTACTTACAGTCAGTATACCGGTACTTACAGTCAGTATCCAGGTACAGTATGTACTTACACTCAGTATCCTGCTACAGTATGTACTTACAGTCAGTATACAGGTACTTACAGTCAGTATCCAGGTACAGTATGTACTTACACTCAGTATCCTGGTACAGTATGTACTTACAGTCAGTATACAGGTACTTACAGTCAGTATCCAGGTACAGTATGTACTTACACTCAGTATCCTGCTACAGTATGTACTTACAGTCAGTATACAGGTACAGTATGTACTTACACTCAGTATCCTGCTACAGTATGTACTTACAGTCAGTATACAGGTACAGTATGTACTTACAGTCAGGGGTAACTGCAGTCTGTACACAGTGTGTTTACAGTGATTACACAGTGGGTAAGTACAGTCCATAATTACAGGAGTACTTACAAGCATTACACAGTAGATATTTACAATCAATATACAGTGGTTACTTACAGTCAGTATACAGTGAGTACTTATAATCAATATACAATGAGTAATTTCAGTTAATATCACTGGGTACTTACAGTCACTATACATAAGGTAGGTACTTACAGTCAATGTAAGGTAGGTACATAAGGTAGGTACTTACAGTCACTATACGATAGGTACACACAGTCACTATACATAAGTACTCACAGTCAGTATTCTGTTGGTACAAAATATAGGTACACATAGTCACTAAGAAGTAGGTATTTACAGTCAGTAAAGGTAGGTACACACAGCCTGTAGGTACTTACAGTCACTACATGGTAGGTACTTACAGCCAATATACGGTAGGCACATAAGGTAGGTACTTACAGTCAGTATAAGGAAGGTATTTACAGTAACTGTACGGTAGTTACAGTCACTATAAGGTAGGTACACACAGAAGGTAGGTAGGTACTTACAGTGAGAACACACACGGTAGGTACCCACGGTAGATAGGTACCCACAGTAGGTAGGTACCCAAAGTAGGTACCCACGGTAGATAGGTACACTCAGTACACAGTCACTATACACTAGGTAGGTACTTACAGTGAGTACACAGGCAGCATACGGTAGGTACACACAGTCACTATACAGTAGGTAGGTACACACGGTAGGTACACACAGTCACTATACAGTAGGTAGGTACACACAGTAGGTAGGTACACACGGTAGGTAGGTACACACAGTCACCATACAGTAGGTAGGTACACACAGTCACCATACAGTAGGTAGGTACACACGGTAGGTAGGTACACAAGGTAGGTAGGTACACATGGTAGGTAGGTACACACAGTCACCATACAGTAGGTAGGTACACACAGTAGGTAGGTACACATGGTAGGTAGGTAGGTACACATGGTAGGTAGGTACACACAGTCACCATACAGTAGGTAGGTACACACAGTAGGAAGGTACACATGGTAGGTAGGTACACATGGTAGGTAGGTACACACAGTCACTATGCAGTAGGTAGGTACTCACAGTGAGTAGACAGGCAGCTCCCCCCCGTCTCTCTCCCGCTACCCCCATCCCGGGCATGGCTGCTGCTGGCTGGATGCGGTATTAGCTCATAGTCCCGTGTGACGGAGGGCAGGTGTGGGCAGCCCGGCAGGTGGCTGGGGATGGGCTGTCGATGCGGGCCGGCTGCGGGCCATCACTGAGCTCTATCACTGGCTCGAACTCCGGCTTACAATGAGCCGCACTGACAGCGGGCAGGAGGGGACAGCGCCGGGACCACGCCCACTGACATCACCCCGCCAGACAAAGCCAGGGAGTGAGTGTGCGGCACGCCACGCCCACCACCCATCAATCAGGCTCATGAGATACTATGCCCCGCCCCTTCACTGTCTGCTGTACCAGCCTCCTGTGCCCATCACTCTCATACTATGCCAGCCCCCTGTGCCCATTACTCTCATACTATGCCAGCCCCCTGTGCTGCCCATTACTCTCATACTATGTCAGCCCCTGTGCCCATTGCTCTCATACTATGCCAGCCCCCTGTGCCCATTACTCTCATACTATGCCATCCCCCTGTGCTGCCCATTACTCTCATACTATGCCATCCCCCTGTGCTGCCCATTACTCTCATAGCATGCCAACCCCCTGTGCTGCCCATTACTCTCATACTATGCCAGCATCCTGTGCCCATTGCTCTCATACTATGCCAGCCTCCTGTACCCATTGCTCTCATACTATGCCAGCCTCCTGTATCCATTACCCTCATACTATGCCAGCCCCCTGTACCCAATGCTCTCATACTATGCCAGCCTCCTGTGCCCATTGCTCTCATACTATGCCAGCCTCCTGTGCCCATTACCCTCATCCTATGCCAGTCTCCTGTGCCCATTGCCTTCCTACTATGCCAGCCCCCTGTGCACATTGCCCTCATACTATGCCAGCCTCCTGTACCCATTACCCTCATACAATGCCAGCCTCCTGTGCCAATTACCCTCATACTATCCCAGCCTCCTGTGCCCATTACCCTCATACTATGCCAGCCTCCTGTGCCCATTGCTCTCATACTATGCCAGCCTCCTGTGCCCATTACCCTCATACTATGCCAGCCCCCTGTGCCCTTTGCCCTCATACTATGCCAGCCTCTTGTGCCCATTGCCTTCATACTATGCCAGCCCCCTGTGCCCATTGCCCTCATACTATGCCAGCCTCCTGTACCCATTGCCCTCATACAATGCCAGTCTCCTGTGCCAATTACCCTCATACTATGCCAGCCTCCTGTGCCCATTACCCTCATACTATGCCAGCCTCCTGTGCCCATTGCTCTCATACTATGCCAGCCTCCTGTGCCCATTACCCTCATACTATGCCAGCCTCCTGTACCCATTGCTCTCATACTATGCCAGCCTCCTGTGTCCATTACCTTCATACTATGCCAGCCTCCTGTGCCCATTACTCTCATACTATGCCAGCCCCCTGTGCCCATTGCTCTCATATTATGCCAGCCCCCGTGCCAGTAACCCCCATGCTATGCCAGCCCCCTGTGCCAGTAACTCTCATACTATGCCAGCCCCCTGTGCCAGTAAACCTCATACTATGCCAGCCCCCTGTGCCCATTACCCTCATACTAAGCCAGCCTCCTGTGGCCATTGACTTCATACTATGCCAGCCTCATGTGCCCATTGCCTTCATACTATGCCAGCCTTCTGTGCCCCTTGCCCTCATACTATGCCAGCCCCCTGTGCCAGTAACTCTTATACTATGCCAGCCCCCTGTGCCAGTAACCCTCATACTATGCCAGCCTCCTGTGCCCATTGCTCTCATACTATGCCAGCCTCCTGTGCCCATCACTCTCATACTATGCCAGCCCCCTGTGCTGCCCATTACTCTCATACTATGTCATCCCCCTGTGCTGCCCATTACTCTCATACTATGCCATCCCCCTGTGCTGCCCATTACTCTCATACTATGCCAGACCCCTATGCCCATTACCCTCAAACTATGCCAGCCCCCTGTGCCCATTACCCTCATACTATGCCATCCCCCTGTGCTGCCCATTACTCTCACACTATGCCAGCCCCCTGTGCCCATTGCTCTCATACTATGCCAGCCCCCTGTGCTGTCCATTACTCTTATACTATGCCAGCCCCCTGTGCCGATCACTCTCATACTATGCCAGCCCCCTGTGCCCATTACTCTCATACTATGCCAGCCCCCTGTGCCCAATGCTCTCATACTATGCCAGTCCCCTGTGCCCATTACCCTCATACTATGCCAGCCCCCTTTGCCCATTACTCTCATACTATGCCAGCCCCCTGTGCCCATTGCTCTCATACTATGCCAGCCCCCTGTGCCCATTGCCCTCATACTGTGCCAGACCCCTGTGCTGCCCATTACTCTCATAATATGCCAGCCTCCTGTGCCCATTGCTCTCATACTATGCCAGCCTCCTGTACCCATTGCCCTCATACTATGCCAGCCCCCTGTACCCATTGCTCTCATTCTATGCCAGCCCCCTGTGCCCATTACCCTCATACTATGCCAGCCCCCTGTGCCCATTACTCTCATACTATGCCAGCCCCCTGTGCCCATTACCCTCATACTATGCCAGCCCCCTGTGCCAGTAATCCTTTTACTATGCCAGCCCCCTGTGCCCATCACTCTCATACTATGCCAGCCTCCTGTGCCCATTGCCTTCATATTATGCCAGCCTCCTGTGCCCATTACCCTCATACTATGTCAGCCTCCTGTGCCCATTGCCCTCATACTATGCCAGCCTCCTGTGCCCATTACCCTCATACTATGCCAGCCCCCTGTGCCCATTACCCTCATACTATGCCAGCCCCCTGTGCCCATCACTCTCATACTATGCCAATCCCCTGTGCCCATTACGCTTATACTATGCCAGCCCCTGTGCCCATTGCTCTCATACTATGCCAGCCCCCTGTGCCCATTACCCTCATACTATGCCAGCCCCCTTTGCCCATTACTCTCATACTATGCCAGCCCCCTGTGCCCATTGCTCTCATACTATGCCAGCCCCCTATGCCCATTACCCTCATACTGTGCCAGCCCCCTGTGCTGCCCATTACTCTCATACTATGCCAGCCTCCTGTGCCCATTGCTCTCATACTATGCCAGCCTCCTGTACCCATTGCCCTCATACTATGCCAGCCCCCTGTGCCCATTAACCTCATACTATGCCAGCCCCCTGTGCCCATTACTCTCATACTATGCCAGCCCCCTGTGCCCATTACCCTCATACTATGCCAGCCCCCTGTGCCCATCACTCTCATACTATGCCAGCCTCCTGTGCCCATTGCCTTCATATTATGCCAGCCTCCTGTGCCCATTACCCTCATACTATGTCAGCCTCCTGTGCCCATTGCCTTCATACTATGCCAGCCCCCTGTGCCACTAACTCTCATACTATGCCAGCCCCCGTGCCAGTAACCCTCATGCTATGCCAGCCCCCTGTGCCAGTAACTCTCATACTATGCCAGCCCCCTGTGCCAGTAAACCTCATACTATGCCAGCCCCCTGTGCCCATTACCCTCATACTAAGTCAGCCTCCTGTGCCCATTGACTTCATACTATGCCAGCCTCCTGTGCCCATTGCCTTCATACTATGCCAGCCGTCTGTGCCCCTTGCCCTCATACTATGCCAGCCCCCTGTGCCAGTAACTCTCATACTATGCCAGCCCCCTGTGCCAGTAACCCTCATACTATGCCAGCCTCCTGTGCCCATTGCTCTCATACTATGCCAGCCCCCTGTTCCCATTGCCTTCATACTATCCCACCCCCTGTGCCCATTACCCTCATACTATGCCAGCCTCCTGTGCCTATTGCTCTCATACTATGCCAGCCCCATGTACCCATTGCCCTCATACTATGCCAGCCCCCTTTGCCCATTGCCCTCATACTATGCCAGCCCCCTGTGCCCATTACCCTCATACTATGCCAGCCTCCTGTGCCCATTGCTCTCATACTATGCCAGCCCCATGTACCCATTGCCCTCATACTATGCCAGCCCCCTGTGCCCATTGCCCTCATACTATGCCAGCCACCTGTGCCCATTACCCTCCTACTATGCCAGCCTCCTGTGCCCATCACTCTCATACTATGCCAGCCCCCTGTTCCCATTACCCTCATACTATGCCAGCCCCCTGTGCCCATTACCCTCATACTATGCCAGCCTCCTGTGCCCATTGCTCTCATACTATGCCAGCCCCCTGTGCCCATTGCCCTCATACTATGCCAGCTGCCTGTGCCAGTAACCCTCATAATATGCCAGCCCCCTGTGCCAGTAACCCTCATACTATGCCAGCCCCCTTTGCCAATTACCCTTATACTATGCCAGCCTCCTGTGCCCATTGCCTTCATACTATGCCATCCCCTGTGCCCATTACCCTCATACTATGCCAGCATTCTATGCCAGCCTCCTGTGCCCATTGCTCTCATACTATGCCAGCCCCATGTACCCATTGCCTCATACAATGCCAGCCCCCTGTGCCCATTGCCCTCATACTATGTCAGCCCCCTGTGCCCTTTACCCCATACTATGCCAGCCTCCTGTGCCCATTGCTCTCATACTATGCAAGCCCCATGTGCCCATTGCCCTCATACTATGCCAGCCCCCTGTGCCCATTACCCTCATACTATGCCAGCCTCCTGTGCCTATTGCTCTCATAGTATGCCAGCCTCCTGTACCCATTGCTCTCATACTATGCCAGCCTCCTGTATCCATTACCCTCATACTATGCCAGCCCCCTGTACCCAATGCTCTCATACTATGCCAGCCTCCTGTGCCCATTGCTCTCATACTATGCCAGCCTCCTGTGCCCATTACCCTCATCCTATGCCAGTCTCCTGTGCCCATTGCCTTCCTACTATGCCAGCCCCCTGTGCACATTGCCCTCATACTATGCCAGCCTCCTGTACCCATTACCCTCATACAATGCCAGCCTCCTGTGCCAATTACCCTCATACTATCCCAGCCTCCTGTGCCCATTACCCTCATACTATGCCAGCCTCCTGTGCCCATTGCTCTCATACTATGCCAGCCTCCTGTGCCCATTACCCTCATACTATGCCAGCCCCCTGTGCCCTTTGCCCTCATACTATGCCAGCCTCTTGTGCCCATTGCCTTCATACTATGCCAGCCCCCTGTGCCCATTGCCCTCATACTATGCCAGCCTCCTGTACCCATTGCCCTCATACAATGCCAGTCTCCTGTGCCAATTACCCTCATACTATGCCAGCCTCCTGTGCCCATTACCCTCATACTATGCCAGCCTCCTGTGCCCATTGCTCTCATACTATGCCAGCCTCCTGTGCCCATTACCCTCATACTATGCCAGCCTCCTGTACCCATTGCTCTCATACTATGCCAGCCTCCTGTGTCCATTACCTTCATACTATGCCAGCCTCCTGTGTCCATTGCTCTCATAATATGCCAGCCTCCTGTGCCCATTGCTCTCATACTATGCCAGCCTCCTGTGCCCATTACCCTCATACTATGCCAGCCCCCTGTGCCCATTGCCTTTATACTATGGGTAGGATGGGTAGAGGAGGCATAGGGTCTGGGATGAGTGAAAGGGGGCATAGAGTCTGGGATAGGTAAGGGTTGAGATGGGTGAAAGGGGGCATAGGTAAAGGGAGGCATAGGTGGCTTGTATGGGTGAAAGGAGGCATATATTCTGGGTAGGAAATAGGGGGCATAGGGTCTGAGATGGGTGAAGTGGGGATAGTAGCTTAAAAATATGTTTACATAACTGCTGTCTGCCAGGCTTCAGCATATTCTGCAGGAGAGGGCAGGACAGGACAGGAAGTGATGTAACTTCCCCTCTCCCGGCCCCGCCTCTTTCCCTCACATGGAGCTCCGCACAGGCAGACATGGAGGAGACCTGGCAGGATCAGCAGGATCAGCAGGATCAGTGCCAGGTCTCATTCAGAAGGTGGGTGGAGAGGGGATACTACGTGTGCGATAGGTTGCAGGAGCTGGAATATATAGAATTATGGGTCTCTGATCTGATCTCCCCAGTCAGAGCATGGCTGTACAGCCAGCCGGGCCCCTGAATGCCTTGGGCCCCTGAAAGCCTTGGGCCCTCGTTCCATGACAGATTTGCCCGGGTGTTCAGTCCGCCCCTGTGTTCGAGGGGATTCTTTCGTAGACCTGCTTTCTTTCACATGCTTGCTAGTGCATCCTCACTTACTGACCGAGCCGTAAGAATGGAACCCGGTCAGTAAGTGAGGGCCACCGGTAAAATATAAAAATAAGACATCCATGAAAATAAGCCCTAGCGCGTTTTTTTGAGCAAAAAGTAATATAAGGGGAAGAATTGTGGTGGAATCTCGGTAAAAATAAATTTAGTAGGCCGAGATTACCACGTGGCATGTGTACGTGCATATGCTGACGTATCGATCAGTTGGTTGCACGAGGCAAGATACGATCAGTAGTGTACGGAGCATGTGCAAGAATACAGGATGTAGTATTCCCCTCCTCCATTGTGCTGGACAAGCCATGTGGTCAAGCAGGAAGTTAATTCTTATTTGTATTGATTGGTCAAGAGAATGTGCGGGTGGAGCTTAATATGGGAGGAGTTATATGCCTATATAGGGAGCCTGTGTCAGGGTACCTGTGGTCTCTACCTCCGAAAGAGGTAGAGACTTAGCCGTTCCTCCATCCAGACGGTCTGATGGCTTCCTTCCTCGCGGTCTATCCGGTCATGTTAAGCTGGCCGCGAGGGAGTGACTGCCTTTTACAGCATCACGACCGGAAGTCGACGGCAGGATGCTACCCGGAACGACCTGTCAGTCAATTGCTGCAGGACCAATCAGGACGCCTCGGAGGCGTGGTTACTTTCCTGAACAGGGTATTTAATGGAGCATCTTTCTTTAGCTCATTGCCCTGTCGTGGTTCTAGCTTGTTCTAGTCACTCAGTGCTTGTATTCTGCTTATTCTTTTTGGTTTTGACCCGGCTCGTTTATCCTACTTTGCTTACCTCTGTACCCTTGATTCGGCTTGTCTCTCGCTCACCTGTCTTCTGTTACCCTCGACCTCGGCTTGTCTTTGACCATTCTCTACAGTACTACTTACGTTAGTCCGGCCATTCTAAGGTCCGGTATACGTATCTGGCTACTGTTTGTACGCTGCGTGTTGGATCCCTGTCCCGATCCTGACAGCCTGCACTATTGTCCGGGGCTCAGAACTTGCTGTATTTTGGTGACATTAGTCCCTCTGAGTCCCGATCGGTGAACCGAATAAAGAATCTCTTCCTTCCTGAAGAAACCTGTGTCCATCTCTCTGTGCTTGGCTTCCGTCAGTTTCTCCGGTATCATTTGGTGCATTGGCCGGGAAGCTCATCGTTCAACGGTAGCTGAGAAGCGTGAGACGGTCTATCTTTGCCCACGTTCTCTACGGCTGCACCCCTGAACTTCTGCGTGGACCTCCCTTCGTCTCGGCGCCACTGGTCTGTTGTCCAGGAGATCATCGGCCTCTACGTAGTAAGTGCTGGGGTGTCCCCGTCGATGAGTGTGAACTCAGGTTCAGGAAAGAGGAGGTAAGACGACCGCTGTTTTAGACGGCGGACCCACTAGGGGTATACCGATTGTGCGGTAGGCCCATAAGGGGTTTAAATCTGTGTATGGAATCTGCCCCCTCTGTCGGAGGGAAGGAGCGAAGGCGCACCGCTCAATCGAACGCTCTTTAGTAAGACCGTTTGATTTGGTTTGGAGTCAGGCGGGGTTCTGTGTAAGTAGCCCTAGCCGGACACCGGTGTCTTGTCTAGACTAGCGTTCTAGGGTGTACAATTTGTTCGCTAGGTCGGAGGGACCGGGAGACTAAGCAGACTCTGATGTACATTATCGTTTGCTAGATCTCAACCTATCTTGGCTAAGTGGGAAGGCGTGTAAATTTGGAACCCACTAGACCTTTGATAGAGTAGAAAGACTAAAAGGGTTCTGTTGTAAATTCCGCCCTCTAGTTCGCTATATGTGGTGCTTGGGCAGTGTGCCTAACCAAAACGGATGTAGATAGTTTTAGGTAGTCCATCAAGGTACTGGCCAATAGTTTAGTTGGGATTGTATATGTGTTAAAGATTGTTAGCAAAGTGTATATCTTGTTAGATAGCGCGAGCTCAGCCGTCTAGCGAGAGTGTTAATAGTGTGTTACTGTATTATAGTGCACGGTACCATAACCCTGTATATTTACTGACACTGTATATAAG
This sequence comes from Pelobates fuscus, assembly GCF_036172605.1. Taxonomy (NCBI): domain Eukaryota; kingdom Metazoa; phylum Chordata; class Amphibia; order Anura; family Pelobatidae; genus Pelobates; species Pelobates fuscus. The sequence goes on along the minus strand of NC_086318.1, from coordinate 31,275,935 downwards.
TACTAATCATTGTCGTCTATTGCATGTTTAACACCATAACCACTAATAATTGTATTGTGACCTTAAATTGTGCTTTGACCTATGCTAACCGTACTGTAACCGCAGTTTGTAAAAGACGATGTTACTGGGGTGTGTTATAGACGGGTAATTCATATATAGAGAATTATAGCGTGGGTGACTGTATAATTTCGCCAAAGGGCATAATATTGATTACTTAGTGACTGGTGTAACAGCTGTGTGTGTACGGGAATTCCCTGAGTGTTTTTATCGTGTTATTGTGTACGTTTCACTTGGTAACTGTACCACGTGGTGCTGTTGCCGGAAGAAACGGGGGTGACTGTTGAATAGAACGTGTGCATAGTATTCGTTGTCAACGACGCTCCATTGATAAGTATGGGCGCGTCGGAGTCGACGATTTTGGATCCCTTAGGTTGTATGGTAAAGAATTTTAAAAAGGGATTTACAACATGTGATTTTGGGGTTAAAATGTCTCCTGTACGTTTGGTCACTTTGTGCACTAGGGAGTGGCCTACTTTGGTTGCGGCATGGCCGCCACGTGGCAGTTTGGATCCAACTCTGGTACAGCGTGTACACGTGGCTGTATCAGGTAGGCCTGAACTTTACGGACAGTTTCCATATATTGATTGTTGGAGACAGGCCGTAAATGACTCGCCAATATGGGTCCGAATATGCCACGAGGAACAATGTCGCCTCATGGTGGCCAGGACTCGTTTGTCCACTAGGGCCATGGTTACGCCCATTTTGGACACGCCCCCTGAGTACGAGATCCCTATGCCGCCCCCTTACTTCCCGGTAGAAGGAAGTGATACAAGTACAGGAAGTTCTACACCCCTTCCCCCAATTGTCCCCATCCGCTTCCGCTTCCTCCTCCAGTTCAGAATCCACCCCCTGCCGTACTAAACCTCCCCTTCCGGAACCAACCCCCGTTAGATCCCATTATCCTGATTTGGCGCCACTTCAAGTTTCCGGTCAAGCTTCTTCTAGCTCAGCTCGGAATATTTTATTCACCGGCCTTCCCCACAATAGAGCCTCTACATCCCCACGTCTTACTACCCCCCGACCGGAACCCATAACTGACGCCCCTCCACGTAGCCCTATACTAACCCAACAACTGACCGGTACTCAACAACCCAAACATTATCAGATGCCTCTTCGTTTGAATCCTGGGTCAGCCTATCTCGATGCCACAGGTCAAATGGTATATGCTGACCCAGTCTTCATATATGTCCCGTTCACGACTACCGATCTCTTGAATTGGAAGACCCACAATTCCTCGTACACTGAGAAACCACAAGCTATGACTGATCTGTTCACCTCGATAGTTCAGACACATAATCCGACATGGGCTGATTGCCAGCAGTTATTAATGACATTGTTCAATAATGAGGAAAGGACTAGGATTAACCAAGCGGCCATTAAAGCGCTAGAGGATGAAGCCCGTACTTTAAATCAAGCCAATCCAGCAGCATGGGCCGCAACGCATTATCCTAATACCGATCCCGAATGGAACGTTAATGGCGCAGACATGCGTCACCTAAAAGCCTATAGAGATGCTATAATTGCTGGCATGAAGGCCGGAGGGAAGAAAGCTATAAACATGTCGAAGACAGTTGAGGTGATTCAGAAAAGTGATGAAGCGCCCAGTGTCTTTTATGACCGATTATTGGAGGCATACCGCTTGTATACCCCCTTTAATCCGGAAGACGCTGATAATTCCCGAATGGTAAACTCTGCCTTTGTCAGCCAAGCTTACGGAGATATTAAGCACAAGCTACAGAAGTTAGAAGGGTTTGCAGGAATGTCCATCACCCAACTAATGGAGGTAGAAAATAAGGTGTACATGAATAGGGAATCAGAAAGTAAGAAAGAGGAATAGCGCAAGATGCGTAAAAAGGCTGATATGCTAGCGGTAGCGATCGCAGGCGTAGATAGACGGGGCCCAGATAGAGGCGATAGTAGGTGGAATAGGGAGCCCCTGAGTAGGAATCAGTGCGCGTACTGCAGAGAAGAAGGGCATTGGAGAAGCTAGTGTCCGAAAAGAGAGCAGTACGAGAGAGATCCACCCAGGGCAGGTTATGGAAACTTTAGAGGCAGAGCGAGAGGTAGAGGAGGTCCCGGAGCGCAAAGGTCCCGCGATAGAGAAGGTAGGGACTTTGTAGGATTGGCTGACACGGTCATGGAGGACTATTGATACCGAACGGGCTCCATCCCCCTTGGTCGAGCGGAGCCTATGGTCGATGTATCAATAGGGGGAAAAAGGAGTGCATTCATGATCGACACTGGTGCTGAACATTCGGTGGTAACTAACCTAGTTGCTCCTCCATCTGGAAGAACTATTACCGTAATGGGAGCAACTGGAAGAAGTGCTGCAAAACCGGTTCTTAAAAGTCGACTCTGTACATTGGGAGGCCACGTAGTAAAACATCAATTCCTTTACATGCCTGAATGTCCAGTCCAATTGCTGGGACGTGATATGCTATCCAAATTACAAGCGCAGATTACGTTCCTACCAAACGGAACAACATCCTTAAAGTTTAATGGACCTTCAGGTATTATGACATTATCCGTACCAAAGGAAGAAGAGTGGCGACTTTATACAGCGTTGACTAGCCAAAACCCTAGGAGTGATGAATCCTTATTCAACATACCAGGAGTTTGGGCAGAGAACAACCCACCAGGACTGGCCCGCAATATTCCACCTATTAAAATCGAACTAAAACTTGGGGTTTATCCAGTGAGCCTACGGCAATATCACATCCCACAGAAGGCTAAGAAGAACATTCAATCTTATCTGGATAAGTTCATACGGTATGGTATCCTAAAATTCTGTACTTCCCCCTGGAACACCCCATTGCTGCCTGTTCAAAAGCCCGGTACAGATGAGTATCGACCTGTGCAGGACTTGAGAGCAGTCAATGATGCGGTTGTTAGTATACATCCAGTTGTGCCCAATCCGTATAACCTGCTTGCTTTAATTCCAGGCGGGGCAACCTATTTTACAGTCTTAGACCTCAAAGATGCCTTCTTTTGCCTCCGAATTGCCGCAGAAAGCCAATGTATCTTTGCTTTCCAATGGGAAAATGCTGTAACGGGCTCAAAACGCCAGATGACTTGGACAAGACTGCCCCAAGGGTTTAAAAATTCACCTACCCTATTTGGTTCAGCTCTAAGTCAAGATCTACTGGATTTCGAGTCCATCCCAGGAGAGTGTGTATTATTACAATATGTAGATGATTTGTTGATAGCAGCAGTTACAAAGGAAATATGTCAGCAAGCAACACACGATCTACTCCACATTCTCTGGAAGGCAGGATACAAGGTGTCTAGAAAGAAGGCTCAGTTGTGTTTGCCAACTGTCAAATATCTGGGATTCCATATCTCTGAAGGTCAAAGAATTATGGGGCCAGAGAGAAAAGAAGCTGTGTGCCAAATACCGACACCCAAGAATAGAAGACAAGTGCGAGAGTTCTTGGGGGCAGCAGGCTTCTGTAGGATATGGATTCCCAGTTATGCGATATTGGCAAAACCTCTGTATGCAGCTATCAAAGGTACAGAGCACGACCCCTTCCTATGGACTCAAGAACAGCAAACGGCATTTGAAGATGTGAAGAAGGCTTTGATGAGTGCCCCAGCATTAGTTCTACCTGATCACACACGACCATTCTACCTGTATGTACACGAGCAAAGAAGAATGGCTGTGGGAGTATTGACACAGTACTTGGGATCATGGCAAAGACCTGTTGCCTATATGTCTAAGCAACTGGATGCAGTGGCCAGCGGACTTCCACCTTGTCTAAGAGCCGTAGCTGCAGCCGCCCTGCTGGTAGCTGAAGCCGATAAACTCACTCTGGGTCAAGAACTTTATGTACGAGTTCCACATGCAGTACAGACGTTGTTGGATTACAAAGGAAATCATTGGTTTAGTAACAGCCGTATGACCAAGTATCAAGCAATGTTGTGTGAAAACCCAAGAGTGCATTTAGAGACTGTAAATACCTTAAATCCAGCTACCCTTTTGCCACAACCTACTGAAAGTCAACATGATTGTTTGGAAGTGATGGATGAAGTATTTTCAAGTAGACCAGATCTTCGTGATTTTCCCATCCAGAACCCCGATGTTCAATATTACACCGACGGCAGTAGTTATGTGAAAGAAGGGATCCGCTATGCAGGATATGCAGTAACAACAATAGACAAGGTGATAGAAGCTCGGCCACTGGCAAAAGGAACATCAGCACAAAAAGCAGAATTAATAGCACTGACACGAGCGTTACAACTGGCTGAAGGTTTAAGAGTGAACATCTACACGGACTCCAAGTATGCGTTTTTAACCACTCATGCCCACGGAGCTTTGTATAAAGAAAGAGGACTATTGAATTCAGAGGGCAAAGAAATCAAGTACGCAGCTGAAATCCTACAACTATTGGAAGCAGTATGGGAACCGAAAGAAGTCGGTATCATACATTGTCGAGCGCATCTGAGAGGAGATGGTGATGTAACCAAAGGAAATCGGATGGCAGATAATGCAGCTAAGCGTGCCACTGAATCAGAAAGACAGGAATATGTGGAGCATATAGCTGCTCTTATACCAACTCCACTGTCTCAATGGACTCCAGTTTATACAGCTCAAGAAGAGGAGTGGTTAAAGACTGAACCTGGAAAGTATTTGGAGAACAAATGGTATCAGTTAGAAGATGGAAGAATAGTTATTCCAGCATCACTAGCGGTAGAAATTGTCCAAAACTATCACAACGGGACACATTCTGGGAGAGACAGTACAGAAGAATCTCTCAGAAAACATTTCTACATACCAAGATTGTCCAACTTGACTCAAGCCATTGTACAAAGATGTGTAACGTGTGCTAGAAATAATGCAAGACAGGGACCAGTAAAGCCACCAGGAGTTCAGTTTATGGGGGGACTCCCCATGTCCGATCTACAGATTGACTATACAGTGATGCCTAAATCTGGTGGACATCGCTACCTACTAGTAGTTGTGTGCACCTATTCAGGCTGGGTAGAAGCATGTGCTACTCGTACAGAGAAAGCAGGAGAAGTTGTGAGATTCCTGTTACGAGAAATAATACCCCGATATGGACTACCCTGCTCTATAGGATCGGACAATGGTCCAGCTTTTGTTCATCAGTGCCTACAACAACTGACTCATATGCTCGGTATAAAGTGGAGGCTTCATACGGCATATAGACCTCAAAGTTCTGGTAAAGTAGAGAGAATGAATAGAACTATTAAGAACCAGTTGGCTAAAATGTGTCAGGAAACCCAACTTAAGTGGAACGTTCTTTTGCCCATAGCTCTATTGCGAATCCGCAGTACACCTACCAGAAGGATGGGCCTCTCTCCTTTTGAAATCATGTATGGGCGACCACCTCCCATACTTGGTAACTTAAGGGGGGATTTGAGTCAGTTGGGAGAAGGAATTACTCGGCAGCAGGTTGTAGAGTTGGGTAAGACTATGGAGGAGGTACAGAAATGGGTACAAGATAGATTATCTGTGAATATTTATCCCCCTGTTCATAGTTACCACCCAGGAGACCAAGTGTGGATTAAAGAGTGGAATAATGTACCATTAGGGCCCAAGTGGAGAGGTCCTTATGTTGTTCTTTTGTCTACCCCTACAGCGATAAAAGTGGCCGAAGTGACTCCGTGGATACATCACTCCAGGGTTAAACCAGCAGCGGTCGATTCTTGGCAAGTTACAGCAGATCCAGAGAATCCCTGCAAGATCCGGTTAAAGCGCACGACTCAGTCGGAGTGACGAGGAACCTTGTGGATTACAAATTTTATTGTTTCAGAGATTGGTAAGTGAGTGAGAAGGCCATAATAAAGCCTGTCCGCTCACCGACGTGTAGTTTAAAAGTCAGGAAAAGTCTCGAAGGGACCCCTGTGAAGACGAGCAGAACTCCATTCCCTGCAGCCCTTGCATCCTGGAAGCTGAGGTGCCATCGCACGGACGAAGACTGAGGATGCCGACGAAAGATGTGTTTCTGATAATGTTTTTATATATGTATTCTTATATTCAGGAAGGTAGAGGTACCGACACTCCTAGCTGTGAGGTATGCATTAAGACTACAAGAACAGGTAACCATATTTCCCAGACCCTAATTTGGCATTCGCAATACGAGTGTAAAGGAGATGTATCAAGATGTAGATACTTAAATATAGAATATAGTGTGTGCCATTTAGGAGTAGGAGAACCTAAGTGCTTCAGTCCAGAGTATCAACCCCGTACAATTTGGTTGACTCTCAGGAATGGAGATTCTCAGGGGACCCTAATTAATAAAACAGTGTTAGAATCCGTACATTCTTCGGGTGTTCTGCTATTTGATGCGTGTAAGGCGATATCAAGTGGTAGAAAGCCGTGGAATGTATGTGGGGATCTTAGATGGGAGAGAACGTATGGGTCTAACGATAAATATATTTGTCCCAGCAGTAAAAATAAGTATGTGAGTCCTAGATGCCCAAATAGAGAATATAATTTTTACCCATATTGGTCTTGTGTGGGGTGGGCAACTTGGGGACAGACAGCAGACAAGGATATGATTGTGACTAAGTTGCCTACCAATCCATACTGTAAGTCTATGGAATGCAATCCGGTCCATATTCTTATAAATAATCCCGACAAGTTCTTAGATAAATATGGTAATTTATTTGGGTTTCAAATATACGGGACGGGTTTAGACCCTGGGACAATATTATTTATAGGGATAGAGACTGATACGGTAACCTCCCAGACTCATCAGGTATACCATTCCTTCTATGAAGAAATGAGTATAGATAATAAGATCCCCCATAACGCTAAAAACCTGTTCATTGATTTAGCTGAAAGTATTGCCGATAGTCTTAATGTTACCAACTGCTATGTGTGTGGAGGTACTAACATGGGAGACCAATGGCCTTGGGAAGCAAAGGAGGTAATGTCCGGTTCTGAGGCAGTTGAACAATTCATATCTTCGCAAGCCGATTATCAGATGAGTGTTAGAGGTAAATCTGAGTGGAGATTAAAGACCTCCATCATAGGTTATGTTTGCATAGCAAGGAAAGGAATGATGTATAATACTTCTGTAGGAGAGTTAACTTGTCATGGGCAAAAAGCTTATGATGATAATACAAAGAATACAACTTGGTGGTCGGCTTCAAATGTCTCAGAACCATCTAACCCTTTTGCAAGATATGCCAATTTAAAGGACGTATGGTTTGATTTATCCATCACATCTAGTTGGAGAGCCCCAGCAAATTTGTACTGGATCTGTGGTAAGAAAGCCTATTCGGAGTTGCCACAGGACTGGGAAGGGGCATGTGTGTTGGGTATGCTCAAACCATCCTTCTTCTTGTTACCTATTGAAACAGGTGAGACTTTGGGTGTTAAAGTGTATGATGTGAATCATAGGAAGAAAAGGGGACCCATAGAGATAGGCGCCTGGGAAGATAATGAATGGCCTCCCCAGCGTATTATAGATTATTATGGGCCAGCCACGTGGGCAGAGGATGGTACTTTCGGATATAGAACCCCAATTTATATGCTCAACCGTATTATAAGGTTACAGGCGGTGGTTGAGATTATCACTAATGAGACCTCACAAGCGCTCAATCTTCTAGCGAAACATAATACCAAGATGAGGACAGCAGTATACCAAAATTGATTAGCCTTGGATTACCTATTGGCAGTAGAGGGAGGTGTATGTGGGAAGTTTAACCTGAGCAATTGCTGTCTTCAGCATAGATGATGAAGGGCAAGCAATAGCAATGAGCTTACTAGCCATATGGTTAAACTGGCACATGTGCCTACTCAGGTATGGAAAGGGTATAATCCAAGTAGTTGGTTTGGTAGCTGGTATGAGCAGTTTGGAGGGCTTAAGGCATTGGTAGGCGGAGTCCTACTGATTTTAATGTTGTGTCTACTCCTGCCATGTCTTATCCCCTTAGTAGTTAGGTCTGTGCAAAGCCTGATAGAAAATATAGCAGAGAGGAAGGCTGCTGCACAGATAATGGCAATTTATAAATATGAGGCTCTAGATCAGGGAGAACCAATGCAGGAAGATGAGTGTTGAAAGAATCACATCATAGACAAGTCTGGTCTGGTTCATGGTAACTTGCGGTGTATGCAAACCAAGGTTAAGTGATGCCTCAAGTAATTGTGAAATATCAAGAGGCATCAAAGGGGGGAATGTGGTGGAATCTCGTTAAAAATAAATTTAGTAGGCCGAGATTACCACATGGCATGTGTACGTGCATATGCTGACGTATCGATCAGTTGGTTGCACGAGGCAAGATACGATCAGTAGTGTACGGAGCATGTGCAAGAATACAGGATGTAGTATTCCCCTCCTCCATTGTGCTGGACAAGCCATGTGGTCAAGCAGGAAGTTAATTCTTATTTGTATTGATTGGTCAAGAGAATGTGCGGGTGGAGCTTAATATGGGAGGAGTTATATGCCTATATAGGGAGCCTGCACTATTGTCTGGGGCTCAGAACTTGCTGTATTTTGGTGACATTAGTCCCTCTGAGTCCCGATCGGTGAACCGAATAAAGAATCTCTTCCTTCCTGAAGAAACCTGTGTCCATCTCTCTGTGCTTGGCTTCCGTCAGTTTCTCCGGTATCAGAATGGTAGGCATCTCAAGACGTATGCCCCCAATTGTTTAACGAGGAGCAGTTTACATTAAAAAAGGGATATCGATTCTGAAATGTATGTATAATTTGGGTTTATTGATTGATTAAATGTGGGTCCCTCTAATGAACCGTAGTATACCAAGCCGCTCTTTTTTCTGTTTTCCTCTTTGTGCGTCTAATCCACAGACAGGGAGCTACAGTGGTCTTCACGTATTGTACCAGCACTGGTGGGAATGTATTTTTTAATGGTACATTCTAAAGCATTTCACTCAAAGGGCGGGCAGTGATAGGCTGGGAGACGCCCTCGGCTTATTACGGGCACCCAAGGAGAATCCATTAGTGTCTGGTCCAGAGGAGGAGGTCCCGACACTGGGGTTAAACTTCCAAGGACCTCCAGACCCGTAATGACTTCATTACCATGAAATTGTTATGGTGCCTGGAGAGGGCCTTTAAATACCCTATTCTTTAAGGACCCAGGGCTCCATGCACCATATGTGTAGGAAAAAGGGATGCAGCTAAGAAATAAAAAAAAAAAGTACACTCCATGCACCATAACCACATTAATGAGCTGAAGTGACAGTGTCCGTTTAATTCTAACATCAACGGTAACTAGCAGCAACATTCCACTGCATTACGTGCTAATTGTTCTATGTTTAGCACTCTCTCCTGGAAATGCCTCACTTGGGCAAATATGGACCCACGGATGAAACCTACATTTACGGTAAAAATGGTTCTGGTGCCAGACATCAGAGAAACCCTGAATACTGAGGATTTAATTGAAGCTAGTACCAATAGACTACAAAAGAGTCTTTTCATGTTTGTGTAAAAACATGGGATCTGTCCCAAGTCAAACTCTGAGGCTTTCCAGGTACGACTAGATTACTTATTAAGACAAATTTGTGACCACGGTTTACTGTTTTGCAGAGTTAACTAACCACAAGAACCACATCATGCTAAAGTATTCCACTTAAGAATATGTTGTCAAATCTCTGACAATATCCAGATCTTAACGTGTCAGAGCGAGCTGAGCATCCGTTAACGTTACACTACGAATCGCGTTCCACGTCGGAAAGTTCTATCAAGCCATACATTATACAATGTGTCAAACTATTAGAATCTGTCCAAGCAAAACACGTTTATTCACCTTAAAGTCTAAGCTTTTATTTTTCGTTACACTTCATTTTCACACGTGGGCTGAAATAAGAGTCACAATTTACCACATTGCTGCAGAAAAGTTAAAGATTCAGTCTGCTGTTCCCCCTATGATCAACGTTTTTTATGAGCATAAGGATTTCACGCACTGACCATCTGATCAGAACTCATTGCCATGGGAACAAATACTAAATATATGAAACCGGGGATCTAGGCCTAACTCTCATCTCTTGTTCCTCCTGTGTACTTTTTTGCTCGTTATACTAAGAAACGCGAGCGTACCCTTTGACGTATTGAGACGGTCTGAGTTAAAGAGAGATTTTATCATTTTTTATACAAACTTTGCTTTGCACTGCAAGATTCCAACTACATTTTTCTTTGTGGTTGGCATAGATACCAATCCATAGAACTTCTCAAATGGTAATATTTAGGGGTCTGTTAAGTTGGATTCATAATAAATCTTCCATAGTTGATATTTACTTGTCATTTTGACACATTTTGGACATGTCCATCCTTCATTCACCACATGATGTGTCAATAAAATGGTGCATTATATTAAAAATTGGTCTTCTATTAGTCCTTCTACTTAAAAGAACTTGCGGGGTCCCATGTCCCAACATGCACTTCTGCAGTCACCAACTGTTTAGAAGCTAATTATGCTGGGAATTCACCATTGAGTGAGCTTTTAACCAAGCTCCTCCATTTTTGTAGAGAACACTCCATAGCACAGTTAAAAAGGTTATTTAGTTGTTTATTTAAAAAAAAAAAAAAAAAAGGCTCAAGACCCACCTCATTCCTCCAACATTGGAAGGTATGCAATTAAGACGAGCTTTGAGGGACATTGTAGTAGTGTAACTTGCATCACCGGCAATGCCTATGGGGTCCGGTCGGACACAGAAGGGATGTGTCAACCTTGGCAACCTCCCAAACCGCAAACTGAATGGAAAAACACGGCTTTCTAGTGATATTCTAAAACCTGATCATTTTTCCTCGCATCACTTTACCCTTGGCTAAATCAGAATGAGATCTGGGGATTTTTGGAGGCCAAGGAAACACCTTGAACAATTTTCGCAGTGTGGTAGGGTGCTGAAAGAGGCCACTGCCATCAGGGAACACTATTACCATGAAGGGTGTATGTGGTCTACAACAATCTCTAGGTAGGTGGTACATGTCAAAGTAACAGCCACATGAATATCATGACCCAAGGTTTCCCAGCAGAACATTGCCCAGAGCCTAACACTCCTTCCGTTGGCCTGCTGTATTCCCATAGTGTATCCTGCTGCCATATCTTCTCCAGGTAAAGAGCGCATAGGCATCAGGCCATCCACCTGATCTAAAAGAAAATGTGATTCTTCAGACCAGACAACCTTTTTCTATTGCTCCCTGGTCCGGCTCTGACTCTCACATCCCCATTGAAGGTACTTTTGATGCTGGACTGGGGTCATCACGGGCAGTGGTGTATCCTGGTTTTGTGCTGCCCTAGGTGTCATATATTCCGGCTCCCAGCATCACTCTGCGGCGCGCGAGGCGGCTGAGCAGAGCGCTCAGGGGAAAGTGCTCCCTCGCCGCCTGCCTGGACTGTTAGCCACAAGGCTAACAAGACATTTAAAAAAAAAACAAAGAACAGAAAGTTCTAAGACCCTGTGTGTACACCTGTACAGACTACCCCAAGAGAAAAAAGGGATAGTAGCAGGTATAAAACAGGGACTTATGTACCGATTCGAGACTCCAGGTGTCTCAATGGGGGCTTAACCCCGAGTTAGACAAAAAGCAGCAAACAACAAAAAAGTGTAGCTAGTCTCAGTATATAAATAGTCCTGAGACTGGTCACATTACCTAGAAATATATAGCGATAGAGTGTAATCCAAACCTGGCTACCACATCTATAGTAAATACTACTAGAGACCAACTATCAAAAAAATAAATATAATAATTAATTAAACAAAAGTATATACAGGTGGTACTGAAAAATCCCCATGCCAACCACAGAGGATATATGTAGGGATGTAAATACAATATACATAGTCATAACCCAAACCTAAACACCAGCTTTATTATAATTTGCTATGTAGGGGTGAGTAACATCTGATAACTATATCCCAATCATACATTCCTTCTGGGGAATGTCTAGTAATTTGATTATATCAAGGGCTCAAGATAGAGCTGTATTAGGTACAGAGAGAGATAAAAGATGATATAAGATGAAAAAATCAGTCAATAACAGACTGATGATATTTAAATTAACAAAGCCTCTCTCCCTGTTAAACTAACTAGACAGGCATAGGAAAGAAAGAAATTAAAATAAAATTTCACTGACAATCATAGTGCTACAACCACCAGTGCCCAGTGCTCATATACATGATATGAGAGAAAAAAACGCCCAACGCACGTTTCGGTGCTTAGAGAAATGCACCTTCGTCAGGGGGGCCTGACTGCATACCAGGAACACCACACAAGACTTGTCGTTTTGGAGAGGCTTTGACAGAGTCATCTAGACGTCACTATTTGGCCCTTGTCAAAGTCACTTGACATAAAATTCAAGAAGTGACTGTTCACTTGCTGCCTAATATATCCCACCCCATGACATGTGCCATTGTAACGCTATAATCAATGTTATTCACTTCACCTGTCAGTGGTTTTAAATTTGTGGCTGATCAGCGTAGAAAAAAAAAATGCTTTCAATAACTACTTCTTCATGTTAATTTTGCCTTTGCCTCATTATTTCATACACCTTCGTGAGTTCAAACAAGTGATTCATAAAACATGACCTTTATTAATGTGTTTTGCATTGCATTCTCTAATTAATCCTTTACTCACGCCTTTGGCATCAGACCTGCCTGCCCGCTTTTATTATTTAATCAGATAGTCTTTTCTTCCTCTGTGTCTCCCTCAATTAATTCAAAGACTGCCTCTGCCCAAGCAGCAATCTTCATATAAATACTAATAATAATACCAATAATTATGATAATAATATTAATAATAATAATAATCTGGAAGAAATCCACAAATTCTATGGAATTTATTCCAAGAGAACACACAAGGAAAATTTTAAAGGTCACCAATTAAATGTTAATGCATTTGATAGATTTTAACCTGCTGTATTTTTTACATGCTAAAATATTTATAGTTAGCAGACTGCGGCCCATAAACCCGCCTCCTTAGCTACTCCCCCTTCATGCCAGAAAGACTTCCTTATAACATGTATGTACACAGCTCAGCCACAACAGCACTGAGTGAGCTGCTTTTAATTCACAACCTGGCTGCAGACAGAAAAACATCTGCCAGGTCGTGCTATCCGTACTATATGTCTCTCTGGGTGTCTTCCATTGGCTGAGCTGTGTACATACATTTGATAAGGAAGTAGTTTTCTGCAGTGAGGGGGCGTGGCTAAGAAGGCAGGCTTATATTTCAGCATTCTGCAAAACATTTATTATTTTGTGTAAAACTATAAGGATTTGAAAATGCTAAAACAGAGCATATTAATGAGGACAATACATATGAAATGCATTAAGGGTGTATTGGTGCCCAGAGTGTCTCTTTCACTGAAGTACAGCTTTATTTAACGTACTAATGCAGGTAGTACAAAGAAAGTATTTGGACACGTTATTAAAGGGACACTATAGTCACCTGAACAACTACAGCTTAATGTATTTGTTCAGGTGAGATCTATAGCTCCCTGCAGTCTAATGTAAACACTGTATTTTCAGAGGCTGGGTGGATTTACATTTTTTTTTTTTTAAATAATAATAAATGTGAGTGTACTCGTCTGTCAGTGAGTGTATGCGTCTGTCTGTGTGTGTGTGAATGATTGTATGTGTCTGTCAGATTTTATCAAATCAGTGTGTGTATGTCAGTGTATCTGAGAGTATTTGTCTGTCAGTCAAAATGTGTGTAAGTTAACAGGAAGAGGTGTGGCCTTGGCAGGAAGGGGTGGGTAAATTTAAATTTGGGGGTGCCCGAGATCTGTCATGCCTAGGGCAGCACCATTTAAAAATACACCACTGCTCATACTGGTAAAAAATGGGAGACGATTTTGCGATGCGCGTTCACAGTCATTTCAGCATTATAATCATCATAATATCTTGATGAAGCTTTTTAGCACAAAAAAATGGATATATTGTAATTCATTGATCTAACTAAAGCAGATCCTTAATGAGAAGAATTCCAAAATATGCTTTTTGCTCTATTAGTCTCTGGTCATCCTCGTCAGTACTATGGACAGCAGCTGCAACATAGACCACACAGACGGCTCCGTTGCAGATATTATTTCAAGGTGCAGGTTCACTAACAAGTGACGCTGTGATTGTTACCCAAAACATCATCCATATTGTATTGGCATTTCCCTGAAAGGTATATGGAAGCCAATGCAGGGATCACAAAATGAATACAGAATAAAATCAAAGCTTTCCACATGCTTGTCTTGTCATCTCTTATCAGTTGTTACTTGTGATGGCTGAACATGAATCTTTTTGCATGATGTATAATAGAGGCTTATGGCGTCTGACGGCCCATTCCGTAGAATAATTTTAGAAGACCTTCTCGGGATCTCGCACAGATGCTGGTTTTGTACTGTACCGCATGCACGTAATAGACTTATAATAATTGGTCTGTTCAAATCTATTCATCCCCCAAAAAATATTTATTTTGTTCGATTTAGAATTTGTCTACGAGGCATTTTGGTTCGAACAAATTTTATCCATGCAAACATTTTAGGGAAATGATTTGAATGAATCAGAATGGCGCAAAAATGGGCGTATCGGCGTATTGCAAAACAGAAATGCTATGTGTACATTTTGCAGAAAACTGAACATTTTTGCATCTTTTGTTTTACAGATCAATTGAAAAGAAGTAACTAATAGAGGGAGAAACTGGAGGAGCAGCAAAGAGTCGATATTTAGATAAAAGGTTAACATATATATTTTATAAATATATATGTATATATATATTTTTTTTTTACTTTTCCTCCTTTTCCCCCTCGACTGGTCACTTGGTCTGTTAGCAAAATTAACATTTAGTGGCTGTCCCTTTAACTTCAGTCTTCTTTTTTCCCCATCAATCATCTTTAACTTGGCGCCACGGACAGAACTCAGAACCACGAAACAAACTAAACATTCATGCCTCGTTATGTTTGTTTGATGATTCATATGGTGATTTGGAAGTTTGGTCAACTTGATGAATATCCAAAATTTAGGCGAATTGCGATTCGTTTTAAACCAAATGGAAAATTCTGTGCGGACGTTAAGTGACTCCTGAAAGCTCCCCCTCCCAGGGACTGAATTAAGATTTTATCCCTTATAACAAAACGTAACAGAAACACCTCGGTGGGAAAGGAGAAAAAGGTAAACAAATAAAACTGGTTTACCTAGTTAAACAGTAGTTTGCATGTAGTATAGGACTCCTCCGGGTCCTCAACAACTGAAAATTCACAGTACCAGGAAACCGGTTACTACAATGCAAATAGAATAGAAAACATAGGACAATATTGCCATATATAGAGTAATATGTAAATCTGTATACAAAGATATTGATAAGCCTTCAATCAATTAGGGTTTGTGAGTGCCTCTTTACAGATTTACATATTACTCTATATAGGGCAATATATTTATTTGCATTGTAGTAACTGGTTTTCTGGTACTGTGTATTGGAGCGGTGCTGAAAGGAGCCTCGTCCCGAGCCACGGGATTGAAAATAAGACCGGCCGGACAGACGGCTCCTGGATCTGCCGGCCCTGGTGGAGACCCAACCCTGGAATACGCGTCTCATAGAGGCTTGTGCCTTGTCCAGGGCTGTAAATGCTCCCACAAAGCGTCCC
The DNA here is from genome assembly GCF_036172605.1 of Pelobates fuscus. NCBI lineage: Eukaryota > Metazoa > Chordata > Amphibia > Anura > Pelobatidae > Pelobates > Pelobates fuscus. Next base: position 31,260,320 of record NC_086318.1, on the reverse strand, counting down.
AGGTCCTTAATGAAGGAGTGGCCAAAAAGTAAACCTTGGGCGTCCTTCCCAGCCTCTGTGAGGGCAAGGTTGGCCAATTTAGGCTCTATTTTGAATAAAATGGCTTTACGCCGTTCAATGGAGAGGGAGGTATTGACACTCCCTGCGATACAAATAGCCCTTTGGACCCAACCACGGAGGTCTTCGGGGTCAACCATATGGTTTCCGGCTCTGGCATCCTCCGCCAGTTCAAAAAGTTTGGCTAGTGGGCCAAATATGTCCAGGTGTTTATCCTGACATGCTTTTAGGGCAGAGTCTAGGCCTTTACGAGGGTTCCAGCCTAATTTCACTAGGAACTGGGTCATTTTAGGGTCGACCTCAAGGGTATCGCAGACCTTATTGGGCACCATAGGCCTCGGGCATTCGGCCCTCAATTTATTACGTGCCGCTTTAGAGAGCGGGCGTCGTACCCAATTTTCGAGGTACTTGGATACATGGTCCGCTGGGAGCCACTCCGCCGACCTCAGATGGTGTAGCTCATCCGGGTCGAAGAGAGGTTCACCCAACGGATCCAAGAGGGCGGACCCCGTGGTAGCGGGGTGCGGCGCCCCCGTGTCGCCTCCAGACGTCTCCGCCTGAGCAGAGGGAAGGAGGGCAAGGTCCCGCTCAGCGGAATCACCATCAGAGTCATCATCTGATTCAGTCATAGCCTCTTCACCAGACCCGATTTCTGAGTCGGAGTTACTCTCGGGTTGTGCTCTGGCACATTTCCATAGCTGCGCCCGTTCTGCCTGGCGCGGAAAGGCTCTTTTGCGTGTATGGAGCACGCTTTCTGGGGCGACCAAAGGTACGCCAGTCTTAGTAGTTCTGGAGGCAGCTGGATATTTGGTTTTATGGGTCGCTTTCTTAGGTGCGTCCCCAGGTAGGTCCACAGCAGGACGCGAAAGAGGCGTCGTGGAACCTGACACTTGCACGTCCAAAGGACGTGGTAGAAGTGCCTGGGAGATAGAATGGGAGAGGGTAGAGGACATGGACCCCATGGCTGCCATAATGGCATCTGTCTGTAGCGCCGAGAATTGGTCCCCCGCAGGGTGGATGGGCCTGTCTATCAGAGTGGGTGGTGTGTCTGTAGTGACAGGGGCCTCTCCCATGAATAGTGGAGTATCTAACTCCTCAGAGGGTGGGGAGCTGGAAGGCATCCTGGGTTTGGGCATAATGCAAGATGCACACTATCTCTATTACCTAAAACTAAAAAGGTAGTAAGGGTTAGTCACCCAAACTATGAGAGCTGTGAACAAAAGGAGAGATCTCACCAGGGTCCAGACCAGTGACACACACAACGAGGTAGGCAGAGAGACAGGAAGTCAGAAAATGGCCGCCGAGAATCTCGCGAGATTCGCGGCAAAAAAAAACCTGAAATTCGACAGAAAACAGGCGAACGTGTGGTAAAATAGATGAATTTGTGTGAATAGAATAGGTGAATGGGGAAAACATACAAATGAGCAAAACGCACAAACAAATTAGTCGAACGCGGTATATAGGCGAATGATGCTATAAACCGGTAAAACTAACGAACGGCATGTGTTAGAAAATGAATTTAGCCGAACAGCGAGATTCATGTATCAAAACAGCCGAATAGAACGGAGAAGAAACGAGGAGCAAATGGCGTCCGAGTACAGGGGAAGACAGGGGAGGGAAAGAGACTGAAAGGAGGTAAAGCAACAGAGAAAAAAAGGCTATTAGCTCACAGAGGAGGTCTGGAACCCTGGGAGGCAATAAATATATACATATGTAGAAATAAGCAACATAAATAAAAACGGAAAATCTTTGGAAAGAAAAACATTGAATAATATAGAACATATCAACAGAGAATAAACAATGGAATAATAAAAGGCAAATATAAAAACCAAGAGAAATAAATCACAGGATAATAAAATAATCTGAGAGACAAAATGTGAGCTGTTACTTATCTTTGGAGCAGCAAAGAAAGAGGGAAATGGAAGGGAAGCGCTGCCTATTATACTGGGACCTGAGAGGGGAGGGGCCTATGTTACTGTATGTTCATTGTTTTTTCACTTTGTTTATATCCTTTGCTGCTATTGGTGGACAGTAAAGAAAGGGATATGCAATACTCGCCTCCGTGTCTTTAATAAAATCATGACTTTTCGTCATGTAATAGCAAAATCATGCAATTTTATCCCTTACCCATCTATCCCCAGGCAGACATGCATGCAGAATTATCACCTGGGGGACAATTTTAAAGATACAATTGCAAAGATACAAAGATCCCCACCATTCACAGTGCCACTTTAAAGCCCTTCAAGGTTCAGTTTTTACCCCTAACGGAACAAAACTGGCTGAACCCTGCATACATTTGAGAGTCTCTGGAAGCTGCTTAAGCAGTAAGTATTTATTAACAAGGGGAAGGTGGGCACACCCAGTTAACAGCCATATACAATAGATAAAGGGAATTAGTACAAATATGGGTGCTCACTTCTAAAGCCCCATTTCCAAAAGGCTACAATACAATAGTCATACCTCTCTTACCCTCTCAAATCGTATACAAACAGAAAAAGGTTAAGGAGGAACAAGGAGCTCCACTCTTAAGGTTGGCGTTAGTTTGTTCGTCCTTAACCATTTTTTTGTTTTAAAAGGTATTGAATCTAATAAAATCACATCTTTGCATCTTTATTGTTCTTGCTGTAAAACTGTTTCCTCTGCGGTAGGTGAAATCTAATTTTTTCAAGTCTATATAGGTGAGATCTATTTGAGGCAGATACTCAGAAAACTAATATTACTCAACCCACATCTGCATTATGCTAGCTAGAAACTTCGAGGAGCTTTCAAACATAGAAAACACAGGGTTTTCTCCCCATAAGTTTAATTAGATAATACTCAGTCAAACAATGTATTTAATTACCTGTTTTTACTTTTCCTAACTTAGCAGAGATAAATAAGGAAAATCCTAATATCCTGAGTTTTATCGGAAGCGTCGCTGTACGTACATGTTAGTCTGTGGCAATGATGACTAACCTTTGCATCCATTATATTTGACATTGTTTGGAACACACAATGTCAAGGTGTGAAACTAAAAGAGAGGACAGAACTGCAGATCCCACCCATCATTATTTACTAATTTGGAATGGAGGCGATTAATTATCCCACTATGGATGTCAGCAGTGATTCAAGTTTTGTCACTGGTGATGCCCCTTCCCACCCAGATTTCATATCTGTCATTGTTGGGAGGTATGCATTAATTATACAATTATCACTGTCTGGGTGATTTACCCATTTGAGAATTCAAAATTAGCTCAATGTGAATTTTAAAATTTAGGCTCACATAATCAAACTAGAAACGCAGCAGACTTGAACATGTTTTCCACTTTGACTTTTCTGTCCTAAATTTTGAAATTTCATTTTGAATTCACTTTAAATACCCAGTAATTCACGATTTTTGTGTTATGGCGCCATGTGAACAACTACGTTTATGACATAGTTACATACAGGGTTCGAGACCTGCAGGAACGCGTGGGAACGGCGTTCCTGCACTTTTTTATTTTAGCAGGAACGCCGTTCCCGCTGTTGCTGCAGGACTTGTGGGCGGCATAAAATGCCACCCCCAAATGCCCTCCATGTTTCCCCTGTCATGGGGGGGCCCAAGAGGTGGCCTAATGACCATCTGATGGATCCCCCGGCGGGAGCCTGTCACACACGGCGAGGTAGCTGTGTTCTCTCTGCTCCCTCTCGCCGCGCAGGCTGTCTGCTGATGCTAGGAGTCGGAATATGACGTCATATTCCGGCTCCTAGCATCAGCAGACAGCCTGCGCGGTGAGAGGGAGCAGAGAGAACACAGCTCCCTCGACGCTTGTGATATGGAGACAGACGCGCGCCCCACTGGACCCCAGGGACAGGTCCACGCCAGCTCTCCAGGTAGGGAGGCTGGGTGGACATTTTTTTGTTTAAAAAAATTTATTTCTGTGTGAGTGTCTGAGTATGTGTGTGTCTGTGAGTGTGTGTTTGTGTCTGTGAATGTATGTGTGTGTTTGTGAGTGTGTGTTTGTGTCTGAGTGTATGTGTGTGTGTCTGTGAATGTATATGTGTGTGTATGTGGGTCTGTGAGTGTGTGTTTGTATCTGAGTGTATGTGTGTGTGTCTGAGAATGTGTGTGTCTGAGTATGTGTGTCTGAGTGTGTGTGAATGTATGTGTGTCTGTGAATGTGTGTGTGTGTCTGAGTATGTGTGTGAGTGTATGTGTGTGTGTGAGTGTGTGTGTGTGTCTGTGTCTGCACGCGTGTTTATATATATATATATATATATATATATATATATATATATATATATTATTATTTTTGGTTACATAGTAGTCTACAGTCCATTACGTTCAACATTGAAACCCATTCTTTTATTCTGTTGATCCAAAATAATCATGATCAGTTTATCCCACGTTTATACATTGACAAATTAGATTCCATTGATCTTTGAGTGATTCCCAACTCACCCTCTGAAGCATTGTGAAATGATATATGTAGTGATTGCTAACAAATGCTGACAATTTATTGGTTTGTAGTGCCACTTAGTGGCCAAAGCGTAAACAACAAATCCGTAGGTGGAATGAATATCACCAACTAGTGAAATGTGAAAGGCACATCATTGCCACATATAAATTATACAGTATTCCCAGGGGCATACCAAGAGCATTTGGCACGCGGGGTGGGTCCTATTTTTAGCACCCTCCTCCATACACTTTAAAAAGTAAAAAACAACCACAATTTTTTAAAATGTATTTAACACTGAGCAGTGTTTGTGTGTTTGAATGTTGGCATGTTTTTGGTATGGAGTATGTGTGAGTGAATGTAGGGGTGTGGTTAATTATAATCGTGGGGTTTGTATGTAGTGTTGACGTTGAAATGCAGAGGTGTATTTGTGTGTAGTGTTGGCGAGATTCTGAGATATATGCACATGTACACACTGACACACATACAGATACACATATACACTCATGCATTTACATAGACACACAGATACACAGACACACACTGACACACATTCAGACACAGTGGCGACTCTAGAAACAATATATGAGGGGGGGCACATAAGATACCACAGTCAAAATTGGGGGGCGCTAAAACTTTTCACTAGGGGATGGGGTAATATACTGCGATTGGCTGTCTGATGCTGTGCATGCTGGCATCCGGCAACAAATTTGCATAGAATTCACATTAGCCACCCAGATTTCTTGTTGTGGGTTGGTTGACACCTCTTAACTTCTATCTTTGTTTATCAGATAACTCCCATATTTGCCCTATTTGCTATCCTTATGTGGGATTGCCATATTTAAGGACACCAAATAAGGAGCTATCTTCTAAACAGCACCCTCATTTAGTATCTTTAAATATGGAAATCTCACATAAGGGCACCAATTTAGGGAATTATCTACTAAAAAGCTAAAAGATCAAAATTACAAAAATCATTTTCCTTATTTTAATCTTTTAATTGTTTAGTAGATAACTCATTTAATTGTTATCCTTATGTGAAATTGCAATATTTAAGGACACCAAGTAAGGGAGCTATCTACTAAACACATACACATTTATATAAACACACATACATGCAATAACAGATATACAATAACATACATAAACACACATAATCACAACACACATACTTAACCATAGAGATGCACACACAATCACACACATAAGCACAGACATGTACAAACACAATCACAGACCCACACACATACAATCACATACACATACAATTAGATATTCACACACAATCATCACATACATACATACATTTAATAAGAGGTCCACCAAACCTTCCTACCTTGCTCTGGGAGGGCTGAGTGGAGGGCTGGTGGTCAGTGGCTGCTGTTGGGATCTCTGTGCTCTTCCTGTACAGGTCCCTCGCATGCACTGTAATGACGCTGATATCCCAGCTGCTGGCACACTGCAGGGCTAAGACTGACAGACACAGTCAGATGCACATAGTTATACACATATACTGTCAAATACAGCCACAAGCACACAGTCCCAGACACATAGTCACTCACACACAGTCAAACAAACAGTTACAGGCAGTCAGTCACACACAGTTACACACACACAGCTATAGGCAAACAGTCACATACACAGTTACAGGCAGTAGCACGCACAATTACAGGCAGACTGTAACACAGTTACAGTCAGCATCACACAGTCACAGGCAGACAGTCACACACACACACTCAGTGACATGCAGTCAGTCACGCACACAGTCACAGGCAGACAGTCAGTCACGCACTAAATGAGAGAATAAATAGTTGCGGCGCACTCAGACTACAAAAAATATAAAAAACAAAGAAGGCTACTAAAATGCCTATCTCAGAATAAATATGGGGATTTGGTTCCACCATATGGCCATATGTTGTTAAGCCCACCACTACTTTCAAAGTACCCCAATATTGGTGGGTCCTACACTAAAATGTGGGGGCAAATTAAATAGTACTAGTGTTACTAGTCACAGGCATACAGTCACAGGCAGACAGTCACACACAGTTACATAGTTACACAGCTGAAAACAGACTTGCGTCCATCAAGTTCAGCCTCACATTTGTGTTTTGCTGTTGATCCAAAAGAAGGCAAAAAAAACAGTTTGAAGCAAAATTTTGCAACAAGCTAGGAAAAAAAAATCCTTCTTGACCCCAGAATGGCAGTCAGATTTATCCTTGGATCAAGCAGTTATTACCCTACATTGAAAGATTATATCCTTGAATATTCTGTTTTTGCAAATATGCATCTAGTAGCTGTTTGAACATCTGTATGGACTCTGATAAAAACCACTTCTTCAGGTAGAGAATTCCACATCCTGATTGTTCTTACAGTAAAAAAACCTTTCCTTTGCCTTAGACAGTCACAGGCAGACAGTCACACACACAGTTACAGATAGTAACAGGCAGACACTCACACACACAGTCAGGTCACTTTTATTATTTTCTCCAGTCAGCACAGATATCATCTGCAATAGTGAGTATACCCATTTTAGCACCAACACGTTAATTGTTTAGTTTTAACACTGTTTTTAATTGCTTTCATCACTTATTTTTGTATACTCACTATGCTCTTATCAGGATTTAATTTAACACTTTTATTTTTAACACTAGTACTATTTAATTTGCCCCCCACATTTTAGTGTAGGACCCACCAATATTGGGGTACTTTGAAAGTAGTGGTGGGCTTAACAACATATGGCCATATGGTGGAACCAAATCCCCATATTTATTCTGAGATAGGCATTTTAGTAGCCTTCTTTGTTTTTTATATTTTTTGTAGTCTGAGTGCGCTGCAACTATTTATTCTCTCATTTATGACGTTTTGGTCACAGCAGCAGCACTTTTCATACAAAATGCGGGTCTCGGGTGTGCCCCCAATCCTTTCTCTGTAGTCAGTCACACACTGGCACAGGCAAACAGTAACACACACAAGCACAGGCAGGCAGTCGTACATGCAGTCATAGGCAGACAGTCACAGGCAGACAGTTACACACACAGTCACAGCCAGACATTCACACACACAGTTACAGGCAGACAGTCGTACACACAGTCACAGGCAGACAATGAAACACACTGTCACAGGCAGTCACATATCAGTCACAAATGGACAGTCGCACACACAGTCACAGGCAGACAGTCACACACACAGTTACATAGTTACACAGCTGAAAAGAGACTTGCGTCCATCAAGTTCAGCCTTCCTCACATTTGTGTTTTGCTGTTGATCCAAAAGAAGGCAAAAAACCCAGTTTGAAGCAAAATTTTGCATCAAGCTAGGAAAAAAAAATCCTTCTTGACCCCAGAATGGTAGTCAGATTTATCCTTGGATCAAGCAGTTATTACCCTACATTGAAAGATTATATCCTTGAATATTCTGTTTTTGCAAGTATGCATCTAGTAGCTGTTTGAACATCTGTATGGACTCTGATAAAACCACTTCTTCAGGCAGAGAATTCCACATCCTTATTGTTCTTACAGCAAAAAAACATTTCCTTTGCCTTAGACAGTCACAGGCAGACAGTCACACACACAGTTACAGATAGTAACAGGCATGCACTCACACACACAGTCACACATACAGTCACAGGCAGACAGTTAAACATACAGTCACAAGAAGACAGTCACACACACACACAGTCATAGACAGTCACACATACAGTCACAGGCAGACAGTCACATATACAGTCACAGGCAGACAGTCACACACACAGTCACAGGCAGACAGTCGCAGAAACTCACACACAGTCACACATAAAGTCACAGACATTCACAAGAAAACAGTCACACACACAGTCACAAGCAGACAGTCACACACACACACACACACACACACACAGTCCTAGACAGTCACAGGAAGACAGTCACATACAGTCACAGGCAGTCACAAACACACACACACAGTCATATGGTCAGATGGTGTTGCCAGCAACCATGGCATGCTTCTGCAGAGCCTGTGCCTAGTCAGCTCCCAGATTCGGAACAACAATTGCCTGGTAGGTAATTGGGTCTCCAAAACACACTGAAAATGTCTTTTTCATTTAAATGAATTATGCCCTATTGGGAAGTATTATTTAGGTCCCACCCTTCCCTATCTGTAGAAATACAATCAAAATGAAGTTTTACTCACCTGGGATCGCTTACCATTCACCGAACCCATCAGCGTTCTCTGTGATGTTGAATGCTTGTGGAGTTTTATGGGCAGCTGAATTCAGGTCCCAATGGCAAATTCGCAGGACTGAATTTGTGTTCTATTTGGCTAAATTCGCTGGTCCAAATTTAGCGCACAAATAAGACGTAATTAATCAGTCTAATGCAAATTCCTATTGCCCACGAACCATAACAAATTCAACTATGATGTGGGACAATAGAAAGTAAATACTGCCTATATATACTTACCTCTCCCTTCCCATGTTGCCCTATTGTGGTTCTGGTAGCGCGTTCCTTGTATTTCCTGTTCATGGTTTCTGAATTTGTCGGTTTACTCGATTCTGTTGATGTCTGGTATCCTTGACATTGGCTTGTGATAACGTTTATCTGTATCTCTCGTGACCTTGACCTTGGCATTCTCTCTGACTCTTTAACCGTTAACCCAGCCACTCTAAGGAACGGTATACGGATTGTCTGTTTATTGTCTATTTATTGTGTTATAGTCTGTACATTTTGGTTCCAAGACAATCCTGACAGATAAGAGAGAGAGAAGAGTGGGAAAACCACCCAGTACACGTAAAAAAAAAAAATTACATACAACCTGGAAAATCAACCAGGATAATTAGATCAATATAAACCTGTAATAAGAGTAAACATTACATAGCATAATACAGTAATAATAAAGTAGAATGTGTGCTGTTTTAGTATTAAACTCACAAACATAGGTGAAAGCAGGCTTCTCACCCCACCCGGGGTTAAAACTAATTGAAAAGCTGGTAGATAACAACCATAGGAGTCCACATAAATTCCTTAAAGAGAGCCACACATGGTGAAGTACAGTAAAATCACAGGAAAATTTATTAAAGTTGCACTTACAAGCAGGCAGAAAATCTAGACATATCTCCACACAATGTGGAACCAGGTAGCAGGATGGTAAATCTTCACAATGTCAGCAGGAAGTAATTAAAATCAAACAAATACATAAAATAAAATGAAAATAAAACAAAAGTCCATATAAAGTTCCAGTGCAGGTGTCCAACGCGTTTCGTCCAATTGGGGGACTGCCTCAGGGATCTGTAGTTGTTCTTTGATGGAGGGACTTCTTATACTCGTGGACATCATCGTTCATTCACTTCATCATGCTGACAATGGATGTATTTTATGCACAGAATTGATATTAAGTAGCCCGGAATAGAATTCTGGTTCTCCAGTCTCAGGAGTGCTGGGGGTGCCTCAAGCCCCCAGCATAGAAGTGAAAATATCTCATTATGTGCAGTGTCTCAAGCTGAAACATTGCACATAATGACTTCTACCACCATAACCACTTCAAATCACTAAAGTGATCATAGTGGTTTGAGTAACCCTCTAACTGTGGAGGAAAAATAATAGCCCCCTCTTCCATCTGTTGTATAAATATAGTTGGTAAAGCAATGATGATGGCTCTGTTGAAAGCTTTAAAAAAAGCTCTGGGTCCCCGGTATATTTTGTTTTGTTTCTTCGTAAAATCACAGCCAAACCACAACTGCCGTATCATCAGGAATGAGACCCATTCGGGATTTTGAAGACACTAAAGTAATTACAAACTGTGCAATAGTCACCTTCGTAACCCAACAGTACCCGATATTTGATTGTTAATCGTTAATCATTTATGCTTTTATATCAGTTTTGCTTTTTCTATATATTTGAGTTAATTTTCTTTGCAATTATTGTATTATCTGTGCCTCACAAATAAATGCATTAATCTGCAATATCTAACACATTTAATATTTGAATGTATAAAATGATTTAATTGTTTTTCTATTAGGATAAGCTATGTTGATGATGAATGGAAGGGTGGGGGATAATCTTGAATTCTACCTGAGTTCAATGTTAACTTCCTGGTTATCTGATTGTTTCAGTCTGGTGCAGTACCTCGCAGTGCCACTAACATTTTGTGGTGCTGTTGCTTACTACTGTACTGCTCTCAGACTGAACAGATCTGTCTCTAAAACGCTCCTGGTTCTACTTCCTTAACTCCTTAAGACAAAGCTTAATTTGTTTGTTTTTCACCTAAGGACACAATATATTTATGCATTTTTGTTCTGTGTGGTCAACCGCAATTTCCATCTTTATTTATATTTTTAAGACAAAAGGGGCCTAAATTTGATATGACATATACATATATAAATTATCTTTTATTATTAAAAATATACAAAAATTCAACAAAAAATGAAAAAAACATGTTTTACAGTTTTGATAACAATAATTTATGCATGGTTAGTGCAGTTTAAGAAAAAACATTCATAATTAATTAATTTATTTGGCCTGATTTACATAGTACATAATATGTCAAGGATTTAGTTTCATTTTTGGTAATTGCAGGTCACAAAATACAAGGAGTAAAATAAACTTTTAATGAGGAGCGATTATAGAATTTGGTGTGTTTGTCTTGTAGGTTTAGTAGCCATCACAGAAAATGAAACTGCCACACAAAGTATATATTTATATAAAGTAGACATCACAGGCTATTTACCTAAGGGTTTTTTGACACTTATTATGTAGCCATTTAACTACCAAACTCTGCAAAATTTGTAGTAAAATTTCGTGTTTTTTTTGGCTCTCCCTAAGTTTCAAAGGTAATCCAGATGTGGACCCCTTGCTCACGATAAAAACACGCAAATGGGTCAGCGTTTAGTAACAGTTATTATTATTATTATTATTATTGCAATTTATATAGCGCCAACAGATTCCGTAGCGCTTTACAATATTATGAGAAGGGATTTAACTATAAATAGGACAATTACAAATAAACTTACAGGAACAATAGGTTGAAGAGGACCCTGCTTGATCGAGCTTACATTCTATAGGAGGTGGGGTGTAAAACACATTAGGACAGGAATTTGCAATCAAATAAGGTGGACTGCCCTTTAGGAGAGGGCAAGAGACAGGTATGTGAGGTAAGGGTTAGTCTTGGAGGCCATATGCTTTCCTAAAGAGATGGGTTTTAAGGCACTTCTTAAAAGATGCAAGACTAGGGGAGAGTCTGATGGCGGTAGGCAGGCTATTCCATAGGAAGGGAGCCGCCCGCGAGAAGTCCTGCAAGCGCGAGTTGGCCGTACGAGTGCGGACAACGGACAGGAGGTGGTCACGGGCAGAGCGGAGAGACCGAGAAGGGACATACCTATGGATCTGTGAGGAGATATAAGAGGGGCTAGAGTTGTTCAGTGCTTTATAGGTGTGAGTTAGTACCTTGAATTGACTCCTATAGCATACAGGAAGCCAATGTAAGGACTGGCAGAGGGGAGAGGTGTGAGAGAAACGACTAGAGAGGAAAATCAGTCTAGCAGCAGCGTTCATTACGGACTGTAGGGGTGCAGTACGGCTTTTGGGAAGACCAATCAGGAGAGGGTTACAGTAATCCATGCGGGAGATTACCAGAGCATGGACAAGCTCCTTGGTAGTATCTGGTGCAAGAAAGGGGCGGATGCGGGCTATGTTTTTAAGATGGAATCTACAGGATTTGGCAACATGCTGGATGTGAGGCTCAAAGGTGAGACCAGAGTCAAGTATGACGCCAAGACAGCGCGCTTGCAAGGATGGACTGATGTTAGTACCACAAACTTGAAGGGAGAGTGAAAGAGGAGGATCAGTATTAGGAGGAGGAAAGACAAGGAGCTCAGTTTTTGAGAGATTGAGTTTCAGAAAGCGGGAGGACATCCAGTCAGAGATGGAAGAAAGGCAAGCAGTGACACGTTGCAGGATGGCAGGGGAGAGGTCCGGGGAGGAGAGATATAGCTGGGTGTCATCAGCGTACAGGTGGTAGTGGAATCCAAAAGAGGTAATAAGTTTGCCAAGAGAGGCAGTATAAAGAGAAAATAGAAGGGGACCAAGGACGGAGCCTTGGGGGACTCCAACCGAGACAGGGCGAGGGGAGGAGGTATCATTAGAAAAGGAGACACTGAATGAGCGTTGGGAGAGATAAGAGGAAAACCACGAGAGGACAGAGTCACAGAGACCAAGCGATTGAAGAGTTTGAAGAAGGAGAGCATGATCAACGGTGTCAAAGGCCGCTGAGAGGTCAAGAAGAATTAGTATGGAGTAGTGGCCTTTGGATTTAGCTGCGATTAGGTCGTTAGTGACTTTGATAAGGGCAGTCTCTGTAGAGTGGAGAGGGCGGAAGCCAGATTGAAGGGGGTCAAGGAACAGTGAAAGATGGACAACAAGGTTGCAACCCTAAGAAGGGGATCCCTCTCAACCTTTCAAAATGACACAAGGAAAAAAGACAGAGAAGGGCTGTGCCACATAACATTTAAACAAATAGTGCTTTGAATCTTGTTCCAGCAGTGCAAAATGCTACATATAGAAGTGTCTCTTTATCAAGACGTAGATGCAACTGTGGTATCTAAGTTCTTCATGCTTGGGGGATGTAGAAGATCTGAGTGTCTTTAGTCTCGGTATGTGGTTAGAAGAAAGACAAAATAACCTAATAGTGCAATATGTCAAGACTTGATGGGCAATGAGTAAATAATAATGATATTGCACTCACATGAAAAAGAGCTTGACTAGCTCTAGTGTGTATCACATATAGTGGTATAATCCCACTATTAGGATATGATGAAGGTCATTCACAGCAGGTGGTTGTCCGAGTGTTTAGAGAGGGAATAAAAATAGCCACAAATAGTGCTCTCAATAAGACTATTAAAGTTGTTTAAAAAAAACGGAAATGTACTCACAGGTGTAGAGCAGGCTCACTTCTCTATGATGATAGCGTTGGTGGTATGATCCCCACCTAGGATTTTCTTGAGAGTAGGGATGATCAGGTAGAATATGAAAAAATAAATAAAAATAAACTCTCAAGAAAATCCTAGGTGGGGATCATACCACCAATGCTATCATCAAAGAGCAGTGAGCTGTGTGACATTTTGCCCTGCTGGAACAAGATTCACAGTACTATTTGTTTAATTTTTATGTAGCGCAGACCTTCTCTGTCTTTTTTCCCGTGATCATGATGCCTAGAGAGATATCGGCTATGCCTCACTGATGATGCCTAGCAAGGTTGACGATCGTCTGGAGTTGCTGTATCTCTCGTGCAGAGAGAGACGGCCTGCATTTTGGATTTGTTCTGCCTTTTTGGGTGGCATCAGTCTGATATGCAAACTGGTTCTTTTTGTAGTGGCACAAGAAGGGCAGACTATTTGTGCTCATGTCCATTCTCAATATTCTCTTGCAACCTGTTTTTTTTTTTTTTTTGCTCTCCCAAAATTTAGTTTTTGTTACCTATTTTCAACATACTCACATATAACAAGGATTTTAAAATAAGCATTTTGTAAATTTGATGTGTGCCACTACTGTATATAATTATTTTTGCCCATGTCTCCTATTGGGGCAATATAGCAGTTTGACTGTTGAAATTACCCCACAGAGGCCTCCCATTTGTGAAAGTAGATATTTCAGGGTATCTCATTTAGTGTATATTGTGCCTTACAAAACAGGGTAGTACTAGCGCTAATTTGTAAAGTGTAGAAAACGAATGAGCAGCTTTAACACCAAGTTCTTATCTTTAAGAGTAGGTCTAGTGGTAGTGTGTTGGTGAAGCGCTATAGAATATTTAATTATAACAGTTGTGGATTTTAATTATAATATTAACAATTTGTGAATAGACTTTAAAGTGTAAGTATATATATAAACAGTACCTTTTAGGTATACACAAAGGTGTCCTAAGTTGGTAATCAATACCTTAAAAAAACAGAATATACCAAACATAGTGTAAACTGTGACAAAATAAAAATAAATTTAAATTAAGAGGGAAAAATTCCCACTCACACTTTGGAGAGCTAATAGTGTATAGCTCAATTTGATCACCCGTGGGGTCCGTGAAGGCGACCCTATCCCTTCTTTTTACTGGATATTGCTTTCTTGAAACTCTGAAATGTTGAAACATATATATGGTGCAGTACCGTATGGCTCCAAATACGTATAAAAAAGAACAGGTTTGTACTCACAGACACAGAGCCATCCACATCGGCTCTGATCAAGGGTATATGTGGTTAAGGACCACACACCTTCTTTAAAAGAGCAGGAACAATGCCAACAGTGTTATAAAAATATAAGTATATTTATTCACATAAAACTATTTGTAACAGTATAAAAAACTATATATAACAATATAAAAACACTGAATAGGCATATAAAAAGTCCAAATAAATAAAGACCGGTATTCTCCAAGCTCCAGGACGCGTTTCGCTATGACAGCTTCTTCAACTGGATAAAAAAGTCTCTATTTCTTCTTTGGGACCAGTTCCTGCTTTTATACCTCTTTAAAAGTCCAATCCTTGATTATGAGTCCGTGATTCCGCGGGCTTTCTCCATGGAAACGGTGACGCCCTGCGATTCACGTCTCGTTTTCATTTATTTCCGGGTTTTCGCATCACTTCCGGTCACGTGTCACTCGGCCGATACGTCATGCGTTCCACCTTGCGGTTCACTCGGCCGATACCCGGAAGTGTGTGATATCATTATGCAGCAATGGGAGATAGATGTGGGATATTAATTAAACGCATAAATTCCTAACGATAGAAGTCATGTCTTCTTGTCCCTCTCAATAAGGGGAATAATAATTGCTTATTTAATCTTGTCGTGAAAAAGGAATAGGTATATTTGATTTCTATCTCTCTAATACATAGAGCCATAAACCCATTACAGAAAAATCAATTATAATGCAGAAAAATTCAGAAAAATTCACAGGAGATCTAATGTGGCAACTGGGAAAATGAATCATAAAAATATAAATAACCAGGACCGTAAGGTGCATAAATACTTCCATAGGGGATCCATTTATTAATATATCTATTAATATATCTATTGAGTAAAATTAACAATATCAAAGCTTACAAAAAAAAGGCATACAAAGACCCAAGTGAAAATACATCATAAGAACGATAACCCCATGAATTTGAAATAAAACATATATCTATCTTAAAAAATGGCACATCTCAAAGTCCGTGTTAAGACCATATGGGATGAGCGTGTTTAACTTAAAAATCCATTCCATCTCGTTCTTACTCATTCTTGTATCGAAATTTCCTCCCCTCCAATCTCTTTCTAGTTTTTTAATCGCAAAGAATTGGGTACCAGCTGTTTCACAATTATGGTGGATTTTGTAGTGGGCCGAGACGCTATGGTTTTCAAACCCTTTAGATATGTTCCTTCCATGTTCTTCAATTCTTATATGTAATGCCCTTGTGGTTTTACCTATATATTGTAAACCACAAGGGCATACCACGCAATAAATGAGGTTGTTAGAATGGCAAGTAAGGAGTTCTTTAATTTTATATTTAGTTCCGTCTTTGCTAAAAAAATGATTTATATGTCTCTTTTTGCTGGTAGTTCTTTTACATGCTAGACAGCTTCCACATCCAAAAAAACCTTTATCTAAATTTAAAAATGTGTCATTAGTTTTTCTTTCTTTTAGGAAGCTGGATGTAAGTGCCGTGCGTAAATTATTCACTCCTCTGTGTATGAATCTGGGTCTTTCAGGAAGGAAGTTTTTTGCTGCAGGGTCTTGAAGGAGAATGGGCCAGAATTTGGAAATAATATTTCTGACTTTATGATTTTGCGTGCTATAGTTGCATATAAAGGGAATTTCTTTGAGTTCATTATCCTTTTTCTCTTTGTATTTTAAAAGCTTCTCCCTCTCCATTGTTTTTACTTCTTTTCTAGCATCCTCCAATTTCGTTTCCTCATAGCCTTTCTCTATAAATTCTTGTTTAATCTTTTTTGATTGGGTCTCAAAGGTGGTAAGATCAGTGCAATTTCTGCGGATACGCAGGAATTGTCCTCTAGGGGCATTCTCGAGCCAGGGGGCAAAATGACAACTTTCCCTACCTATGAAACTATTAGCTTCTACAGTTTTAAAGTGATTTCTAGTCTTAATGCTTCCATCTTCTATGTACATCTGTAAATCCAGAAATATAATTTCCGATTTGCTCCAGTTGTTGGTGAGTGCTATCCCCCATGTGTTATTATTAAGAAAGTTTAAAAATGTCATTAAATCTCCTTCCTCTCCTTCCCAAATGAAAAAAATGTCATCAATGTACCGGCCATAGGTGACCAAGTTTTGCCTCCAGCCATGCTGGCCATAGATAAACTCTTCCTCCCAATGGGCCATAAATAAATTTGCATAGCTGGGGGCAAACTTGGTCCCCATGGCCGTACCATTGATCTGGAGATAAAATTCCTCTCCATACCAGAAAAAGTTATTCTTTAGGATCAAATCCATACCCTCTAAAATGTAATCTATTTTGATGCTTGTTAGATCTGAGGAATTGGTTAAAAAGAATCTAGTTGCATTACACCCGTAACTATGTGGGATATTACTGTAAAGGGCCGTAACATCACTAGTGACTAAAAAGCAATTCGAGTTCCAAGAACATTCCTTTAAAATATTTAAAATAGAAATGGTGTCTTTGATGTATGAGGTGGTTTTCTTAACGAGGGGTTGGAGGTGAATGTCTACATAATGGGATAATCTACTTGATATTGAGTCTATTCCTGCTACGATGGGTCTCCCTGGGGGATTATTTACATCTTTATGAACTTTTGGTAAAAAATAAAATACAGGAATTTTTGGATATTTAATATTTAAAAAGTCGAATTCTTTTTCATTTAGTATTTGTAACTCTTTTCCTTTATTAAAAAAATTTAAAAAGTTTTGATTCGTATTTTTACTGGGGTTATAATTAAGTTTTTGATATGTGTGTCCATCTAGTAGTAGTCTTTCGGCCTCTTTGCAGTATAGCTGTCACGATCCCGGGGAACCCAACACGCTAACACACACACAGACACACACACAGAAAGTGTGCTGTACCGGTCCTTAGAGTGGCCGGGCTAAGCACACAAAGAATAGTCAGGAGACAAGCCGAGTAAGGGGAACCAGAAAACAGAATAACGAGAAACAAGCCGAGGTCAAAGGGTAGGAGAAAGTCACAAAGTCAGTATAACAAGCCAGAGGGTACGTAACCAGAAAGCACACGTTCACAATCGATACTATAAAGCAAAGACCACAACAGGGCACAGATAGACAGGAAAGGTAAGTATATAAATCCTAGCCTGAATCCTGATTGGCTAACCACCAATCAGTATTAACAAACACACGTGGGGGATATCTATACCCCCCACTGTGTTTGTTGCACTGTAGCTTTAACGCCGGGTCACGTGAGTGACCCCGGCGCTTAGATAATAGTGCCGGCTCCCAGCGTGCAGCGTTAGACATGCTGCCGCTGGGAGGAGGAGAGGAGGACGCGAGCGGCGTGTCAGGAGGAGAGGACGCCGCTCGCTTAACGGTAAGGGGAGAGGGGACCGCGGGCGGCGACGGACCGAGGGTGAGTGCTGCGAGAGGATTGCAGCCTCCCCTCACCGCTGCCCGCGGAGCCCTGACATAACCCCCCCCTCGAAGACCGCCCAGGGGGCGGGAAGCCGAAGGCTTCAAAGGAAACCGCGCATGAAAGGAGCGGATCAAGGAGGGGGCGTCCAAGTCAGAGACAGAAACCCACGACCGCTCCTCCGGGCCATAACCCTTCCAATCAACCAGATACTGCAACCGACCTCGAGAGAAACGAGAATCAAGGAGAGCAGCCACCTCATATACGTCACTAGAGACCGCGCGGAGGGCATCGGAACGCCTGAGAGAGCCAGAGAACCGATTACAGAGCAAGGGCTTCAAAAGGGAGGTGTGAAAGGTGTTAGGTATGCGCATGGAAGGGGGCAAGGCCAGGGAGTAGGATACAGGATTCACCCTACGCAACACCTTATAGGGACCAAGGAACTTGGGCGCGAACTTCATCGAGGGAACCTTAAGGCGGAGATTCCTAGAGGACAACCAAACCCTATCACCCGGAGCATAAGAAGGAGCCGCACACCTACGACGATCAGCAAACCTCTTTTGAGTAGCAGCAGCACGACAAAGAGCAGCATGGACCTGATCCCACATCTTCCGTAAGGAGGCGAGGTGCTCGTCCAAAGCGGGCATTCCCTTGTCGGAGAATACACCGGGAAGGACAGCGGGTTGGAACCCATAAGCCACCATAAAAGGACTTACGCCAGTAGAAGAATGAGACACAGTGTTCCTGGCAAACTCAGCCCAGGGAAGGAGACGGGACCAGTTGTCCTGGTGTGCATTCGTGAAACAGCGTAAATACAACTCCACAGACTGATTTGCTCGTTCGGCAGCTCCATTAGATTGCGGATGATAGGAGGAAGTAAACGATAAGGAGACCCCCATCTCAGCACAAAAGCCTCTCCAAAACCGAGAGACAAACTGGGGGCCCCTGTCAGATACGATATCTTGTGGTATACCATGCAAGCGGAACACTTCTTTGGCAAACACCTGAGCCAACTGAACCGCAGAAGGTAGCTTCTTAAGCGGAATGAAGTGCGCCATTTTGGAGAACCTATCCGTTACAGTCAAAATTACTGTCTGCCCATCAGATGAAGGAAGATCCACAATAAAGTCCATGGATAAGTGTGTCCACGGTTTCTTGGGTACAGATAGGGGCATAAGGAGTCCCAGGGGTTTAACATTAGGGGACTTACACTGTGTACAGACACGGCAAGCCTGCACGTAATCTACCACGTCTTTTTTGAGTGAGGGCCACCAAAACTGTTGGAGAAGACCCTTGTAAGTCTTGGTAACCCCTGGATGACCAGCCGTTTTGGCTGTGTGAAATAAAGTCAACAACTTCTTTCTGTCTTTTACTTTCACGTACAGCTTACCAGTAGGGGTCTCAGAGGGTGCTTGGGGTTGGTATGACTTGATACCATCAAGAAAAAGAGACGAGATAACCAAACGGGTAGTAGCTATTATATTAGTTGTGGGTACAATGGGCTCAGGAGTGGAGGTAATAGAATCTACAGGTTCGTACTGGCGGGAGATGGCATCAGCCTTGACATTTCGATAACCAGGCCTGTATGTGATTATGTACTGAAAACGTGAGAGAAATAAAGACCATCTAGCCTGACGAGAGGATAACCTCTTAGCATCTGCGATATAGGATAGATTTTTATGATCGGTTATAACCAAAATCTTGTGTCTAGCTCCCTCTAACAAGTACCTCCATTCTTTAAATGCCATCACTATAGCTAATAATTCCCTGTTCCCAACGTCGTAATTCTTTTCAGACTCTGACAAGCGTTTTGAAAAGTACCCACAGGGAAGGAGGGGTTCGTCATATGATTGTCTTTGTGACAACACTGCTCCTATACCTGATTCAGAGGCGTCTACTTCCAGTACAAAGGGAAGGGAAGGATCAGGATGGTGTAACACAGGGGCAGTGGCAAATGCCTTTTTTAGAGTCTCGAAGGCCACAATAGCATTAGGATTCCAAACCCTGGGGTGTAAACCCTTTTTTGTCAGTTTAGTGATAGGGGAAATAATGGATGAGAAGTTTTTAACAAACTTTCTATAATAATTGGCAAACCCTATAAATCGCTGTATTGCCTTAAGTCCTTGGGGAAGGGGCCAGGACAGTATAGTTTCCAATTTTGAAGGATCCATGCTGAATCCTTGTTCAGAAATAACATAACCCAGGAATTGTACAGAGGTTTGGTCGAATAAGCATTTCTCTAATTTACAATAAAGACCATTCTGCAACAACCTTTTAAGCACCATCCTAACATGAGTATGATGTGTCTTCAAATCTGGAGAATATACAAGTATGTCATCTAGGTAGACTACAGCACAGACATGCAGTAGATCTCTAAGGACATCGTTTATGAGGTCCTGAAAAACGGCAGGAGCATTACACAATCCAAAAGGCATGACCAGATACTCGTAATGCCCACTACGCGTATTGAACGCCGTTTTCCATTCATCATTCTCCTTAATACGAACAAGGTTATAAGCCCCCCTGAGGTCTAGTTTAGTAAAATATCTAGAACCTTTGACACGATCAAACAATTCGGTAATGAGGGGAATCGGATAGGCATTTTTAATCGTATTGTTTAGGGCTCTGTAGTCTATACACGGTCTCAAATCGCCCTCCTTTTTTGCCACAAAAAAGAAACCAGCACCAGCAGGAGAGGAGGACCTTCTAATAAAACCTTTACTTAAGGCCTCTCGTATGTACTCCTCCATTACCTGGTTCTCTTTTTCAGAAAGAGGGTATACCTTACCCCTAGGCGGCATAGTACCAGGTAAGAGGTTTATGGCACAATCATATTCACGGTGCGGGGGTAGTTTATCTGCCTCCCTTTTTTCAAACACCTTAGCTAGGTCTGCATACACAGGAGGAACATAAACAGAAAGTGGCTTGGCTGTGGGTACATTAAGCAAGCCAACAGGACAAACACGAGTCATACATTCCCTTTGACAAGATTTCCCCCAGGAGAGAATCTCCAAACAACCCCAATCAATCATCGGATTGTGTTTAACCAACCAGGGAAAGCCCAAAACGACAGAGGCTGTAGGGGAGTTGATTATTTGAAAGGACAATCTTTCCTTGTGCAAGGCACCCACAGACATAACCAGTTCTTTGGTCTCATGGGTCACCAGAGGTTTCTCCAGTGGTCTACCGTCTATGGCCTCCACAGCCAAGGGAGTAACCTTTCGGATCAGAGTCAAAGATGCGGTTTTAGCAAAACTCTCATCCATAAGATTGTCAGCAGCCCCTGAATCTATCAAGGCTTTGGTAATCACGGTAGTATTACCAACAAAAAGGGTAACCGTAATAAACGGTCTAGTAATGGGGACGTGAGGGGTAAACGACATAACACCCGAGGTCGACCCCTCTTTAGGCCTTGGGTGCTGCAGTTTTCCCCGCAATTCAGGGCAGGTTCTTAGAAGATGTCCCCTTTTCCCACAGTAACCCCATCTATACCCCCCACTGTGTTTGTTGCACTGTAGCTTTAACGCCGGGTCACGTGAGTGACCCCGGCGCTTAGATAATAGTGCCGGCTCCCAGCGTGCAGCGTTAGACATGCTGCCGCTGGGAGGAGGAGAGGAGGACGCGAGCGGCGTGTCAGGAGGAGAGGACGCCGCTCGCTTAACGGTAAGGGGAGAGGGGACCGCGGGCGGCGACGGACCGAGGGTGAGTGCTGCGAGAGGATTGCAGCCTCCCCTCACCGCTGCCCGCGGAGCCCTGACAATAGCTCTTTAGACATTAAGACTATCCCCCCTCCCTTATCTGCCGGCTTAATGACCAGGTCAGTATCTGATTTTAAATCTTTCAAGACTTGTCTTTCTTGCATAGTAAGGTTGTAATTGAAATTATCTTTTTTCTCCAATTTTTTGATTTCCGTCATTACCATGGTTTCAAATGTAATCATTTTTTCAGAAATCATTTGTTTTGGATAAAATGGAGATTTTTCTTTTAGTCTAGTATATCTTATTTCCTCCTCTTGATTATATTGTCGTTCTATGGGGTTTTTAGCAAAGTATTTTTTTAGACATACATTTCTTTTAAATTTATTTAGGTCTATATAAAATTCAAACTGGTTCGGAGGTTTGTTAGGGGCAAATTTTAGGCCTTTCGTTAGCACTTTTTTGTGATGTTCTGTTAAAATTTGTGTACAAATTGTGTACAAACCTGTTCTTTTTTTATACGTATTTGGAGCCATACGGTACTGCACCATATATATGTTTCAACATTTCAGAGTTTCAAGAAAGCAATATCCAGTAAAAAGAAGGGATAGGGTCGCCTTCACGGACCCCACGGGTGATCAAATTGAGCTATACACTATTAGCTCTCCAAAGTGTGAGTGGGAATTTTTCCCTCTTAATTTAAATTTATTTTTATTTTGTCACAGTTTACACTATGTTTGGTATATTCTGTTTTTTTTAAGGTATTGATTACCAACTTAGGACACCTTTGTGTATACCTAAAAGGTACTGTTTATATATATACTTACACTTTAAAGTCTATTCACAAATTGTTAATATTATAATTAAAATCCACAACTGTTATAATTAAATATTCTATAGCGCTTCACCAACACACTACCACTAGACCTACTCTTAAAGATAAGAACTTGGTGTTAAAGCTGCTCATTCGTTTTCTACACTTTGCAAATTAGCGCTAGTACTACCCTGTTTTGTTTGCACTTCTATTTTAGGTACTTTTTTCTTATCTTTTTACCTGTTGTACTTAGCTGCTGCGAGATTTAATATGTCACTATTTGATACTAGAAATAAAACATATATGGAGATGGAGACAGAGATAGCCAAATGGTCAGATTCACAATCGATTAGACAAAAAATAACATACAATAATGACGAACATTTAGAAAAACTATTACAGAAAGAACTTAAAATAAAGTGGGAAATAGCAACATTGGAAAAATATTTAAAAGAAGGTATCACCCCAAGAGGCTTAAGATACTTTAAAACCCCCACATTTGATAAAGACATTACGAGTTTCATGGAGGAATGGAACTGTATGCTTGAAAACTTTTCGATAACCTCTATGAACCTTATTATAAAAAGAAGAAAAGAATACCTTAAAGAACTAGATTTAGAGATAAATAGAAGCCAAAATGCTATTCTTAACAAACTAAATCAAGAACAATTCGATTGTATGACACTGGAAATTAAAGAAAGTTTAGATAAATTAGAAAAAGAAGTTATCAATATAAAAAAGAATAAATATTTAAGAGACACAAGAGACTATAAGCTTAATCAAGTCAGAACATTTTCTAAATATAGTTATCAAAATAAGGATTCAGAAACAAGAGAAAACCTAAAAAATCCTAACGAATACCCGAATGAGAGATCAAATTCAGACAATCTAAGAGATGATAAGGAAAAAAGAATATATCCTAAATATAGGGAAAATAAATCATATAACCAAAGATATAATGACCATTATGGACAAACCCGTTTAAGCAATTGGGACAGACCCAGAACACGATATGCCCAGAACAAAGAAAGATATCAAAGTAGGGTTGACTATGGGAGAGAAAAGGAGGAAAGGAGAGTAACATGCGATGCAAAACCATGGGAAAGAACGAACTATAGAAAAAGACCAGTATATGAAGAGAGATCGAGGGAGAGAAATGAAAGGAGACCTCTTTACAAAGATGTAAGACCAAAGGAGAGAATTGTAAGGAGGGAATTTGAGAATGGGTCCCCATACCAAGAACCTGCCCACTTTTTGAAAAGGAGAGAACCCCTACCCACACACAATAGATTCCTAACCCTAGATGAATTTGAGGATCAGGATTTTTGGAGGAGCAGGGGAAAAGAAAGGCACAAAAGGGAAGACACCTCAAACATCACGACACCCTACAAAAGACAAAGAAATTCGAGTGTAGAGGAACTAGAGGAGGAAAACATATCCAAAAAGGAAAAACGAGAGAGGCCACAAAGAAATCAGATCCCATAAAGGGGATCTTTAATTTAAGCCAAAAAATTTTAACAGAACATCACAAAAAAGTGCTAACGAAAGGCCTAAAATTTGCCCCTAACAAACCTCTGAACCAGTTTGAATTTTATATAGACCTAAATAAATTTAAAAGAAATGTATGTCTAAAAAAATACTTTGCTAAAAACCCCATGGAACGACAATATAATCAAGAGGAGGAAATAAGATATACTAGACTAAAAGAAAAATCTCCATTTTATCCAAAACAAATGATTTCTGAAAAAATTATTACATTTGAAACCATGGTAATGACGGAAATCAAAAAATTGGAGAAAAAAGATAATTTCAATTACAACCTTACTATGCAAGAAAGACAAGCCTTGAAAGATTTAAAATCAGATACTGACCTGGTCATTAAGCCGGCAGATAAGGGAGGGGGGATAGTCTTAATGTCTAAAGAGCTATACTGCAAAGAGGCCGAAAGACTACTACTAGATGGACACACATATCAAAAACTTAATTATAACCCCAGTAAAAATATGAATCAAAACTTTTTAAATTTTTTTAATAAAGGAAAAGAGTTACAAATACTAAATGAAAAAGAATTCGACTTTTTAAATATTAAATATCCAAAAATTCCTGTATTTTATTTTTTACCAAAAGTTCATAAAGATGTAAATAATCCCCCAGGGAGACCCATCGTAGCAGGAATAGACTCAATATCAAGTAGATTATCCCATTATGTAGACATTCACCTCCAACCCCTCGTTAAGAAAACCACCTCATACATCAAAGACACCATTTCTATTTTAAATATTTTAAAGGAATGTTCTTGGAACTCGAATTGCTTTTTAGTCACTAGTGATGTTACGGCCCTTTACAGTAATATCCCACATAGTTACGGGTGTAATGCAACTAGATTCTTTTTAACCAATTCCTCAGATCTAACAAGCATCAAAATAGATTACATTTTAGAGGGTATGGATTTGATCCTAAAGAATAACTTTTTCTGGTATGGAGAGGAATTTTATCTCCAGATCAATGGTATGGCCATGGGGACCAAGTTTGCCCCCAGCTATGCGAATTTATTTATGGCCCATTGGGAGGAAGAGTTTATCTATGGCCAGCATGGCTGGAGGCAAAACTTGGTCACCTATGGCCGGTACATTGATGACATTTTTTTCATTTGGGAAGGAGAGGAAGGAGATTTAATGACATTTTTAAACTTTCTTAATAATAACACATGGGGGATAGCACTCACCAACAACTGGAGCAAATCAGAAATTATATTTCTGGATTTACAGATATACATAGAAGATGGAAGCATTAAGACTAGAAATCACTTTAAAACTGTAGAAGCTAATAGTTTCATAGGTAGGGAAAGTTGTCATTTTGCCCCCTGGCTCGAGAATGCCCCTAGAGGACAATTCCTGCGTATCCGCAGAAATTGCACTGATCTTACCACCTTTGAGACCCAATCAAAAAAGATTAAACAAGAATTTATAGAGAAAGGCTATGAGGAAACGAAATTGGAGGATGCTAGAAAAGAAGTAAAAACAATGGAGAGGGAGAAGCTTTTAAAATACAAAGAGAAAAAGGATAATGAACTCAAAGAAATTCCCTTTATATGCAACTATAGCACGCAAAATCATAAAGTCAGAAATATTATTTCCAAATTCTGGCCCATTCTCCTTCAAGACCCTGCAGCAAAAACCTTCCTTCCTGAAAGACCCAGATTCATACACAGAGGAGTGAATAATTTACGCACGGCACTTACATCCAGCTTCCTAAAAGAAAGAAAAACTAATGACACATTTTTAAATTTAGATAAAGGTTTTTTTGGATGTGGAAGCTGTCTAGCATGTAAAAGAACTACCAGCAAAAAGAGACATATAAATAATTTTTTTAGCAAAGACGGAACTAAATATAAAATTAAAGAACTCCTTACTTGCCATTCTAACAACCTCATTTATTGCGTGGTATGCCCTTGTGGTTTACAATATATAGGTAAAACCACAAGGGCATTACATATAAGAATTGAAGAACATGGAAGGAACATATCTAAAGGGTTTGAAAACCATAGCGTCTCGGCCCACTACAAAATCCACCATAATTGTGAAACAGCTGGTACCCAATTCTTTGCGATTAAAAAACTAGAAAGAGATTGGAGGGGAGGAAATTTCGATACAAGAATGAGTAAGAACGAGATGGAATGGATTTTTAAGTTAAACACGCTCATCCCATATGGTCTTAACACGGACTTTGAGATGTGCCATTTTTTAAGATAGATATATTTTTATTTCAAATTCATGGGGTTATCGTTCTTATGATGTATTTTCACTTGGGTCTTTGTATGCCTTTTTTTTTTAAGCTTTGATATTGTTAATTTTACTCAATAGATATATTAATAAATGCCCCCTCTTGCTGCTTATAGCTAGGATCCCCTATGGAAGTATTTATGCACCTTACGGTCCTGGTTATTTATATTTTTATGATTCATTTTCCCAGTTGCCACATTAGATCTCCTGTGAATTTTTCTGAATTTTTCTGCATTATAATAGATTTTTCTGTAATGGGTTTATGGCTCTATGTATTAGAGAGATAGAAATCAAATATACCTATTCCTTTTTCACGACAAGATTAAATAAGCAATTATTATTCCCCTTATTGAGAGGGACAAGAAGACATGACTTCTATCGTTATGAATTTATGCGTTTAATTAATATCCCACATCTATCTCCCATTGCTGCATAATGATATCACACACTTCCGGGTATCGGCCGAGTGAACCGCAAGGTGGAACGCATGACGTATCGGCCGAGTGACACGTGACCGGAAGTGATGCGAAAACCCGGAAATAAATGAAAACGAGACGTGAATCGCAGGGCGTCACCATTTCCATGGAGAAAGCCCGCGGAATCACGGACTCATAATCAAGGATTGGACTTTTAAAGAGGTATAAAAGCAGGAACTGGTCCCAAAGAAGAAATAGAGACTTTTTTATCCAGTTGAAGAAGCTGTCATAGCGAAACGCGTCCTGGAGCTTGGAGAATACCGGTCTTTATTTATTTGGACTTTTTATATGCCTATTCAGTGTTTTTATATTGTTATATATAGTTTTTTATACTGTTACAAATAGTTTTATGTGAATAAATATACTTATATTTTTATAACACTGTTCGCATTGTTCCTGCTCTTTTAAAGAAGGTGTGTGGTCCTTAACCACATATACCCTTGATCAGAGCCGATGTGGATGGCTCTGTGTCTGAGTACAAACCTGTTCTTTTTTATACGTATTTGGAGCCATACGGTACTGCACCATATATATGTTTCAACATTTCAGAGTTTCAAGAAAGCAATATCCAGTAAAAAGAAGGGATAGGGTCGCCTTCACGGACCCCACGGGCGATCAAATTGAGCTATACACTATTAGCTCTCCAAAGTGTGAGTGGGAATTTTTCCCTCTTAATTTAAATTTATTTTTATTTTGTCACAGTTTACACTATGTTTGGTATATTCTGTTTTTTTTAAGGTATTGATTACCAACTTAGGACACCTTTGTGTATACCTAAAAGGTACTGTTTATATATATACTTACACTTTAAAGTCTATTCACAAATTGTTAATATTATAATTAAAATCCACAACTGTTATAATTAAATATTCTATAGCGCTTCACCAACACACTACCACTATATTGTGCCTTAGTGTGCTACCATTTTTTAGTCTGTTTATGTCAAAGTTCGTGATAAAAAAATTAGTTTTTGCATTTTTTTAAACTTAATCCTAACCCTATAAATAGTGTTAGAAGGATTTTCCTCTGCTGAATTACCGTGCGGACCCTAATCATAATTTGAAACCTAATCACAATACAAAAATTAATTATAAACCCATCTTAAATATAAACTTAAAGACACCAAAACAACTTCATCTAAATGAGGTACACTTACATTTGTTGTTCTCGAAACGGTTTAACCCCAAAGTTACCTCCAGCTCTGATCTCAACCCCCACCTGGCGATATCCGGCTTAATGAAATATCAGTTTCAGGAAGTGTGGTGTGCCGCTGGACAACGGCACTGCTTATTGGCTGAGAGCTATCCGCCAAACAGTAACTCCCCATTTATAAAACTGGCTTGGAAAAGGTATGTTTCTGTCCAAGACAGTTTTATTTATGGGGTGTCACTGACTGTGAGGTGAGACTGCACCTGGGGGCCTCCTGGAACCATAACAACTTAATTTAGATGAAGTTGTTATGGTGCCTTGTGTTGCCTAAACTCTTTAAAAATAAACCTAGTATTTACTCGGAAACTTAATTTAATCTTAATCCCTAATTTAATCCTAATCCCAAATATGTATCTCTGCTAATATCAGTACTGATATTGGGAAAGGGATATCTAAGATAAAACAGAGTGGTACATTGCTTCCATCTACTGGTTGTTATAGTTTTGACAGATTTATATCTTTGACATTATTTGAATAACATGAGTCAAGTCAGATGATTAGAACAATGCAAACCTTCAGTTTAAACTGCGGAATAATGTTTTAATACTGAATGGTGTCATGATTGGCCTCACCCTTACACACAAACCTGGGTGTATGCAAGGAAAGAATGCGTACCTGGTCCTTAGGCTAGCACTGAGGTTATAGTCAGAGAGTCTGCAAGCTGATACAGAACAAAACGTTAGCAAGCGAGGGCAGTGATTTCAGAGTTAAACACATAAATGAGAAACAAGCCATGGTCCGAGTTACAGAGATCGAGAAAGGTCAGACATGCCAGGGTCAGAAAACTGAATAATAAATAATATATGGTGCACTCTCAGGTAAACAGAAATCATAACAGGGAAAGGAAACAAGGAAAACCAGTAAGAATATTTACCTTGAACTGGGTTGTGATAGGATACAGGGGGGCATGACGTCACAAGTGTGTATACATGATCAGAAAGTGCCACAAAGTCGGACTGTAACGGAGCTCCAGTACTCCAACCGAGTACTTCCTTGTAGCTATCACGGACCCTGGAACACTTGAGACTCAGACGCCGAGGCTTGATTGGGATCACTTAGGGCCTTTTCCACCCTGGAGCAAACCAGACAACACATAGTGAAGGTTAAACAGCAACTCTTTAATGAATACAGCACACATAGTTTTAGCCCCCAACAAACTCATTTACATACAATAGGTTAATAATTGATAAGAGCACTACAGTACATGGAAGGGTGGGATCAGGCAATAGCAAGGGCTTATGGGAGATTGAGGAGGGACAGGGCAGCCAGTTTAAACTTTTCCTTTATCACACTTCTGTTTCCAATTAAATTTTGGTTACTGATACACTGTGTCAGTGCCCCTTTCTAGGACATATAGGAAGGCGGAGCCTGAAGTTGTGGCAGGGGTTACCCGGCTATTTAAACCTAGGTACCCTACACCACAGACTGATGCCACCAGGTTCCTTAAGAACCATTGTACTTCTGGTTCAAAACTCACCTAGATATTCAATCCCTCGCTGACAACACTGGTCACACCAAGCCTACGATTACCGTCAGTATTTAAATATGTACAAAAAAGAAAAAAAGTTATAATTTCATAAGGATAATATATCCTGTAGCAACCAATATAACTCAATGTATAAAAGATCCCTACAAATCTCATCACTAATATACAATAATAGAACTGTATTGTATTTATAGAAACGTCCAAAATTGAAATATAGATGGTTCTGTCAAGGAAATATATACAATAGTGGGAAAAAAAAGTGAAAAAAAAATGTGAAAAAATTGAAAAATTGAAAAAATGAAAGAAAAACAGAAAAAAGAAAAAGAAAAAATATCAAGAAAAAAGGAAAAAGATGTAAAAAATGTATATACAGTCCCAGTGTGTACACACTATTGTATTTGGGTGGATCTCACCAAAGTATCCTATTGAGGAAAGTCCTATTCCAGGAAAGTCCTATTCCAGGTGAAGTGTCCACAATAACCCTGTTCTTCCTTGCTGGGTAAGATGCTATAAGCCTTCCCCCGCCCTGCAGAGTTCAGTCTGCGCGGGGCCCTCGCCAGGTGAAGATGGATTTTTTTTTTTGCACTAATTATTTTTTTGTTTGTTTTTTTTATTGCGTCGGTTCTTATGGATTTTTATTTGGCTTTTTTGGGGGCTGAAAAAAAAAGATTTTAGTAGAAAGAAAACATCGAATGGTAAGTTTTATTTTTTTTACAGGTACTTAGTTAAAGGTCCCCCCCCCCCTCATTATTTTTAGCGTGAGGGGGGTAGGTAGGGGGATATTTTTTTTTGCAGGGGAGGGGGTGACTAGGGGTTTGGGGACCCCTAGTCACCTGGGGGGAGGTAATTTTTTTTAGGGCCCCCACCCGCCACTCAGGGGTGGGGGCCAGGGGGGAGGACCTTAGGCCCCCCCCTTATTATAATTTAGAGCCCCTACCCACCGCTCAGGGGTGGGGGCCAGGAGGAGGACATTAGGTCCCCCCCCCTTATTATAATTTAGGGCCCCTACCCACCGCTCAGGGGTGGGGGCCAGGGGGAGGACATTAGGCCCCCCCTTTTTTACTGTAGGGCCCCCACCCACCGCTCGGGGTGGGGGCCAGGGGGGAGGACGTTAGGTCCCCCCCTTTTTAACTGTAGGGCCCACCCACCGCTCAGGGGTGGGGGCAAGGGGGGAGGACATTAGGTTCCCCCCCTTATTGTAATTTAGGGCCCCCACACACCGCTCAGGGGTGGGGGCCAGGGGTGAGGACATTAGGTCCCGCCCCTTATTATAATTTAGGGCCCCCACCCACCGCTCAGGGGTGGGGGCCAGAGGGGAGGACGTTAGGTCCCCCTCCCTTTTTTACTGTAGAGCCCCCCCGTGGGGGCCAAGGGGGAGGACATTAGGTCCCCCCCTTATTATAATTTTGGCCCCAACCCACCGCTCAGGGGTGGGGGCCAGGGGGAAGGACATTAGGTCCCCCCTTATTATAATTTAGGGCCCCCACCCACCGTTCAGGGGTGGGGGCCAGGGGGAGGACTTTAGGTCCCCCCCTTATATTAAAGGGGGGACCTTATTTTTTTTACTAGACATGCCCCTACTCGCGGTATAGCGAGTAGGGGCAAAATTTACTAATACCAAGTAATTTTTACTTAGTATTAGTAAATTTGGCTGAAAGATCAATTTAGGTCTTTCAGCCTTTTGGTAGATAACTCCCTAATACCGTGAGAATTAGGGAGTTATCTACTAAGCGGCTGTAAAAGAGGTCCCGAAATTCCGAAGTTCCAAAATTCTGAAGTGTCGAAGTGCCGAAGTTGCCGAATTTCCGAAGTGTCGGAGTGCCGAAGTGCTGAAGTTCCGAAGTGCTGAAGTTGCTGAATTTCCGAAGTGTCGAAGTGCCGAAGTTCCGAAGTGCTAAAGTGCCGAAGTTCCGAAGTTGCCAAATTTCTGAAGTGTTAAAGTGCCGAATTACCGAAGTCCCGAATTGTGAAAGTCCCGAATTTCGGAATGCCGAACCGAACCGAAAGTTTTCCCCATGCACATGCCTAGTTGCTATCCTACAGACAACAAATAGTGCCTGTTACAAAAACCTTATTTTACTGTGTGCCTTTTAGTACTATCTTCACCTTTCTGACTTGTTTGCAGCCGTTCGTATGGTTCAGCACGAATCCTTTGTGTAAACGTATAGGTGGCCGCCATTTCGGGACTTTGCACGTGTTCGCGGCCATCTTACGTACGAACAGCGGTGTTTGCCAGCAATCGTCTGGAACTGAAAACGGAGACGCAAACAGGCGAACACCGCTGAGACCTCCAGGATAGCATAACTTCGTGCTGGACCTACCGAACGGCCCACCGTTCGGTAGGATGATTACTCTTCTCATGGGGAGTACAGCGGCCCCCGGGATAACTATGGATGGCAAGGGGTTCGTGGAGTTTTACCGTACGAACAGAGACCGACCGCAAGGCCTAAACGTGTTGAACTATTTTCGGCTAGAAAGTCTGTGCGGTCGGTCAAAACTTTGGAAACCCATAACTCCCGAACCGTTCATCCGAACGGGCTGGTTTTCGGATATGTTGCTCCCCTGAACAAGATCTATACAGCGGTGTAGGATTTAAAGAGGTACCCCCTGGTTTTGGGGTACATCCAGAACTTGGTCGAAGATATGTACTGTATAATTGGTTTAACTGTTTATCTGAGGGGAGGAGATGTGTGGGAGGTACCAAATGTGTGATTGGTGATTTTATGCCTCCCCTGGGAGTGTCCTGTTTTCATGTAACCACAATAAAAAGCAGGCTGGGCATCCCAGTCCTCAGTTCTTGTTTGACCCTCAAATCGCAGCCTTGACTCATTTTGTGGGCAGAAGGGTATCTTAGCTGTGCTATAGCTAGTGGGATTATTCTACATTTACAGGACTCGTATGGAATACTATGGAAAGCAGCTTCTCCCCTCTTCGGCAATAGGAATCCAGACTACTAAGCGGTCCATCTCTCAGCAAGACTAAGGGTAACCGTAACAGTGCCTAGTATAACTGCTAGACCTTTATAGCTTATCACTCACTGACTTAAACCATAGTATGCCCCTATTTTCACTTTAGGGCAAACCACTCATTACAGCTAAATTCATAACGTACATCAAAACCCTCTTAACCAGTCTGGGACTCAACCCCAATGCCTTTACAGGACACTCACTCAGAATCGGTGCAGCATCATACTCTGCTCACATCATCAAAAGATTAGGTTGCTCGATATCCTCAGTTTATTCTAGATACATACCACAACCAGAACTTGAGACAAGCCTTCGGGAATCTTGCAATGTAAAGATATGTAATAAAGTTATTTTCATTCAATTTTTGCCCTCTTTTATTGCAGGCCTACCCGATACGTCGGTTTCAGCACACCACAACCAACTTGTTCATATACCTAACTTGTCATAAATACGGCTTTTGTCCCCGACTACAAATAGGAAGGTGGAACCTGAAGTTCTGGAAGGCGTTACCTGGCTTTTTAAACCCAGGCCACCTTCACCAGAGGGCTTATGCCGCCGGGTTCATCCCTCCCACCTCTCCCCTTATACTATATTACTTTACCAGGTGGGCCCTCTTTTTTACAGGCCTACACGATTCTTCGGTTTCGGCACACCACAACCGACATGTTCATATATCGTGTCATATAACGTGTCATAAATACGGCTTTTGTCCCCAACTACAATTTACTTAATACTTAATATTGCAACAAGTGGAAGGGAAGGATCTGTTGGTCATAGCTAAGATAACTGAAAAAATATGGTTAGCAAGAAAATTAACATCTGCGTCTGTAGGAAGATTTCACAATCAGCATAGTTATCTCAAAGAGTTTTTTCCACTGTTAGATATCCAGTTTTGGGTCTTGACACATGACTTGGCAGCCATGATCTAATATGTATTTTATTAATTCCTGGCATGCAGTGGTTAGCTGGTAACTCCCGGTGTCATATGTCCTGCTAAAATGTTATTTAACCTCTTCCCTACCAGATCCACATGTACACTGGGAATGTGCTATCCTGATGCTGCGTTTGATTAAAATCTCCATTACAAACAAAGCTCTGATAGAGGACGGTCAGGAACTGTTATAGGGAAGGCAGGCTGTTTGTGACAATACTGTATTTGTAATTTTGTAATTGTACAGCACTGCGGCATGTGACGGCTCTTTACAAATAAAGTATAATAATAATAAAGTATAATCAATACACAATACTATTGTTTTGTCCATATATTACATTCTAACTGCCCATTCCGTGATTTAAACAAATTGGACACACTATTGAAGGCGTTAAAATGAGCAATAAGGATTAACCCCTTATTTTATTTTTATTATATTTAAACCTTTGCCCCTCTTATTTAAGACTATGCCCTCTTGTTGTGGTAGTTTTTCTTCTTTTAAATATAGTCTCCTCCTTTATTGTGTTGATTCCCTTTATGTATTTAAATGTTTCTATCATATCCCCCCTGTCTCGTCTTTCCTCCAAGCTGATCCCTTCTGGAATATCAAACCTGTTGCAAATCTTAGTATCATCAGCAAAAAGAAATACCTTACCATCAAGACCTTCTGCAATATCTCTAATAAAAATATTAAAGAGAATAGGTCCAAGTACAGATCAGATCCCTGAGGTACCCCACTGGTAGCAAGACCATGTTTCGAATATCCTCCATTGACTCAACCCTCTTTGGATTTGACCCTTTTCTTGGATATTCCTATCTACTGTTTTATTGTTGCCGAACCGGACTGGATTTGACCTTTCTCCTGGATATTTCTATGGACTGATTTATTGTTGCCAAACCGGATTGGAATTTAACAAACCTTCTGGATTTTCCCTATAATATTCAAACTAACCGGATTATCACCTAAACATCGCTCTCAATCCAGGTGATTATCCTTTATTCTTCCAGACCAACCTCTCATACTGGTGAGTAGTCTTTATTTTTAACTTGTTTGACAAATATAATGTTTAAAATATTACATTACTGCACCACCCTGATCTATTATTTTAGTTACCCAATCAAAAAAGTCAATAAGGATCTCCCTGAAGTAAACCCATGTTGTCTTTGATCTTGAAATCCATGTGATTTTAGATGTTCAACAATCCCATCGTTTAAGATGATTTCCATCACTTTCCCCACTACTGAAGTAAGGCTAACTGGCCTATAGTTGCCCGACTCCTCCCTACTACCTTTCTTGTGAATGGGCACTGTGATGGACCGCCTGGCACCCTGACCGGGTGCCTCCGTCAGTCGATGCTCCTAGTGCTCACCGAGGGCTCCAAGCACTCCACCAGACACTATCAGCACTGTAGTCCCCACATCCAGCGTTACAGCTTGGCTGGGAACTCGCCGTCCTCCACCCACACAAGGGTGACACCCACGTGGACCTTGTTGGGCACAAGGGCACAAAGTTAACAAACCAATAAAAAACAGAGTTGTAGCGGAATGCATTAAGCCTGTCCTGTTTATTCCTATGTAACCGTATGCAGTATGTAATTCGTACAGTATTTTTCACATTTCTAATGTATCTCTATGTGTTTAACGTATGTTGTTCGGTAGTTTCCATCCGTATAATATACTAAGGGAAACTACCGAACTGGCAGACCACCCCAGAGAGAAGTGTGGCAGCTATTAAGGTTCACACTTTCTCTGACCGCAGGTTAACAAGCTCGTTATGGATGTATCTGGGTGGTCGCCGTTCGTATGCGTACACGTCGCGGCGACCATCTTACGCATACGAACCTCAGCGGTCTTTGGTCGTTGAGTGTCTGGAACTCAAATCGGCCACTCGATTACCCGAACACCGCTGAGACCTCCAGAGTTCCGTAACTACCGAACGGAAAGGTTAATTAGAACCCCGTACGGTAGTTTTAAAGTACCGAACAAGGGTATTCGTATGAAGGGAAATTTAACCATGGATGGCAGTATTTTCTATGCAATTCACCTCCCGAACGAAGACCGACCGCAGGACCAAAATGTATGGAACCCTTTTCGGATACCACCTCGTGTGCGGTCGGTCAAATTACACCCTCCACCTAACTCCCGAACCCCTGGTCCGATCTGGGTGAATTTTGGATATGTTAGTCATCCAGATCAAGGCTACCAGGGGATACCATTTAAATAACTGTACCAGGCATGTTTTGGGGTACATCCAGAATAGGGGTAAAAATTTACTAGTTATAAGTATAAGTTTTTTTTTTAAAGTCCCATAAGTACCCCAAAACATATCCCCATAAATGGTCAGAAATTTTATGGAAGTAATAGTTTCGCGCAGGCGCAGGCATGGTCCTATGCCCGAAACAGTTCCATCGAATCATGGCTAAATGCCGCTTGAGGACCGACCGGGAACCGCAAGGTTTTCAGGCCAAAAATAGTTCCAGGGCATTCGCGGCTAAGTCCCTCTGAAGTCTATTCGCGGTTTTGGTCCATGCGAACAAGATGGCCGCCACCACGTGTTCGAATGTCGAATGGCAACCACTTCGACTGTTCAGGAGTTTAAAGTGCCACTTCGAAAGTTCGAACTTTGCCCATAAAAAATCCAAAAAGGCATGAACAATGATTAAAAGCAAGTTTTATCACAGGGGCCATAGTCACAGGGTAGAAGGCTGGCAGGTATGCCCCTCCAAGAACAAGTGGCGAGGTTACTTTCG
The DNA here is from genome assembly GCF_036172605.1 of Pelobates fuscus. Lineage (NCBI taxonomy): Eukaryota > Metazoa > Chordata > Amphibia > Anura > Pelobatidae > Pelobates > Pelobates fuscus. The sequence continues at coordinate 31,224,193 of NC_086318.1, read as the reverse complement.
CCACAGGCACAACATTGGCTAACTTCCAATCTTCTGGGACTTCTCCTGTTAATAATGATTGGTTAAATAATTTGTTAATGGTTTTGCTAGTACACCACTAAGCTCTTTTAATAGCTTTGGGTGTATTCCATCAGGTCCTATTGACTTATTTGTCTTTACTTTTGACAGTTGAAATAGAACCTCTTCTTCTGTAAACTCGCATGTAATAAATGACTCATTTGTCCTTTTTCCTAACTGAGGTCCCTTTCCTTCATTTTCATCTGTAAAAACTGAACCAAAATATTCATTGAGGCACTCAGCTTGACCTTTATCCTCTTCTACATACCATCCTTTTCTTTTTAATCTAACTAATCCTTGTTTTACTTTCCTTTTCTCATTTATGTATCTAATAAATGTGTTGACCCCTTTTTTTACTGACAGTGCTATTCTCTCTTCTGTATGTGATTTGGAGGCTCTATCAATCTATTAATCTGTCTATCGCTCTGTCTTTCTATCTATCCATTTCTAAACCCATCTATATATATATATGCTCCGTACATACACAAGACACACCATGAACTTTTAGAAAAAAACTTTGGAGCGGTTATGGCAAATACACAGCTGTAGGTTTTCAAGGAGGTGATAATTTTCCAGTGGAAGTAGAAAAGCGGCATTATGCAGCGTTTAACAAATAAATCTTTCTGACACTGTGGCAGGGACCATGCCACAACTGGCTCTTCAGGGGTCTTGTTGGGTCTATTTCACCAAGGCTGCACTTATAAGTGCCTGGAAAGTATTTTTCGTCCAGTGTGTAGCCTTCCACAAGCAGCAGTAGCAGCAAGTACTATCTTCTTCCCGTTGCTGGGTCGCCCTCTAGTTAAAGTCCCCTTTAGTCATTGGGACTGGTCTGGGCACCTCTTCCGGTTACACAAATACCAGCTCCCACAACAATATGGTAGGTCAGGGCAGAGTTATGATGTCACAACCAATAGCTTTAGGGACATTTATTAGAATGCTTTTCCACTGTTTAAGAGTCATAGTCACAGAGTATTAATAAAGTCAAATCCATGATTTCCTCACTGTTTAATGAATTATTTTCTCCCTTGAAACTTTCCACTTGTTGAGTTTCAGGTTATATGGGAGGCTGACTGTATAAATGCTCTTGGTTACGTACTTATCTCGAAACTGAGTTAATGATAAACCACAAAGATATGTATCGTGTTAGTCCTTCTCCAAACTTTCTCCAGTGTTTGATATTATTGATATAGGGATATGGTAATCTGAGAAACATTCACTCTTTTTTCTTTCAACAGAGCGGAGATCTATGATCCAAAGGACAGTCACATGATTTTCATGTGATGTGTTTACAATTTTTTTTTATTTTAAAGAATGAACAAAAGCAGACATATAAACATTATATATTTACAATAGCATATCTTTCTCATTGGTTTAATACAATGTACAATTTAGGAACCGCACTCAATCCACCAGAGCTAAGGGTACCAAACATAGGCGTCCGCTCGCCTCGTCCCCCAGGGTCAGCCCTTCCCAGCTCACTGGAGGTGTCGCAGAAAAGAGTCTGCTGCTGATCAAAAGATCTCTCTGACCGGTGAAGTATCAACCCCCCCCCCCTTCCCTTATCCTTGATAGAGCTAGACCTGGCAGTGTTAGAAGTCTCCCTGCCAGGTCTTGCTCTCTGTGTGCAGGGAGGAGAGCTCAGAGGTGAATACTAGGGAGTGACATCCCCTCCTCCTGCAGCATGCTGTGTGCTCCCAGCACGGTGTAGGAGGAGCTGCTTGCAGGAGGAAACACTGTGGGCAGGATTACTGCAGAGGCATGCTGCTCAGGGGTGGAGAGAAAGAGAGAAGAGACTCAAGAAAGAGGTAAGTTAAAACAAATAAAAGTGGGGGCTTGAGAAGGAAGAGATTAATACATGGTTAATGGAGGCAGAGGTACAGCTGGGGTGGGAGAGGAGAAAAGGAAGTGGAGTTATAGTGAGGAAGTAAGTGTTGACAAAGACAGGTGTGTGGGGTAAATACTCACATTCTGTATATATATTTACCGCACAGATAGTACCACAGCAGCTATCAGTTTCACATAGCCCAGTTCACTGTTTAGTGAACCAGGCTATGTTCAGTTTTAGGCAGAGCCACAGTCCAGGGCTCTCTCACCTGGTCCTAAGCCCACACTATTGCCTCTAACCACCTACTAAAAGGTCCTAACCCCGCACTAGTGCCACTAAGCACCCACTACAGCTCCCAACCCATCCCTATTTCCACTAAGCACCCACTACAACCCTTAACCCATCACTATTGCCACTAAGCACCCACTACAGCCCCTAACCCATCACTATTGCCACTAAGCACCCACTACAGCCCCTAACCCATCACTATTGCCACTAAGCACCCACTACAGCCCCTAACCCATCACTATTGCCACTAAGCACCCACTACAACCCCTAACCCATCACTATTGCCACTAAGCACCCACTACAACCCCTAACCCATCACTATTGCCACTAAGCACTCACTACAGCCCCTAACCCATCACTATTGCCACTAAGCACCCACTACAGCCCCTAACCCATCACTATTGCCACTAAGCACCCACTACAGCCCCTAACCCATCACTATTGCCACTAAGCACCCACTACAGCCCCTAACCCATCACTATTGCCACTAAGCACCCACTACAGCCCCTAACCCATCACTATTGCCACTAAGCACCCACTACAACCCCTAACCATCACTATTGCCACTAAGCACCCACTACAACCCCTAACCCATCACTAATGCCACTAAGCACCCACTACAGCCCATAACCCATCACTATTGCCACTAAGCACCCACTACAACCCCTAATCCCCTTTTATTGCCTATGATCCCCCACTACAAGTCCTGATCCCTTACTGCCTCTCACCGTTCACCAAAGGTCCTGACCCTCCTATTTCCCCTCACCCTTCCTATTGATCCCTTCCCCCCTCCCCATTTCAGCCTTTGATCCCACACTACAGGTCCTGACCCCCACCACCCACTACAGGTCATGAGCCCCTACTACAGACCCAGACCCACCCCACTACTTACCCTGACCCCCCACTACAGTGAACTAAGTGAGCTTGTGTGTGTCTGTGAGCCTTTCTGTAGTGAGCATGTGTGTGTGTCAATGAGCTTTTCTATAATAAGCATGTGTATGTGTGTGAAACATTCCTGCAGACGCCCATGGTGCTAAGCCAGACCACGGACCATCACAATCCCAACAGACAGAAATTTAGATAATAGAGAAAAGGTCCAGGCGCTCCAACAGCTTTAGGAATTAGAACAAAAGGAACACTGCAATCGTTCGACCCAAAATTGTGTCTTTGTCAAAAAAACATTTTTGGTTCAAAACGTTGTAGTGCTCCCTTTGTTCTAATAAATATTCCTGAAGCTATTGGAGCGCCTGGACCTTTTTTTTATATTAAGTATAAAGGTTTAATACAAGCATACTATAACGAGAAAAAGGAACATTTGAAAAATCAAAAAGAGAACGTGTGGGAAAAGGTAGGGCAATCCGCTGCAGTGGCATTGCCTAGATCAATAGGAACATTATCAAGTAGGTTGTGGACACATGCTCTGTTCAGGGCATCCATAGCTTTCCAAATGATGGTAAGGCGTTATGAACTAATGCAGTCCAGCAGTCCATCAGGTTATTTTCTCGAATGTTCGTATTGACCTCTCTTATTGGTAGGACCTCTCTTATTGGTAGGACCTCTCTTATTGGTAGGATCATTCATACTCTTCTAGCTGCCAAAGTAATTTTGTTAAGCAACTTTTGAACTTTCTTGGAAAAGCCTTCCAAAGGGCGAGATAATATAAATTGATAAGGATCTCTGAAATATAGAAACTAGCAATCTCTCCACCTTCTTCCTAAAGGGCCCTACAATTGGGCATGTCTCCATGTGTCTCACCTCCCCCTTCCCCTCATTGTGTCTTATTACCCCCCCATTCTCTCACACCTGGCCTGTGGGTCTGTGCACAGGGGCAGTACAGGCAAGGACACAAGAAGGAGGATCGTTGAGGAGAAGCCAAAGTCAGAGGATGCCAGAGGTCAGGATAAACAATGGTAAGCCAAGGTCAGGTGTGCCAGAGGTCAGGAAAAATGAAGATAAGCCAAGGTCAGGAACCATCTGGAGAACACTGGATCAAGAACACAAATACAGGAACCAGAGTCAATGAACTGGCACTCTCTCACACCCTTAGAGAAAGGCAGTGTTTTATACCTGGCTGATTAGGCATCTGCTTCAGGTGGACTGAGATGGACAGGAGCAGTCACGGGAAAAGTCCAACCCCCTAGTGCTGGAGAAATAGTCAGATAGAACAGGGCTAGAAATACTCAGAGGAATAGGAGCTGATGTGTACAGGTAGTAAAGCAGGCCCAGGACCACAAAGTACCAGGTTTCAAATCCCCTGTTGGGCACCCTTGAGGCAATCATGTCTGGATGTCACGGTGAGACCCACAATATGTCTTATTCTCTCCCAGCCCCTCTATGTGTCTCATCCCCCCCCCCCACGTGCAATGTGTCTCATTTCCCCCTAGCCCCTCTATGTGTCTCATCCCCCACTGCAATTTGTCTCATTCTTTCCCAGCCTCTCCATGTGTCTCATTGCCCCTCTATATGTGTCATCCCCTCAAACCCCAGCCTCTCCATGTGCAATTTCCCCCCAGCCCTTCCATGTGTCTTGTAAAAGATTTTTGTGTCGTCTTAGTTCATATTTATGATGCAATATATGTAAGGAGCCATAGAGGGTTATTTACTAAAGTGAGAATTAAAAGCAAGTTTTACATTTAAGGTGAAAATAATCAAACTGATAAAAAATTGTCTAACTGTCCTATGCTTTCAATTCATCTACTTTCACTTAAATTTGAAAATTCACTTTGAATTCTCACTTTAGACCCTGACAGTTTATGTTTCCTATACCTTGGCATAGTCGGCCAGGAATCACAAACACCATTTCTTTTGCTCTCAAATTTAATTTAGTAATTATGTATCTGATAAAATGACTGAATAAAACAAAGTAAATCTCCACTCCCACTGGGGCACTAACTAAATATTTCTTAATTAACACTATGCACTTGCGACTACACCCATTTTTGGTTAAACTCGAACAGTTTGTAAAAACATTCAGGCATATAATACAGAAAATAAACTTATATACAAGTAGATTATGTCCCACGGGATCAATTAGACAAAACAGCAGCAGATGGTACATCAGTAGCCGTGCCATTTTGGGATGCTTTTTTTTTTTTTTTTTTTTTTTAAAAGGACACTCCAGTCATATTCCGCACACAAACACAACTTAAAGAGACACTCTAAACCACTAAACCAGTTTAGCTTTCTGAAGTGCTTCCTGCATGAATGGTTTGTCTCTTTTATTTTCATTTTACAAAAGTAAATAGAAATTGGTACTTTTATAAATTAAGCTTGGTTTGATTAGCTCAGTAGAGCTAAACTCAAGAGGCAACCAATTGCCCAAAGCACCTGCCTTGCTAAAACATCTCACTGAGCTGCATTGGGAAGTCTGTGATTGGACAGTCACAGAAGGTCTGGGTGGAGTTAGAAGGGGAAGGCTTGCAAAGGCTCAAGACAATAGACCTGCAGCATTTACAAGTTGTTTTTAGACCTAATGAAAATAATACATTATTAAATGATTTATTAATATTTTTATTTATTCACATTTTGACTTTTTTTTTGCTGTGCACAATAAAACAGACAAGCTTACAGTGTCACGACAGCACTAGCAAGCTGAATAAAACATTGTTATGCATGACGTTTGCGATGATGGAACATTATTTTATTAATTTTAAATGGACACTATAGTCACCAAAACAACTTTAGCAGTTTTGGTGTATAGACCATGCCCCTGCAGTCTCACTGCTCAATTCTCTGCCATTTAGGAGTTAAATCAGTTTGATTATGAACCCTAGTCACACCTCCCTGCATGTGACTTGCTCAGCCTTCCTAAACACTTCCTGTAAAGAGTCATGTACAGTTTATCCTTTCTTTATTGCAAGCTCTGTTTAATTTAGATTTTCTTATCCCCTGCTATGTTAATAGCTTGCTAGACCCTGCAAGAGCCTCCTGTGTGTGATTAAAGTTCAACTAACAGAGAAAGAGATACAATTGTTTAAGGTAAATTACATCTGCTTGAAAGTGAAACCAGTTTTTGTTTCATGCAGGCTCTGTCAATCATAGCCAGGGGAGGTGTGGCTAGGGCTGCATGAACAGAACCAAAGTGATTTAACCCCTTAAGGACACATGACATGTGTGACATGTCAGGACTCCCTTTTATTCCAGAAGTTTGGTCCTTAAGGGGTTAAAGGAACACTATAGTCACCTAAATTACTGTAGCTAAATAAAGCAGTTTTAGTGTATAGATTATTCCCCTGCAATTCACTGCTCAATTCACTGTCATTTAGGAGTAAAATCACTTTGTTTCTGTTTATGCAGCCCTAGCCACACCTCCCCTGGCTATGATTGACACAGCCTGCATGAAACAAAAAATGGTTTCACTTTCAAGCAGATGTAATTTACCTTAAACAATTGTATCTCTTTCTCTGTTAGTTGAACTTTACCTTAAATTGTATCTCAATCTCTAAATTGAACTTTAATCACATACAGGAGGCTCTTGCAGGGTCTAGCAAGCTATTAACATAGCAGGGGATAAGAAAATATTATTTAAACATAACTTGCAATAAAGAAAGCCTAAATAGGGCTCTCTTTACAGGAAGTGTTTATGGAAGGCTGTGCAAGTCACATGCAGGGAGGTGTGACTAGGGTTCATAAACAAAGGGATTTAACTCCTAAATGGCAGAGGATTGAGCAGTGAGGCTGCAGGGGCATGTTCTATACACCAAAACTGCTTCATTAAGCTAAAGTTGCTCAGGTGACTATAGTGTCCCTTTAACTACTAAATGACAGTGCAGGGGAATGATCTATACACTGAAACTGCTTTATTTAGCTAAAGTTGTTTAGGTGATTATAGTGTTCCTTTAGGGATCATGAGCATGCAGAACATTGTATATAAAGAAGGAGTTAAACAAGCTAGGCATGCTATATACAGTCGTCTGAGTGTGAGAAATACATCTACGTTTCCTTTATGGCATAACCGTTCAGACAGGACTATATTGAGATAGGGATAAGATGTAATTAACAAGATTAATAAACTAGATTCTTACCTCTTGTCTCATATCACTATTATATCGTTTAGAATGCAAGCTCAGCTAGATCTCAGCTTATGGACAGGGCCCTCTCTACCTTTTGTACAATTCTTTGTATATTGTATGTTCTCCCCTAATTGTACAGCACAGCGGCATATGTTGCCACTTTATAAATAATAGAATAAATATATAAATAGAATGATATAATTTGTTGTATTTTTAAAAAAATAAATAAATAAAGCTGTATCAAGGTGTCCCGTAACATTTGTAAATAAAGAGGGAAGGCAATTATTGCATATTCCTCTTTAAGTCCTATTTTGCTGAGGCTGAAATTTACAATTATTCTGAGCGGTTTTCCTGTGGTTTGTGGCATTTTGTGGCATAAACTGTTGAGTTAAAAAAAAAAAATCAAAAAAAAATTATTATTACGGAAAAGAAGGTTGCTTTCCCTTGAGACCATATGACGTTATGCAAGTATTAGCTTACAGCTTTTAATTCTTTCACAAGTAGGTAACGCTTTCACAGTTGTTCACTAAATCGAGAATAGTCAGCAAATTTCGGGCCGAAATAGTTGAACTCTTAAAATTCTCCTATTCAATTATGTTTTCAGCTTACCAATGTGAAACAATAGCTATAAGATAGCTGAAAATAGCCACACGAGGGTATATGAATGTAGTGGGTTCATGAGACCAAAGCTTTATGTAAACTTATACCAACTTGAAATCATTCACTAAACTATTATTTAAAGGCTTGCCAACCCAGTCCCAAGCAATGCACTTCTACGTGCTCTTGCCTGATGATATGTGTAAGGACATCAGGTTCAATAGAGGAGATGGATCCTCTTGAAGAAGCAGGTATTAATATAAAGATTTGACTTTAATGGTTTCCATTTTCTGGAGGTTGAGCATTTTGATGGCCTATGAGGCTTCTTTGATAAATAATACAATGGAAGAGTATGATAGAGCTATACTAGAAGATATATTAAACGATGGACTTTGCGGGGCTGAAACTTTGGCCAAACCAGAGTAGAAATAGCAGCTGTGAACTGGCACACCGTGACCGGAAACAACAGTGGATGTGAAATACCGTCAACCAAATGGAGATATAAAAAGCGAAATGCTGACTACAGAGGCTTGAGTAGAGACTGATCTAGGCTGGGTTGTCTTACAGAGTAGTCACGCAAGTGTGGTCAAGGACAGTACGGTAATGTCTAAGGTTGAAGTCATGCAAAGAAGGGTGTAAGGTAATCAGGATGTAGTAACAGCATTAGACTCACGATGATTATTCCTTTACATGACCACTTGCAACGGAGCAACATGTATGATTAGCATGCAGTTACTATTTAATTTACCCAGTAAGTACTACGTTTTATCTAACGAGACCTCCGTCCCAATTTACCGTGTGTTAATTATCTACTTTTAAACTGATGCCAATAAGCCGCTAATGATGTTGACACAATTACACCTTTCTTTTTTAACAACGCTTAAGGCATTATTGGTTTGGCAGAAGAGGGCCTCGCAGAGTAAAACAGTGACTTAGGTCCAGATAATAAAATCAATAGCATGCAATTTATTCCAGACGTACGGGCATTAAAATACATGTAAGGCGTCATGCAGCAGCAAACACAGAATTGTAATTAAATCACAATCACTGCGGATTAGACTTACTGAAAACTTCACAAATCCTTTTCCCCTTATTAAATTCAAAGTAAAAAAAATGTATGCCCAAGATCGAATTTTCCAAACTTAACAATGGTTTTGCATATTAACAAAATAAATGCTACATAAATCTAAATTGACTTCTTGGAGGGTTTTCTTGTAAGGTGACTTGCAGCACCCAAGGTGCCCATAATAGCGTATTTTCCGATTGGATGATGAAAAACTTTGAGCCTGTGATGTAATCGTTACACTCTTGAAATTGCCATTTTGTTTGTTGTTCACTTCGTGAAATGTTACTTTTTCAGCATTTTTTGCCAGAAAACATTTAAACTTTTTGGGATATTGATCATATTGAAAACAAACACACAATTCTGGTTGCACGGCAAGCAAAACTAAACTTTCTTCAATGTCTCTTTGCAACTATACGCACATTTTACTGTAGAAAAAGTATGTATTGAGAAAACCATAAAAAAAAAATGCATATTAACTTTAAAATTTAATTTGACTCATCATGGTGGTGAGAAGGGTGAAGACATCTGCTTTAGTTATTATCCTTGGCTATTTTTAAAACGGAACCCGCATGACCATAATTGCCGGTAAGTAATAACACAGTAAGTACTATAAGTCATCGTGGCTTCTATATATGTCTGTGCCAAGATTAGACGTCCTAAAAACACGTAGGTCTGTTTTGAAGGTGGCAAACAATTGGCACTTTGTTCAGTAAATCGGATTCTGTTTGCAGATCACAGGGCGTAGACAGCACAAAATACTCTGCATCCTTGTGGTATTATCATTTCATAGTTTTGGAAAGTATACGTTTATACTACTACCTGTTATGGGAGAGACAGGTGTGGGAGGAAAGACTCTCAAGTGGAATAAACATGAGTAGTGCTGAATTTAGCTTTTGCTTTAAATTGTAAGTTGCCCGTAAGAACTCGTTGCCAGAGACAGCCGGCGTTGGACACTCAGAGACCCTAAAGCACATAAAGATATTTTAAAGCAGTGGTTCGCAAATCTATAAGAAAGGTTTCACCTGTGGTCTATCTCTTCAGTGACACCTGGGCTCTTGATAGGAAACACTGTAACAAAGTCCTCATTGTTTTATGAGCGACCGGTTTGGGTTTACTTTGATAAAAATGATAACAAACTATAGATGTGATCAGAAAGAGTTGATAAAGGAGGAGACTATATTTAAAAGAAGAAAAACTACCACAACCAGAGGACATAGTCTTAAATTAGAGGGACAAAGGTTTAAACATAATATCAGGAAGTATTACTTTACTGAGAGGGTAGTGGATGCATGGAATAGCCTTCCAGCTGAAGTGGTAGAGGTTAACACAGTAAAGGAGTTTAAGCATGCGTGGGATAGGCATAAGGCTATCCTAACTATAAGATAATGCCAGGGACTAATGAAAGTATTTAGAAAACTGGGCAGACTAGATGGGCCGAATGGTTCTTATCTGCCGTCACATTCTATGTTTCTATGTTTCTATGTTTCTATAGTTACTATATATAGGAACATCCCAGAGAATTACTGGACTTTCCATGTTTTTCAAGATTTTGTTTAATGGACAATGTTACGATGCAAGTATCTTCTTTTAGTATTAGGGCCGGGTGCCATGTCTGTGTGTGGATGGAGGGCCTCATTCATCAGTACTGCTAAAAATAATAGTAATATATACTAATGATAATATAGTAATGATATTAACAGTGATAATAATAACAAACACAGGTAAGATGCCCATTCCTTAAAGGGAAACTCCAGTGCCAGAAAAACGATCCGTTTTTTCTGGCACTGGAGGGTCCCTCTCCCTCCCACCCACCAATCCCCGGTTACTGAAGGGGTGAAAACCCCTTCAGTCACTTACCTGGGACAGCGGCGATGTCCCTCGCCGATGTCTCCGCCTCCGCGACGCTCCTCCTAGTGATTACGTCGGCCGGTGGGCGAGACTAATCTCGCTCACCGGCCGAGGAGACCTAATGCGCATGCGCGGAAATGCCGCGCATGCGCATTACGTCTCCCCATAGGAAAGCATTGAAAAATAATTTCAATGCTTTCCTATGGGGTTTTGAGCGACGCTGGAGGTCCTCACACAGCGTGAGGACGTCCAGCGACGCTCTAGCACAGGAAACCTGTGCTAGAAACAAGGAAGTGACCTCTAGTGGCTGTCTAATAGACAGCCACTAGAGGTGGAGTTAACCCTGCAATGTAAATATTGCAGTTTATGAAAAACTGCAATAATTACACTTGCAGGGTTAAGGGTAGTGGGAGTTGGCACCCAGACCACTCCAATGAGCAGAAGTGGTCTGGGTGCCTGGAGTGTCCCTTTAATTTTGGTCTTTCAGCAGTTCAGTAGTTGCCCCTCACATGTGGGATTGCTTTATATAAGATTGCCAAATCTTGAAGCTCTCTAGTTAACGACTAAAAAAGATCAAAATTAAGGGAAGCTCCCTTGTTCTTCTCTCTACCCTTCCTTTTCTTGTTCCTTCATAGCTCTCTTCTACCCATGACCCTTTTTCCTCCATGAAACCTTTCTGTGTCCTTTTCTTTCCTCATTCAAATCTCCTTTCTCTATGTTCACTTCTCTCTCTATCAGTCTCTCCTTCATCTTTTAGCATTCCCTTCTTTTCCTGGTAGCGTTTCATTGTTCCCTTCATGAATTGTGTTGTCCCTTGCTCTCACACTCTTCCCTGACACTCTAATTTGTGTCTCTAAACCAAGTACATTCCTTCCGGACGCACAAATGTGATTGTCCAATTCACACATTATTTTCTATGTTAATTAAAGAATATAGAATCCTTACACACCCTTGAGTAAAACAACATAACTGAGGCATTAATTAAGAGAGCCCGCCCCTGCAGTTTGCACTCAGACAGCCACTAGAGTCACGTCCTGGACAAGGTACTGCAAAGATTTCAGGACCGACGACGTTCATTATCTCCACACTCTGTATGGAGATACTGAACACTATCCATAGAGATTGACTCAATGCATCTCAATGAGGAGATGCTGATTGGTTGCAGTGCACTGATTGATGCACATGCACCATAGCCCACGATCTTTCCCCTAATGCTTCCCTGTGGGGACACAATGAATTGACTTAGATCATTAATATTGATAATCTCAGCCTGCAGAGGTGGGACTGCCGCAGTAAGACTAACACTATAAGGTCAGCAACACAAACATGCATTCCTGAACCTGTAGTGTTTACCATAGAGAAAGCATTGGATTAGCTGAGATCAGAAAGGAGGCGGGGCCAAACATTGGCTTGGCCAATCAGCACCTCCTCATAGACATGCATTAAAGTGTTCAGTGTCTTCATGCAGACGGTGGAGACACTGATTGTCAGTCACACTGTGCAGCACTGACCCAGAAGGTCCTTCCAGTGGCAATCTGGGGAGTGGCTACTGGAGGTGCCCCTAGGCTTTAATGTAAACACTTCCTTTTCTCTAAAAATACAGTGTTTACATGAAAATGCCTGCAGGGACTGACTGTACTCACCAGAACAACTACATTAAGCTGTAGTTGTTCTGCTGACTATAGTGTCACTTTAACATAATATACACAGCCCAGTAATACAAGACCTCTCAGATTTGTACACTGCCCAAAATTTAAATTTTGAAAGAGCATGTTAAAATTTGTTTTCATTTTTCATATGTTTTGGTTTGTTTTTAAGAACAATTAATGGTACAAAATTTGGTTATTGACATTTTTAAATTCTTCCAAAAAAGTGTTCTGACCTCCCATTATATGAAGATAGAACAAATCACTTTATAAAGAATCTTTAATTAAAACGGGGCCCTCCAAACCCACCCATTAACCACAGCAAGCGAGGGGAAGGAATATTTGTAGTTATTAGATAGTCTGTGCCTTCTAGTCTAGTTACGAATTGTCCTCTTAAAACTAATACCACCTGCCCAGGAAGGGGTAAGGGTCGTTCACCAGACTAAAAGCAGCGGCAGAGATAAACAATATTGTAAATATCAGAAAAAAACAACATGGTTCTAGTAGCTTGAGCCCAAAGTCTGCATGCTACACACCTGCAACAGTCATTCTGCGCAAGAACTGGGGTTAAAGACGTTTACTTTGCCTGCACTAAAAATAGTTAGTTACTCTTTGTCTGGTTTTTATACCCACTATGCAGAAGCCAGTTTCCTGTCTGCCTCTTGCTTCTCCAGTCATTGCGTTTGGTAAGCACTTTATTATATTTCTGTGAAGCTTTCCACGCACTCTGCATTCAGTTGGACGGGCGGCAAACATCGTAATGAGGAACTGATAGTATCTTCAGCTCTTTTGTGAAATTATAAGTGAAGAAAGAATTGTGTGAAAACGAAACTTGGACGGGGAATTTTAGTAAAGTCAGAGATGAAATGAATTTAGCAATAACACACTAGTGACCTTGAAGCCCAGATGTCTTTAATGGAAATTTGTTGAGTACCCAGCATGTAACACAATATACAATGGTGTATACAATGCTGTGGAGTGTGTCACAGTTTGTTAAGACAGGGGCGTACATGTGTGTTGTGTGTATGAATGCAGGAGTGGTGTGTGTTGAATGTCAGTGTGTGTGAATGCAGTAATCTTGTGGAATGTGATACTTGACTGTGTGAATACACAGCTGTTTGTGTTTTGATTGTCAATGTGTGTGAATGCAGGAATGTATTTGTGTGGATTATCCATGTGTGAATGCAAGGATGTGTGTGAGTGGAGTATAATGTGAATGTTAAGGATGTGAAAGAAGCTTACAGCTCCCTCGCTGCCTACTTTGCTTGCCCGGCTGCCTTCCTGCCTGCCCGCAAGCCTGCCTGCCAGACTGCCCAGCAGCCCCACTGGACCCCACGTACGAGGGCTGGGTGGATTTAAATGAAAAAAAAAAAATAACAATCATTTGTGAGTTTTGGGGGTAAATGTGTGTTTGTGTCAGTGAATGTGTGTGTGTGTGTCTGTCTGTCAGTGAGTGTGTGTGTGTCTGTCAGTGAGTGTGTGTGTGTGTGTGTGTCTTTGTCAATAAGCCTGTGAGTGAGTGAGTCTGTGTGTCTGTAAGTGAGTGTGTGTGTGTGTGTGTGTGTGTGTGTCAGTGAGTGTGTGTGACTGTCAGTGAGTTTGTGTCTCCCTGTCAGTGAATGTGTGTGTATATCTGTCAGTGTGTCTGTCAGTGAGTGTGTGTCTGTCATTGTGTGTGTGTGTGTGTGTGTCTGTAAGAGAGTGTGTGTGTGTGTCTGTCACTGAATGTGGGTGTGTATGTCTGTCAGTCAGTGAGTGAATGTGTGTCTGTCAGTAAATGTGTGTCTGAGTGATTGCGCGTGTCTGTTAGTGGGTGTGTGCGTCTGTCAGCGAGTGTGTCTGTCAGTGAGTGTGTCTATCAGTATGTGTTTGCGTCTGTCAGTGAGTGTGTGCTTCTATCAGTGAGTCTGTCAGTGTGTGTTTGAATGATTGTATGTATCTGTCAGATTGTGTCAAATCAGTGAATATGTGTGTATTTCAGTGTATCTGAGAGTTTATAAAGTGGTGTTTGAAGGGGTAAATCAGAAAGATAAAACCCACTAAAAACACCCTTTAACCCCTTAAGGACACATGACATGTCTGACACGTCATGATTCCCTTTTATTCCAGAAGTTTGGTCCTTAAGGGGTTAAAGTGGAGTGCTATACTTCAATGGTATATATGGAAAAGATGGAGAAAAATATATCCAGTGGTGAAATCTGTCACATATAATATATAAAGTTAGTAAGTAGTAACAATTTAAACTCACAAATAAAGAGCCAACTATAGGACTGGCTCAGATCTCATTCGCTGTGGTGTATGTAAGGGGACACCTTCCTTCTTTGTTTTTCTTTCTTGATAACTCCAAAAAATAAAACACAGAGAGGAATATTTTCCTAGTGAAGCATGTATGGGTAAAGAATCAAGCATATAGATATCAGTAGGTATCTTGCTCACCTGATCCAGAGCCTATTGGAGTCTTTTTTTTTTTATTCTTCTTTCTTCAGCCATAAAAAGGTTAAATCGTAAGCCATCTGACATGACAATTAAAATAAAAAACAATATTTTTATTGTTTCAATTTTTTTTTTGCAAATAAAAAAAAAAAAATTAGAAGGGGGTAGTCGCTCCCGCACATCTTGCTGATTTTTGGGACCAGCCCCACACTGCACTACCTAGGTCGGGACAGACAGGCGAGGGATATCCCAGTCCACACTGGACTGCCGCAAGTGGCTACAGCAGTCTCTAACAACTGCTCCACGATACCATCAGGACCACAAAATGGTGGATGCCTCCCCTTCTGACCTGATGGGGCTGAACCTGTCATGGAGAACCCAGCGTGACTACACTTGGTGTTTCCTACAGCAGTTCAATTACATATTTCAGCACTGCTTGGTGCAATTAGGAGACCAGGCCACAGCAAATCAACCTGAGCCCCAGGAAGAAATCCAGAGCAAGGAGAAGAAAAGAGCGGGACTGCCCTCACCGGATGCAAGAGTTACCATTCACCTACCTGGGCAGAGAGCCAACCGGAGCTTTGCCTCATCATGCCATCCTCGAGAGCGGAAGACAGCAAACAACATCTGCCATTCAACGGATCATTCAGCTACCCGCTCAGGGGAAGGATTTGGACTCCGTGGCTTTGTGAAAATTGCTCTTGCATGGGCCCAAGGCTGGAAGCGTACCCTACCCTGGTGGCAGTGTGTTGATACCCCCAAGGACTTTCCCGACCCTGGGGGTCGACTGATAGTTTTGGGCCTGATGCTGAAGAAATGAGTCCTACCTGAGAATAACAGATGCCATTATAAGTTACCTTACTCACATGAGCTTTGCCTATTTCTTTTTCTATACTTTAATTTTTTCGATGCGGTTATGTTCTAGTCTACCCAGTCCCAGTGGTATATTCAAGAGATTTATTCTGCCATGCCAGTTTAACATGCTGCATACTATGTAGATTGCATTTTCTTACTTGCCTACCATGTTCTGGTATTCTTTGTCAAACGTTGTGTGCTCAAATCTCAATGAGAAATATGATTGACAAAAACAAAAAATAAATTAGAAGGCAAAAAGTTCAGTCCTTTGAGGAAGTATTAAATGCTTGTTGTTCTTTCTAAAAATAGTTCTAAGTGACAAGAAACTATGAGGAAATCAGAGCAGGAGAACATCGAGGGTTGCTTTTGTTTTCAGAGTTTCACAAATGTGACGAATGTTTTTCAGAGAACCTTGAAATGTGACTGGCGAGAGCAGAGGGTTTATTTACGAAGGAGTGATTCGTGGTGAACTAAAAACTAGATTACAAAATGTGGGCACAAACAACCAAGTGATTGGTGATTATAGCTGAATTGTATAATATTCTCCAAATTGGATATTTCAGCCAAAATTGCATCATTCGGTTTTCAATTCACCACAGTTTGGTTGTTAGTGAATAAGCTCCGTCCTAAATGTAGTTATTCACCGTAAGTCACCCTTAAGCCCTAGAGATCCCATGATGCACTGCATCAGATTCTCTTACTACAGACCAATGAGTCCCGTCCAACGCAATGTTAGCCTTTAATACATTGTTAAGCTCTATCCCAATACAACCAAACATGAATCTGAGAATAGGCTTGTCTTTGCATTTCTTTGATGGCTTTAGTTACCTTTTGCCTAAATTTGTAGTCAGTTACTTGCAAGTTACCTGACCCTGTGTTTACTGATCTGTAACACTTTATAACAAATTACACCCCTTTTGAATCTCTACTTAATGAGAAGGCCTGAAATTGAGACCTGAATTTTTAGTAAGTGAGTGATCATGCACTAAAAAAAGGACTTGGGAATATGGAACACGGTCAAGGATTTGAATACAAATATGTATTGCTAACACTTAACATGTAAAACCTAATTTTGGGTTCTTGGCCCCCCTTGGCTCGCATTAAGAAGATGGCCACTTGTCACAGCTGGCCCCGTCCACACCCCAGCCTCCTTGGGTTAGATCATCAGTGTCCCTTTAAGGGTTTGATTTAACAAGGTGATAAGGGATCATAGTTTGGTTGAGTTTAAAGGGCAAACAGCTAGGAGGTAGAAACAAACATAGAAGTAGAAAAAAAACCAGGTTATAGGTGCAGGAATATTCCAAAGAATACTAAACTTCGAGAACGGAGGTTCTAAATCGAGCAACTGGCTGGAGTTTCTCTTGGGTGATGATGCAAGTTAAGTCAGCCAGACGTTATTGTGAGATGGTGAGTGGGTACAGACACACTGTGACGTATGAGTGGTACCTGCATGACAGCTCATACTTAGAGCTAAAATGTCAGCCTTACATAATGACAAACCCCCTGAGCCACTGTGCATAGACAGCTCCATAAATAATGACAAAACAACAATACCTAAATTCAAAACAATCTTTCTTTAACTATTTAATTAATTGCAGAATTATGGAGTTGAAAACAGACCACAAAATATATGATTTAGTTTATTTGTAAGTTATTTACAGAAAAAAAACTCCAAACAGTATAACAACTACAGTGTACTGTAGTGATTATGATGCCAGAATTGCCGTGGCACACAACCAGTGTAAGTAGTCAAACCGTCTAAACGTGCATGGACAGCCACGCAAAGCCTGGGCGGGGTTAGAAGGGGAGGGTTTGCAAAGGCTGCAGACAAGAGGACATTGGGGGTATATCTTCAAAGTTTGATTGGAATTTGGACCGTTTAGTGTCACTTTAACCCCTTGAGCACTTGTTTTTATTGTAAAGTAGCAGATTCTATGCATTGTACTCTGGTTACATTGTTATGCTTCATATCTCTTGCACAGGTGTGAATAATGAAGACAGCAAACCACCCATTTCCAGGTGCAGGTTTTGTTTGGCTAGTTAGGAGTAAAATATTTTAATAGCAGCAGATTTCCTTTGTCTGTGCCTGTGTTTCATTCTAAGGATACATGAAATTACAGATTTAAGGCAGGTCAAGGAAATGATGTGATGATATGACAGGGTTAGTGTAAGACACGCTTCACCCTACAGGTATAAGCTTACATCATCCTGTTATCCATTAACCCCATGACATTCTCATTTCTTCTCCTTTGGTGAGGTCACTCAAAATTATCTAAAGGGACACTTCAGACATCATAGGCACTTCCACTTGCTGAAGTGCTTTATGTTTTATAGAGTATATCCCATTTCTTTCACTTGATAAGAAGTGTAGAATTCAACAGATATTGACACACTTATAAATTAACCTTATTAAGGGGAGGGTTTGCAAAGGCTGCAGACAAGATTTTGCAAGGTGTTTTTAGATTCACCACCAATTAAATGCATGCATGGTTTCATCATGGGGTATATCTACTTAATGGTAATTAGTATTTTTATTACTTATTTTTGGGAGGTATTGGAGGTAAAAGAAATTTAGAAATTTCTTTTTCGGGTTATTTTTTTCTTAGAAAGGAAAATCGTCATATCATGTCACATAAGGGCTAACGATGTAGAGAATGGGATGAGTAAAAAAGGTTTATTCAATAATCATGACATTGTGGTGAGTAGAGAAATTAAGTGCAATAAATAAAGTGCAAATGTAGGGAGAAAGAACAATGTTATCACTTTAATGTGGTCTGAAAATAATCGCATTTGCTATATATATCTGGAATGGAAGTTCCTTGCTGTTATTGTGACCTCAATTTAATATTTTTGGATAAGCATTTTACATAAAAAATTATTCATTTTTTTTTACAGTATTAAAATATCCAAACGTATATAACAGAATATATCAATAGTCAAATAAAAAAAAAATCAAAATACTAACATTCAAAATATTAAATAATGTTAAGCGTTTATATAAAAATAATATTAAATAAACACTCTAGTCACCCAGACCACTTTATCTCAAAGTAAAACTCTGTATGAGAATCAAATGCTGCTGATAGCAACATGTGCTTGTCCAATGAGAAACAATGGATAAGAGGATATTTGTCAGCAGGGGAGGGCTGGCAGCCTTAGGCCTGGGGGGCAAAACAAGTCAAGTGGCCCATTGCACCACCAAATCAGTTCACCATCCATGCCCACCTTTTCCTGGTTTTATAACGGATATTGATGTTATGCTAATCAGTAGCTCTTTGCCATACCCGCTCCTTCACGGCTCTGACTTTCAATGTTGTCAGAGTGCAGGCTGAGAATCTCTGAGCCTGTGCTCTGACTCACTAACTGAGCGCCGGAACCACGAGGGAGAGGATATGATCTGACTGCACCTACTGCTGGTGCGCACCAGTGGATCACCAGCGAATCGTTTAAATTAAATATGCTGGTGTCCCCAACTTGTGAGCTGTGTTGGCCGCCTGGCGCCTCTGTTGTCATGGCCCTGCCGACACACACTGTCTGCTGGCCCTGCCGACACACACTGATGTAACTACTTAGACAGCCCTCAATATTAATACCGACATCAGAGTAAACACCAATAAACTGTGGAAACAGAGCTGATCCCCCCAAATTTATAAACGTTTGCTTAGAGGATTTATTGTAAGATTAAATCATGCCTCCTCCTCTCTCTCCCCCATGTGCTGCTCTGTAGGCTGAGAGGAAGTGAAGAGTAATCACATTCTCCCAGCACAGCGCCACCTGTGGCTGCATGGGGAACAGCTGTTTAATGTAATGCTTGCAGGACGGCCAGCTGCCGCAGAACCTCTTTGTTCCCGTCTCTGCAAAGGGCTCCATTCACTGCTTGTTGTGAGTGTGAGCCACTGTAAATTAGGGGCAGAGGGCACTTGCACTGCAGTAAAGACGGGTCTGGGCAGGAGGAGAGTGCAGTGCAATCAGTGCACTTCCCTCTTGTGGATCACCAGTAGACTGGTGTACCTGCATCAGAGCCGGTGCAAGGATT
The DNA here is from genome assembly GCF_036172605.1 of Pelobates fuscus. Lineage (NCBI taxonomy): Eukaryota > Metazoa > Chordata > Amphibia > Anura > Pelobatidae > Pelobates > Pelobates fuscus. The sequence continues at coordinate 31,204,530 of NC_086318.1, read as the reverse complement.
TTTGCCGCCCTAGACAAGAGAAAAATTTGCCGCCCCCCCATGTTACATCACAATGCCCCACCCATATGAACTAACGCCAGTGCTGCACACAGTGTGTGTTTACATTAAAAAGCCTGCAGGGACCGGCTATAGACACCATAACCACTTCATTAAGCTATAGTGTCCCTTTAATGTGAGGTAAATTATAGATTAGTGTCACTAACAATATACTAGATTGCCTACTTACAACCAGATGAGGATAATGATGGGTTGCAGTTTGGCTCCACTGGTCTGGTGTAGAACAGGATCTCTCGAGGCTATTTGCAACTGTGGTCACAAAATTCAATGTTCTGGGAGAATTGGAAGCAGCTCAATATTTTGGGGGCCCCTTACACAGCTCAAGGTCTGGGCCCCAGGGCCTGACAGTGAGTATGCCCATAAGGCCCACTCATAAGTCCACTTATATGTTCCACCCACCCATGAGTTTGCTCACAGAGAGTGGAGTGTGAAGGGGATGTGTTATGTGTTATTGTAGAGGATATAATATGTGTGCTTATGGTATGTAGTGTATAGGGATGCCAGTTTGTGTAGGTGATGCATTGTGTTTGTGTGTAGTGGAAGCAGTGTGTATTTGTGTATAAGGAATGTATTGTGTGTTTCTGGTTGTGTGTAAGGGATGCATTGGGTGAATCTGTGTTTCTATGCATAAGGGATGCAAGGTGTGTGTCTGTATGTGTGTGCATTGAGTGTAAGAGATGCATTGTGTTTCTGTGTGTATGTAAGAAAAGCAGTGTGTGTGTTTGCATGTGTGTGTAAGGGTTTGCATTGTGTGTTTCTGTGTATGTGTGCAAATGATGCATTGTCTTTGTGTGTAGGGGTTGCATTGTGTGTATATCTGTGTGTAAGGGAAGCATGTTTCTGATTCATGTGTTTCTGTGGGATGCATTGTGTGTTTCTGTGTATGTATAGGGATGCATTGTGTGTGTGTGCGCGTAGTGTGAAAGAGCTCCCTGTCTTGCCCCCTGTCCTATAGATCTGTCCCTTCTGTCCCTTAGAGCTCTCCCCTGCCCCTTAGTTTTCTCTCCTCTCCCCCACCCTCCCCTAGCGGTCTCTTCTCACACTCCCCCCCCCCCCTCCACCCTCCCTGTGTTCTTCTCACTCCCCCCTCCATATGTTCTTCTCACCCCCCCATGTTCTTCTTACCCCCTCCTCCCTGTGTTCGTCTTACTTCCCCCTTATTCTTCTTACTCCCCCACCTGTTCTTCTTACCCCCTTCTTCTTATTACTCCCACCTAATTCTTATTACCTCCTCTTCTTCTTACTTCCCCTTCTTCTTTTTACCCCCCTTCTTCTTACTTCCCCCTTCTTCCTCCCCACTCTTCTTCTTACCTCCCTCTTCTTCTTACTCCCCCCTCTTCTTCTTACCTCCCTCTTCTTACTCCCCCCTCTTCTTCTTACCCCCCTTTCTTCTTCTTACCCCCTCTTCTTCTTACCCCCCTTTCTTCTTCTTACCCCCCTCTCCTTCTTACACCCCTCTCCTTCTTACACCCCTCTCCTTCTTACACCCCTCTTCTTCTTACACTCCCCTCTTCTTCTTACACTCCCCTCTTTTTCTTACACTCCCCTCTTTTTCTTACCCCCCTCTTTTTCTTATCTCCCCTCCTTCTTACTCCCCTCTCTTCTTACTGACCCCTTCTTCTTATCTCCCCTCCTTACTCCCCTCCCCCTCTTCTTACTCCCCCTCCCTCCTCCCCCTCTTCTTACTCCCCTATTTTTCTTATCTCCCCTCCTTACTCCCCTCCCCCTCTTCTTACTCCCCCCTACCTCCTCCCCTCTTCTTACTCCCCCCTCCCTCCCTACTCCCCCCTCCCTCCCTTCTTACTCCCTCCCTTCTTACTGCCCCCTTTTCTTACTCCCCCCTTCCCTCCTTCTTCTTCTTACACCCCCTCCCCTCCTTCTTCTTACCCCCCTCCCCTGTAGCGTGGCCGAGCTGCTCTCCGGTCTGCGGTGCCCGGCCGGAGTGATAGGAAGGTGCACGCTCAGTGTGCACTTCCTGTCAGTCCGGCCGGTTACAGGAAACAGAAACTCCTGTTCCGCACGGAGTTTCTGTTTCCTGTAACCGGCCGGACTGACAGGAAGTGCACACTGAGCGTGCACCTTCCTATAACTCTGGCCGGGCACCGCGGACCGGAGAGGAGCTCGGCCACACTACAGGGGAGGGAAGGGGAAGGGAGAAGCTGCAGCCGCCTGAGGCTCTTTACAGAGCGCTCAGGCGGCTGCAGCATTTAAAGGGCCGGCCCGCCGCGGGCGGTCTTAAAAGGATTTAGGGCGGCCTGGGGGGCAATTGCCTCCCTGCCCCCCGGCCCAGCCTGCCCCTGTTTGTCAGCTTGGGTGTTGACATCACCAGAAGCAGGGATAAAGACTGAATCAGAGGCTTCCCTGCTCTGGAAACAAAGTGAGCAATCTCTTTTAAACTTTCATTTTTGCTAGCGGAGGGGGTGGACAGAAGAACATGCAATTCTGAAATGGCTATTGCTATTTATGGGACTACAGGCTCCTTTCCAATCATTTGGAAAGCTTATCCCGAAATAGTAAATTGAAGTCTATACACTATGGGGCCAGATGCATTTTCATGGTGGGATGACCCATCTGGATCTTAAATTCAGGGGGGAATTTTTTTTTTTACCCACATGGATTGGGGAGCACCTGGTCCAGTGTTCTGTCTAGGTCATCCTCATCCTAATTGTCAGGGTGGCAGTCCGAAGACTGGGACCCAGAAACTGTCCGGGCGGCAGTGCGAGGACCGGGACCCAGTATGCCTATGGCCATCTGTCAGGGTTGCGGTACGGAAACCGGGACCCCTTAGTGCCTGATGAGAAGTTGGGAGTCTCCAGCGTGGAAGTGGATTATCAGGGCCTGGTGCAGGGCAACCACACGCCCTCTGGTGTTGAGCACCAGCGTTTGTGCGGCCACATACCAGAAGCCTGATGCAGCTACAGCGGATCCCAGGAACTAGGAGCAAGGAAATATGCAGACCTCCCAGGAGCTGAATAGGGAGGCTCTGCAGCAGGAATGTATCCAGTACAGAAACAAGGCAAGACTAGAACAGACACCAAACATGAAAACAAGACAGAACTAGTAGAACCCAGAACCAGAGAAGGATAGGAAGCTAAACCCAGAACATGACACAATACATAAGGGAACATTAACTAAACAGGGGCAGGACAAGACTGTACATGGACTGGGATTACAAAGTAAAACAAGACATGATATAAGAGGCAAAACAAGAGGAGACATAACTAAGTACTATATATGAAAATCATGGGGATTTAGTTGCAAAATATGATCATACATTGCATAAGCCTGCCACAACGCTAATGTACCCTATATTCGGCAGGCCCTACACTGCCTAATGTTCGCTAAAAGAACCACACTAAACCACAATAGCACTTACTTGCAAGAAAGGGCAGAGACTTGAAACACTGCTGCAGGTCCAGGCTGAAAGAAAAGGAATGATGGAAAACAAACGGGTGTGGCAACATAAAACAAACATTTAAAGGAAACCTGGAGACTGGGAATTCCAGGGACAGAATATAAGAATGAACCCAGAAACCCAGCATAAAGAAAACCAGACATGGAATAGAAAACCAGAAAAACCAAGAAAAACTAAGCAAGGATTGCAAAAAGAGTACTGGATACCAGAAGCCAAGTCAGACATCAGAACAGAGCAGAGCAGATCCTGACACTAATACACTAGAATATAGAGGGGAAAGATCGGGACTATTCCTACCTGACATGAAGAGGGTGGGATGGAGCCCCTAGAAGACACATGGTTCCAGTTTGTAGAAGATCCCAAGACCTCCACCTGATTGCAATAACGTCTCCTTTCCTTCGAATGATATCTTCTATAAAATAGGCAATGGTTCTCAAAACTGTAAGAGGCATTCAAAGAATGCTAAGAATAGCTCAGCAAGAATGATCTATGCTTGGGTAGATGAAGCCATAAATATGAAGAGCAATACAGTACTCACCTCAACATCCACCTGTGTCTTCACTAGGTATACACCACAGATTATCTAACTAATGTAACGCAAGATCAGGAGGAGATGGGGTGAATAATTTATGTTGGACAATCCAGGAGTAAGAAGACAGAGAATTAGTAATCAGGAAATTCAAAAACACTGCCCCCAGTATATGGAAATGTGATATCCAAACAACTGAGAGCAAGGAACTCATGAACATGTAAATACGAATAGAGCTATAGACTGTAAGCTCGTTTGAGCAGGGCCCTCTTCAACCTATTGTTCCTGTAAGTTTTCTTGTAATTGTCCTATTTATAGTTAAATCCCCCCCTCTCATAATATTGCAAAGCGCTACGGAATCTGTTGGTGCTATATAAATGGCGATAATAATAATAATAGAGCTATGGTAGTCTAGCACAGGGGACACAAAAGCTCTGGGCTGTATAGCTGGTTGATTCGGTAATAAGGCCCAAATGTCCTGGTTTTTAATGTGAACAGATTAGCCTGAATACACATACAGAAAATATTCACTCAGTTCTCTGATGTCTCATGCTGCACTAGAGTAGACTTGGCATAGAAATCAAGTGAACCCTTACATACGGATAGATCATTTATCCAATACTTTCTTTTAAGCCTCTACTGCAATACCACTGTGACATGTTATCTTCAGCCTCTCTTGGCTTCTTCTCCTGTACTAGCTTCTACAGGTAGACCTCTGGTCATTAACCAACATCTTTCTGACATCATTGGTTACTTTGCTTGAGCCCAGAGTCACTGCAGTAAAATGTTTCACTTTTCAGATCTGAGAGGAGCCATATTGTTTTGGAAGCCCGTCAGACAGGATATGCTGTTATTGTACATGAGTCAACCTTCAGAAAACGAAAAATATGCATGTGTGTAGAGCAGAAGTATGGTGAAAACATTTTTCAGAATGTAAGAGGGGGACCTGGTGGGGGTTAATTGCGTTCCTTGGTTGGGGAATGTGTATTGTGAACAAAGGGGTAAATTGCCGGGAAATAAGGGGCTCTAGAGTGGAAGGGCAATGTGGAGATCTATACAATGTAAGAAGGGGACTGTGGGTATGTAAATTGGAGGATGGCCAGTTAGTTGGCAGGTAAATGTTAACATGTGATTAATGTTTAAGGAGAAGGTTATAACTGTCATTGGATGTGGGGATGTAAAAGGCAGTTGAACAGAGCAGAGCAGATCCTGACACTAATACACTAGAATATAGAGGGAAAAAGATTGGGACTATTCCTACTTGACATGAAGAGGGTGGGATGGAGCCACTAGAAGACACATGGTTCCAGTTTGTAGAAGATCCCAAGACCTCCACCTGATTGCAATAACGTCTCCTTTCCTTCTAATGATATCTTCTATAAAATAGGCAATGGTTCTCAAAACTGTAAGAGGCATTCAAAGAATGCTAAGAATAGCTCAGCAAGAATGATCTATGCTTGGGCAGATGAAGCCATAAATATGAAGATCAATACAGTACTCACCTCAACATCCACCTGTGTCTTCACTAGGTATACACCACAGATTATCTAACTAATGTAACGCAAGATCAGGAGGCGATAGATCATAATTGAAGGGAAATTCTAAGCACTGCAAACAATAATACTACAGTGCATTGCAGTGGTTATGGTGCATGCAGTCCCCTGGTGTCGAACAACAGAAAATGGTCAATGGGTTTTAATAGAGTTTGACACCTAACTGGCTCTGTGGGGTGCTGCACTGCTTCCAGTTAGAGATGATAAGTTCATACTTCAGTATTGTCAAACCAGCCATACCATCTTGGTACATTATTCATTAGCATAAGTCCTAGCAACCAGTGGCGTAGCTAGAGATTTTGTCGCCCAGAGCGAACTCTGATTTTGTCCCCCCCCCCCTTCAATAAACAACGAAAATATTACAAAATGTCTATGTGTATTCTGATATTAAACTGATATTAATATATGTATGAATGTCAAAATATATTAACAATCAAATGATATATGTATTATATATGTATAATATATTAATTACATGCTTTAATGAACTTATAATATATTATACATTTATATTACATGTATAATATATATTTTTGTAACTTTATTCTTGAATCTTAAAAAAGTTTTTCCACTTTGGGTCACTGACTGACATCACAGGCAGTACCGTACCTCCTGAAGGCAGAACTGCAGACAGCCATGTGATGAAGAGGCCCTCGCGATCACATGGCCTGCGAGGGCCGGGAACAGCGAGGATCGTCCGGCCAGGTAAGTTTCTCTGGCCAGTGGGACTAACGGTCGTAAGGGTGAACCATGCCGCCCTAACAGTGTTTAAGCTCCTCGCTACGGCACTGCTAGCAACAAACCCCACACTTTGGGGAAGATTTATCAAAGTGTTCTGTTATAAAAGTTGTGCAAACATGTTAATGGGGAGTTGTCACCAATGGAATGTGTCTGTCTGTTGGTTCCACTGGTTTCCATGGTGATTGTTACACTGAGTGTACTTTAGAACACTTTTAGAACCGAACATTTTAAAAAAAAAATCCCTCCTCTACCCTTTTTCTTTAACTGAACCCATTATGTAGAGAAAAGCCGATGTGGGGTTTTGCTATAAATGTGGAGTAATGCCCACTGAAACTCCTGGGCTGTTTCTGTTGATTTCTCCACTTCCTGAACCTTACCCCAGAATGCCTCATTATAAATATCATCTTTTGTGCCTTTATAATTGGCTTTAGGTTCTCTCGCGCGACACATATCATGCTTCACATGTAATCAGAGGACAGGGTGTGACTGAGTAACAGAATTCCTTGTAACATTGTAGCAACAGGAAATGAAATGTCAGTTTAACATTCACATTGAATAACACTGTGAAAACCTTGTGTGTGTAAGTTTTTTTTAGATGTAAATGTCCCTTTTCTTTTAAATTCATAGTAAAGATTTGGAAAATTTCATCACAATTCAGTTCAGCCCAGGCACGGTCAGGGCACACAATGCAAATGAGGAGAAGAGATGGAAACGTATTTCTTTTCAAAATTTGAAGATAAAAACAGAAACCAAGGAGAGAGCACATAACAGTGATTGTCAGAGAGGTAATAGTTGCAGTATACAAAGGCATTAATTTCTACATTTAATTTTATTTTCCACACCTCACAAGTACATATAAAAGATAGGAATAAAGAAACACAATATTCAAAAATGACCTTTTCCTTTTCATGTGTTACCAGACATTCAATGAGAAAAAGTTCTAGAACAGGGATAGACAACCTTCGGCACTCCAGATGTTGTGGACTACATCCCCCATAATGCTCTTACACCCATAATGCTGACAAAGCATTATGGGAGGTGTAGTCCAAAACATCTGGAGTGCCAAAGGTTGTCTATGCCTGTTCTAGAACATCTCTTATATTCCTTTCCGGATTTCAGGGTTCCTCTGACTAAATGAAGTCCAAATTCAGGCAGATCTGGATAAGCACACACACAATTTCCATGAAAGTTAGCACAGGAAATGTAGGAGCAAATATATACGTGCCGAGTGTCCCGATTCAGGGGACAGTATAAATATTGGTCTCCTGTCCATACCTCGCAGGTTTCTCATGCTACTGTCAAGAATTCATACCTCACCAATGTCAGACTATACGATGTTGCATTCAGGAATGAAAAAAATCTCATGAATTCCTGAAAATGAATAATGTTCCAATTTAAATCTGTTTATTCTAATACTTAGCACAAGCAGTAGCATTCCCGGAATACTGCTGTATCTTGGCTTTTAGAGAACGATACCAGATCACTGTTTGCTCATTTAGGGGTGAATAGCACAGATCAGAGTTGCTTTTGTTGTACCGCACCTTTGTGCTTACCTGCTAGCTAAACATTTGACCTGAGTGAGCTTCCTATTTGCTGAAAAATAAAACATTCTCTTCTATTGCAACATACATCAAAAAAGGGCTTAGCGCAAGATCTTTCATGAATGGTATGACAGGATATGCTAATGGAAGTCACGTTACCTATAGGCACACCTGCCAACAATCCCAGGTGCAGCATTAGAGTCCTGATTTTGGACCCCTGTCCCACTGTTCCATGTTTTTACTCCTATATATCTCGTTTAAAGACTAAACAAGATATATAGCTAAGCACTTTGTATAAAAGAGCTCCAATATCAATTTACAGGTATCAGTTTACGGGCAGGGTTCTCTCTACCTCTTGTATTTTTCTATGTATATTGTACGTTCACCACTAATTGTACAGCGCTGCGGAATCTGTTGGCACTTTATAAATAGCAGTAATAATAATAATAATAACAAAGAGAAAGGTCCAAAATAATCTAATTCAGCAGCGCAAGGCTATTCCAGCAGGGCAGTCGGTGTCTTGAGCAAGGTCCAGTTAACAAGACCTGCATAAACTGATAGTTGCCTATAGCTTTGTGAGCAGTTTCACTCTATAAAGAGATACACATTCTATAAACTCTGCTTGATAGTATTTTATGGAATAAGATGATATGTCATTGAGCAGTATAAGAAGCTCCTGATTGGTGGAATACTTTCATGGTATGAGAGGAAGCTCTGTGTCCTTTTTATTTATTTATTTTTAACTTTTTTTTCTTTTCTTTTTTTTAACTCCTTATCTATATACTGCATTAAAACAATATACATAATCTATTTAATTTGGCTCTGAAGCTCCTGATTGGTTGAGCCTCTTCCTGGTCTGGGAGGAAGATCTGTGTTGCTGCCGCTTCCCCTGTAAGCACAGTGGGTTCACCAATATAAAGGTATCTTTTTTTATTTTATTTTCGAACATTAGTTTTTGCAAATTCTTTTAAACTCCTTATCAATTTCATGTATTAAAACTGGGTCACATCCAGCTTGCAGTATTGCCTTAAGCAGGGCCGCCCCAAGACATTGTGCTGCCTGGGTCCAAGAATGAAATGCTGCCCACCCCTCCTCCAAAAAAAAAACCACCCCCCAAAACATGCCCACATTCATTATGTTAGATCATAATAATGAAAACTAAAGTGAAACTTAATAATGAGCTGATTCACTCTATGTGGTTGGCAAGTCAAGCCCTTTCGAGTGGTAACTGTACTTGTTATATGTATGGCATTGTTTTAAAGCCAAGGGTGGTCCTCTTCAACCTATTATTCCTGTAAGTTTTCTTGTAATTGTCTTATTTATTGTTACATCCCCCCTCTCAAAATATTGTAAAGCGCTACGGAATCTGTTGGCGCTATATAAATGGCAATAATAATAATAATAATAATAAACACTGCTTTTTCAGGGAGAAAATTCAAACACTGCCTTTTCAGTTTACATTACTGCCTAGTTACATATCTAGTGGCAGTCATTCAGATGGCCATTAGAGGTGCTTCCTAATCCAGTGCTGCACAATGTGCGTTAATTACATTCAGTGTCTCCACGCTCTGCATGGAGACGCTGAAAGTTCAGTGTAGAAATGCATTAATCCAATGCATCTCTATAAGGAGATGCTGATTGGCGCAGTGGGTGTTTTTCTGCGGATGCGCAATAGAGTCCCAATGCTTTCCTTGGGGAAAGCATTGGCTTGGCTAAGATCATCAAGATTGATGAGCTCAGTCAAGGAGACGGGGCCAGTCACAACGAGACCGTCACAGCCTGGGAAAAAGGTGTATAAAAACAGACGCACTCACAGACAGACACACACACATACTGACAGACAGACAGACACATACTCACTGACTTGACACACACACTCACTGACTGATAGAGATACACTCATTGACAGACACATACACTCATTGATTTGACACACTGACAGATATACAGACACACACACTCAGACCTACACACAGTTACAGACAGACACATTCACTGACAGACACACACTCTCATTGACAGACACACTTACTTTCACTGACATACACACTTACTCTTACTGACAGACACACACTCTCACTAACAGACACATAGTGACAGACACACGCACACATCTACTCATTCTTACAGACATACTCACAAATTCATTTAATTTTTTGTTGATTTATTTAATATTTTTTTAGACCATCAGGTCTCCCTACCTTTAGGAGTCCTCTCCCAGGGGTACAGTTACTTCAATGTTCTTCCTGCTCCTCTCTCCACTGTTTATTGATGCAGGGCCGGAATGATGTCACATTCCGGCTCACGGCATCATAACGAAGGGTGGGCGAGGGAGTCAAGAGGGGCAGGAAGAAACTTAGAGTTTAGAAAGCTCCCTCGCCACCGGCTGCCTCTCCCTCTCCCCCCAGCTCGTTATGTATCAGCAGAGTAGGCACCTGCCCTGTGGGGTAAACAAGTGCCTACTCTGCCTTGCTGAATAGACGCCGCTCTGGGGGGCACCCTTGGCCTCCTATTTGGCTCCCGTCACAGAGATTGGCTTGCGCGTTGTTCCCACTTCATTGCACCTGGGCCTGTGCACTTGCCTCCTTTTAGTGACGCCCATGGGTGACATACATTTTTGCTGCCAATGTCCAAGTGCCGCCCGGGGCCATTGCCCCACCCTGTCCTATGGACAGGCCACCCCTGGCCTAAAGTATGCATAATCTATTTATTAGACTTTGAGGCTCTTCAAGTATCTAAAATGTTCTAATTACTATAGTAGAAAGACTAGTTTTGTTATCTTGTGTAACCTGATCTTTATCTTAAACACGTTTATCAGTTTCAGAGAAAGCCAGAAACCATGCACCGTGTTTCAATAAGCATGTCTGTGGATTCTCACACTATATCTGTTGGCAAAATATAATGCCATATACCAGCTGGGTTCTATTAAAGGGATACTCTAAGCACTAAAACAACTGTATCTTAAAAGGACACTATTGTCACCCAAAACACTTCATCTCAATGAAGTGGTTAACCGTGCAATGTAAAACATTGTTTTGTTTTTTTTAAACTGCAATGTTTACTAAGGGGTCACACGACCTTTATAGATCTATAGCATACAAACCTATATTCCTATAGTGTTGGGAATATAGGTTTGTATGCTATAGTGTTCCTTCACTAAAGTGGTTTTGGTGTATAAATCATCCTACTGCAGGCTCACTGCTCAATTCTTTGCCCTTATGAATAAAAGTCTTTCATTTTACAGCACAGTGTGTTTACTTTTGAAGGTTTTATCGTGTGTTCTGTCAATTGAAATGTAATGACACATAGGAGGCTGCGCTAGGCTCTAGCGGGTAATTAACAGAGCAAATAAAACACACTGTACAATGCAAGAAGTTAAAAAATCTGAAGTCTTTTTCAAAAGGCATGTAGAGAGGCTGTGTTAGTCTCAGCCGAGGATCACGGTCAGAGATAGAGTTGCCACTTTTCTTGGTCTTTCTTCTACGTGCATACGCTGCAAAATGTGTCCAAACATTTTTGTGTGTTTTTCCCATTTTGCTGTTTTTTGCACTCTGTATATGATAGAATAATGTGTGGCATTGATTTCTTCCTCTGTCTGGTTTGCCATTTAGTGCATGCACCCTATCTCCCATGTAGTGATTTAGTAATCCGTTTGCAGGCTCGGCCAACGTTTTCGAGAGTCCGGCTTCCTTACGCCAACTACTGGAAGGGAAGCAACATTATGGTTTCTATGACTTTCAACAGAAGTCCTCAGGCTCCCTCACTAACAGTCTAGAATATGACTTTAATATCCCATCACACACTGTGTTTAATACTCCATCACACACTCTGTTAATGAATTACTATATTACTCCATCACACTCTGTATTTAATACTCCATCACACTCTGTGTCTAATGAGTTACTATATTACTCCATCACTCACTGTGTTTAATACTCCATCACACTCTGAATTTAATACTCCATCACACTCTGTGTTTAATACTCCATCACACTCTGTGTCTAATGAGTTACTATATTACTCCATCACTCACTGTGTTTAATACTCCATTACACTCAGTATTTAATACTCCATCATACTCTATGTTTAATACTCCATCACACACTGTGTTTAATACTCCATCACACACTGTGTTTAATGAGTTACTATATTACTCCATCACTCACTGTGTTTAATACTCCATTACACTCAGTATTTAATACTCCATCATACTCTATGTTTAATGAGTTACTATATTACTCCATCACACACAGTATTTAATACTCAATCACACACTGTGTTTAATGAGTTACTTTATTACTCCATCACTGACTGTATTTAATACTCCATCACACTCTGTGTTTAATACTCCATCACACACTGTGTTTAATGAGTTACTATATTACCCCATCACTCACAGTCTTTAATACTCCATCACACTCTGTGTTTAATGAGTTACTATATTACCCCATCACTCACTGTGTTTAATACTCCATCACACACTGTGTTTAATGAGTTACTATATTACTCCATCATTCACTGTATTTAATACTCAATCACACACTGTGTTTAATGAGTTACTTTATTACTCCATCACTGACTGTATTTAATACTCCATCACACACTGTGTTTAATGAGTTACTATATTACTCCATCATTCACTGTATTTAATACTCAATCACACACTGTGTTTAATGAGTTACTTTATTACTCCATCACTGACTGTATTTAATACTCCATCACACACTGTGTTTAATGAGTTACTATATTACTCCATCACACTCTGTATTTAATACTCCATCACACTATGTGTTTAATGAGTTACTATAATACTCCATCACACACTGTGTTTAATGAGTTACTATATTACTCCATCACTCACTGTATTTAATACTCCATCACACACTGTGTTTAATGAGTTACTATATTACTCCATCACTCACTGTATTTAATACTCCATCACACTCTGTGTTTAATGAGTTACTATATTACTCCATCACTCACTGTGTTTAATACTCAATCACACTCTGTGTTTAATGAGTTACTATATTACTCCAGCACTCACTGTATTTAATACTCCATCAAACACTGTGTTTAATGAGTTACTATATTACTCCATCATTCACTGTATTTAATACTCCATCACACTCTGTGTTTAATGAGTTACTATATTACTCCAGCACTCACTGTATTTAATACTCCATCAAACACTGTGTTTAATGAGTTACTATATTACTCCATCATTCACTGTATTTAATACTCAATCACACTCTGTGTTTTTTTTTTTATTTTTTTTTTAATTCTTTATTTTTGTAGTGCGTATATTAGTCACAGGCATACATATGGTACCCCAACGGCATTCCATATGCAGGTTTCAATATATCAGTTACAGTAGGGGGTCAATAGACAATGCACTTTTTTTTGTTATAAAACATGCATGAGAAACAGGCGTATAAAACAGGCTTAGAAGACAGGCATATAAATCAGGCTTAGAAAACAGGCTTATATATCAGGCTTAGAAAACAGGTTTATAAATCAGACTTTTAAGTCAGGCTTTTTAAATCAGACCTATAGGACAGGGAGTGTGTCCAGGGCCATGAAAGGCAGCAAGGCCATGCATGTCGCGTATTAACAGGTGACTGGTCCCAGAGGGGCAGCAGGAACCTTCAGGTAGTTGCTTAGAAGTGGTTTGTTAGAGGTATTGGGCCTGCAAACTTACAGCGTGCAGTAACAGTGGGTTAAAGTAGAATGAGTGAGAGACTAATAGAGTGTGTCTGACGTGCGAGGTGTGTGGATAAGACAAGAGTGGGGTGTCAGATAGCGTTGGAGTGTGGACAGTGTGATGTTAGAAACTTAACAAAACATAACAATGCATATGAGTGAGCAAAGTAGAGAATAAAGCAAAAACAGAACAATACATAGCACCCCAAGCCTGCCCGTCTCCAGTGCCCAATTAGATAAGGGGCAGATTGGTAAATACATGGCATAGTCACCCCTACTGATGTAGTAAAGTACTTGCAGTTGATCTGAACGTAAAATGAAAGTCACAAGTAACGAAACAAGTACTCAGCAGGTGTTGGAGTCAAATATGATAGTCAGGCACCATGCCAGGGACAAAGTCCCGTTCTCCCTTCATCTGACGCCATGCATGGGTAGAGCAAGGTTCCCGGGTTGATGGACTCTTCGTTAGGCTGGGAGGATACCTGGGATCCCTGGATGTTGCAGTTTAAGCCCTGCAGAATCTGCCCGGACCAGCCTTCCACACTTGTTGTAAGTCGATGTTTACATGCTTTATCCGGCAGGTCTCGCCGGACTTGCTTTGCGGTCGTTCATCGCGGTGGGTGGCGTGATTGTACATAGCTTGACGTTGCCGCCATCTTGTAGGGTAGGCCTTGGGGGTCTCGCGCTGCCTGCTCTATTTCTTCTATTCTCGGCCAGGGTGATGCTTGATGTAAGCAGATGGGCATGTAATTCTCCTGGTTCCTTCCTCTCAGTAGCTGGGCAAATAGAGCGGCTCTAATTTGCAGGCAAGTTGGGTTAGGTGTTATGCGCCGCCGCCATCTTAAATTGAAGGCCTTTAACGTTCGGCACCACCAGTTTATTCCGCAGCCAGCTCGGGTCACAGTGGGGACCGGGATGACCCCCCCGGTCCAGAGGGGGGGGGAAACGGGACCGGCAAGCCCCCAACCTTTTAGCGTGTGGTAGTGTGGTAAGGAGACAGGGCAGCGGCCGTCCACCCCGCTCCCTCCAAAGTAGGCCGCAGCCTCCGAAGTCTCGTGCTTCCCGTGGGGGGTCCGAAACTCCCGATCTCGGTGTCCGCTACCTCTCCCACAGCTAGGTGAGTGTTTTTAAGCTCCGTTTCGGTAAGAGTAGGTGCCTGTTGTGGCTCAAAGGCCCGGTTTAGCCGGAGCCCCTCCGACATGCGACCGGTCAGCATGGCGGCCCGGCCCCGCCCCCCCACACTCTGTGTTTAATGAGTTACTATATTACTCCATCACTCACTGTATTTAATACTCAATCACACTCTGTGTTTAATGAGTTACTATATTACTCCAGCACTCACTGTATTTAATACTCCATCACACACTGTGTTTAATGAGTTACTATATTACTCCATCACTCACTGTATTTAATACTCAATCACACACTGTGTTTAATGAGTTACTTTATTACTCCATCACTGACTGTATTTAATACTCAATCACACACTGTGTTTAATGAGTTACTATATTACTCCATCACACTCAGTATTTAATACTCCATCACACTATGTGTTTAATGAGTTACTATAATACTCCATCACACACTGTGTTTAATGAGTTACTATATTACTCCATCACTCACTGTGTTTAATACTCAATCACACTCTGTGTTTAATGAGTTACTATATTACTCCAGCACTCACTGTATTTAATACTCCATCAAACACTGTGTTTAATGAGTTACTATATTACTCCATCATTCACTGTATTTAATACTCAATCACACTCTGTGTTTAATGAGTTACTATATTACTCCATCACTCACTGTGTTTAATACTCCATCACACTCTGTGTTTAATGAGTTACTATATTACTCCATCATTCACTGTATTTAATACTCAATCACACTCTGTGTTTAATGAGTTACTATATTACTCCATCACTCACTGTATTTAATACTCCATCACACACTGTGTTTAATGAGTTACTATATTACTCCATCATTCACTGTATTTAATACTCAATCACACTCTGTGTTTAATGAGTTACTATATTACTCCATCACTCACTGTATTTAATACTCAATCACACTCTGTGTTTAATGAGTTACTATATTACTCCAGCACTCACTGTATTTAATACTCCATCACACTCTGTGTTTAATGAGTTACTATATTACTCCATCACTCACTGTGTTTAATACTCAATCACACTCTGTGTTTAATGAGTTACTATATTACTCCATCACTCACTGTATTTGATACTCCATCACACTCTGTGTTTAATACGCCATCACACACTGTGTTTAATGAATTACTATATTACCTAATCACTCACAGTCTTTAATACTCCATCACACTCTGTGTTTAATACTCCATCACACTCTGTGTTTAATGAGTTACTATATTACTCCATCACACTCAGTATTTAATACTCCATCACACTCTGTGTTTAATACGCCACCACACACTGTGTTTAATGAATTACTATATTACCTAATCACTCACTGTATTTAATACTCCATCACACTCTGTATTTAATGAGTTACTATATTACCCCATCACTCACAGTCTTTAATACTCCATCACACACTGTGTTTAATGAGTTACTA
This sequence comes from Pelobates fuscus, assembly GCF_036172605.1. Lineage (NCBI taxonomy): Eukaryota > Metazoa > Chordata > Amphibia > Anura > Pelobatidae > Pelobates > Pelobates fuscus. Next base: position 31,188,402 of record NC_086318.1, on the reverse strand, counting down.
TATTACTCCATCATTCACTGTATTTAATACTCAATCACACTCTGTGTTTAATGAGTTACTTTATTACTCCATCACTGACTGTATTTAATACTCCATCACACACTGTGTTTAATGAGTTACTATATTACTCCATCACACTCAATATTTAATACTCCATCACACTATGTGTTTAATGAGTTACTATAATACTCCATCACACACTGTGTTTAATGAGTTACTATATTACTCCATCATTCACTGTATTTAATACTCAATCACACTCTGTGTTTAATGAGTTACTATATTACTCCATCACTCACTGTGTTTAATACTCCATCACACTCTGTGTTTAATTAGTTACTATATTACTCCAGCACTCACTGTATTTAATACTCAATCACACTCTGTGTTTAATGAGTTACTATATTACTCCAGCACTCACTGTATTTAATACTCCATCACACACTGTGTTTAATGAGTTACTATATTACTCCAGCACTCACTGTATTTAATACTCAATCACACTCTGTGTTTAATGAGTTACTATATTACTCCATCACTCACTGTATTTGATACTCCATCACACTCTGTGTTTAATACGCCATCACACACTGTGTTTAATGAATTACTTTATTACCTAATCACTCACAGTCTTTAATACTCCATCACACTCTGTGTTTAATACTCCATCACACTCTGTGTTTAATGAGTTACTATATTACTCCATCACACTCAGTATTTAATACTCCATCACACTCTGTGTTTAATACGCCACCACACACTGTGTTTAATGAATTACTATATTACCTAATCACTCACTGTATTTAATACTCCATCACACTCTGTATTTAATACTCCATCACACACTGTGTTTAATGACTTACTATATTACTCCATCACACACTGTGTTAATGAATTACTATATTACTCCATCACTCACTGTATTTAATACTCCATCACACTCTGTGTTTAATACGCCACCACACACTGTGTTTAATGAATTACTATATTACTTAATCACTCACTGTATTTAATACTCCATCACACACTGTGTTTAATGAGATACTATATTACTCCATCACACACTGTGTTAATGAATTACTATATTACTCCATCACTCACTGTGTTTAATACTCCATCACACTCTGTGTTAATAAATTACTGTATTACTCTATCACACACTGTGTTAAGTGAGTTACTGTATTACTATATTATTACTCTATTATTACTCTGTGTTAATGAAGTATTATTATATTATTACTATAGTATTACTCTATTATTACTCTGTGTTAATGACGTATTACTATATTATTACTATAGTATTATTCTATTATTACTATATTATTACTCTGTGTTAATGAAGTATTACTATATTATTATTCTGTGTTAATTAAGTATTACTCTATTATTACTCTGTGTTAATGAAGTATTACTATATTATTACTATAGTATTACTCTATTATTACTCTGTGTTAATGAAGTATTACTCTATTATTACTCTGTGCTAATGAAGTATTACTATATTATTACTATAGCATTATTCTATTATTACTATATTATTACTCTGTGTTAATGAAGTATTACTATATTATTATACTGTGTTAATTAAGTATTACTCTATTATTACTCTGTGTTAATGAAGTATTACTATATTATTACTCTATTATTACTATGTTATTATTCAGTGTTAATTAAGTATTTTTGTATTATTACTCTATTATTACTCTGTCATTACTATGTGTTAATTAATTATTTTAATTTATAACTATGTTATTACTATGTGTTAATGAAGTATTACTCAATTATTATTATTACTACTCTAGTATTATGTTGTTACTCTGTGTTAATTAAGTATTACTCTATTATTACTCTGTTATTATTACTCTATTATAACTATATTATTACTCTATTATTATTACTATATTATTACTCTATTATTATTACTCTATTATTATTACTGTGTTATTACTCTGTTATTAGTACTTTATTATTATTACTCTATTATGATTACTCTATTATTATTACTATATTATTACTCTATTATTATTACTCTGTTATTATTACTCAATCATTACTATATTATTACTATGTTATTATTACTCTATTATTATTACTATATTATTACTCTGTTATTATTACTCTATTATTATTATTACTCTATTATTATTACTACTCTATTAGTATTATTACTCTGTTACTATATTATTTTTCCTATATTGTTATTACTCTGTTATTATTACTCTATTATTACTATTATTATTACTCTATTATTACTCTATTATTACTCTATTATTATTATTATTCTATTAGTATTTTATAATTATTATTACTACTGTATTATTATTACTCTATTTGTATTATTCTATTATTACTCTTACTCTATATTTACTCTGTGTTAACAAAGTATTTTTATATTAATACTCTATTATTACTATATTATTACTCTATTATTATTACTATGTTATTACTCTGTGTTAATGAAGTATTACTCTATCATTTCTCTGTTATTATTACTCTATTATTATTACTATATTATTACTCTACTATTACTGTATTATTACTATATTATTACTCTATTATTATTACTCTATTATTACTGTGTTATTACTCTGTTATTATTACTTTATTATTATTACTCCATTATTACTCTATTATTATTACTCTGTTATTATTACTCTGTTATTATTACTCTATCATTACTATATTATTACTCCGTTATTATTACTCTATTACTATATTATTACTCTGTTATTATTATTACTATATTATTACTCTGTTATTATTACTCTATTATTATTGCTCTATTATTATTATTACTCTATTATTACTATATCATTACTCTATTATTATTATTACTCTATTATTATTATTACTATATTATTATTTATCTATTATTTTTTACATTATTACTCTATTAGTATTACTATATTATTACTCTATTATTAATATTATATTAATATTATATTATTATTCTAGTATTATTATTAATCTATTATTATTATTATTATATTATTATTACTGTATTATTTTACATTATTTTTATTATATTATTATTATTTTATTATTATTATATTATTATTATTATTATTATTATCATATTATTATGATTATATTATTATTATTATTATATTATTATGATTATATTATTATTATTATTATTATATTATGTTTTTATTATTATTATTATTATTATTTTATTATTATTATTATAATTATTACTCTATAATTATATTATTATAATTATTATTATATTATTATATTATTATTACTACTCCATGCCAGCTCAAGGCTCAGGAAGGAGGCTTGTTTAGGACACGCCCATTTCGGTGACGTCACTCATCCTGGCAGCAGTGACCGGACGGAGTCTCCCAGCTTGGAATGAAGGATAGCGCTAGGCGAGCGGGCGCCGGATTCTGATTGGTCGGTTCTGCACACGTGATCTGTCCGGTTTGCAAGCTGGCGTTCTAGGCGTCGTGGAGGCAGCTTGGCGGCGGAGGGACACGGCTTCCGGCTCGGAGGGAGAGACAGGCGGAGGGACACGGCTCCCGGCTCGGAGGGAGAGACAGGCGGAGGGACCCGCCGCGGAAGGAGAGACAGGCGGAGGGACACGGCTCCCGGCTCGGAGGGAGAGACGGGTGGAGGGACACGGCTCCCGGCTCGGAGGGAGAGACAGGCAGGAGGGGTGCATGGACTGAGGCTGCTTCCTGGGAGAGAGAGAGCTGCCCGCACCCCGGAGACTGCACACTGCCAGCAGCATGGGTGAGTGACCTGGTGAGAGCCTGGTACTGGGAATAGGGAGAGGGGCTATGCCAGGGCAGGAGAGGGGCTATGCCAGGGCAGGAGAGGGGCTATGCCAGGGCAGGAGAGGGGCTGTGCCAGGGCAGGAGAGGGGCTGTGCCAGGGCAGGAGAGGGGCTGTGCCAGGGCAGGAGAGGGGCTGTGCCAGGGCAGGGGAGGGGCTGTGCCAGGGCAGGAGAGGGGCTGTGCCAGGGCAGGAGTGTGAGGGGTGTACAATGTCAGAAGGGGGAAGGGTTTGCCAGGCAAGAAGGTGACAATGGCACCAGAGCCGGAGATGTATGCCAGGGCAGGAGGGTGAAGGATATCCTAGGGCAGGAGGGTGAGAATTGTACCAGACAGGAGTGGTGTGCCAAAGCTGTAGAATGAGAAGTACCCAGGTAGTGAGAGGATGTTTATGGTTCACATGCCATGCTTGGGCAAACACCTCATACTGACAGAAATAAACTTCACATGTGTATTTATGTGTGATCAGGGGTTTCTGGCTTAAGGGCCCTGTCCTGGGTGAATGCATTGTTTTACTGTAGGGCACCCTGTCTCAGTAATCAGTAACTTTCAGTTTAGTCTGTCTGTAGGACCCCTGTGCCAGTTAATGGGGTGTGGGTAGGCCACCTCAATACTGATCAATAACTATTGTGGTGGAGTCAGACTTGTCTGTTGAATGCAGTGTCAGACAAATGTACTAAACCTTGTACCAGGCAGTGGAGACCACTGAAGTGTTCATTGTTTGATGTGTTGAGGGGATATTCCGGCCTGTAATAGGCGCATATGTCTCTCTGTACACACCTTTACCCCATGTGGCAAGTAATGTACTCACTCAGTTCATTTTCAGCCTGGTCTCTCTTGAGGGGACCTAAGTAACTGCTAGAAGATCAGGATAATAATATTATAACAATGTATTAATATGCTTAAGCAGTTCGCAGTACCTCTTTTATGCAAACATTTGTTTTCTATTACATATGCACATCAGATGTGATTTCTGAGTAGCTTCTGGGTACCAAGAACATGCCATTAACCTGTTTGAATGGGAAAGTCGTGACTGATGCATTAAGCACTGAACGATTTACCATTTCTTGCCATGACATTGTACCGTATCTAAAAATATAAATGGATTGTGAATTGCTCTCTCCCGTGGCTCACTATTTGGATAATGAGTTTTTTTATAAAGGGAATACAGTCCACATCTATATCTGTATAGGCTGTGAAAGAGAAAAACTAATGTTTACGTGGGTATTTTGTCAGATAAAATATGTATAGGCCATTTAAGTCAGGACTATGATGCCTGTTGAATACAGGGCATTAAAATAGTACGCCAAAAACATTTTGGGATTGAAAAATTATTTTCTTCTTCAGGCACAACTCTGGGAGTAAATTGCCTTATAGTATGTAGAATCTTGTAGCAGATAAATTAAAGGAATATTATATTCCTTTATTTTATTAAATTCCTGACCTTCTAATGTTAAAACACCATCCAGCCCCCCCCTAACACCCTTACATCTAGTAAAATCTTACCTTTATTCCAGTCTGCTGCTGGGTCTGCCTTCTTGGCTGACATCATCAGATGTGTTGATCACAGCCAATCACAATGCTTTCCCATAGGATTGGCTGAGAGTGTGAAGCAGAAAATGGGGACAGAGCCAGCACAAGCCAAACACAGCCCTGGCCAATCAGCATCTCCTTATAGAGACGAATAGCATCAGAAGTTCAGTGTCTCCATGCTGAGGGTGGAGACACTGAATGTCAGTCACACTGTCCCCAGGAAGCACCTCAAGCAGCCATCTGAGGAGTGGCCAGTGAAGTTATCACTAGGCTGTAATGTAAACACTGCATTTTCTCTAAAAAGACCGTGTTTAATGCAAAAAGCCTGAAGGGAATGATTATACTCACCAAAACAAATGCAATAAGCTGTAGTTGTTCTGGTGACTATAGTGTCCCTTTAATAAATATTGAATTACTAGGGCATAGTGCATAGATGTCTTTTTGGTATACCACACTAGTTTTCTGTGCCAGGTGATGATGTTAGGACATACTCAGGTAATCATTCTCTTCTTCTCTATCAGAAAACGATACCAGTGAGGTGCTCTGTCTCGAAGCACCAATTATACTACTTCTAGTTCTAGTGTTTGTTTTTGTTCAAACATGTTTTGCTAGGTCCTAACTAATGTTTATGCAGTATTTAGTCTGTTCCTGCTTGCTCACTCAATTCCTGTAATGTTATAGATAGGAATTTACAGTTTCCAGCTTGCTATGCAGATAGGTTAGAATTATATCTAACACATCAAGGGACTTATAATTGAGTTTCTCAGCAACTGTTACTTGCCAAACATGTTGCACATCAAAAGGATATCGACAAAATAAAAAGGAGCCCTATGACAATATATATAGTTTATACACATTTCAATAAATAACTTTTTTTTCTCCACACCAGTTAAGCATCTATAAAAAAAAAAAAAAATGCATAAAAGTCAGGACAACAGATTTTTATTTTTTTTTTAAATATATAACCCTTTCCAAAATCCTCCATTCTGCCCTTATTAATTGATATGCTGTGGAGAGTGTGCGTATCTTAAAATCATTCGACTTTGTACAACCGATTTAAGCCAAATGAACTAAAATCCCATCCACTAAATTGATTTGTCGGTTCATTGTGAATTAAAGGGACACTCCAGGCACCCAGACCACTTTTGCTCATTGGAGTGGTCTGGGTGCCAACTCCCACTACCCTTAACCCTGCAACTGTAATTATTGCAGTTTTTCATAAACTGCAATATTTACATTGCAGGGTTAACTCCACCTCTAGTGGCTGTCTACTAGACAGCCACTAGAGGTCACTTCCTTGTTTCTAGCACAGGTTTCCTGTGCTAGAGCGTCGCTGGACGTCCTCACGCTGTGTGAGGACCTCCAGCGTCGCTCAAAAGGCCATAGGAAAGCATTGAAATGATTTTTCAATGCTTTCCTATGGGGAGACGTAATGCGCATGCGCGGCATTTCCGCGCATGCGCATTAGGTCTCCTCGGCCGGTGAGCGAGATTAGTCTCGCCCACCGGCCGACGTAATCACTAGGAGGAGCGTTGCGGAGGCGGAGACAGCGGCGAGGGACATCGCCGCTGTCCCAGGTAAGTGACTGAAGGGGTTTTTACCCCTTCAGTAACTGGGGATTGGTGGGTGGGAGAGAGAGGGACCCTCCAGTGCCAGAAAAACGGATCGTTTTTCTGGCACTGGAGTTTCCCTTTAAGATGTGGTTTAGATACAATGATGCAGTTAGTGACTCTATTACAGAATGTGTGTCAGAATGTCTGTTTGTTGTTCCTGTATAGCTACAATACATGTAGCAAAATAAAACAATATTAACAGGAAATGTGAGGGTTTAAACATTAACAATGTGTTGTGGTTACCCAACAGTCTGCTTCAAAATGAGGGCCAAATAGCTCAAAATCACTGCCTGAATCCAACTACATTTCTATTTAAAGGAACACTATAGTCACCTAAATTACTTTAGCTAAATAAAGCAGTTTTAGTGTATAGATCATTCCACTGCAATTTCACTGCTTAATTCACTGTCATTTAGGAGTTAAATCACTTTGTTTCTGTTTATGCAGCCCTAGCCACACACCTCCCATGGCTATGATTGACAGAGCCTGCATGAAAAAAAAACTGGTTTCACTTTTAAACAGATGTAATTTACCTTAAATAACTATCTCAATCTCTAAATTGAACTTTAATCACATACAGGAGGCTCTTGCAGGGTCTAGCAAGCTATTAACATAGCAGGGGATAAGAAAATCTTAAACAGAACTTGCAATAAAGAAAGCCTAAATAGGGCTCTCTTTACAGGAAGTGTTTATGGAAGGCTGTGCAAGTCACATGTAGGGAGGTGTGACTAGGGTTCATAAACAATGGGATTTAACTCCTAAATGGCAGAGGATTGAGCAGTGAGACTGCAGGGGCATGTTATATACACCAAAACTGCTTCATTAAGCTAAAGTTGTTCAGGTTACTATAGTGTCCCTTTAAATTGAACTGTTCTCAGCTCATATCAATATACCGTTTAGTGAGAAGGTCACTTAATTTTAATATATCGTGTGTTGTGTAAACTTCATTCTTGTCTACTGTCTATATTGTGTTTTTTTTTTTCTGACAGGTGCATCTGTATTGCTATTGAAAAGGGATTGTGTTTACCAATGAAACATAGGATTATGATGTGCGTCTGTTTTCCCTTTTCTAGTTGGGAGATTTAATGGCCTTTTTGTGTAAAGATGTTTGTTCTTTGTCCCAATCATTTTATTTGTAAATACTGTTGCCAAAACAGTTTCTCTTCCAATAAGTGTTCTGGTGATAGTTTGAAGAGATGTGCGAGGCAGCTGTGTGCATTGGCACCCAAAGCATAATGCAGAGGAAATGCTTGTGCAAAGATCTAATTTTAGGCACGCTAAAATCTACAAGGAAATTGGTAACATTTCTGCGCTGAAATAGTCGCAAGAAACCTGTATTGTGCAACATCTAAAAGAGCCAGCAGTGATTAGAGTTACAATGGTAATATATATGGAATACAGAATGGAAGCTTTTTGAACATTTTACAGACTATGGTTAAGCCTGCAGGTTGGGGTGTGAAATTAGACGTTTTAGTTAATGGTGCATTAAAATCCCCTCTTTGTATATTTTAAAGCTGAGGTTCCCAAAAGGTAGATCCCCAAATGTTTTAAAACTACAGCTTCCATGATTCTTTGCCATTCCTAAGGCATGCAGTGTATCATGGGAGTTGTAGTTCTACATCTGGGGCATCTACCGTTTGGCTACCCTTGTTAAAAGTATTGTTTGCATTTCCAGGAATGATGTCAGGGGAATCTGAAGATGGCTACTGACAGCCATTAAGCATTTTCTTTTTGCAAATGATCACAAATTATGGGATAGATCCTGGGATTGCTATTTCTTGTAATGTAGATATTCATAGATGACGTAGACATAAAATGTTTATATATGGCCAATAAGCAATGTCTGGCAGTGTGATATTAGCTTGAAATCTTATAGAGCTATCATTCTGCTAATCATTCCTTTAGTGTGTTGTATAAATTACATTACTGGAGAGACACCTTCCATTTACTGTAAGATATGATAGCAATACTGAAGTAGAAAATTACAGATAACTTACTTTCATCTTGGTTTTATGAGTGTCACTTGTGTATACTATGCATGTAAGCAATGTGATGTGCAACTTCTATACCACACTACGGTCTCTTAATTCATTTATCATAGGTGGTTAACTCCAGTCTTGTTTCTTCAGTAGTGTGTACAAGTGTTTAATATTCCAACGCAGTCAAAAAAAATTCCTAAGACACCGTAGAGACTACCTTGATTTATGATAAAGCCTCAAGCTGGCAAAACTGAACAAACCGCAGAGCTACCGCCATCATGTTTTACTTCCGCAGCCGTCGCTAGCGATGGATCTAGGGATCTGGGATTATCTTTCTCATTGCAGAGGAGGTCTCGCATATCAGTGTCGTGCTCTTGTGCATTTGCAAGAGCACAGCGTTTTGTTGGGCACCTGGCAGATGAAATGTCAAGTGTAACTCACCTCTGTTGTATCCCCAGGGCCATCACATCCCAAGCTTCAATGTCACCATTGCTGGTCTATGCAAAATATGCAAAGACCCCAGTAAAAAAAACGCTTTAAAAGAACCAAACCGTACCAGGAGTGCAATGACATCCCCCATTGAAAGTCGCAAAAGCCATAATCTATGACTCTGGATTAATTACCTCGTTAAAACGGTACAGACAGAGTGTTTGTTTTTCTTCAAAAGTTCAAAAGTGCTGAATTTAAGTTTCTGCCTAGTAGAGTCAGGCCATCAGGGAGCCAGGCTGCCCTTTTCAATTATGGTTACTTTGCTTGAGTTTAAAGTGAAACGTTAAACACCATAACCACTTCAACTCATTGAAATTGTTTTTGCATAGAGTCCTTTGGTGCCATACCCGGTTCCATTGTTAAACCATTTACGCATGTTATAACAATGAATCCGGTTCACTTGGTGCCCTCACGCTGGCCTCCTCTGATGAAGTGGATAAGACTGTGTTACGCTCTGCCTTACACCATACCAAATCATGCCAGCAATGGCAAGCAGTGATAGGCTGAGAGTGCTTGGTTTACACAGAATGCAACTTCATCTTAGCTGTTAGGAAATGATCTAATAATAAAACAAAGGACACAGTTTGGGGACTCCAGGCACTATAACCACTTTAATGAGGTGAAGTGGTTATGGTGCCTAGTGTCCCCTTATCTGATAGGTTGTCTTTAAAGGAACATCCCAAGTACCATAACTACTACATCAAAAGCCCTTTTTCTGTTTAATTCATTTTTATGATCTTCATAATTTAGCGGGGCCACAATTGGAAAAGGGGCAGGACTTTGGGTTCTTGGAGACACTGTTCCCCATTGTTTTTTCTCCATACTGCATGCTGCTTAGTGTCCCTTTAACGTTTTATAGACAAGCTTTCCAAATACAGATTCTTTTAGACTAAGAAAATATTTCCTTGTTTAAAAATATTGAGTGCTTGCAGTACTTGGGGAAAAAAGCAGATTGCTTATCTTTGCTTTTGTGTTTGATACTGTTTGTGCAGTCCCCAAAATGTTATATCAAAGCCGCACTTTTCATACTTGGAAGAAAAAAATAAAGCCTTATTAACCTGCCTGAAACTGGAAGGACATTGCTGGTATTGGAACTGCGTTATATAATTGAAGAGGATACAATACCTGGAATTCCCTGGTGCCATTCTTCCATTCACTATTTAAAGGGACACTCCAGACCCCTAAAGCACTTTAGCTTGATAAAAAGCTTTATGTGTAAAGAGTTTTTTTTTTTTAATTTGCAGATTTCAATAGAAATTGTCATTTTTTTTAAAATTAAATTATACTGGTTACACCCCCTGGCTTTTCAAGCAGACACCAGGTCCTGTTACTTCCGGGTTTGGTTAAATTATTTGCACTAAACTCGAGGCAGCAATTGCCCAGAGCTCCTGCCTAGCTAAGACTTCCCAGCAGCTTGAGTAGCAATAGGTGGCTGAGAGTGTCAGGTGACTGCATTTAGCCTATCATCTCACCCATTGCTGGTATGAATTGGTATGGCTCAAAGGATGTGTGTAACCTCTGCTTTAGCTGCACCTCCAATGCGGGCGGGGCTATGGAAAGCCAGGAAGCATCATTCAGTGTTAAACTGCTTATATAAGGTTTAACGGTGAATGGAGGGACCGTGCCAGGAGACTCGATGAGATGAAATGGTTATAGTGCATACGGTGTCCCTTAAGGAAGATTGCCTGATGGAATTTCTGAACTGAGGGGTAGTTTAAGCAGCTCTACTTTTATTACAGAGTTTGTCCTTCCAGTGTATGAAACTGTTTTTCCCGCGGTTATTGATAAGTGAAATCATGACTGCCTTTGGCATTTATAGGCCCTAAAATACTGAGCGCCATGTAAATTGAAGCTAATTAACATCAGCAGTGCCGTTGTTAGCAATGACGAATGGATATTTGTTATCCAAGAAATACTTATTTTACTTTTTCACCAGAAATGTGTTTTCTTCTTAAAGGGATAAACCGATGACTCTCCCCCTTTAAATGGAAAAACCATACTGAAGCATTAAGAGGCACTGTCACTAGTAAGATTTTTGTACAATGAAATTGTATAGGATGATATTCCTACTAGAGGGTACTTCTGAGTGACCTGTTGACAATATACGCCTGGGTCTGAGCAAGACAGGTCTCGGTCAGCTTTTGACAGGCAGATAGCATACATGATTCCTGCACTTATGTCCATCGGTGGTGATTCACCCTCTGTCTTCGCACTTGCAACGCCGGCATCAGCCGGTGGGAGGCAGACCCCTAATGTGCATGCGCGTTGACCGCCACGCTCGCATTAGTACCAGCCGATGACCAGCATCAGGCGATCAAGTGTCGTCTAACCATCCTGAAGCCCGTTGAGTGGCTGTCTGGAAGCCACTAGAGGTGGAGTTAGCTCTCCAAGATAATTATTGCAGTTTATTATAATTACAATTGCAGGGTTAAGGGGCCTGGGACACTGCACCCAGACCACTCTATTGAACTGAAGAGGTCTTGGAGCTTATAATTTCCCTTTAGGCAAAAAGTCAGGGGTCTTATAGACCTTTCATTCAATGGATAAAACGTAACAATTTCATTGGCTAGTATATTATCTCTCTTTTCCAGGTCCATGACATGAGAAGGTGAAGGATCACAAATAGCTAAGTTAGGCTTAAATATCTTTCCATAAAAAAACCATGTGCAGTGGTTTGAGCACTGGCATTTGTACACAGTATTTCCATAACAGTTAAAGACCATAACAGTCAAGACCTCTGACTAAAACTGCTCAGAAACGTCCTTGTTGGTTGAGTGACTGCAAAAAGAGATCTTGGAAAAATTAAATTGCTTGCCAAATAGTATTTTTTTTAAATACTGTTTTATGTATATTTAAATGCTGTATTGGCATTATTCATTAAAGGGACGCTATAGTCACCCAGACCACTTCAGCTCAATGAAGTGGTCTGGGTGCCTGGTTCTTCTAGGGTTAACCCTGCCTGCTGTAAACATAGCAGTGTCAGAGAAACTGCTATGTTTACATTTGGGGTTAAGCCAGCCTCCAGTGGCTGTCTTCTGGATAGCCACTAGAGACGCATCTGCGACACTAGAGGCATATTATGCCTCCATCACGCAAAGCGTCCATAGGAAAGCATTGAAAAATGCTTTCCTATGGACACTTTGAATGTGCGCGCGCGGCACTGCCGAGCATGCGCATTCCGCTGACGTCAGATGGGGGAGCTGACGTCGGCAGGGGAGGAGAGGTAAGGGAAGAATGTGAGTAACTGAAGGGGTTTTAACCCCTTCAGTACCACGGGAGGGGGACCCTGAGGGTGGGGGCACCCTCAGGGTACTATAGTGTCAGGAAAACCGATTTTGTTTTCCTGACACTATAGTGATCCTTTAAATGGAGCACAGATTCAGTCTGGAGCCTCCCATTAAATGTTGCCTTTGTACTGGCTCTCTCGCTCTCTCGCTCTCTTGCTCTCTTGCTCTCTCGCTCTCTCGCTCTCTCCAGTGAAGTGAGGTCATTGGAAGCAGTTTGCCTGTAAAATGCTTTCAGAAATCAAACTGTCCTATGGCCTGGACACCAGATCATAATTTCCTTCACTGATCCTCGATCTGGTGAATACCCTGCGCCCATCCTATTTATGGTCTCTGTTTTGTGTTTGTTCAGTCAGGTATACACTGTTACAATAACAGCTGACAGGTTGTTGGTTTTTTTTTTCTTCAAAAGTCTCCTGCATTTTGTTGACTTTTTGCAGTGAAAGCTTTATACATGCCAAAACATGTTGGATGTCTTAGGAATTCATTATGCGGCTTCACAAGCGTATCCCTTCACTGGAGTATTTTACGGACAATGAATCACTTGGACACCTTTTTGAAATTAAGTCTGCGCACATACATAATGAGTACACAAGCTCTGTGCTAGTCCCATATGTATATGAGAGAATGGATTGGCTGAAAATGTTTGGTCACTTAATTAAAGGGATAATCCTTGCACTAACACAACTTAAAGGGACATTTCACTGCAGTAGTTATAGTGTCTGGAGTCCTTGACGTTGTCCTTACATTCACTGTTAAACATTGTTTAACTGACCACGAGAGTCCTCAGCAGTCCTCTGTGTGTTTCTTGGGTTAATGAGGAAGTATTGGCCTGAGCAGTAATACTCTGCTGTGATTTGCTGAGAGTTTCAACTGGCTGCTTTCAGGCTATCACATGGCCCATTGCAGGTCTGAATCAGTATGGCTATAAGGAAGTGTGTAATCTGTCTTAGCTGTACCTTCAGTAGTGGGGGGCCAAGGACCCAATGAAATGGTTATAGTGCCTACAGTGCTCTATTTTTCAGAAAATTCAATTCCCTAATTTTCACATAACATTTTCTTTAATTTCAGGTTACGTATGCAGCAAAGCCAATGAGAGATCAGTATGAACTGAGCTGCGGACATGGCTCTAACCCACTGTTATCTCATTATCTACCTCTTTCCATATAGCACTGTGAAGTTTTCTTTGAAATGCTATACAAATAATTCTAGGTAATGGAAGCTGGTTTGAGAAAATGAGTTAGAAGGCAAGAAAATATACACAGTGGTACAACCAACCTGATGGACAATAATCATAGGGTTAAACACTACAGTGGACTAAAAAGTCCAAAAGAAACTGGGTATATGACAATAATACCCTCAAATAAAATATCTGTGTATTTCAACAAATATGCCTCAGGTTGATTGGACACATAAGGACCTATACATTTGCTACAGAGGTGGAGTAAACACTATGTAACCACCCAAAGAGCTGTTTGTAAATTTGTCCTTATAATGTAGCCAACGAATAGGTGGCTAAGCCTTCAAAAAGCAGATTTAAAAAAGAGAATAAGACAGGAGAAGGCTGTGAGCTGCCTATATGAATATTTGAACCATCCATGCTGCCATAAACATGTCCTATGTGCCCCCCCCCCCCCAAAGTATGAGCTACCCTCACATAAATCTCTGCAAAGTCCCTCACAAAACTACCACAAGTGCAAAAACAAATGTGCAGCGAGTTAAAAGAAAATAGAAAGAAAGCCCAACGCGCTTTTCGGGGCTGCTAAAGCGCCTTTGTGTGGGGCATATTTTCCTGCCTTATAACTCATTTTTTTCAAACCAGCTTCCATTACCTAGAACCCTCCTCCCCCCCCCCCCCCCCATCACCCATCTATATCTGCTGTTATTTATGTCCTTCTATATTATAATCTAATAAATTGTGTTTTTATCTACTCAAATTTAAAAGGGCCTTTCTGTGTTTTCTGGACTGTAAGTCCATTGGTCATTCTTGTGTTCCTTTTTCCTGTAACCATTTAGCAGTATCTGAAGACTGTTAGTATAAATGCCTTTTTTTTGTTTTTGGTTTATCCTCTAGTTCCATAGCCTTTCAATGTGATTACAACAAAAACAAAGCCCTGATCACATGACATTCTGTTTTGTAAATACTGATCTCGTCAGGGACTCTGCCTTATATATACCCTCTGCCTTATACACGTTTGTTCAGACAGCTTTGACTGTTTAAATTGGTTGATAGCCATGTCCTAGTTTCCACTCTGTGGCTGACTGGAACACTTAAAATAGCTTTTAAAGGGACACTCAGAGCACATACACTCTGCAGGAGACTGCCGTTTTGATGGTGAAAGAAGGTTTTCACTAAAATGTGAGATTTTAACAATTCTAAGTGAAATTAAAATAATAACCAGAAGCGTATTCCCCAAACCACCTAAATGCAACCGCCACGGCATGCACAAACGGCAAACCAAACGGTTTACCTAATAAATGCAATTGTCATTCTCAAACAAAGGTGATGTGTGGCCAAAACATCACCTTTTTTCTTTGGCGTTTTCTTAAAGGATCTGTGGATTTAAAGCTAAATAAAGCTCAAGACCTGGAACAGATCAACATCTCTTACATTGAAGGCTCTTTTGATCTATTTTTTAAAATGTGAGTGGCGTTTGGAGTATATAATTAACGATTACCTTGCTGTACATTTTTGCATTTCTTGTGCCATTTCTTCCCTGGCAGGATTACCCCTATTCTTGTACATTAATATTTGTTTAAGATCATTTTGAGGAGGTCTTTGGGGTCTCTACAAATGAAAGGAAGTTATTCATTTAAGTGTCATAAAAACTGCACTTTCTTCACTGGAGCACTTTAAAATATTGTGAGTCAGTTTTTACATTCTATTTCAGTATTTTAGACTGTAGTAGATACATTTGGAAAAAAAAAAATATTCTAATCACCTGTTTCCTAGTGAGCTTCTTTGGCCTGAAATGGTTTGCATGCAGTAGTACCCCAGTGAATTCCTTTGTGTGGGTAACAGTGGCAGACAGTGTCTGCCTGTACCTTCACGCTGAAATATGAACATTTATTACAGGGTTGGATGATATATATCAACCGAATCACCAGATTTTAATTTAAATAATTAGGGCCTTGCTGTACTTTTAGTCTTTTACATATGAAATAATTTACCTTTTTAAAAATTTAACTTGTTAAAATTTAAGTATTTTTAATTAATTAGTAGTTAATATTTATTAAAGAATCCGGTTGGGAAGCGTAGAAAAATGGCATTAGGGCAAGTTCACTACCTAGCAAACGTGTGATCACAGGTTCTGTTGAATCAATCTAATTGAAAGACAGAAACAGTTGGCACTTAAGTACTTAACGCCACTGAATCCCAATTTTGTACCTATTGTTACGGCTCTAACAACTTTCAGTCTACCCTTTCCAGCTTTTCTATTTGGAAAGCAATTCCGTACAATCCCTCCACTGACTTTGTGGAAATCAGCCAACTTTCAAGACTCTCAGCAGTGGGGCAAGGGTGATTGGAAAACAATAAAGGCTAACTAGCTACACCTGTGTGAACAATTTAGTTTCAAGAAGAACACCCTTCTGACAATTGGATTTCTGATTCCTCCTCTTGTTCTACTGACTGACTTGATACTAGGAGATGGAGTGCCAATGACATTTAAGTTGCAAGCCGTAATAATTCAAATATTTGATCAAAAAAGTATTTTTGTTGCCCACTATGTGCATTAAACTTTAATGTTGTTAAACTTTAGGAAATTGGGATTTAGATCAGTGAATTGGATTATGTTATTCAAAGGTTTAGTAACAGTCAACTTAAAATGTGCATCTAAGGTACAAACTAATTACTAGATTTATGGGGACAGGTCCCCTTCACTGAATTAGACCTTATTATTTTAAATGATTAATGAAGCTCTCATTCCCCTCCCCCCATTATAATTATTTTAATATCGAACAATAATAGACTGCACGATTGCAAGTCATTTATGCACGAAGCATAGTGTCTCTCGTTTTTGAAAAAGAATTGTGATATAGCAGATATATATCGTGACTATCCGATATAATTATTTATATAAATATCATGATATTTTCCAACACTTATTTATTATCCAGAATAAAAGTTATTGCCTTCTATTTTTAACACAGGCTTAAAAGGTTTCTAAAATGACATTTAGAGATTTTTATTTTTGAAGTGCGTTGCATCAAAAAAGGTGGAGTGTTCAAAATCTGTTCTGGTCTTCCCAGTTTTTTCCTTTTGAAACATATCCTTTGTTATTAAAGGATTAATACTGTTAGGCGTGATTTTATAAACCTATCATTCTCTTGATGTACACTATGCAGAAATGTCTTTTGTATCCCAATATTTATAGATAACCAGAATCAAACGGTCAGGCTGACTTCTCCTTCTGATACACATATTGATACTTTCTTCTGAAACATATTCATTTTGGCAGATAGTTTGTCAATTGTGAGAGTCGAACTGCACTCCTCCAAAGGTCATAGTGCCGAGTGTTCGCTAGAATGCCGATGCCCATTTGAGGATGTCTCTTACACATACACTACATCTCATTAAATATCTTTACGCTCTCCCCCCATTCTAAGTAGTCAAAACTTTTTTGAAGATAGCATCCACCGAGCACCGCTTTCCGCCTCCACTAACACTGGATGTTTCTAAGTTGGAGCTTGTGTTAGCACGTGTGAGCATCTCTCCGGCATGGTGCGTTCCGTGATATGTAGACTAGAGCGGCGTTTTAAGTGTGGACTTGATAAAGTGCATGCTAGCATTTAATGCATAGGTTGTTGTGGCTATAGTGCATTGTAAGCCATTTCTACTACATGTCAAACAAGCTTCACCTTTGCAGTCATGCTGCCTCCAAGGGAGAAACTCATTACATCTGTCAATAGCACTCTGTGCACAATGACGACATACATAGTTTTTGTATAGACATAATTTTACAACATGAAAGGAGGCTTCATATTTGCATAACTCTCTTTACTGAAAATCTCCAGCAGCAAAATATTCGCTTCCTGTCATTACTAAAATTAAGATTATTAGTACACTAAAGCTAATATAATCTTCAATTTTTCCAGGTGTGCTGGATGTGTTTCAAGTAGAAATGCTGCACGTCAGTGGAGGCTTGTCCTTAGAGGCACTTGAACTAGTGCCCCCACCAGTCTTTGTACTTGGGGAAAAAATATTTGCAGTAGTTTGGAAACAAGAATATACCGTATATACTCTAGTATAAGTCGAGTTTTTCAGCACGTTTTTTGTGCTGAAAAACCCCAACTTGACTTATACTCGAGTCAATGTCTGTATTATGGCAATTTATATTGCCATAATACAGACTGGGGGCTTGCAGGGAGCGTTTACTTACCTCTCCTGCAGCTCCCTTCTCCTCCGCGCCGGTCCGGTCTGCTCCTCTGTCAGCTCCCAGTGTAAGTCTCGCGAGAGCCGCGGGGGTCATAGCGCGGCCGCGAGACTTACACTGGGACTTGCAGAGGGAGCTGACCGGACCGGCGCGGAGGAGAAGGGAGCTGACAGCAGCTGCAGAAGAGGTAAGTGCTTCCTGCCAGCCACCTTCACTGAACTGCCAATGCCACTGGACCACCAGGGAGTGAGAGCCCCCCTCCCTGCCATGTATCAAGCAGGGAGGGGGGGACGAAAAAAATAATAATAATAATAATAAAATAAAAAATAATACAACAAAATTATTAAAATAATAAAAAAAAAATAATAATAAAAATGCCCACCCCCCACCAAGGCTCTGCAACACACACTGCATTCATACACACACACACACACACACACACACTGCATTCATACACACACACACTGCATTCATACACACACTGCATTCATACACACACTGCATTCATACACACACACACACTGCATTCATACATACACACACACACACACACTGCATTCATACACACACACTGCATTCATACATACATACACACACACACTGCATTCATACACACACACACACACACACTGCATTCATACACACACACACACACACTGCATTCATACACACACACACACACACACACTGCATTCATACACACACACACACACACACTGCATTCATACACACACACACACACACTGCATTCATACACACACACACACACACACTGCATTCATACACACACACACACACACACTGCATTCATACACACACACACACACACACTGCATTCATACACACACACACACACACACTGCATTCATACACACACACACACACACACACACACTGCATTCATACACACACACACACACACACACACACACTGCATTCATACACACACACACTGCATTCACACACACTGCATTCACACACACACACTGCATTCACACACACACACTGCATTCATACATACACACACACACACTGCATTCATACACACACACACACTGCATTCATACATACACACACACACTGCATTCATACACACACACACACACACACTGCATTCATACACACACACACACACACACTGCATTCATACACACACACACACACACACACACACTGCATTCATACATACACACACACTGCATTCATACATACACACACACACACACACACACAAACACTGCATTCATACACACACACACACACTGCATTCATACACACACACACTGCATTCATACACACACACACACACTGCATTCATACACACACACACACACACGCATTCATACACACACACACACACACTGCATTCATACACACACACACTGCATTCA